>NC_134472.1:65803935-65890300 GCF_964194025.1 Convolutriloba macropyga
TATTATGAATGAACTCCATTGAGAAGAACTCTGCTGAGCACTGTCTTTGAGCACTGTTCCCAGCAAACAATTTTTTGGCGGTCATTAGGAACAATCTTACTCAGATTTTTTGCAAAGGTTAATTACCTTAACAATTTAGGATACAGGATGATTTTCAAACACTTATTGTCTCTTGATAATTTATGCTGGTTGATTTTTTCCTTTTTTTCTCTCGCTTATGCCAGGAATGATTCAAATGTTTCCATAAATAATTAAACTTAGATGATAAGGTATTTAGTGAAGAAGTTTCGACCGAATCAACTTTCAACAATTGGTCTCACAGAAAATTTCCCGACACCTGATTTTCTTGAATTACGAAGCTGATAAACTTGTATTAAACCTGTAGCAATTTTAATATTTCCGAATGTAGTAAACGTCGACACTGGCCAAAAGAATTTATTAAATTTTTTACTTATATTGGCGTTCGATGTTCTGAAATATCAAACATATGATTATATTACGTACCTATGTTACAATACAGACTTAAGTTTTAGAGTAGTTTATAATAATGAACGAAAAGAGCATGCAAAAATTTGGGGTGCCCGCTTTGTTGGATATTCCTTCTAACTCCCTGGTTAGAACTGTTATCGCCCTAGTAAAAACCACTGAATCAAATTAAGGTTATTGTGATTGAAAACACAAAATTATGTAAAAACATAGGTACTTATATGATACAGATGACCGCATTTAAAGACCATATTATGTCGGTGATTAGAAAATTGTTGATTATTTTTGCATTCTATATACAGGAGGAAATCTTTATGTAAGAAGCAATTCTTTAATTTTCATAATGCATATGCCAAATCAACAAATGGCTGTTCTTCCATTACAGAAATCTATACTGTGCAAAAATATTTGTGTAAATTTAATTAGAGAAAATATATGAACCCAATGAAAATATTTCTTAGAAGAATAAAATTTTATGGGTATGAGTTCATCTTGAAGGGATTTGTTTTCACAGCTATAAAACATATCACAATGTCATGAAAAGATCCCTAGAACGACAGCCAAAAAGAGGTAAAATTCAGCAAATTGTTGTTGAGGTAAAATTCAGAGTAAAGTTGTTTTGAACAATTCTTTCTTAATTCATAATTTTTAGTCATCCAGGAAAATGAAACTGATGTAAAAGAACAACAACTTTCAAACACTAATTGCTTCTAGTCTAATTACGCTTGTTGCCCTTTCATCTCTTTCTACCTCTTTTGTCGCGAATGAATCAAATGTTCCCATAAATTATCGAACTTAGATGTAGAGGCAAAGATTGAAGAAAACTTGAACGAATACGTTTCAAAAATCTGGTCATTTGATCAAATTACTCACAGTTTTCCTAAAAATTTTCCGACACTTGATTTTTAAAGTTTTTGATCTGAAAACCGTGGTGCGCAATATTAGTATTTCCGAGTGTCGTTGACAGGTGACATTGGTCAAAACAAATTTTTTTATTTTGAATTATAGTGGCATTCGAAAGTCTAATGTATCGATATACGATTATAGTACGTGTCTGTGAAAATACAAAGTAAAATTGTAGAATAGCTTTTATTAATGTATGAAATGAGCATGCAAAAACTTGCTGTGCCAGTTTTTGTTGGATATTGTTTCTAACTGCCTAGTTATTGTGTCTAACTACCCAGGTTGAGACCCAGACCCAAAATTGCTTCTGATCAGACTTTCCAGACCAAAATTATCTCTGATCAGACTTTCCAGACCGAAATTATCTCTGATCAGACTTTCGAGACCGAAATTATCTCTGATCAGACTTTCCAGACTCAAAGTGTTCTGATCAGACTTTCCAGACCGAAGGAGTTCTGATCAGACCATCTCCAGACCATGGTCCAGACCCAAAATCAGACCATTGTCCAGACCTTAATCAGACTATGATCAGACCCAATTTCAGATCCAAGTAGCCTCTGATCAGACTCAGTCGAAACCATCTCCCAAGCTGACCACTCTGATCAAAAACACTCAAAATCGCCATCGTCAGCCCTCCCATCATCTACCCACAACACTTACATTGTCCAATCTCCTCCCCCTATCGAGTTGAACTCCCCTCTCATCAGCCCTCTTCTCAACCGTAACCCCATCGCTTGAACCCCACCCACAATACACCCCCCCCCACACACACACACACGCACACACACACACACACACACACACACACACACACACGCACGCACACACTCGTTGGTTGAGATTTTAGTGCAAAATTAGCTATAAACTATAAGATTTCGAATCCGCCTATGATCAGACTTTCCAGACCAAAATGACCTCTGATCAGACCATCTCCAGACCATGATCAGACCGTAGTGCGCTCGAAATTCGGAAAAGACCCTGTAATTTCGGTCTGAGAACACACGGGTGTGCGCTCGACTGGGTCTGATCAGAAGTCAATTTGGGTCTGGACCTCAACCTGGGTAGTCTCGCCCTAATGATGATCAGACTCAAGTGCGCTCGAATTCGCTTATGATCAGACTTTTCAGACCGAATTGAGCTCTGACCAGACCAACTCCAGACCATGGTCCATACTGTAGTGCGCTCGAACTTCGGTCCAGACCCTTTAATTTCGGTCTGGGAACACACGGGTGTGCGCTCGATTGGGTCTGATCATAAAGCAATTTGGGTCTGCACCTCAACCTGGGTAAAAATTTCTCAACCAAATTGAGGTCATTGGGTGTCAAATATGGTTTCTGTGGGTCAGAACGATACTAATTGGAATCATTAATCAGATGAAAACATTTTTGTCGCCATCAATTTTTGACTTAACATCTGAGTTTATCAGTTGATAAAGTTATGTTCGTACCAAAGTTGTCAACTGAATTCTAATTCTAAAACTTCTCGAAAAGCAAAATAATCATCGTTTTTAGGCAATTTTTATAGAATTGCACTTCCGAATTTTTTTGGTTGCTTGTTATTTCTGCCTTAATTTCTCGTGTCCTCTGAAAATTGCTCTCCAACAGCTGTTGAAGATTCCTCAAGAGATTTTATGTGATATTACGTCTCTCTGATCCCTATTGATCTCAACTGGTTCGTCGGTAATTTGATAACTAGTATATTAAATTTTCAAGTAATCAAGCTCAAACTTGAATTTTGTTTACAATAGCAAACTTCTTCTGCCTGGTGAGTGAGGCCTTCATTCTCTTCCAGACCAAACAGTAGCCGAAACTGGTTTCGAACTGCTGCTTTACGATGAAGAGAAGTGGCCCACGCAAAGGAAAATAAACTGATAACTTGAATTCCCAATTTCCATTCCAACATTTGTTAAATAGAAATTTTTATTGTGTTTGGGTTTGTCAACAAAATGCGCTGTAGAAAACTGCAAATAACAAATTCAGATAGAGATAAGAATTCAAACATGAAAAGTCGATATATTTTAGACTGATCGCTCTTTCGCTGGCTCCTGGATTTTAGTTGTTTGCTATATTCTTTGATCAACACCTGTTCAACACCTGTGCGACAATAGCTGTTAAATAAACTGCCAGTGTATTAAATGTTAATGCCCGATCGAAACTGGAAAAACACTTCAGCATTAGACTACGAGATTATCACACTCTTTTATCGTCACTGTTACTAAGTAAGCAGTGGCGATAAGAGAGGTAACAAACTCGTACTCTAATGATGGAAACACTTTGATAAACTTGTAGCCTAAAAAAACAAGATCGCAACAGTTGTTGATTAAAAGAATTACCACACGGTTGTTATCGCCCGCGCAGTTATCATAACACCTCGGTTTCTCTTAGGAGTTTGATAACTTCTCGATAGCGATAACAACCTTGTGGTAAAATTCATACAAATCCCCAGTAAATAACTCAACTGCTACAAATATTGGCTGAAAAACTTGGGATATTTTGTCTGATACTAACAATGCTGTTATTGCAAATCCTGCCGACAGCTTTCTTAGGCACCCTTTAACTGTTTGGGAGTATCTACTGCCAACATAGAATTCCAAACAAACTGATACCCAGGTCGAGAGTGGGGGGGGGGGTAATTTATTTATGGGGGGTAAAATGATGTGAGTTGGGCTGCAATGAGAGGACTTTTGAGGAATCACCCCTGAGTAAAATTGCCATGTAAGAATGGGCTAGATTAATTTGATGTAAGAGTGAGGGGGAAGTTAAATGACATGGGGTAAAATCATGTAAAAATTGGGCTTACAAAGGGGAAAAAATGATGTTGGAGTGACGAGGTATGTTGTTCAGAGAGGTTAAAATGTTTTAAGAATGGGCTGGCCAAAGGGGATAAAATGTTGTAAGAGTGAGGGGGTAACTTGTTCAGAAGATGTAAAATGATGTAAGAATTGAGCTGCCATGGAGGTTAATTTGATGTAAAAGTAAGGGGGTAAATTGTCCAGAGGGGGTAAATTGGTGTAAGAGCTGGGCTGCCAATGGGGTAAAATAGTATAAGAATGAAAGGATAATTAGTTCAGATGTGTTAAAATGATGTCAGAGTGGGGCTGCATTGGGATTTTTTAGGAAAATGCGGCTGAAGATTCTTACATCTTTTTGGGCTGCATTTGGCTTCCCACAGGGGTGAAACGGTGTAAGAGTGAGGGGGTAACAGACGAATTAAACCCACCATTCTTACATTTTTTGGTATTTCAAGGGGGGTATAATGATGTAAGTGTTCGGGGGCAATTTCATCATTACGCCCAAACTCTTAAATCTTTTTACCCCCTTGACAGACCAAAAAGATGTAAGAGTGGGGGGTTAATTTTTCTTTTACCCCTCACTTTTACATCGTTTTATCCCCGTATGAAGCCTAATGCAGCAGTAGTGGATAAAACAAGGAAAACAGCCACCAGTAAAATTTGACCCTTTCTCCTAACGCTAATCGGGCATGTCGAATCGGGTCAAATTTTACAGCTTGTTGGTTTCCTTGTTTTATCCACTACTACATATTAACTCTAAGTCTAACATTGAATTAAGAAATGGCTTAATTCTGGAAAATGATAATAAGCTCGTTTGCAAATTCACCACTTTTTGATTTTTTCACACTTTTATGTTAAATCTATCAGCATATTCCTCGAACCTATCTTTGGTATGTGTATATCTATATCTATGTAAATAAATACATAATCTACACTTAAAATTTTTAAATCTAAATCACTGATTTGTTGATTTTCATTACACATAATACAAGTTATATATAGACTAGGATCCTTATAATGTATATTCATATTATTATTATAATCTCTGTTCTTAAAGTAACCCTTACAGATATAACATTCAAATAAACTATCTAAACATTTACAGCAACATTTTCTCTATAATTTATCTTTACAATCACCACATTTTACTAATGTAGACATTTTCAATTTGTATGTTTTCAAAAATGAATTTTTTGTCTATAAAAATAAAGATGTCTAAAGTAGAAAACGTAAGTTTTTGTTATATTTGTGATTTGGACTTTGGAATAAGGAAACAATTTTTCAAACATAATTTAAGTGATGAATACTTAAACAAGGCGAAGGCGAGAAAGGAGTATGAGGATGAAGTGGAAGATCCGCAAAGCGGCTTCACAGATGAAATCTTGGAGAGGGTGTATAATCAAGATGAAGATGATTACGTTCTCAGACCTAAAGATCTACGAAGTAGCCCTGCTAATAATACTGAGGATATTTTTAAAACTAAAACTGAAACTGAAACCAAAGCTAAAACTAAAACAGATACTGATGATAATATCTACACCAGACTTAAGTTTGAATGTAAAGAATGTCATGAAGAAATTTAGGAATAAAATAGCTCTAAATACTTATTCATATAGCCATAGTCGCATGTATTTAGAAAACGCAGAAGATTTTGATATAACCTCTAGTCAGAATATGAGAGAATTTTATATTACTGATAAAGCTGGGAACTACATTGAAGATATAGACGTAGCGACTAATTACTCATTAGATGAAATTAAAAAATGTTACCAGTTTCGTAAAGTTAGGAGTTTTAAATATAAAATCACAGCCGAGTGTGAGTATAAGAAGAGAACCAAAGATGAAGTTAAAACTACTAAAATATTCATCATCACCGACTATATCAATAATAACGCAATATATGAATATGGCAACATCAAAGAATGGCTTAACTTTGAAAAAAAGATATATGAAGGCTATGGCTACGACTTCGTATTTCTAGGATTAAGAAGTATTCAGTTGAACATTGAACCAACTAAGGCATCTATTGGTAGTTATATAGATTTATCTCCTGATCTCAAAAACTCCAAATCAATATTAAATATACGTAGTTATAAATACAACTGCTCGCAACTAACTGTTACTGCTTGGCTTTATCCTACTATGCACCACGCAACACGTGAGAGTAAATTTGTAAATAATCTGATTGAAGCACTACAACGATATGAAGATGATTTTGCTTATAAATTAAGAATACAGAAAATGTACAATATTAACATTTGGGTATACACACCTTGTGGTGGGGGTAAAGTAGAATTGTTTAAACCAGTGGATGATTTTGATAAAGATAGACAAGATGTCAGAATATTGGTTTGGGGAGATGGTACTACAGAACACTGTGCTCTAATTAAAAACATAGAAACATTGTTAGAACGACCAAATAAAAATAACATTAAATTTTATTATTGTGATAGATGTACATATAGGTTTGATTCACAAATTAAATACGACAAACATGAATACAACAACTCTTTCAAACCCGAGGTTGTTTGTCCTAAGAAGAAAAAAAATACTTTTATAAATGAACACAAACTTCAGAATATGAAAAAATATAATACCTGCTGATATAGAATGTTGTGTCACCAACGTCTCGACCTCAACTAGCAAATATGTAATAGCTGAAGACATACTAATAAATGTGGGTTATATCTGGCAGTGTAATTTCAAATACTATTTCGATCTTGATTGTATCAAAAGATTTGCTGGTGATCTATTAGAAATAGAAACTGAGAATAACTTCAAGCGCAACAAACAAATGATATTTAATGAAGAAGATAAATTATATCATGAAACTAATAACACTTGTCATATCTGCATTAAAACATGTATTAATAAAGTAAGAGATCATTGTCATGAAACTCGTAAGTATAGAGGACCAGCTTGTAAGATATGTAATCTCAGGTATAAACAAAAAAAGTTGATTCCTGAAATATTGCACAATGGTTCTGACTATGACTTCAACCTACTATACAGTGAACTCTTTAAACAGAATAATGATAAAAGAAAAGTAGATAACATACCACTAGCTGCTGGCAAGTCTAAGATTTAGTATTGGTTGTCTCAAATTCACAGATAGTTATAATTTCTTAGCTATGCCTCTAGATCAAATGGCAAAGATATACGGATGTAAAACTAAAACATTATATCCACATGAATACTTTGGTTTAGATGACTTGGGTAGTATGACAGCAAGGCTGCCAATGGAAGCAAAGCTACCTACCAAGAAGTTATAGGTAATCTAAAAATAGAAGACTTCAAATCCTCACTACATAATAAATTACCAACACAAGAAGAAGTAGATAACTTTAAAAATGAAAACAGTCATAAAACCGGTAGAGATCTAACTATAGAGTATTTACAGAATGATGTCGAAATATTAGACTACTGCATGAATGAATATGATAAACTAAGTATGAAAGAATTCAAGCTCAATCCCCTACACTATGTAAGTCTGCCAGGCTATAGTTTTGATTGTTGATTAATGTCAAGCGGTGTAACATTAGGTACAATAAAATATAAACAAATGTTAGATGATTTCGTTGAGGCAAAGGGAGGTTGTTATATGTGGTATATTGGGTGATAGATATATTAATGTATAGTGGTATATTAACAGTGATGGTAAGTCCATATGGTACATAGACGCAAACAATCTATATGGTTATGCAATGATGCAAAAACTACCCTATAATGACTTCCAATTTACTACTCCTACTCTAGATGCAATATTGAATACTCCAGATGAAAGTGATTATGGTTACTATATAGTTTGTGATATTGATTATGCTAATAGTTGTAAAGAGAGAACAGAACAGTTAGCACAATGCCTAATAAGAGAAAGATAAATGATAATGAATTGGGATATCGAGAAATAGATGGATGCAAAGCAAGATCAGAGAAATTAATCTTAGATCAAAACAACAAAACAGAATATATGGTTCATTATTGGATGTTAAAGTTCTATGTTTAGATGGGAGTAAAATCAACCAAAATACATAGAGTAATTAAATTTAAACAAGATTATATATGTAGAGATTATATACAAAACAATACAAATAAAAGAGCAACAGCTAAAACTGAAGCCAGAAAGGATGTAAAGAAATTAATGAACAATTCACTATATGGAAAAATGTGCATGAATCCCCTGCACTTCCTTCAAAGTAAGTTCTTAAATGATGAAGAAAAGATAATGAAAAGTACAAGTAAACCAACATTTAAGAATATAACTAGATATAAGGATTATAGCCAAATTGAATATATAAACAAAAAAAAGAATATGGTTCTCCAGTATATGTAGGTGTTACTATCTTAGAATTAAGTAAATTACACATAAATGATGTATTCTATAATATTCTTCAACCATCTCTCAATGATCTACAACTCCTTTATATGGATACTGATATCTTTGTATTAAGTTTTAGCGAGGGTAATGTTGACAATGAACACATGGACGTATCCAATCTCGAACTTTCAATCAAAACTAATAATAAAGATCCAGGCAAATTCAAACATGAATTAGGTAGTAAAGTTATAGAAGAGTTCATAGCCCCGTCACAAAAGACATACAATTTCAAAGACTATCCTAAGAATACCAAAGAGAAAGGAGTAAAGAAGTGTAACAATGCTAAACATGAGGAGTTTTATAATGCACTAAAGTATAACACAGAGAGAAGTGTAGATGAATGTAGAATACAAAATGCTGGTGATAACATGACAACAACAAAAACAATAAAATTAGTCTAAACACATTTGATGATAAAAGATTTCATTTAAATAATATTAAAAGCTATCTTCATGATGAGAATCTATATCTATTCAAAAGAGATCTATTAAATAAAAACTGCGAAGCAGGTTCCCTGATTAGGAATACATCATTAGATGGAGACAAAGACCTACTGGTTAATAATATTCTAGAACTAACCATTATTGATGATAGAAATTTAATCGAAGCTGCTCTTAGATTATATAATAATTTATTATAATTATAAAAAATGACTAAGCTAGAAACACTTATAAAAATAAACAATCTAGAAAAACAAAACAGAAGAAATAGATTAGAAGATAAATTGAAACAACAAGATTTTTATGGTGAAATAGAAGAGTTATTTGATCCCTTAACTAAAACACTTAATGCAAAAAATGAACACAATCTAGCACTAAGTGAACAAACATTAAGAGCAATAGATTGGCAAAATCAAGAGTTAGATAAACAAACTAAGATGATCCAGCAAGCTGGTTTCCAGATCGGTGAAACTGCTTTGCAGATCGGCGAAAACACTTCCAAGGTTCATGAAACGCTAAAGGGTACTATAAAGAAAACTCAAGATATAGCACCAGTTATTGTTGATACAAAGACAGCCAAACTTCTTCATGACATGGTTGCTCAAACTAATCCTCAATTAAAAGCAGAACTCGTAGATTTATTACTAGGAGATATAAAGTGAATGGTGTTAATATAACTCTAGAGCAGGGTGCATTTTTAGTTAAGGATAATATATATGAATTTTTAGATGAATTTATTGACTTTCTTACTAAATCAAATGTAAAATATGATGATAATTTTGAGGCAGATGAAAACAAAATTCAAAGGTTTTTAAAGGATATTAGATATGATGAACGAAAAGGGGATAAGTAAAGCGCCAGATATAGAACAAAAAAACGCTTATAGGGTAAACGGATAAAAGATGATGTAATCGGCAGGGGTTTAAATAGCAACCCCAACCCAAATATTCAACGAAGCTGCCATATAAATCAGCGTAGCTGTGACTTCGTCAATGGTTTAGTAGAAAGACTAGAATTATTAATACTAGAAACAAAAACTGGTCATGATGGATTATATGATGAAATGCTAGATATATCTAGGCAACTATTATCTATTAATATTATTAATCAAGAACAACTAGATAATTTTGTTTTTAACTATGGTAAATAAATAATGATAGAAAAACAACAACAACAACAACAACTATTAGCTAAAGAAGTATTCAGTCCTCAAATAGCAAAGTTTAGAAGAGAAAAGATAATACCATTATATAAAGATGAAGCTTGGTCAGCTGATTTAATTGATAAGTCATCTCTAAATAAATACAATAATATTTATAAGTTTATATTAACAGTTATAGATATATTCACAAAATATGCATGGGCTATTCCATTAACGAATAAATCTGGTTTATCTATAACTATTGGTTTTAAAACAATCCTATCAGAAAGTCTACAGGGTGGCTCTGAAAGTCGAAAACCAGAAAAGTTATGGGTGGATAAAGGTACTGAGTTTTACCATAAAACATTTAAATCTTTACTTAAAGAATATGAAACGAAACTATATTCTACTTAAAGTGATTTAAAGGCTGTGTTTATAGAGAGATTCAAAAGAACATTATTACACATAATTAATTAACCAATGTTCATCAACGGTGATGGTAATTGGGTAAATATACTAAATGATGCAGTCATAACATATAACAATAACATTCATTCAACAATTAATATGTCACCAGTTGATGCTTCTAATAATCCTGATAAAGCTAGATACTATGTTTCATCTACCAAAGCAGAACCAAAATTTAAAGTTGGTGATTATGTTAGAAATGCAGATAAACGTAATACCTTCTCTAAGGGATACAATTCTGATTGGAATAGAGAACTATTTAAAGTTAATGAAGTTTTGAACACACAACCATCAACATATAAAATAGATGATATGAGTGGAGAGATAATAGAAGTTAAATATTACTAACAGGAATTATTAAAATCCTAGTTCGATTTTGAATCTAATAATAAAGTTTTAGAATCATTAAATATAAAGCTTTCTGTAAACAAATACAAAGATGACAAAAAATATATTTAACCAAGCGAAAAATCAATCGGGGAAGCCACTTGTTGAATCATCGGGGAACAGCTTAACAACAAATAGGGCTCGTGGTTTATTCTTAGAAGATAATGATAATATTGACATGAAGGATACTTATAAAATTACGAATGTGCATCTTCTCTTAGATGAAAAAGATGTTGTTAATAAAGAGTATTGTGACAACAACTTATTGTCGTCTGATAAGAAAACGGATATTTTAAGTAGAAATATAATCGAACTAAGAAAAGGGCATAATCAATTAAAACTAGAGATTGATAATATTAAGTTGAATCAGAATATCACTAACATACAACTAGATGAAAAGTTTATTACTGGAATAAAATAATTTAAAGAAGTTAATAAAAAGACTAATTCTTTTATAGATGAAGCCCTTTTAAAGAATAAAAAGAGAATAGTACAATATATAATCGCTATACTGTTCAAAAGTAAGTAGACAACAAAAAAAAATCAAGAATAGAGGTGCATTATGATTTTTATCAAGAAGATATAATGAAAGAAATAGAATGAAATTTTACTAATTAAAATAACCGAAAAAATAACTAACCCAACAGCACCGCGTGAGAAATTACTATATCCAGATCTGTCTCCAGTATCAGAACGATTAATAAATGAAAAGATTCAAGCCAATAATAAATTTAATAATGTTAATAACATTATAAAAGATATTAGAAACTATTATGAAACTGAAACTAACAACTAATAACTATAATAAGAAGTTAAGTAGATATAAGAATTATATTAACGTAGCTGAATTAACAGAAATACTATTATCATCAATTGCAACAACGGCAACAACAACATCAGTTGCGTTAACAGGTATAGGATTACCTTATTCTATACCAACAGCTTTTGCTACAGCAACTGTTTGTGGTTCATTATCAAAAACGATTAAAACTAAAATAAGAAATAAAATTATAAAGTATCCACAAATGTATATTTCAAGTAAACAGTTCAGCGACAAGTTTAATAAACTATATACTAAATCAATGAATGATAATAAAATAGATAATGATGAATATAATGAATTAGTCAAGGTATATGAAGAATATAAGAAAAACAAGAAAAATAAGTTAAGTGTTTTTTAAACCAATGTTAATAGTGTTTAGTATTAATAATTTATTTAGTAATAAAAAAATTAGTTTTATTATTTATCGGTAAGATTAAAGCTATAACCGAAACTATAGTCTTAGTCTTAGCCATAACTAAATTATCTTTTCTTTGTACCTAAGTCAAAACTTCTTCCTTTTTGTACTACCTTTATACCTTCACCAGTAGTTGCAAATTTAAATAAATCAAGTGTGGCTGATAAAGCAGCTATAGGGTTTCTTGAGGCAGCTGCACTTCCTATTTTACTTGCTGTTGCTAATGCTCTTAATGGATTATTAGCAACTTTCTTTCCAAAGTTAACCATAGCTCTACCACCACTTTTAAAGGAATCTTTAAATCCCTCTGCTTCTATTGTTGCATCACTAACCGTCATTGACTTAATTCTTTTACACTTAACACAATTATCCTTTTACATCTTAATACCTTTTGAAGTAAAAAAAACTTCTTTTGTTATTAGTACCACTATAATGTCCTCCATCAACACAATATGAACTAGTTTTAAATTTCTGTAAAAGACTCATTTCTATATATAAAAAATAATTATCTCTAGAGAAAAAAAAGAAATTAGATATTATTTATGCTAGGGGCTTTGTTAAGACTAGTAGGAAATATTTTAGAGCTATGGGGTTTCGCATATGTTTCACCATAACTTTGACTATAACAATGACTAAAACTATAGCTATGATATTATATCAACCATCTTATTACCATCACTATTAACATTAATCACCTTTCTAGTTAATACTAATGCATGACATATAACGTCCGCAACTGCAGCACTAAAATTAGAATTAAAGTGTATTGGTTGTGGAGCTATATGGTCACTTTGATATCTAGTATCGGATACACATATTTTATAACTACTTTTGAATGTTCAAGGGTTTATATATGGTTTTATATTATGTGGTAGCCCATTATAATCTTTATTAAAGCCAACAATCTCTTTAAAAGCCTCATTATAATTATTGGTACCATAATTAATATTCATTCTATTCTCGGGATAAAACTCACTACCAATCTTACAATAACATTCAGTAACGTTCATTATATCAAATGTACTTGCATCAAGAGTTTGTTCATTAACAATAATATGTTTAAAACCAATTATTAAATATTGTGGTCTTTCCATCCCACTTTCCATACCTAGATCAAACAGGAAGTTAGTAGCATTGGGTACATTCTTTTAAAAAGTCTTTCTTTCATAATAACTAACGTCTACATTATTCTTTTTACTTAAAACATTTTGTACAATAATTCTATTGTCTAAACTAGGATCAATACTGGGCACACACCATGATATATCTCTAATATCTATATTACCATCATTACCAAGTGCATCAGCACCAGCATTAACTCTAAATAGATCTCTATCATTATTATTTCTCTTTAATTTTAATTTAAATCCTAAACCATATATAATCTTTTCTAAATCACTTAGAAAACCAAATAGATCCCTCATCTTATTCATCATATACATATGACCTCGTTCTGCTGCAATATGATCACCTTTAAGTTGACTATCGCTATTGCCTTGATTTTTAATAAAAACACTCTCATATTAATCATCAGTACTAGTTATTAACTTATACATCAGTAGTTTAGGACGACAATGATCTATATATTCAATAGTCCTACCACCACTAGTTTCAAGTTTAACTAAACTAAACAATGCCATCATACCATAATTAACTAATCTGAAATTAGCATTATTAGCAGATACACCACCAGCATCATCTGATACAACAAACTCTATCTCTAGATACCAATCATGCAAATTTAAATGATTCTCTTCTCTTTTGAGAATGATATTAATATTAGTATTAACCGTATTCATTGTTGCTAGATTAATAGGTTTATATTTTATAATCTAACTTTTGTGTATATCATTGTTATAACCATAAGTTGTCTCCAAACTAAAGTTCATTTTTATAATCCGAATTTTAACTTTAACTATAACTATAACTATGACTAAAACCAAAGCTATAATTATAACTATCGGTGTAACCGCTTCGCGGATAACCAAAGTTATAATTATAACCTTAAATATATTCCAATTTATATAAATATAACCAAAGCTAGAGTTATAACTATGGGGCTTCGCCCATGTTGGGGATTGTAGGCCCTTTCACCATAAATACAATCTAATATTTGAATATAATTAAATGACTGAAAGTTTAATCACGGGAAATACGACTTCGTTAATCATATATGAACTACGAAAGATAAATGAAACTCTAAGTAAAACTAAAGAAGAGCATACATTTAACTTTAGAAAGATAAAGCCAACACAAAAGTTTAACTTTAGTGAACCTATACTTAACTCATCAAATAAAGGTTTAATTGGATTATCTGTTTATAATTCGGTGTTTAATGTGAATAGAAGGAATAATCAATTCATATATGGTATCAAGCGTGAAACATGGTCAGATACCCATATTTTAGCTATTATAGCAGGAACATATGAATTATTGGAAATAGCAGAATTAAAAAAAGAAGAAACTAATGGTAATGTTATAATAGAATCTGATAAGAATAAAATGAAAAGTTTAATGAAAGTAAAACAAGGTGCAATTAACTTTGACATAGGAAATTCAATAGCCCCTTTACTGGGCTTTAGAAAAATAGTATATGAACAAGGAAAAAATACATCTCAGAAAATTGTTGATATTATGGGTTTTAGTACTATTAACATTCATTAGAATGTGATATCTGGTGTTAAAGATGATGGGAATAACACAGACATACTATATACTTATACTCTAACACAACCACCAGGTTACTTGATAAATATTATACCAACTAATATCCGGTATCAAAAGGTAAATAAAGATAGAATAGAATACATTGAATTTCATATTAAAGATGAGCGTGGAAGACCGGTGGAAGACTTTAATGGCGAAGTATTAAGTTTTTTTACATTTAATTTAGAATATATTTATAGTTAATGATATGGTTATAGTTCAATCTCTATCTATAATAATAGCCATGGACATAGAAATAATTTAACTACAAAACTCTCCGATCCCAATTAATTCTTATTTTGCCAATAAAATTTTTATTTTTAGTTATATCAATGACAATGTAATTATAAGGCTCTTTCCATTTTTTATTACATATATTAGCGAAAATCTTTATAACTAAGTTCAACATTATTAAAGAAATCTTGATATATAGATATGAGGATTTTACCTCTTTGTTAAAATAAAATAAATAGATTACAACCCTCTCTAACACTCTGTCTATCTATTGTGAATAGATTTTGATTAAGTTATATCATATTACAATTATTATGTCTACCCCTACAAAAGCATTCATTAATAACTGGTTCTTTGGCTCTAACATCATCGAATATCATTAGTTTCTTTAAGTCTTTGGGTAGTTGATCGGGATAGGGTAAATCTTTTAAATCTTTAACAAACTCAACATCTGCTTTATCGTCAACAGAGTTGCGATTTCGTCAATTATTACTCTCTACACCTTCATATTGATCACCAGTAGGACCAATGATGTATAGCTTATCAAATTATATGTTAGCCAGAATTAGTTTTTTTGAAAAGAAAGTCTTACCATATTCACTGGAACCAGATATTATACATCTAAAGTTCTCTGGGAGTTTAGCTTCAGTAATTATTGTCATCATTTGGCCATGAATGTAGATTTTCATTTATATTAACTGAGATATTGTTACTAAGATCGGTGAAACCCCTTTGATGTTTTTCGTCAAATAGATATATAAAATTATCATTAACATTATCATTATCATTAACATTATCATTATCATTGACATTATCATTATCATTAACATTATCATTATCATTATTAGCAAAGCCACTGCGTAGATCATTATCATTAACATTATCATTATTAGCAAAGCTACCTCGTAGATCATTATCATTAACATTATCATTAACATTAACATTATCATTATCATTATCTTTAACATTATATTTATCATTAACATTACAACCTAAACAAAAACACTCATTATATATTCCCGGATATTTACATTGATTAACTAGAATATTCAAATGTTTGTTAAATCTAAATCATCGATCAATAAGATAGATCATATATAAACAATAAGCCCCACAATAAGATTCATCATATTGTTGTATTCTTTCATTAGAGCCTAGATCAACATATTCTTCTAAAAATAATTGTGGGGTTTCTACACCAAAACTATCAAAGTAATACACATGACCACCTTCTCTTCTTATAACTAAAACCCAATGTGTACCATCAGTTGGATATAGATTTACAATAAGGTTGACGCTAGGTTCATTTGTGTTATTTGGAGTTTTTTCTCTCATCACTATTTCAATTGGTGTTAGTCTTATATCTTTTCCTATATCTTTAATTCTGATATCACTCATAGCATTTCTATCAATATTAAATTTAATATTGAATTCCTCAAAAGTCTGGATAAGCATATTTAATAGGTATAAAAATGGAGAAAGGTAGCACAGTTATATTTCTTATGATCATAATTGGAATTTGTTATATAATATATGATTCAATAAAAAGTAAATATACAAAACTAGAAGAAAGTTTTGGTGGATTTATGAATAGGAGTTTAGTTAGATTTGAACATGAAAAGTCACCATTACATACTATTGTTTATGGTGGAACTGGTACAGGCAAAACATATTTTATTAGACAATAATTAAAGTTATACTTAGGCCAAGATCTGAACCAAGACCAAAACCAAAACCAAAACCAACAGCAAGCTAAAAATATAATCGTTGTATGCAAAGATGATAGAGATTGGATAGATTCTGAGACTGGTGAGTTTTATATTGGATTTAATACATGTGATATAATAAGATCACATCATAAAATAATTCTAAATTCAAAGATAGTGTAATTGTTCTAGATGATATGGGTGATAAGTTAAACAGGGATATAGCTTATTATTTCACAGAAGGAAGACATTATAATATTCAAATGATTGTAATCTGTCATAAACCAGCTCATATAATTAATACAGCAAGATTGAACATGTGATACTAAATATTTAACAACTTATAATGGAGCTGATTTAAAAATTTTAATGAAATCTATAAATGTGAACATAACTTCAATAAAATAATTAATGAATTAAATAGTAACTATTATAATTGTACAAATGGGATGACAGATGAACTTCGTTATGGTATAATTAAATATAATAGGAAAGAGAATACTTTTATTATTATTGATAAGAACAGAACTTTGATATATAATTAGAGAATTGGTTTCCTTGATTTAAAAGCTCTGAGTTTATAAAATAAATAAAAAAATGAAGATAAAATAAAACTTGTAGCATATATGAAAGCGCTCATGATAAATGCTACAGATAGAAATACTATTAATCATGATAACTATCAGTTCTACTTTAATAAACTTCCTACATTAAAAGGTATTAAACTACAGAATGATGTTTTAAGACAAGAAAAAATTAAAGCGGATTGTTTCAGATTAATATCAACTATTTTAGGAATTATAAGTCCGGGTTTTACGATACATAATTAAATATATATCCTAATACAATAGTAAAAACTGCTGGGGTTGTAGCAATGGGTGCAAGTAGTATGTTAAATAGAGCAAGTACATCAGTTAATTATGGTTACGGAGAAGATCTGCAAAGCATGTTGGAGAACCAAGGGCAGAGCCCCTTACACCATGATCAGAAATCCTGCTTCGCAGATGATCTACAAAGTAGTTTTGCTAATACAATAGAAAAGATACAAGAAGAATATATAGATGAAGAGAAGTGAACTTTAAATAGAAAGGGACAAAATTATTTAAGTAAACTATATGAAAAAAATGAAGAATTTAGAAAATTTAAAGATTATAAATTTTCTTAGAGACAAAAAAGAATTAGAACTTAAAGAGATTTTAGATAGAAGATATAAAACTAATAGACTCAATACGACATGGATGGATTATTTAGCTAAATGTATCCTGTCTAAAGATAATACTAAAGACTTGATCGAGATATTAATCAATAGAGCAAGTACATCAGTTAATTATGGTTACGGAGAAGATCTGCAAAGCATGTTGGAGAACCAAGGGCAGAGCCCCTTACACCATGATCAGAAAACCTGCTTCGCATTATCTACAAAGTAGTTTTGCTAATACAATAGAAAAGATACAAGAAGAATATATAGATGAAGAGAAGTGAACTTTAAATAGAAAGGGACAAAACTATTTAAGTAAACTATATGAAAAAAATGAAGAATTTAGAAAATTTAAAGGTTATAAATTTTCTTAGAGACAAAAAAGAATTAGACCTTAAAGAGATTTTAGATAGAAGATATAAAACTAATAGAATCAATACGACATGGATGTATTATTTAGCTAAATGTATCCTGTCTAAAGATAATACTAAAGACTTGATTGAGATATTGGCGAAATATGATGGGTTTAATTGAAATTTGGCCAATTATAAATGGTTTTAAAATTTTTAGAGTGTAAACATAAATGTGGACTCCCTTTTAATTTAGCTTTTCATTATTCAATATGTTATGAAGATAAAATTAGTAAATGTGAATGTGGTGATAAAATATTAAGTGGTATTTGTATTAAGGAACTTGCTTCACCGATGAAAACTGATTGTTCTTTTAAAGATGAATCTGGATATTACTCTAGCTATTACTCTAACTGTAACTCTAACTCTAACTCTAGCTCTAACTCTAACTCTAGCTCTAACTCTAGCTCTAGCTCTAGCATTAACTGTATTTCTAGCATTAACTCTAACTATAACTCTAACTCTAACTCTAGCAATAACTCTAACTCTAACTCTAACTATAGCATTAGCTCTAACTCTAACTCTAACTATAACTCTAACTCTAACTATAACTCTAACTCTAACTCTAACTCTAACATTAACACCAATGTCTTAATTAGAAGTTGTAATAAATGTAATTCTGTAAAACCACTAACTGATTTTGATGAGAGTAAGTATACTTGTAGAAATTGTACTTCAGCTAAAGTTAATTGTCTCTATTGTCCTTCTGTTGTGAGATATGATGGGATAAGAGTTCATGTAAAAAGACAACATCCAAATGTAGAATTACCTAAAGGATTTACTAGAAATTTAACCCCTCAAAGAGATGTTAGAATAACATCCAGATATAGAATTGACTAGAGGATTTAGTAGAAATATAACTGATCGGCGTAACCGCTTCGCGGATAAAACAATTAATCCTAGTTGGCAAAGTCCTAGAGCTGTAAGTCCTTTAGTTATTAACCAAACAGAGGAAAGTTGTTCATGTAAATACTATAATTTTGTATCATTTCTTATTAATAATGGAATAAATATAGAACAAGTAAAAGAGAATATAAATTTATTGAAGAGTATAGATAATTTAAATTAAAAAATATAGAAAAGTAAAAAAAAAATAAAAATTTATTAAAAAATGACATAATTTTAAAAATTAAATAAAAAAGAGGGATTTCACTCTTTAAGCGCGATAAATAGTGATTTTGTACTGTGGCATCACTCCGATAGGGGCGATTTCGCTCCTAAAGAGTGACTCGCTCTTAAAAGAGGGATTTCACTCTTATTTTTTGAAGAGTGAAAGAATAAAAATTTATTGAAAAATTTCAATAATTTAAAAATTTGTTTTAAAAGAGGGATTTCACTCTTTAGGCGCGATAAATAGTGATTTTGTCATGGGGCATCACTCCGATAGGGGCTTTCGCTCTTAAAGAGTGATTTGCAAAAAATTAGCAAAATTTAAATTTTATGAAAGAGTTAAGCTGGTTTTTTGTTCAAGTTATCCACAAAGTGGTTACACCAATTTTCGTAATTTGGTTTTACGTGCTTGTTACACGGTCTCACTAGTTACACTGAAAAACACTAATCACTGTGTTTCCCCCGATCTCAGTGTTTTTGACTGAATACCCATCACAGTGTGTCCCATAAACAGTCTCACAGCAGGGATCTGCGAAGCAGTTTCACTGATCATCCTTTTTAAGAACTGTGAATTTGGTTTTTTTTATCTCACTTAGTTTCATAGTAATTCACATCAAAGTCGGGGGACGTTCACTGGAGTCAGTGAGGAAGGAACCCCAAACTTTCCGTTTGCTAAAGCAACTTAACTAGACTCGATGTTTTAACCACTACGCCAAGTGAGACAGAAAGTTTTAGTTTTAGATTGATTAAATATTGATTAGGGGGATATATGCAAATTATTATTTTAATATATCTTTCAATTTTTGTTCAAGTTTTTTTGTTCAAGTTTTTTTCGCAAATTTGTTTACGTGCTTTACACGGTCTCTCTAGTTACACTAGTAACTGGGATACGTCCACCGGAGTCGTTGGGGATGGCGATGCATGACCGAAGGTCCATAGAACCCGAACTATCCGTCTAATAATGGACAATTACCAGCTTAACTCTGTACTAGTGGATTGCACTAAGTGAGACAAGAAATGATAGATTTTGAGTGAATATAAAGGTAATATGTAGTAGTGGATAAAACAAGGAAACCAACAAGCAGTAAAATTTGGCCCGATTCGACATGCGCGATTAGCGTTAGGAGAAAGGGTCAAATTTTACTGGTGGCTGGTTTCCTTGTTTTATCCACTACTTGCAGCCCAGAAAAATGTAAGAGTTTTGAGTTGCATTTTCCTAAAAAATGCTTCCAATTCTCCTGATCCCTAATTTAACTCAAATTGATTTAATGTCCTCCCCTAACGTCCGGTTATAGCCATTGTAGTGGAAAACAGGCTTTGTCTTAAAGCTTTAACTCAACGTTGGTTCTGAAAGATACACGATATCAAACACATAAACAAATGCAGGAATAACAACAAGGAATGGTAGATTATTTATAACGACTATCACAACATTCTCCCCCGCTAATGTTGCTCCTCGTACTTCCAAATGATCTCGTCTTTGTCGAAAGTCTCAGGGATGATGCTGCTGTCTACAGTTGAGCGTAGGCGTTCTGGCAGACGCCTTACTCTTCCACTGCGACGAGTGCTCTGGCCTGCCGGCTCCCTTGGCTGGGAAATGACGGGCGGTGACTCCTCACCAGTACGTGGCATGCCAACATCTTGATGCGATCCTGGAGCCAGCGTTTCCAGCGTTTGCGCATTGTTGTCCATAATCGACGTATCCGCTATACATTGCTTCCCTCCTGCGGCTTTTCCGGGACATTCACGGGATGAGGCAGGGAGGATCTTCGTCGAGGGTTTGGCACCACGCTGCCGCGAGATAACATGGACGATGAAACTGTGTCGACTGCTCCATTACGCCGCCTAATTCTCGTAAATTGATTGTTTATTGGCTCCACAACTTCTGCAGGCTGAACTATAGGGTCGCCTTTGTTGCGAACAAAACTCTTGACATACACGGGATGACCCGGCGCCAGCCATGAAGGGAGATTCCATTTGGCAGGCGCCCTGCGTTTGAAATCAAAAAACCGCTCGTGAGGTGTTTCTTGTGTAGATGTACAAATGAGTGCTCGGATTAACACCAGCACATCAGGCAGTACATCTTCCCACCGATCGGATTGCAGTCCGCGAGAATGGAGTGTACAGACGACGCCCTTCCAAACCGTTCCATTAAGGCGCTCACATTGGCCGTTGCCTTTGGGGTTATACGGTGTGGTTCGGGAGTGTGGGATACCCGTATCGGCGCAGAATTTATCGAAGTCGGCTGACATAAACTGTGTCCCCCTATCTGAGTGAATGAAGCCCGGTGTTCCACAAAGTGAGAAGATTGACCTGAGAGACCTTATGACTGACTGTGCACAAATATCCTTTAAAGGTATTGCGAACGGAAAACGACTGTACTCATCAATTACAGTGAGAAGATAGCGATTTCCAGCTGGGGACATTGATTTTGGTCCTACCAAATCAATGCTAATACGTTCGAACGGCCGAGTAGCCTTTATAATATGAGCTTTCTCGGGACGGTAGAACTTAGGCTTCCATTCGAGGCAGGTGGGACACTCAGAGCAAGACTGTCGTACTTCGTTCAAAGTAAATGGTAATTTGTGTCGACTGACATACTCCCACATTCTTGTACTTCCAGGATGGCACAAATGTCTGTGAAGGTTGTCCACTGTGCCGGAATTATCAATTGACGCAATGCGTGAGAGTGCATCCGCTGCGATTTTCTCTGACCCGTTCTTATACTCGATTCCATATGACAGTGTGGAGAGTTCTAATCGCCACCGCATCAGCTTGTCATTCTTAACCTTGGACTTATTGCGAGAGAAGATAAAAGCAACAGCCTCTTGGTCCGTTTGAATCAAGGTATGGTAAGCTCTCATGTATGGCATCCACTTACGGCTACACTCTACAATGGCCAATGCTTCACGTTCCGCTGCCGACTGTTTACGTTCCCCAGAACTGAGAGAGCGCGAAAAGAAAGCAATGGGCTGCGAGTCTTGCGTGAGCGTTCCTCCTATCGCCGTTCCTGAAGCGTCTGTCGTCATAATGAGCGGCGAACCAGGTTTAGGAACAGCCAAAACCGACTTCGCTATAGCATCTTTCAGTTTCCCTATAGCCTTGACCGCAGACTCTGGAAGAGGCAGAAGGCCTGCATTGAAAGCGTCCAGGAGCGGTCGGACTTTGTCCGAGTAATGCGCAATCCACTTCGCGTTGTAGGCAAAGAATCCAATGAGCCGGTGGAGTTCCTGCTTAGTGGCCGGTAACGGATAGTCCATAAGTGTCTTGAGTCTCTCAAGGTCAGGTCGCTTTGTAACATTTTCCAGAATATGGCCAGGCAACGAAATTCGTTGTACGTTGAACAGACACTTGTCTTTGTTGATAGTGATTCCGTATTTCTTCACTGTTGATATAAACCTCTCCAGATTGCGGTCATGCTCCTCTTGAGTTGCCCCCGAAATAATAACATCATCCAGATAGGCTCGTGTCTTTTGTAGTTTCACCTTGCGAATGATAGAATCGATCACTCGTTGAAAAACAGGAACTGGGTTAGTCAGCCCAAAAGCAAGTCGAGTGAACTGATACAACGCTCCATTTGCTTCGAAGGCTGTGAATGGACGATCTGATTCCTGAATAGGTACTTGATGATAGGCAGATTTCAGGTCCACGCGAGAGAAATATTTGTCCTGTGCAGCTCCGTCGAGTATTGTCTCCACTTCCGGGAACAGGTATCCATCGGGTTCCGTATAACGATTTATCGTTTCTGAATAGTCTATAACCATACGCGGCTTTGATCCACGTCTAACCACAAATGCTTGGGCCCGCCATGGCGACGTCGAAGGCTCTATGATGCCAGCTTCTAGTAGGCGATCGATCTCTTGAGTAAGATATTCATGGTTCTCTTTACCCGCATAGCGAGATTTAGTTGTGATTGGTTTGGCCCTTTGCTTGGTTATGGTTGAGAAGAGAATCGGTGGTTCAATGTCCAATGCTGGGAACATAGCTGCAGCGTGTGTGCCCTGAGCTGCTTTCGAGAATGAGACGGGGCCACGATCCCCCTTTGTTTCCAGCTGTGCCACTGAGTGTTGCCCGAGAAGATCCATGCCGATTATGATATCTGCAAGAAGACTCTTGGCAATTTTAAGACGAGTGGAGTAGGTTTCCGCGTTCACTTGCATCTTCAGATCGATATTGCCAAGTATTGGTAATTTGGTCTTGTCTGCAAGTTGAGTAGCGGATGCTATCATAGTTATTTTACCGTCACACTGACGTGCAGCTTCGTAGGAAATGAATGACTCCGATGCTCCAGAGTCAACAAGTCCGAGAAATTCCTTCTTCCCAACCTTCACCAAAGCGTAGAAGGCGTCGGAGCTTCCTCCGGCCGCGAGAAGTACCGACGACAGTGCCGAAACGGATGACTCTTCTGGCTGAGCTTGTTGTGTTACTGCCAGCTGGCTCCGACAAGCAGTCGCCCTATGTCCTTTCTTTCGGCATTTATGACAACTGTCATTCCGAGCTGGGCAGTTTCGTCGCGGATGGCCACGAAGTCCACAAAACTGGCATTTATTTCGAACTTGTCCTCCTTCATTGACAGTACTAGTTGGCGGTCGACCTGTGGCGCACAACTCTGATGCCGCCTCCGAAGATGACACAGACGAGTCCAGTCCTTCAGTTCCACGAAAACTTCGGTTGTAGTCTGATGACAGTTCAATAGCGGTTGCAAGTGAAATGCAATTCTCCAGAGTTGCATCTTCGTCCGTTTGCTCCAGAAGTCGCATGCGAATGATATCCGATTTCACGCCCGCAACGAGGGCGTCCCGAATCAGGAGCTGTTGATGTTCCTGAATATTGACGGCTTTGCATTCGCACTTTTGCAGTAGAATTTTCAATCTATTGATGAAATCCGAAATAGACTCATCCGATTTCTGACGGCATGAGAGGAGCTGATGACGGGCATATATGATCCTAGTGGGTTTCTTGAAGTGCTTGTCCAGTTTGGAAATGGCCTCGTTGTATGAAGGAGCGTGTTCCAAGATGGCAAAAAAATCCGAACCCACATGCGAAATCAAAAAGGTCAGTTTGTGTTCGTCTTCTGTGACTTCGTTGATATCCAATCCCTTGGAGAAACAGTCTTTCCACCAGCGCCATTGTTCTGGAGTCGGACTTGAAGGAAGTTGTGGCGGCTTGAACTTCATGGCATTCACAACGTTGAGTTAAATTGTAGTGGAAAACAGGCTTTGTCTTAAAGCTTTAACTCAACGTTGGTTCTGAAAGATACACGATATCAAACACATAAACAAATGCAGGAATAACAACAAGGAATGGTAGATTATTTATAACGACTATCACAACAGCCATGTTCAACTTATTCTCCTCGATTTAGACCTGTTTCGCTTTTATGTTTTTTGATTTGCACATCTATGAGTTAATTTAAAAACAGCGGCAGTCAGAATCTACAAACAAAAATGAAATCATTCAGTGAAGCAGGAGGTTGCCATTTCAAACCCGCTCAACAAAATGCATTCAGTATTTGCTCGACGAACGCAAACGGAAGATTACAATTATAGACAGGCAGATAAATTCACTGAAAGCAAAAGTCACAATGAAATGTCTTTTTGAGCAACAAATTAAAACTTTTTTTTACTCGGCCAGCCACTCCACTGGAAATTTCTCTCGTGAAAAGAGTGAAAAGACCTGAGTTCATTGATCAAATCAAAAACCACTACCGTAGGATGTGTTTCCTGACACACCATGATTTGGGTGGTGACATAAAATTTTTCAAGACAATCAACCGTGCGTAATCAAATTATAACTTTTAGTGTTTGAAAACATAATATAGTATTATAAGTATTATAATAAGAATTATATAATAAAGTATTATAATTAATGTCAGTCATGGTGAGTTCGACATACGGATAAAAAGAGAACTATAAGAGCTGGGCCTTCAGGAAAAAAGTATAGTTAAAAGTGTAGTAGATTACCCGATTGACAGGTGACAAACAGTTAAATAGACATTGGATTAAATTGAGCTCGGGCTTCGGACAGCAATAAAAAACTGCCATAAAAGTGTTGACTTGATTAAATTAACAAAGTGATATTGAACAAACTTTTGAACGCACCAAAAGCACTGATTTTCAATTTATTAAAAGATAGTGGTAACGTTTGATTAGAACGCTCGATTCAAACTTGTTACATTGTAAATTTCTCTCTCAAACTATTTCTTATTTAATTTCTTTCTGTGGTTTTCACTAGGTACCACTCTCAAAAAAAGATAACGTTCATTGGGCGTGCGGTCGCCATAACCTATTAATCAAAGCTGGACACAGCTGGCTGCAGCGGGGCTCACCTTCACTTCTAAAACAAAAGTTACGATATCCCTAGTAGCATTCGGGTTTTCATGTGGTTTTCGGAAGAATTCATGACGCTATACCCACTTCTTTTTTATTGCGTTTTGCAAACTGCTGGAGAACTAGAAGTGGATGAATTTGAAACTTTTGACCAACAAGTGAAGAGTTGTAAGATATCGAATGCTCTAAGATGGCTTTCAAAAGATGCAAAGATGGTGCTGTACTATCAACCTCCGACAAATTAAATATCAAATGAAAAATTTGCATAGTAATTGATTCTATTGATTCTAGAAAAACACTCATTTAGTCAGCAAATTTATGCTAAATACGTCATATATAAGCAACAAAACATGAATTTGTCGTTCCGTTCTCCTATTTTTCTTAAAATTCTATTCCCTGTTTTCATAAAATAAGGGCTCTGAAGCATGGCGTTCTGAAACGAAAACAAATGACTGCCATTGCCTATCTGGTCCCATTGCAGGTGAACAGAGACAATTTTGGACATTATAAAAATCCTCAACAATAGATCTCTGCAAAACAGTGTCCAAACTTGCAACCAGATTTGCCATCGAAGAACAAAATCTCTTGAATTCATAAAACGTTTTTCGTCTGATCGGACTGGATAAAGGCCCGGAGCTGGACCTAATGGCATTGTCGATGTCATAAGAACAATCATAAGTAAATTGAAGTGCGCTAAACAAGTTCTCCAATTAGTTTAGAGAAACTTACAGATGTGTCCTGGACAAACGGAGTGGAATCGAACATGCTATCCACGTTTTCCGCCGACGCTTTCTTAAAGATCGTAGTGAAGCTATCGTTCTAATTGACACCAGAGATGAGTTTAACAAACTGAATGGAGTTCTCGATCTTGAAAACGCCAGTATGTTTTGTCCTTTCCTTCAGTATTGCAGTCAGAAACTCTTTTAAGACCCCATCAGACCTTTTGAATGATAAAAAAGTAATCATGTGTCAAGAGGGAACAACATAAGATAATCCAGTAGCCATGGCAAAATTCGGCTTGGCTATACATATTCTCACCGACATGCTTGAAGGTCGAAATTTGACTCATAAATTATACGCGGGTGACAACATTGCAACCTGTAGCCTTGAATCACTATTAAATGGGATGGGCTAAAAAATCAGTGATCTTCGCAATGCATTTAGTTTTAATTTAATCAATTGTCGTCTCATTACAAAACTGGATTTCGTTCAGAAAGCCCACATTTTTTTTCGGCAATAAATGTCGATGATAATGGTTAGAGAATTTCATTTTTTTCCGGCTTTAGTAATTGGTTTTCATAAAATTGCAATGATCTTATGGAAGAAAAGTTAAATACTTCAGCATGTTGACAAAAATCGCCGGACATATGTGTCCCCTTTGATTGTGTACAAATCATTTCCTAATGAACTGAAACATATATTGATTTCTATTGCTGAATCCTCTCCCAACTCGGACACACTACTTAGGGAAACAGAAAAAATAATTGACAAAATGTCCCTTCCTTATTGAGCCATACCTCTTATAATGACCAATATCGGAAGATTTTCTCTTCCGTTTAAAAAACGTGGATTCTTCTCAATTAAAACCAGGCCCACGAATATGAAAGATCGGTACGGATAAGAGAGCCGTCACAGATTTATAACGCTGGAGATGCAGAATTTGATTGAAAAAAAAAACGTTCAGAAAATTAGAAAAGAATAGCATGCACAGGTGATTTAAGATTGAAAACGTGAACTCTGAAAGATCTCAACGATGAGAAAAAGGCTCTATATTTAGCTATAGAAAAAGGGGCAGCAAGCTGGCTAAATGCACTTGCATTGAAAAGATATCACTCTGATTTAATAATTGTAGAATTCAGAGATGGAATTGCCATTAGTTATGGTATCCCTTGAAATTGCAATCAAAATTCGCATGTCGAGAGATTTTAATGTGGCCATCAAACATCAGACACAATGACCTCAGTGACTCCTTTGCTCAACGAAGTCTGCGAAGATGTCGAAGTAGAGCCCGGTCTTCAGACTTAGCAAGGTACAGTCTTCGCAGATGGAAGTATCTCTACTGATGACGAAGCTTGACTAGATATCAAAGCAAATGGCTTCTTCGAATCACGTTTCAGCAGAATATTCTTTATTGTGAAAGTGCTCAATCCGTCTGCCAAGAGTTGCACAAGAAGTATACAGGATTCCTACAAATATCACGAGCTCATAAGAAGCTGAAATACGAGCCAAGGATAATTGAAGTCGAGAAAGCCACATTTACGTCAATCTTAGGTACCACAGGAGCCGGTCCGTCAGCATCAAAGGCCACATAGAGATTGGCTTCTATGATCAGCGATAAGAAAGAAGATTTATATTTGGACGTGATCATTTATATTAGGACAAAAATAAGTTTCAAGCTTTTGCGTTGCTCCATACTCTGCCTCCGGCTACCCTTTTAGGGGAGGGGCTTTCTTTTAACTGATCTTTTTTGACAGTGCAATACATCTACTGAAAAGAGGTTTGAAACACAGGATCTATTCTGTCCCGCCCCCCCCCCCCATCTTAGTGGGAATATATTTTTTATGACCCCCAGGCGCACATGCATTATTTTCACAGTGACATGCTATATAACAATACAAAATTTTTAACTGGTGGTAATAAAAACACGGGGGGGGGGGGCGAATAGGGCTCTTTCCCAGTATAGCCCCCACCCCATGAAATAGGGACCTTTAGTTTCTAAATCAATCTGGAAGTCTGTTATTGTGCAAGATTTCAGGCCGCATTGTTTAAATACCAACAATGGTCATTTCGCGCGGCGTTGCACAAAAAGAAGCAACTGCCAATAGAATAGTCGCGAACCGGTATTTGCTGAGCAAAAAGTTGGGCCAGGGACAGTATGGCACAGTATATCTCGTGGAAGATGATCAGAGTCTATATACAGAGGAGAAGTTGTTAGTGTAGCTACATTTTCAATTTTATCAGGTATATCTTAAAATTTAGCCAGGGAGTCTTATGGTTCCTTTGTTATTTCAGCAAAGTTTTGAAAGAGATTCACGTAGGTGAAATGCCTCCTGATGAAACAATAGACGCCATGAGAGAGGCTAAATTACAAGCCAAACTCGACCATATTGGAGTGGTGAAATGCTTTAATAATTTCCTGGACAAGGATTTCTTCTGCATTATCTCGGAATATTGCAATGTGAGCTTTATTTTGTTTCCGTCGGTGTTCTCTGTCATAGTTAACGTAATTGAATTACTGGTATTGAAAACATTATTTTAGGGTGGTGACCTTGGCTTATTAATCGAGAAGGCGAAGAAGGAAGGAACACATTTTAGTGAAGTAGAGATCTTAGATTACTTCTGCCAAGTCGTTCTTGCCACGCGATATATGCACCAGAAACAGATTCTGCATCGTGATCTTAAACCTAGGTTAGTATGTTCTTTTTATAGTACTGGGAGTGTGTGGAAACACCATTAGCTGACCCCGCTTGTTGTTAAAAATGTCAATAGACGCAAATTTGTTGCGACTTATCTCAAAATTTTAAGTTGCGTCAAAATGAAAAAAAAACAAGTCTCATTAATCACGTTACTAGTAACTGCCAGTGTTTTGTCTAGGTTATTTTTTGACTTACTTCCCAGGATGAAGTGCGCGACCCAAGCCGTCCCTAATCAGGATGAGGGGGGGGGGGGGGTAAACCTCGACCGCTCCGCGACAGTCTGTCCACTATCCATATCCAAATTCTTCAACAAACTATGAGTTGTCTTCAACAAAATATGCAACTTCCTGTCCACAAACTTAAACAACGCACAGTTAGGTTTTCGAGTTGTGTGTGAGTTGTCTTCAACAAAATATGCAACTTCCTGTCCACAAACTTAAACAACGCACAGTTTGGTTTTCGAAAGAACCACGCGGCAGTACTACATCTCCATTTTGTTGACGAACTTCACAATTACTAAGATTCCCAAGAAAATGGCGAATTTTATGTCCTATCTCGATTTCCGAAAGGTTTTCGACTCAGTTCCTCAACAAAAACTTCTCGACAAACTGTCCAAGCACGGACTAGGAGTAAAACTACTTAACATGATAGGTAATTACATGTCGCATAGATTTCAACGCGTAAAGATATGCGACGACTCGTCGCCATACATTCCTGTCACCAGTGGTGTTCCACAAGGGTCTATACTGGGTCCCCTGTTCTTTATCGTTTATGTGAACGCCCTGTGTAATGTAGTAACCCTCACCACTCCTCATGCATATGCAGACGAATTCAAATTATTTTCAACCTCAGCTGCACACCTACCACATGACATAAATCAAATCATCAAATGGAGTATAGAAAATGACATAATCTCAATGACAAAAAATGTGGTGGCCTGAGCCTCCGAGGAAGTTTTGAAGGTAGCCTCAATGGAACAGCTCTAGCCTCAGCTAGCAGCAGCTTGACCCTGGTGTTTGATGAGCATTAATCCGACGCAGAGTTTGAATTGTAACACTCGACTCAACAAGGCTTGGCGAGCGTTCTATTTCTTCAAACGTACTGTCTCAAAAATTGCAAGCTGGAAAACCAAATTGAACGCCTGTACTAGCTACGTTCTTCCTGTCGTAGGCTACGCATCCCAAGTTGTCTACGCCAGTAAGGGAGATATATAAGTGCTAGAAAGGCTATCAAGAAAAGCTGCCTTGTGGATTATGAATTACCCATCAGACAAGACATACAAAGAGACTTATATACTCGCGAACAAATACGACTTTTCTGAACAAGAACGAGGGATTGTAACAAGAGGAGACAAGGCTCCAAAAACGAGTTCGCAGTGAAAAAACGAAGACTAAAGAAAGCAGATTGCAACCTATTTGAACGTACACTACACTTGTTGAACATCTTGTGGCGTACTCTACTATCCAACGCCGACAATATCAACAAGGAAACTCTCAACGATATATATTGGCAAATTTTTCTACAGTACAATAAAAATGATTCCTGCTCATGACCCATTTTATGCCTCTGTGGAAACAGCAGCCCAATGTCCAAACTCTAAACATCAAAACTTCTGCTAAATTTAAACTTTTAGAGTGAATTATACGTGGATTTGTACTCAGAAGCCAGTACTGCTACTACTACTATGGGGTGAATAGTTTAATCAGGACCCCCTCCAGAGTCTGCACGGTCTAGTCAGGTCACTCGATACTGTCTGGATAGTCTAATCAAGGCTACGTACAGAGCCTGTATGGTCTCATCTGGCGCTACCTACTGTCTTGAAAGTCTGATCAGAACATGCGCACATTTTACTTTTGAGTTGCTGTGCTGTAATTGACCACAAAAGCTCAATGCATGAGAATAGTTTTACGGAAAATTGTGGTCGACGAGCTTTGTTTTTACTTGGCTATTGCTTTGACAGTGGCTATTGCTATAGCACATAAAAAAGTTAACGTCGAACGCCCAGAAAGGAAAACAATGCAAACAGTAGGGAAAACTAACAAAATGTTAATTCTATCAAATATTCAAACGTCTTCTTTCAATAAAAAAAAAGCAATTGAACCTAATATGAAAACCAATATCAAAAATTCAAGGAACTAAAGAAATTTAGTTTCCGCAGAAAATGGCCTGCGGAATATTCAAGTGTCTTTCAATGAAAAAAAAACCACAATTTCACCGAGAACACTAAGGTGACAGAAAATTTCTAACTATTTTTTCAACAAAAATATGATTTCAAACTTCAAAGTGTCATCAAAACGCATAGTGAAGCTTATGGGAGTCCATAAGCTCCCCACAAACAGTAAAAAAATTTGTGAATACAGACAATCTAACATAATTTTGAAAAAGCAAACTGCTTAAAATAGCTCAAAAATCAAATGCTTTATGTGGCCCAGAATCCGTGCAAACGACATTTTTTGTTAACGTACGTCAGAGAACCCGTAGGCTGTTGAAGCTATTTTTCACTGTAGCTGAAAATAATTAAATGGCCATTCATTTTTGCTCTTATAGTGAGCTGTTTTTTTTTCTTTCGGAATATATGATTTAGATTGGAAAAACGACTGCCCCAAATGTCACAATTTCAACAGTAACAGGAGCACAATAGTGCACAAATTCCCAGGAAAATAAATTGTTATTTTTATTTTCCTTATGAGAATAATTTTAAATATAGTCAACATCTTTCAGAGTTCGCACTATAATTACAAGATGAGTTCAGGACCTTCAGGGTGGCTTTATTGAATGAGATGTTATTCGGTGTTTAGATTTTCGAGGGGTTTGACTTGATTTCGCCCCGACTCGTTTGACCGCAATATTTGTTCCGACCCCTCTTGAGGGGGGAGGAACTATATACTCAAATGGGTTTTGTTCAGTCAATTTTGGCCGATCGATATATTCATCGTGGAGAGTTGAGACTGGTATCATTAGAAAGCTTGTCCAGCGTAGAATATGGAAAAAAGATTTTTTTAATTTTTCGTTTTTGACAGGGAGATATCGAGGTGTAAACTTTCGAGAAAATAGAGTGAATTCCATTGATTTCATTCACATTTTTTCGGAATTCTTGACTAAAATTTCGCCAATTTTGATTAAATTTATTGAAATTTTCAAGAAAATTTTGGTGATTTTACGTTTAAAGACAAAATAAATTGTCGGCTATTTTCATTGAATTTTTTTGTCACAAATTCCGGCTAAATATTTCACAAAATTCAGACTTTTTCATCAAAATCAGCACGAAATAAGTTTCTTTAGTCCACTCTGATTCAATTTGAAGGAAGTGCACACCCAAACACCACTAACACAATCTTTGCAGGCTGAAAAGGGGGCTAATTGCACTTCAAATTCCGTCGAGAGTGCTCTGTAAATAAAAAATTTGCCGTTTTTTGCTAACTTTATTCGTTGATTATCAAAAACGCAGCATTTATTTTTGATTTTTTAACTAACAAAATATCTATATCAATGACATTCCAAAAATTCAATATTCCTAATGGACAATAAGCATTAGCAGGACTAGTTTTGTACCAATCTTGGACCGTTACAATCCAAAAATAATTCGGATTGTCGTCAGTCGGTTTTTTATTAAAAAAATTCGATCTTTTTTATATTAATTAATTAAGAGAACATCTTCAAATCAAAGCTCACTAGTGATAGGTCCCATTATCTTCCTAATTATCTCGAAATTAATTTATTTAGTTGATTGCTTGAAAGCTTATGGTCGTTTTGACTTTTAATATATTTGATTTTTAAATAAAAAATGGCTTATTGAACTTTGCCTCCATTTTTCTCTTAATTTGGTCAACTTGTAGCTTAGTGTCAGCAATCCAATAGTGCTCCTTCATTCTGCTGGATCCAAATTTAGTCTGTATTGTGGTTTTACGCATTAAGGTATGGTATTCTGGCTTTGATACTACTAGATTTCACACTTTTTTTAAAAAAAATTTTTATGTATATGCCCATTTTTCATGTTTTCTAGTTTTGTCAAATTATCACGTTATTGTCAGTTCATATATCACATTTTCGCGTTCAAAATAACACATAACACAATTGATAATTAAATCATTAAAGATATAGATTGTGGTTCTTTACCGCTTCGACAGTACTTTCTCGAAGAATTTAATTGAATTTTTCAATTTTGTCTTCAACTGTCGTTTTTACTTTGTCTTTTTAGTCGTATTTAATTTCCTGTACAATGACCCGGTTTGATTGGATTTTCCTGGAAGAGTTGATGAGCCGATGTTCTTATATTAGAAGATAGATAATGGCTTTCATGACTGTGAAAACAATTGTTTTTTCCAAAATGAAAAAAAAAACATTTCAACTTCGCAATTTTGTTCCTTTTATTGTCTGTTTGTTACCTGGTCTCGTTAATTAAAGGTTAAATATGACATGATTTTTGTCAAGGGAAGGTGTCAAAAGGGATTGATGTCACCAAATTTAATGTTTTTAAAGAATTCGTTGTGAGTTTACTGGCTCCGACACGGGTTTTTCACAAAAAAGTAAATTAATTTTTGATTTTTGTCATATTTGACGTTCTTTTGTAGACGTAAGACTTGTTCTGGATAATTGCAGGTCTCGAGGACTTCTTTTGGAAGAATAAACGAATCTATTTAATTTTTTCATTTTGTAAATAATGGCTTTTATGTCTTTGGAAATAAATTTTTTTCGAAAAAAACGAGTATTACATAATTTTGCATTTTTTCTTTTTTGTCTAATTGTTGCTTATTTTCAATAATGAGCGGCCACATAATACATTATCGGTGTTCGACGAAGGTGCAAATAAACTTTTTTTGGGGGCCAAAGTATGGCTTTACGGCTTCCAATGCATTTTCTGTCAAGTTTTAATTGTTTTTTAGTTTGTTGTCTATTTGCTGTTCTTTATGTAACTGCATAAAAAATTTAATTTTAAGAGTTCTTAATTCCCTTCTATAGAAGCATTGGTAATTGTTAACCTATGGGATATTTTAGTTGATTCCTAATGGTTTTCCTTACTTTGAAATTAATTGTTTTTTTAAAAAATTTTTTAAAAATTCAGCGATATTTCTAACTTTAAAGTTTCTGTTCATTTTTGTCTAATTGTTACCAAGCTTTATTATGAACTGGTGAATAACCTTTTTTTCTGGTGAGTTACAAGTTATTTTATTTATTTTCAGTTTTATCTGACACTATTTTGACTTTGTTATTAAGTTTTGTTTTTTAAAACCGACATAAATTTTTTGATGTAATTAATGTTTGTTGTTGTTGTTGTTTGATTTTGCCGTTCGTCTTCGCTCGCTTTCTTAATATCGACATATTTCATCAATCTAATGCATCATTTGTTACTCCACTGAGTTATTTGCTTTGGAGGCTATCTTTTCGTTCATACACCAGTTTTTTTTTTGAGAAATACTTGAATTTTTTGTGTTTTTCCATCTGTTCCTCATTTGGTAGACAATTATGCCAAAATTTTGGATGAGCGGGGTCGGAACCTTATGTGCGATCGCAAATTACCGAGCCGCTTCGTTCAATATAATCTCAACCCCTTTCCACCCTCAAACCTGAAAATCTAAGTTTAAATCCTCAAACTGTTTTCCAAAGCAACCGTATCTCTAATTTTAAAATACTAACTACCAGGTACATAAGATCCCGATGAGCGTCAACGGCTGCTATTTTCCGATTATGTTTGTTTTTCTAGACCTTTTGATTTTGAAGCAATTTTTTGTTGATCTGCGTAATTATTTGTTTGAGGCAATATCTTGTTGATCTGCGGAAATATTTGGTTGAGACAATGTCTTGTTGATCTGCGTAAATATTTGTTTGGCAGCGCTTATTTCTGTCAATCTCAAACTGACGGGAGGCCTGAAGAACTTTTTTTCTGAAGAACTTCAGATATCAGTGCAAATAGTGACCTTTTCTCTTTTTAGCATTGGTTTTCGGCTCGTTGGTACTTTCTGATTTTTAATACGACCAGTTTGCATTTTTGCGATCTTTTGCTTTTAACACAGTGATTATATCAACGATCAATGTGAATAGTTATCAGATTTGTGTAAACAAGAACATCTTTTAGATGTAGACTTACAGCTGGAATTCACTTAAATAATATCCTTGCCTGGAAGATTTCCAAATTTTTGAAATCTTACTTTCTTTCAAAATATTTGACGGAAAATTGTAATGTTTCAGAAATATATTTGTGAAGGACAACACATGTAAGCTGGGTGACTTCGGGATCTCGCGGGTGCTAATGGGCACTGCAGACATGGCCTCAACTTTCATTGGGACTCCATACTACATGAGTCCAGAGTGCCTGAGACACGAGGGGTACGATTCCAAATCAGACATGTGGTAAGTCAACAGCTGAGTGTCCTGGTACAGATATAGATAATAGCTCATTCATTGGCAAAGTTGACAAAGCTAGGAAAGATATATAGTATACTTCACATTGCTGGAGAACTTCGGACGTTTATCGAGAACCGCGTAACGGTTCGAGATGTTCAGCCAGAACTTGGAATTGATTTCTACTGAGTCGCGTAGCCTTGCTTAAAACAGAAAACTTGAAATTTTGAAGTGCCGAAAGTTTATGCAAATCGGAACTTCTGGCACTGCAAAGTTTCCGCGTTTTCAAAACTTGCACTTGTGTGCATTAAAGATTTTGCGGGTTATAATGCTTAAAATCTTCTTATCTGCAAGAATTTGTAGAATGAACAGGCAGGAGTCTATAATTTTGCGTCTGATGTTCTGTTAGCCTGTTCGCTTCTTAACGCGCGCGTTTACGCGTGCAATGTTCTAGCTTGAACATGACGCTGCATTTAAAATTTATGAAAAGCCAGCTTTAGCTGTATTTATTTTGGTTTATTATTGGGGAGCAGAAAATTGAGGTGATCATAATTGATAAGAGTATTCGGTGCCATATATTACATATTGGCGGTAAGGTGACATTTTGATAGGCGGATTTTGCTCCTTATCTACGCTTTCCGGTTTAAGATGAAAACTTACACTTTTTTAATCAGATATACCATTTTAAGCAGAAATTAGGGATATGTTGCTTTGTCCTCCCTATACCCATTTTAGTGGACATTTATCTTTCACGCCCCTAGGCGCACGTACTTTCTTTTATACGTATTAAAGTGCTTTATAACAACACATAATTTGTAATGGGGGCATAAAAAACATTGTAATGGTGGCCGAAATTAGCTATCGTTTCAACTGTGAGGGCTTCAACGGATCAAATTGTCAGCATAATTTTCCTTACACAAGATTCGAAGATCATATTATGAACTAAGTAGTAGCTCTTAAATGAAAAATTTCACGTTGTCATGTTCTTAATAATTCTTACGTAACTTTCTTATATAACTGTTCCAATCTTCTTGACTCCGGTAATCCATTTAGATTTAGGTACTAATGTTCTGTTAAGGTCTCTGGGAGTGATATTGTACGAGTTGTGTACTTTCGAGCACTGTTTTGACGGGGAATCCATGATGGCGGTCATGTACAAAATCACCCAGGGCAAAATTCCAAAACTGCCCGAGCACTTCAGCAAAGGGATCCAAAACATTTACGAGAAGTAATTACTTCGTATTTGAATTTTTAAGACTGGCTACAATCAGTATGTATTAGGCGCCCATTTCATTCTGTTCTGGAATAGACTTCAAACGTTTGCCGTCATTTTTGAACAGTCCGATGGATAAAAATTGGGCTGATCCACTTATGACAGATTAAAGCAGTATTTTGACAATTTGAAAGATTTACTATATTGCTTTTCTTCAGTTTTTTTTTACCGGAAATACTATTCGTTCAGACGGAGTTTTGACTTAAAAGCGGAAATGAGTAAATTTGCTGTGTGATTTAATTTTTTAAGAGCGACAGAATTGTTTTACCATGCGCTGAGTTTAGTCAGTTACTTTTTGACTTTGAAAAGTGTTTCTGACAGAATAAGGCATATGGATAACCGCTTTTAGCTGTTCTTTCGCCCAATTGGCCAAGTTTAATTTGGTTTTTGTGGAAATAAACAATGCGTTTCAAGTGTAAAATGAAAGCATATTTCTCAATTTTAGTTAATTTTGTGGCTATTTTCATTTATTTCATATTTGTTCCGACCCACTTTAGTGGGGGAGGAACTATATACTCAAATGGGTTTTTTTTGTTCAGACAATTTTGGCCGATCGATATAATCATCGTCGAGAACTGTGAGTGGTATCATTAAAAAGCCCGTTCAGGATAGAATATGGAATTAAAAAGATTTTTTCACTATTTGCTTTTGATAGGGAGTTATCGAGTTTTAAAGTTTTGTGAATATTAGTAATTCAGCTGCTTTTATTCACATTTTCGGTATTTTTGACCTAAATTTCGACAATTTTGCTAAAATTTGTTAAAATTGTTAACTGTAGTGTTATTGATTTTATATCTGAAGATAGAGGAGGGTTGCTGAATTGTTCAATCCGAGTTTTTTTGCCAAGACTTTATGCTAAATTTTTCAAAATACGACTTTTTTCGGGACCGAATTTGCTTTTTTAGCGCACTTGCTTTAAATTTGCTGGAATTAGATATTTTAAAGCTGCGGCCATATTCCTTTTAAGCTCACAAACGAGTTAGTTGTAAAATCACTCGCTTTGAGAGTCTTCTGGAATTATAATTTTGCCAGTTTTTTTTGCAAATTTTAACTCGATTATTATACAAAATGAATTTTTATTTTTGACACTAAAAAATTTTGCTATAAGATTGATTTATTTCGCAACCATTTGCAGAAATGAGTATTTTGTTAGACGCGCGGCAACATCTGGACTGATCTTGATCTCGCCACGTATCCTTACGTAAAAAATTTTTTAGATTTTATTAGTGCGCGAATTTAAAAAAAAAAATTTCGTTTTATAAATGTTTTCTATGTAATTTTTTTTACTTACAAGAATTTCATAGCAGGGCTCAACTAATGAGAAATACTATGTACAAAAAATGAGGACCAAAGAGATTACATTACGGTTTCAGAGTTAAGCTCTTGATTTTTATAGCTCTGACCAATTGTTTTCGTAAAAGAGTTTTTGTGTACTTCTTGAATTTTGCTTTCATTTGTTATCTTTTTTGTAGCTCTTTGTTTCCTTCAGGTTTTATATCTTGCGAGTTTGATTATTTTGTTATGATTCTATTTATTATAGGCATCGAGTTTTGGTCGTAAATAATGTTTGTTTGATTTTTTTTGTCCTTTTTAGTAGTCCTATTATCAACAACGTTTATCGGCCCTTTAGGGTGGAATTATTGTACTCCGTTGTTTATGGAAGGATGTGTATTTTTTCGAAAGTTTTCTGTCTTCATCATTTGGTAGCCAATTATGTCAGGAATGTGGATGAGCGGGGTGGGAACCTTATGTTCGTACGCACATTACCGAGCCTCCTTGTTGGATTTTAAGCAGCCTTATTTTTCAAAATCAGTTTATATGGTAACTTCTGCTTGATAATTCGCGCATTTTTACGCCTCTTTTTTACGTGAAATATCTTTGTTTTCAATAAAACTTGTATACATGAAAATGTAATTTTTGCTGTTTTTGTCCAATTTGTTTTTTGTTTGTATTTTGGTTTCATTTTCTAGGAAAAGTCTGATCTTTTTTTTAAAAGTGAGTCTTTAAAATTCTGTAAAAAGATTTTAAGTGCAATTTTCAAGATGTTTAATTGCTTCGAATCTTTGAACTGCTTTCACTTGTTTTCTATCTGCACGGGAGGATGGCTATGTAGTATTTATAAGCATCGAAATCTAAATTTTGAAATTTATTTTTCATTTTTTTTCATATTGATTTTTAGCTTTCAAAAATCAAGTGTAGATAATTTTTTAATCGTTTGTTTTCAGTTTTATTTCATTTAATATAATGCAGCTCTTGAGGTCTTTTGAGAGTTTACTGGAGTTTCATTTGAAAGTTTTGACTAATGATTATTTTCTGCAAATATCTTTTGCCTTTGAGTATTGTTCTTCCTTTGTTTTTGTATGATTAATTTAATTTTTTCAGTAGTTGGAACTCATTTTGTCTGTGATATCTCCAACAAGCGAGAAGTAGTATATATATATATATATATATATATATATATATATATATATATATATATATATATATATTTTGTCCTACTTGCTGTGAACTGTGTGCTATAATTTTGTGTTTTCTTGAGTCCAAAGTGTTAGTATTATTTTGCAGAATATCTGCTTTACGCTTTCACATTGTTTTTTTGGTGGCAGAGTTCATTGTGGAGTTCTAGATTTTTAAGACCATTTTCAATCGTTATTTGATAGCAAGTTTTAGCCGTGTTTGTTTTTTTGATCCTTCAGTATTTGACCGTCCTAAGAATTCTTCAACGTTACCAATTTTATAAAATGAAGTTTTTAGATATCAAGACTTGTTTTTTTTTATTTAAAATTATGTCTGTTTCAAAACGTTGCTGCTTTTTTTTTCATTGTTTTTGGTTGATGTTGTAATTGTTTTAACTTTAACTTCAATGATATCAATGATTAAATCTTTCTCGTTGAGAGTGGTGTAAATTTTACCAAATTTGATTGAATCTGGTGAGGTAAAGAGTGACTGTTTTTTAATGCTTTTGACTGCGAGCACGGTTTTTGCGAAGATTTGCTTCCGGATTTTTTCGGGTTGTTTTTTTTGTCAAGATTGTTACGCCCATATGATGTCACAGTCGCTTCAAGCCTGCTTTTGGTCATTCGTACTTGCAACTTCCACTGAATTGCGTGCGTGACGTCATTTTCACTTAGTGGAGTGAGTTTTTTGTTTATCGGGTGATTAAGTTTTTGATCACACGTGATTTACTTGAACTTCAAAAAACTCCCTCAATCTCAAATCGACTTTTCTTTAATTCAGAGATAAGGTCAAGTGAGGATAAATAGGTGAAGTCCAGAAGGCAATAAGGGGCTGAGCAGCGCTTTTAAAGCCGTGCGCCTTACTAGTCTCTACGTATGCGATTGACCGAAGCTGTTTTGTGGAGACAGTCTCATTGTGTAATGGGCGGTTCTTAATCTTTTTTAAGCGTTTGATTTCTATACCTGTTTTCAAGTGACCGAACAATTGAGATGTGGGAAAACTTATCCGTGAAAACCTTTTTGGTAACGTTTGGCTTTTTCATTCAGTTCTTGTTCGGCTTTAAAAAACTTTATGGGTCTTATATGTCTTTCCTAAAATTGTTGTTCAACTGGATGATGAAAAGCATTTCGTTTTTCTTTTATCTCCTTAGTACATTGGTTCTTTAAATAAATTTTTGACTATTTTCATTTTTCACATGAAGTTTCTTCGGTTTCATGTGTTGGTTTAGTGGTCAGAGGTTATTTCGAAAGGTTGATTTTTTTAGCGGAGACGGACTTCAGTTTTTTTTTTCAAAATTCTATCGGCTCTGGTTTTTAAAGATCTGTTTTCACATTCTGGTTTTTGACATCTTTTTTGATTCGTGATTATGATTTCAGCGAAACAGGAAGTGGAGCAAAAACGCGAGTAGTTTTGAGGCGGAATTTTTAAAATAATTAAGTAGTGGCAAAACGGTGTTTGGATAGTATCCGCGTTCTCCGTGGTGTTTTTTTTTAAAACGTACTTGACTTATGTTTCTTCTTAGTCAATTCGTAGTGTATTTCTTAATTTACTTCTGAAAAATGTATTTGTTTTACTCCTGAATTGTTCAGAATACAGCTATGTCTTTAAGATCTGCATGCGAGTTTTGATTTTTGTCAAATGACTGCGATTTTGATCAAGGCAAAGTCGCAACTGGAGAGAAAAAGCGGCTACTTTAGCGGTTAGCGGCGTAAAGTTTATTATATTTTTGTTTGTTTCAAAGTAATTTTTTCATTTGCGGCAGTTTTTCTAAATGGCTCTCAATGTCTATTCTAAGTTATTTAGTGGTCTAGTTTTTTGGTTTCAAATGAAGTTTTGAATTTTTAATGGCCGCTCTCATCTCAGCCGGCTATTATAGCTTTTTAAATTTCTTTTTAAATTGCTTTTTAAATTTCTTTGTCGAATAAGAATCGTTTCGCTCTACCTCATCTTATCGCCTTTTAGTTATTTTCCTTGACATCTTTTTCAACTCTCTAGGCGAATTTCATTCTTCACTCACTCTTCTGAAAGTGATTTTCAACTACAGTTGCTAGTTGCTCAGCATAGCAATATAAAATGAACAGAATCCGTATTGAAAAATAGAAATGGGATAAACCCATAGACGAAGTTTAGATTCCCGCTTCTTGAACTTTGTTCTAATAAGTCTTAGTTAACATCTCTAATGCTTTTTGGCGTTGAGATTAGCCCTGTATCCTCTCATTAAAAAGAGGGTTATGTCTAATTACGAAATTCAATCAAACCAGTTCGCGCTTTAAAAATGTTTTTGTTCAACAATCATTTCAATTGTTTTTTCTGTTCCTTCAATCCCAATCGTTTTTATGGGAATCAATGGCGGCTTTTTTCTGGCAAACCGCCGGGTGTGGTTTTTTACTAGAGTCTTCTCTCATGCGGTTTTTGGTCTGGTCTTTTGTCTTGTGAATGATTTGACTTTTCATCTGGAGAAATGGGATAAACTGCTGAAGCATGAGAGTCTCAAGTCTGTGCCTTCCTCAGCTTTAGCTAGCTGCTAGAGCCACCAAAGTGAGCAATTTCTCGACAGCCGTGTGAGAGAAATTCGTTGTGTTAATAGGTTTGTTTGGAGACGATTTGGCTGGTTTTACTTCGATTATATATATGTTGACATCAACATATACGAATAAGCATACTACGCATTAACATTTCATCTTGAGTGAGTCATGTTGTGTTAAGGTACAGTGTGAACTGTTTTTTTTTCAGATTGGTAAACAGGAATCAGAAGAAGAGGTATAGTGCTGCTCAGGTGCTAAGAGACACGTTTATCAGCAACCACTTACAGGTATGTACTCACTAACTACAATATGATACACGTACGTTATCTTATTAATAGCGGCGCCAGCAATTCCAGGCGGCTATTATTGCGCTCCTAATTTTTTTTCGTCTAACAGACTTTTGTTTCGTCTTACCCTGACTTCTTGGAATTGACTTTTTCAATGACTTCAGTGACTTCTACTGCTTTGCAGTTAAAATTTGTGTTCGTGACTTCATTTCTGCTTTTAGGTCATTGCGTGACTTACCTCACTCAAAAAAATGACTTCTGAACTCACTTATGGAACTTTAAATTTTATGAACATTTACTAATTAAAGGTCAATAGTGTGCATCTAAGTAGTGCCAAACTTATATGCCCTTATTACTGAATAATAGAGTCTTGAGTATAATATCGAATATTAATTTTGAAAAAGCTCCATTAGGGCTTTTTCCTTGTAGAGCAAATGTGTCTCATGAAAATGACAGTCCTAATCTAACCCAAAAAGTCTAGTGGTCTATTAAAGGACTGGTGGTCGATCTGTCTATCTTATTTCTTTAGTTGTTTCAATTCATGGTAGGCCACAAGCGTCTATCGCGGCTATTTTCTGGCAATCTGCCGGCTACGTTTGATTTTCTACCTACTTACGTTATTGAAATTAAATATTATACTATTTATTAACTAGTACGAGTAACAAGAATACTTCTTAATACCATAATTGAATCGAAATGCACTTGTTTCTCGTGCTCGAGATCTCGACAAATAACGCAGTGTCCGCTTCTTCATACCTGTTAGTTCCACCCCCGATCATTCGACCCCGATTTTAATTGCTGAAATAGTTGGTACACTTTAAATTCAAAATAAAGGTTACGCAGGGTTTGGGTAGACAGCTCGGGGACGAATACTCAAATTTAGAGATTCGGAAGGTTTAACGAAAGAGTTTTCGGGTGCAAATTTTGCGTGTTGAAATACGGTAAGGGTGACAGGACGATGTTAAAACATGGGGCGTTTAAGGAATCAAGGTGAAAGGAACTAAAGCCAATCTGGTCGTAAAACAGAGGAGAAAGATTGTAATTTCACTTCCGAATTTGAACATATCGATGGTGTCATTTTCAAATAAACTAAACTCTTGATAAACAAAGCTGCAGTGATGGTACCACGTGATATTTTGGAACGCAAAAAGTGGCCAAGGTCACCAAAAAGAGCAATATTCGAGAAGAAGTCTGAAATGTGGGAATAATAATAAGGGCAGCTTCGAAGAGGCACAGTGACCTAATGCTGTTATGCTGAGTATAAGCAAAAGCCGCAATTATTGAAACTGGTTCAAAGCAACGTTCCATAAAATTATTACAATGATGTTTTCGTTGAGTCTCGTTGGGTCATTTGTAGAAAATGAAGAAGAGGGTGTCAGAGGAGTGGGTGCATGCGATTGAGATTGCCAAGAATATTCTTGACCAGGAACCATCTCTACCTAACAACACCAACGATACTGTGCACCGTACAAATTACGAGCAAGAGCTTTCTGTTGAGTTAGTTATATCTTTGATACAATGTGAATATGATTTGTTCATGTAATAAGGTTTTGAAAAAAGAAAGTTTGTTGAAAAAATTTTAAGTTGAAAATTAATATTGTAACTCACAATAGTTGCAAAGAATGTGAGTTGAAATAAGTATTAAAACTCAATCATTATCCAATTGGCAGCAAAAATATTAATGTACAAAAACGTACTCCTTGGGAGCTATTTTGGGGATTGCATATCTGAAACATATCGGACATATATTGCAGGGTTCCGCCTGGCGCAGAAGTTACACCCGAGGGTTTCATAGTATCTAGTCAGCTGCAGGACTACATGGGTGGAGTGGATGAAGGGACTTTGGGTGCGGGTGATGATGGCCAGGATGAGACCCTAGTTGCCAGGACTGTGGTTAAGCAAGAAGGGGGTGCTGAGGTCAAAACTGCAGCTGAGTTGGCAGCTGAGAGGAAGAAACAGAAGCAACTCGAAGAGGAATTGTTGATCAGGTTATAATCTTTATTAAGGAAGAATAAAACTTTTCCTTGAATTGCTCTCGATGACCGAATCTGTTAGTGTAGTCATGTATGCAACATTTTCGTTTGACCATTTTTATTCTGGAACATTCTCACACTGCATTAAAAAGATCCCCGCTTGTCGTTCGAGAGCAATTTGTCTGATATTTGTGGTTTTAAGTTTATAGTCGCCTACATATAACTTATTTTAAACACTATGCAACAAACGTGTTACCATTTAAGAAAAACCGAAGAAATAATGGAAACAATGCGGACAAAAAGGAGACCATGAAGATCTGCCGTTACAATTAGCCTAATTGCTTGTCAAAATTTGATGGAACTGCGTTTCAGATATCAACGGGTTCGTTTACATTTAAGAAACCAAGCTTTGTAGTACTAGAGTACTTGAAATGCACCTGGAGCAATTTTATCTTGAGCTTTTTAGTAATTTTTTAGTAAGGAGGCAAAATTGTGAAAGAATTTTAGGGTTTTAAGATTGCTGGTCACATTCGTTGAGTTTCAGGAATAAGAACGAACGTTTTCAAGTTTGTACGCAAAAATCATGCTATCCTATTGCAATAATTGGTGTATTTTCATCGAACGAGCAATCGTATGCCGAGAAACCAATTTTATTGTGAGCTAAAAGGAAATAGTAAAAGTAAACATCGGAACAATAATTAAAGCACGCACGTGTTAAGTTTTAAAATGTCCAACTCTGCAGTGCCAGATGTTAGAATTCAAGTTTCTATATGCATAGCCAGAAGTTGATTTCCATGAAATTTTGGTATTTTGAAATTTGCATCTTGCGTGTTTGGATGTATGTTCCCAGGAGAAGTCATGGATGCATGTAGAAGTCCCATAAAATTCTGGCTGAGAATTTCGAACCGCTAATTGTTTCTCGATAAACGCCTGGAGTTCTCAGTGACGTTACCTATACAGCCACTATTCATCTGTTGTTTTCTAGGGAAGCTACAAAGAACACTTGGCTAGAGAACTACAAACACAGGGACAATGTGAAGAGACTCTACCACAGTCAGGATGCGGCTACTTCCATCGCCATGCAGCCTCATTCACGTGCTGTGGGAAGCAAACGATTCCCTGCCACTCTACCTGAAAGTTCCTCTAAGCAACCACCTCATCTGTCCCAAAAACCAGGAGTTACATCAATGGCTACTTCTGGACAGTATGAGGGACCTGTGATGCCGAAGGTAAAACAAAACTGTTCTGACTCTACAGACCGTGGTACATGTAGTATCTCTTAGCTTAGAAACATGCTTTTATAACTACTCATAATTCATTGTTTGAAATGGAGGAGGGGCGATTCTGGGCAGTTGGGAGAATGTCATAGACGACAATGAGGGTGATGGGGTTAGCGGTAAATGAGTATAGATGCAGTAAGACATTGAACTGACCGGATTTTGAATTTCACTATTTTGAAAGTACTATTGTGGAAATCAATACAAAATCAATCAAGAATATAATTTGTGACGTACCGATTAATGGACTAAAACAAGCATTAGTCTCGTGTGTGTAATTTAGACGTACTTACGCGTTTTTAGTGAAAGATTTGAATACAGTTCTGATCTGTTAGTAACATTATTTGTGAATTTTACTCGTGAGTAATTCTTGAGTTTGAGTTATTGGATCTTTTTCGTTAGCGCAACCGAATTGGGTGGAACCGAAATTTATAATTGTTTCAAATTTCAGCCTACTCGCATTCCGTCACCAGACTCTTTGGCTGTGAAGAGAGTGGGAACCACACAAGGGGAGAGGAAACCTCTCAATAATCTCAAGGCATCATTCAGTTCATCTTCTCCCGAGGAGAAAGACAGAAGTAAACGAACTGGTAAGTGTCTGTTTCATATCTCACTGCGCGAATGTTTTAAATGAACTCATCACCTACTCAACCGACTCGTTATTGCTCTTTTTGAACAACTTCGGGCGTCCAATTTTCTAACCAACGAATATTTAAATCCAAACGAAATATTTCAGCACCTTATTGATATATTAGCCGCGATGGCGAGATGGAATCGTCTCAATAGTTGGTGAAATAATTCTGTTTGTGCGATCTGATATGTGTACCGGCAAAATTTGAAGCGAAGGCAAATCTTAGCTCAAGCAAAGTCTGTCATTAGTCCTTGAGGTATCAAGAATGGTTCTGAAGTTTGAGGCCATTTATCCGAATATGCAAAACAGTCTTCGACAACAATTTTTGGTGACTTCTGAAATCACCAGTTGAACTAGCTGATTTACAAGAACTGAAAAAAACTAAAGTCTATTAATGCTTCGATGCTGTAACTTGTGCCTACTCTTGGTTTTTACGGCTCAGATATTATTGGTTTTCCTCGGGTTTTTAAAACAGGAGCAACTATCTATTTTTTCAGGCGGTATTTTTACTTAGTGAAAGTAAGTTTGACTTTCAGAACCATTTTTATCCAGCAAAAGTAGTGCTGTTCATGTGCGGTATTGAGTCAAATGCTTTTTGACTCCGAATAATTTTTTGACATAACATTTCTATATTTAATTGCTCTCAGACGAAATTCGTAGCAATTATAATAATTCTGTTGTTTTTAATGCATTTTTTGCTGAAACGATTTTTTCGTCGTAGGGTTTTAACTTTTCGCCCTCAAAAACGGGATAAATAAGTAAGAGCCCAAGGGCTGTTAGTCTGAAAACCTTACTATTTTCTTAGTATTTACGCAATTCACTCAAACTTTGTTAAGTTTTGACCCCCGCCATCAGCCTCCCCTGCACTCAACCCGGCCACCCTCCTTCACCTGGAGGTTTGGGCCTCTTGTCTTAAATTATTCCTAAAACTGCACGCTTGACGACACACGCCGCCCCCCCCCCCCTGCGACTGCCACTCAGCTCACCCCACCCCCTAATGTTGGTCGATGAATATTTTTTAAATTAATACCCGCCTCAGTTTCTCAGCCGGCTATTATATCGCTCCTATTTTCACTTAGTTGTACTAAATTGTTTTCGCTTTACCTTAGTTCACAGCGTATTCAACATTTTTTTTTACTTCTCTAGGCTAGTTTCATTCGTCTCTCTTTCTGCTTAAAGTTTTTTTAGACAGCAGTTGCTCAGCAAAGCAATTCAAAATGAACAGAGTCAGTATCAAAAAAACGAAATCAGAAATAGAAATGGGATAAACCCATAAAGCCCGATTTTAGATGCCCGTTACTCGAATTTTGTTCGTAGTTACCATCTCTAATGCTTATTGGTATTGATACTAGCTCCTGTGTCGTCTCACTGCGAAACAGGAGTATGTTACTCCAAAATGACATCAAAATAGTTCGCACTTTAGAATTGTTTCTGTACTAAAGTCATTTTTTTCATTAGTTTTTCCCTTCTTTCAATCCCCATCGTGGTTATGGGAATATGGTGTTATAGGCGGCTATTTTCCGGCAATCTGCTGGGCATGTTTGTAGTTCAGGACTTGTCATGTTTAATATCCGCCGTCAGCCTGTCATCGGCTATTATTCGGCGATTATTTAGGCGCTCTCCTTTTTTACAATTCAGAGAATTTGAATTGTATTGTGGCGCTGTCTTTTTTCGAAATTCTGTTCGCACATTTTCATGGTTTTTGAAGTCAAATTGGAATAGTGATTTTGGTCACTCCGAAACGGGAAATGGAGCGAAAAAGCGAGTGGTTTTGCGGCGTGAAATTTTTTTGCTCTTATTTTAAGGTAGTGAGAAAAAATTGTTTGAACAAAAATTCGCGTTCTCGTTAGTGGTTTTTCGTTCGCATGCGGCAATTTCACTTTGGTTTTTACTGTTTTTCAATTTTTTGGATCAGATTTTTTAAATGGTTTTCCCAATCCATTCATAGTTCATTCCAGGCCTAGTTTTTTTTGTTAGAATCAAATTTCCATTTCTCGCTAGCCGTTTTTTGTTTTACTTAGCGGCATTTTGACATTGATTTTCTGTTTTTGTTTTTTGATCTGATTAATTGCTCTCAAACGAAGTTTGTAGCAATTATGTTAGTCCTGTCGGTCTTTTTTAATGCGATTTTTCGCTTGACCGATTTTTCGTCTGAAGCCTTTGACTTTTCGTCCTCAAAAACGAGATAAACAGGTAGCGCCCAGCGGGCATTAAGTGCTCTTAGAGCCTTTTAGCTCTGTTTCAGCTCAAACTGTTTAGGAGCCTTATGGTGTGAAGGGCGGTTCTTAGAGGTTGAAGACCCCTCCACTGTTGACCCCCCCCCCACTATTGCCCCCCCGGCGCTGGTACCCCCACCCCACCCAACTGTTCGTTGCCCCCATCAGCCCCCGGTGCACCCCATCCCCCCGTTTCTAGCTACTGACGATCAACTGCTCGCTAAAAACACAAATTTATACTATTTTGCAATTTTTTTAAGCTTTTTGAAAATTATTGACATTTTTTGATTTTTATTAGCCCTAGTTGTCAACGAATCGCCTCTAGGTTTTAATAATAGGTTACTGCATAGTTTCTACTGGTAATGGAATGGTTTCGTCATTTTTACGCCACGAATTTAAGCAATTTCTTGACAAAATCTGCCATTTTTTTCTCCAAATTTTGACATTTTTTTATTCAGGTCTTTCTAGACCCAGGGGCCAGAAAACATCCTAAGAGGTGTTATAATAAGTTACTGACAAATTCTTATTGGCCATGGAATAGTTTTTCAACTTTCTAATGTCACAAATTTTAGCAATTTTTTTTATAAAACTTGCTTTTTAAGTTTTGAAAATTTGTCGTTTTTTAGGTTTTTTTCAGCCTCAAGAGCCAAGAAACCCCCTCTAGGGTTTGCAAATAGGTGACTATATAATTTCTAAGTTAAATTGAATGTCTTGCAAGATTTTAACATCACGAATTTTAGCATATTTTTTTTACAATTTTTGCTTTTTTTTCAATTTTTTGGCATTTATAGTCATTATTCAGGTTTTTTGAATTAGGGTTTGATAATAAGCTACTGGAAAATTTTGTTGGTCATGGATTAATTTTCAACTTTTTAATATCACAAGTTTTAGCAATTTTTTTAAATAAAGTTTTCAATTTTTGTTAAGTTTTTTGAATTTTTTTGTCATTTTTTAGATTGCTTTAGCCTCAAGAGCCACGGAACTTCCTCTAGGGTTTATTATTATGTTACTGCACTGTTTATAGTTGTCATGGAAACTTCATCAAAATTTTAATATCACGAATTTAAGCTTTTTAAAAAAATATCTTCAATTTTTACTGTTTTTGAGTATTTTTCCTCCAAGGTCTGATAATAAGCTGCTGCATAGTTTCCAGAGTTAATGGGATAGTGATCATCTTTTTTTATTGCTCATTTCAGTAATTTTTGGATAAAATTTAAGTTTTCAAATTTTCGGAAATTTTTTTGTCCCAAGTGTATAGATATCTATGAGCCTGTGAAACTATTTCACTATTTCAGGCTTGAAACAGGGATACCGGATAGTCTCTTGAGACAATGAAAAGGTTCTTAAGATATTAATATCTTGAATTTTAGCATGATTTTGCAGAACTTTGGAGACAAAATAATGGTTTTGAACTTTTTCTACTGCGAATTTGAAATTTTTTTTGGATTTTGCTTTTCTCAGTTCTTTTTTATTAGATTTTTTTATTAACTAGGCTAGAAAACTAGAAATTGCAGAGTCAAATCCAATCATGGAAAATATTCCTGTCTGTTTTTCTCTGTCGGTTAGGGTTCCTTTCCTTTTGTTCACTTTTTATCTCTCACTCTATCTCTCTCTCTCTATCTCTATCTCTCTCTCTCTCTCTCTTTTTGTTGATGCCGCCCTTCAGCTGCTGCTATGTGGCGTATTGTCATCATCTCTGATCCTCATTAACAATGAGTTATAGTAGAAATGTTTTTTTTAATCATGAACGATCTAACGGGCACTTTTTAGGAAATCATTGTTAATTGCTCTCAAAAGCAATTTGTAGCAAATATATTAAACCTATTTTTCTCGTTTTTGCAGTTTATTGCTTCAGCGATTTTCCGTCTGACGCACTTGATTTTCGTCTTCAGAAACTGGATAAAGAGGTAGCGCATAGAGGTCACTAAACCGTGGCTAGCTGCTGACGAAGCCAACCGCTCGCCGGTCGTTTGAGAGCAATTCGCCCGACGTTAGTCGGTTACGTTTTAAGAAATTTTTTGTTTAGTCAATGAACATTCTTTGAATTGTACGTCAGAACTTGTCCTGCGGTGTTTTTAAAATTCGTTTTACCTTTTACAAATGTCACGATTTTCATGTTTGACTTCTGACGTACTTCACTCACTGTTTCAACTGAATGGATTTGAAATTCACTCACGTTTTCGATTACGTAATGTAATGAATACGGTCAAGGTCAAAAGAGCAAAATCAAAAGAAACAGTATAAAGCCCGGTCAATAAGTCATTTAGAATTAGGTTATCAAAGTTCATTCGAGTGTTTGCTTGCTCACATTTGTATTAAGCCTATTAGATTTCAATTTTGATGCTGAGTTAAATATAGGTTTACAATCCAACTGAAACTGCACGCCATATTAGAAAACTTTTGACACTGAAAAAACGGAAAAACTTCAATTTATCTTTTTTTTCTGTTTCAATCACGATGTGCATCAAGCGTGTCAACGGCGGCTATTTTCCGGCAATCTGCTGGCTATGTTTTTATTTTTATTTGCTCTGAAACGAAGTTTGTAGCAATTATGTTAGTGCTGCTGTTCTTTTTCACTCAATTTTTTAGTTGGCCGATTTTCGTCAGACCTGTTTGAGTTGCCGTCCTCAAAAACGGGATAAACAGGTAAAAAGCCCATGGGCATTAAGTTCTCTTAGAGTTTTACGGCTCACTAGTCTCTAAATATGCGGTTGAACAAAACCTTTTCTTGTGTATTGTGATTATGGGAGGAAAGTGAGTTCTAATAACATAGAGAGGAAGTTTTTGCTCGAAGTTTGATTATGATGTAGACTTAATTATTTTTTCCAATTTGGGTTGTTAAAAAAATGATAGGTGTCGAACTGGGTGATCTATTCTGGTTCTTCAGAGTTTAGGAAACTTTTTTTAAAAAAATGGGAAAACAACTTCGGGATTTTGTTTGACGCTCGTGTAATGTAATTTGAAGCGCAATTTAAGTTTCTCAATTTGTCCCCAAATTCTTGGAGTACTCGAATGTCCTTCAAGTAAAGTACTTTGAAAAAGTAGTCAGTCACCTACATTTGTATAGATGCGCAAGTTGAATCGCATTCCACGATCTAGGGCTATGCGGCGTTTGCGACTCGAGTTATATTGAAATTGTTCTTTTTCAGAACAAGACGAGGATTCTGGGTTTTCCAGCGTAAGTGCGAGCAACGACAGCAACTCTGCACAGCAACATAATATGCAGGATACGTGGAACAATCGACCCATCTCTGCCAAGAACAGGGTTAGTGAGTGAATTGTCAATACTAAAACATGCAGAGCTGATCAGAACTTTTTACAGATAAGCATGATTTTTGTGCCCTTCAATCAAGACTTCTATACTACGACTAGAGGTGTCCATTAATGCTGACGACTGTCTTTAATACTGGTTATTACCGTAACTGTCCGACACCTGGTAATGGTAATACACTATGGAGCCTAAAAAACTACGTACTCCTGAAGTTTTTTTGAAAAGGCGTTTTAAAGAGTTCTGTCGGTGAAGGCCATTTTGTGTTGTCAGTCTTGTCCACGAAATGACTCTAAAAGCCCTTTGTGGACAACACTGACGTATTAGTGTAAATCTAGTTCAAGTTTCCGTAAGTGAAATCAACTGGTCAAAATAAAATCTTCAAATAAAATCTTCAAATAAAACCTTAAAATAAAATAAAAAAATATAATTTGAACTAAATTAAGGGGTCTGTACGCTTTTAGCTTCTTGACTTATAATAAATGATTTGTATAATTTTCATACAAATTTCTGACGTCATCTACTTAATTTCGTTCCAATCATGCGTACCTTCTTTTCTAAATTTTCCAAAATAAACTATGTTTTCGTATTCGCTTTTTTTAAACCGCCTACAAATTTCCAATAGAAATAAAATCTGGTCAATTTTCTAGTACATGGCTCTTTTTTGAAGGAAATTGCGGACTATCTTTTGTTTCTGCACATGAGAATTATTTTTTTCAACAATATAATACATGTAATACAAACAGAAAATACATTTTCGAGACATTTTGTTGGAAATCAAAAACCAATGTTTACCCCAAAACCCCAGTGATCGTTAAAAAACATCTCGTTGCGTTTCTTCGAAAAAAGCACAATTCCATCAGCGGAGATGCGCGCTCTAATGTTATCAATAAAAAAACTTTTCTCCGGAAAAGAGCTTCTCGAGCCTATTCTTGAGAGTTTTTGGTCAAAACATTTGATATTCGACTTCAACGTTCTTTTTTATTGTTTTTTTTTCAAAACTCCGTATAAAAATTTGTTTTTGTGTACTTCTACAAATCGTATCGTAGCTGAAGAAAAGTAATATCTATGTGTCACTTCGATGCTTTCCAAGGAGATTTTTGTGTCAATTTAAGCATCATTTATCAACTTCTGTTGGACTTTTGAAAATTAAAAGGATCTTCCGCTCTCGATTGTTTGCTCCGAACTTTTTTTTCATTTAGCTCTTGTAAACCTATTGTGCACTGTCCGGGAGTTGTTTTTAATTGCTCTTGAACGTAGTTCATAGCAATTATTGTAAACGTGTGTCTTTTTTTGTGCAAAATTTTCGCTTGACAATTTAGACTTTTCGAGTGACTTTTACGCCCTTGACTTTTTGCATTTCGCGTGATCTAAAACTCTCTCAATCACAATTTCAAGCAGCTGAACTCAATTGGCGGCAATTTAATACTAAAAGTCAAATGAAAAGTGCGCCGAAACTGGTGTCATTTTTTACTTTAAATCTTAATAGTGGTATATGTTAACCTCTAATGTGGTTATTTGAAGCCCATTATAGAACTTCTTAGTTCTATTTAAGCTCCCCCCCCCCCCCGACTGAAGCAGGCTGCAATTGATTAGAGCTCCCACTAGTCGTTCAAGAGCAATTCTTCCGACGTTTAGTCGGTTATGTTTAACAATGAAAACTCAAAAATTAACAGGCTAACAAGTTGGCAGACAGTGAAAAGAAAGATTTTTAACCGTCACCTCTACCGTAGCGGGGGAAATGGGAATGAGAAAAGAGTTATGCTTTACGTTGCTTTTTGGTACCGTTATGTATCAATCAACAACTGAAGCAATCTTCAGTACCCATTAACAGCTTTTCACTGCAGTGCTATATCAGCTAACTTAAAAGACACAAACTGACATACACTTGCTGTATAAGAACATTGGGCTAATGCGTGTGATATTCGTCATTAATGGTTTCACTCGGCCTTTGGACTCATTCCAATCCATTGGAAACTCGATACGCCAAAAATCAGTAATCTAGTATACACATTAATGCTATTATTCTCGAGTTTATTGATCCCCTTGGAGTTGTGAGCACTACTAGAGAGGCTTCAGAAATAACTGAAAATGTTGAACGGCATCCGTGTAGTGTCCTGAAGAGTATTCACACGTCAGTGCTATGGAAAAATGATTTTTCGACTTGATTTATATTTTTAATAGCCGCCTCAGCTTCTCATCTGGCTATTATAGCGCTCCTATTTTTTTTTACAATTCAAAAAATTTGAATTGTATTGGGGCGCTGTCTTTTTCTACGACTCAAAGAGGAGTATTGGAGAAGTCGTTTTTTTAAATCAATTTGGAGTGAATATTGAAGCAGGAAATACAACACATGAAAAAATTGGTTGTTGAAAAATTTGTTGCTGATTTTGTTGCTGAAGAGTGGGGCGAAAAGAGAGTGGTTTTTTGTTCATAATGCTGTTTTCTAGGGAGCGAGGTGTCAAAAAAAAATTCTGTGAAAAAAAAGAGTTTTTTTGTTCACGTGCGGCATTTTAAAGCAGTTTTTTCAATTTATTTTTGGTTGAGGCTTGGTTATGATTTTGTTTTATTTTTAGGCTGGTTTTGGTAGTGGTTTGAAGGTTTCTGGAAACTCATATGAGTTTCATGCTAATTCGGAGGTTTTTAATAGCCGCCCTCATCTTCTCAGCCGGCTATTATTGCGGTCGTATTTTTTTTGTTTACTTCGTCGAATAAAAAAATGTTTTGCTTTACCATTTTGCCGCTTTTTCGACATTTTGCGTGAAATCTTTTTGACTTCTCTAGGCTAGTTTCTCTCTTCTCTCATTCTGCTAAAAGTGAGTTTGAACATCAGTTGCTAGTCAAAGCAATTCAAAATGAACAGAGTCGGTATAAGAAATTGAAGTCAGAAATAGAAACGGGATAAACCCATAAAGCCCAATTTTAGATGCCCGCTATTTGAACGTCGTTCCTATAGGTCTTAGTTACCACCTCTAATGCTTATTGGTGTTGATAGTAGCCCCTGTAGCCTCTCTCTAAGAAACAGAAGTATGTTCAACTACGAAATGCCATCAAAATAAATCGGACTTAAAAAATATTTTTGTACAAAAATCTTTTTTTTTCAATGTATACTCTATTCGTTCAATCCCAATCATGCTTATTGGAATCAACGGCGGCTATTTTCCGGCAATCTGCCGGGTATGTTTCATGTATTTTGCTGATTTTTGGGCTAATTTTTGAGATTTTTTGGCGATTGTTTTGTATTACTGCCTCAAATGGGCATTGAAAAGATCCCTACTACTTGAGCAATTTTTAGATAACAAGTGGTTACAGTTTTGTGGATATGAAGAATTTTTTATGGAGAAAAATGTCAAAAATTGGCGGAAATTGAAACTATTTTTCTTAATTTTTTTTGCGGTTTTTTGTTTTTTTTTTTTGCAGTTTTTAGACAAGTTTCTTAGCCTATTATGACTTGCCTGTTGTTTTGCGAGCATCTGGATACCCTATAGGCTGAAAGAATTTTTCTTTGGATTTATGTGCTTTTGTATTATTCCTGTTTTTTAGTCTAAGTTGTTTGTGAGAGCTTATTTTATCATTTGGCTTCAAGTATTTTTAAGAAATTCTCATAAGTGTTTTTAGTAGGTATTAGTTGTTTTGGTGAAGTAATTTTCGCAGAGATAGTTATTTCGGGATCTCAATTTATGACAAAAATTTGATGGGATTTTTTAAACATATAACAGTTTTGATTTTCTTGTTTTTACTTTTTTGTGCTATGGTTTTGTTTCAAGATAAACATACATTAGTGGAAGCACGTTTTGTATATTGAGTAGTTGGACGGTGTTTAAATGGATTTCCACTTCGAGTCGTTTCCGGAATTCTTCCGGCTATGTTTTTTTAAGATATGTTCACACATTTTCATGATTTTTGAAGTCAAATTTGAGTATTGAGTATTGATTTTGGTCACGCCGAAACGGGAAGTGGAGTGATTAAGCAAAAGGTTTTGCGGCGTGAATTTTTTTACTCTAATTCTCAAGTAGAGTGAGAAAACTTTCTACCTAGGGTTTTTGTTCACATGCGGCAATTTCACTTCGATATTTACTGTTTTTTCGATTTTTTGGATTGGATTTTGGCTCTCTCAATCAAAACTCTCTCAATCACAATTTCAAGCAGCTGAACTCAATTGGCGGCAATTTAATACTAAAAGTCAAATGAAAAGTGCGCCGAAACTGGTGTCATTTTTTACTTTAAATCTTAATAGTGGTATATGTTAACCTCTAATGTGGTTATTTGAAGCCCATTATAGAACTTCTTAGTTCTATTTAAGCTCCCCCCCCCCCCCCCCGACTGAAGCAGGCTGCAATTGATTAGAGCTCCCACTAGTCGTTCAAGAGCAATTCTTCCGACGTTTAGTCGGTTATGTTTAACAATGAAAACCCAAAAATTAACAGGCTAACAAGTTGGCAGACAGTGAAAAGAAAGATTTTTAACCGTCACCTCTACCGTAGCGGGGGAAATGGGAATGAGAAAAGAGTTATGCTTTACGTTGCTTTTTGGTACCGTTATGTATCAATCAACAACTGAAGCAATCTTCAGTACCCATTAACAGCTTTTCACTGCAGTGCTATATCAGCTAACTTAAAAGACACAAACTGACATACACTTGCTGTATAAGAACATTGGGCTAATGCGTGTGATATTCGTCATTAATGGTTTCACTCGGCCTTTGGACTCATTCCAATCCATTGGAAACTCGATACGCCAAAAATCAGTAATCTAGTATACACATTAATGCTATTATTCTCGAGTTTATTGATCCCCTTGGAGTTGTGAGCACTACTAGAGAGGCTTCAGAAATAACTGAAAATGTTGAACGGCATCCGTGTAGTGTCCTGAAGAGTATTCACACGTCAGTGCTATGGAAAAATGATTTTTCGACTTGATTTATATTTTTAATAGCCGCCTCAGCTTCTCATCTGGCTATTATAGCGCTCCTATTTTTTTTACAATTCAAAAAATTTGAATTGTATTGGGGCGCTGTCTTTTTCTACGACTCAAAGAGGAGTATTGGAGAAGTCGTTTTTTTAAATCAATTTGGAGTGAATATTGAAGCAGGAAATACAACACATGAAAAAATTGGTTGTTGAAAAATTTGTTGCTGATTTTGTTGCTGAAGAGTGGGGCGAAAAGAGAGTGGTTTTTTGTTCATAATGCTGTTTTCTAGGGAGCGAGGTGTCAAAAAAAAATTCTGTGAAAAAAAGAGTTTTTTTGTTCACGTGCGGCATTTTAAAGCAGTTTTTTCAATTTATTTTTGGTTGAGGCTTGGTTATGATTTTGTTTTATTTTTAGGCTGGTTTTGGTAGTGGTTTGAAGGTTTCTGGAAATTCATATGAGTTTCATGCTGATTCGGAGGTTTTTCTTGTATTTTGCTGATTTTTGGGCTAATTTTTGAGATTTTTTGGCGATTGTTTTGTATTACTGCCTCAAATGGGCTTTGAAAAGCTCCCTACTACTTGAGCAATTTTTAGATAATAAGTGGTTACATTTTTGTGGATATGAAGAATTTTTTATGGAGAAAAATGTCAAAAATTGGCGGAAATTGAAACAATTTTTCTTAATTTTTTTTGCGGTTTTTTGTTTTTTTTTTGCCGTTTTTAGACACTTTTCTTCGCCTATTATGACTTGCCTGTTGTTTTGCGAGCATCTGTGTACCCTATAGGCTGAAAGAATTTTTCTTTGGATTTGTGCTTTTGTATTATTCCTGTTTTTTAGTCTAAGTTGTTTGTGAGAGCTTATTTTATCATTTGGCTTCAAGTATTTTTAAGAAATTCTCATAAGTGTTTTTAGTAGGTATTAGTTGTTTTGGTGAAGTAATTTTCGCAGAGATAGTTATTTCGGGATCTCAATTTATGACAAAAATTTGATGGGATTTTTTAAACATATTATAACAGTTTTGATTTTCTTGTTTTTACTTTTTTGTGCTATGGTTTTGTTTCAAGATAAACATACATTAGTGGAAGCACGTTTTGTATGTTGAGTAGTTGGACGGTGTTTAGGTGGATTTCCACTTCGAGTCGTTTCCGGAATTCTTCCGGCTATGTTTTTTTAAGATATGTTCACACATTTTCATGATTTTTGAAGTCAAATTTGAGTATTGATTTTGGTCACGCCGAAACGGGAAGTGGAGTGATTAAGCAAAAGGTTTTGCGGCGTTAATTTTTTTACTCTAATTTTCAAGTAGAGTGAGAAAGCTTTCTACCTAGGGTTTTTTGTTCACATGCGGCAATTTCACTTCGATATTTACTGTTTTTTCGATTTTTTGGATTGGATTTTGGCTCTCTCAATCAAAACTCTCTCAATCACAATTTCAAGCAGCTGAACTCAATTGGCGGCTATTTAATACTAAAAGTCAAATGAAAAGTGCGCCGAAACTGGTGTCATATTTTACTTTAAATCTTAATAGTGGTATATGTTAACCTCTAATGTGGTTATTTGAAGCCCATTATAGAACTTCTTAGTTCTATTTAAGCTCCCCCCCCCCCCCCCCCCCGACTGAAGCAGGCTGCAATTGATTAGAGCTCCCACTAGTCGTTCAAGAGCAATTCTTCCGACGTTTAGTCGGTTATGTTTAACAATGAAAACCCAAAAATTAACAGGCTAACAAGTTGGCAGACAGTGAAAAGAAAGATTTTTAACCGTCACCTCTACCGTAGCGGGGGAAATGGGAATGAGAAAAGAGTTATGCTTTACGTTGCTTTTTGGTACCGTTATGTATCAATCAACAACTGAAGCAATCTTCAGTACCCATTAACAGCTTTTCACTGCAGTGCTATATCAGCTAACTTAAAAGACACAAACTGACATACACTTGCTGTATAAGAACATTGGGCTAATGCGTGTGATATTCGTCATTAATGGTTTCACTCGGCCTTTGGACTCATTCCAATCCATTGGAAACTCGATACGCCAAAAATCAGTAATCTAGTATACACATTAATGCTATTATTCTCGAGTTTATTGATCCCCTTGGAGTTGTGAGCACTACTAGAGAGGCTTCAGAAATAACTGAAAATGTTGAACGGCATCCGTGTAGTGTCCTGAAGAGTATTCACACGTCAGTGCTATGGAAAAATGATTTTTCGACTTGATTTATATTTTTAATAGCCGCCTCAGCTTCTCATCTGGCTATTATAGCGCTCCTATTTTTTTTACAATTCAAAAAATTTGAATTGTATTGGGGCGCTGTCTTTTTCTACGACTCAAAGAGGAGTATTGGAGAAGTCGTTTTTTTAAATCAATTTGGAGTGAATATTGAAGCAGGAAATACAACACATGAAAAAATTGGTTGTTAAAAAATTTGTTGCTGAAGAGTGGGGCGAAAAGAGAGTGGTTTTTTGTTCATAACGCTGTTTTCTAGAGAGCGAGGTGTGAAAAAAAAATTCTGTGAAAAAAAAAGAATTTTTTTTGTTCACGTGCGGCATTTTAAAGCAGTTTTTTCAATTTATTTTTGGTTGAGGCTTGGTTATGATTTTGTTTTATTTTTAGGATGGTTTTGGTAGTGGTTTGAAGGTTTCTGGAAATTCATATGAGTTTCATGCTAATTCGGAGGTTTTTCATGTATTTTGCCGATTTTTGGGCTAATTTTTGAGATTTTTTGGCGATTGTTTTGTATTACTGCCTCAAATGGGCATTGAAAAGCTCCCTACTACTTGAGCAATTTTTAGATAATAAGTGGTTACATTTTTGTGGATATGAAGAATTTTTTATGGAGAAAAATGTCAAAAATTGGCGGAAATTGAAACTATTTTTCTTAATTTTTTTTGCGGTTTTTTGTTTTTTTTGCCGTTTTTAGACACTTTTCTTCGCCTATTATGACTTGCCTGTTGTTTTGCGAGCATCTGGGTACCCTATAGGCTGAAAGAATTTTTCTTTGGATTTGTGCTTTTGTATTATTCCTGTTTTTTAGTCTAAGTTGTTTGTGAGAGCTTATTTTATCATTTGGCTTCAAGTATTTTTAAGAAATTCTCATAAGTGTTTTTAGTAGGTATTAGTTGTTTTGGTGAAGTAATTTTCGCAGAGATAGTTATTTCGGGATCTCAATTTATGACAAAAATTTGATGGGATTTTTTAAACATATTATAACAGTTTTGATTTTCTTGTTTTTACTTTTTTGTGCTATGGTTTTGTTTCAAGATAAACATACATTAGTGGAAGCACGTTTTGTATATTGAGTAGTTGGACGGTGTTTAAATGGATTTCCACTTCGAGTCGTTTCCGGAATTCTTCCGGCTATGTTTTTTTAAGATATGTTCACACATTTTCATGATTTTTGAAGTCAAATTTGAGTATTGATTTTGGTCACGCCGAAACGGGAAGTGGAGTGATTAAGCAAAAGGTTTTGCGGCGTGAGTTTTTTTACTCTAATTTTCAAGTAGAGTGAGAAAACTTTCTACCTAGGGTTTTTTTGTTCACATGCGGCAATTTCACTTCGATATTTCACTGTTTTTTTGATTTTTTGGATTGGATTTTTTTTCTAAATGGTTTTTCCAATCTATTCATTGTTCATTCTAGCTCTAGTTTTTTTAAACCAATTTTTTCTGGCTAGTGGTTTTTGTTATGTGGCATTTTGACATTGATTTTCAGCTTTTTTGGTCTGAGTTTTCGAAATTGTATTCCCAATTCATTCATAGTCCGTTATAGGTCCAGTTTTTTCGATTAGTCAATGAAAGTTCTTTGAATTATTCGTTGGGACGTGCCCTGCTGTTTTTTTACTTCGTCGTACTAAATTTTTTTTGCTCTACTTTTGGTCGCAGCTAGTTCAACATTTTGCGTGAAATCTTTTTGACTTCTCTAGGCTAGTTTCACTCTTCTCTCATTCTGAGTGATTTTAGCTGGCAGGTGCTCAGCAAAGCAATTCAGTTTCCAGTTTTTGTAGATGCCAGTTACTCGAATTTTAGATGCCAGTTACTCATGCCCAATTATAGATGCCAGTTACTCGAACTTTGTTCTTAGTTACCATCTCTAATGCTAATTGGTTTTGATACTAGTCCCTGTGTCGTCTCACTACGAAACAGAATTTCAATTCTGAAATGACGTCAAAATAGTTTGCATTTTAAAATTGTTTGTACAAAAATTGTTTTTCATTAGTTTTTTCTCTTCTTTCAATCCCAACCTTGGTTATGGGAATCAACGGCAGCCATTTTCCGGAAATCTGCCGGGTATGTTTTATAAATGTTATCTAAAAGCAGCTTCTCTATGAAAAATTACAGGAAAAATTTGAAGGATATTTATATAGCCTTTTTCTTAGATGTTTTCCTAAAATGAAGTCCTTGAGGACAAGTAGGGTTTAAGCAGTGCTATCTAGCAAAAATCATTTAAAAAAATCATGCAGAAATCATAAAAGAAAAGCGTTTTATTGAAGCCGCTGCCCACAGCTATTGTTTAGGCGATCTCATTTTTTTAAAAAGGAGTTTGAATTCGCTGTCTTTTTATGACTCGAAATGGAGCTTCTTTTTTGATCGGTAGTTTTGTTCGATTGTGTTTGCAACAGGAAGTAAAACGCGTGAAAACAAAGTTTTAAGTTAAACTCCTGAAGAAAAGAGAACAAGAGGGAGAAGAGAGAATGGTTTTAATTCATGCGTCATTTCGAACGAGTGCGAGAAAAGTAGCTATAAAAAATTACTAAAGGAGCAAAATTTTCATGTGAGCCTTTTTCATTGCAATTATTTTTGAACTTCAACTACAACTTTTCTAGCAAAAATGGATTTGTCCATTAATTTTAATAGTAATGCTACGTTTAGATGCGTTTTTGACTATCTGAAGGAAGTTTTAGACTTCAAGATACAATTTTGAGCTATTTGGGTCATTTTCCCGTTTTATACGCTTTGTGGCAGTTCTTATGATTTTCTTTCTTGTATTCGGGGAGCTCTTGGGCTGTATTTAGTTGTTAATAGCCTCCCTCGTCTTCTCAGTGTGCTGTTATAGTGGCCCTATTTTTGTTTTTTTTTTACTTCGTTTAAAACTGTTATACTGCTTTACCGTAAGTCTGCTTGTTCGTTATTTTACAACATCTTTTTGAGTTGTGTGGACTAGTTTTATTTTTCGCTCCTTCTACTCGAAGTGCGTCGTAACAGCAGTTGCTCAGCAAAGCAATCTAAATGAAGAGAGTCATGAACGAAATCAGGAATAGAAACGCGATAAACACATGAAGCCCAATTTTAGGTGCCGCTAGTTGAAGATTGTACTTATTGATACTAGACCCTTTACCCCTCATTTAGAAACAGTTGTACGTCTAAGTTAGGAGGGACATCAAAGTAGTTCAATAGTATTAAAAAAATTTTTTCTACAAAATTCAATTGTCTGTTTTAGTCCCAATCGCTTTTTGGAATCAATGGCGGCTATTTTCCGGTAATCTGACGGGTATATTTTAGTAATAATTAATATTAGTGACCTGTTCATACTCTCAATGCTTTTTGCAGCTGTTTTCTGTACCGAAATTGATTAAACTACGTCAAATTGTGGCCCTTTGTTTCTGTCTTTACAGTTTTTGTTTTTAAATTTTTGTTTTCGTGCTTTTAGCAATAGGTTATCTTGCTCAGAATTATATTTTAAGCTTCTATGTGACTGCTTTCTACAAAGAGGAGACGCTTAAATGTTAGCTAGGGTAGCTTTTCGAGTATAGTTCTTCTCTATTACGGCAAGTGAAACTTCTTTTTATGGCTTCCACTGGTTTTGAAACTGGTTTTGAGGTTGTTTGCGTCAAGAGCTTAATAAAATATTCAATATTTTTCATTTTTGGTCGTTTTTCGCGTCGGTTTGTCCCTTTTTCCAACCACTTTTTCCTTCAATTTGTAATTTAGTTTTATGATGGTTCTGCTATGAATTGATTTATTTTGGTCATTTTCGTTTTTATATGAGGTCAGGTAAACCTCGTCGAAGCCGGAAGATCTGATCTTGCGTACGTTTTAGTGGTACAGTTTTGGTTCTAATTGTTTGAACACCAAGAATCTTCAGCGAATCTATTATTTTGCTGATTTCATTTTTTTACATTGATGTTTTTGACTGCATCTGCCTGTCTCTTTTACATGAATCTCAAAACTTCTGCCTTTAATTCAATTGTTTTGATTTTTTGCTTTTTATAGTTATCTCCCCTAGAATTCAACACGCGGATGCAAAAAACTACAATTTAAATGACAATAATTTTTTATAATTTAATAATCCTTGTTTTTGAGACATAAATTTTCATCAATTTGGCTCGTAATGTTAAATTGGTCTGCTGGTAAGGAAAAGGTTGATTTGTTCATTCAATTGTTTAGATTGCATTTCAGGACTTGTATTGCTATGTTTTTTATTACAATCCAAAGAATTTGGGTTGTTTTGGTGCTCTGCCTTTTTTGTAAGATGCTTTCCATGACTTTGGGCTGGGAAAGAGAAATGGTCAGTTTAGCTTTTGAGCCTAACATGGTTCAATTTTTCACCGTGTCTCGCCATATTTTAAGCTTTTTGTTAGATGAGTACTAAAATAACGTTTTTCGAAGTTCATGAAGTTCTTTTTTAAGCCATAATTCTATTTCTGTTTATTGCGCTAGATGTTTCGGCAATTCAAACTTAAACACTCATAATGACTGTGATTTTTGAGATTTTCGATCTCTAAGGGTCAATAAAACCTTTTTAGGGCTTGAAAATGGGTTACTGGATAGTTTCTAAAGTCAATGAAATGGTTTTGAAGATATTAGTATCAAGAACTTCAGAGACGTTTCAATAAGATTAGCAATTCTGAAATTTTTGTCATATTTTGCTTTTTTTTCGATGTGTTGGGACCGATGGAGCTTTTTATTGTGCTTAAAAATGGATTACTGGATAGTTTCTTGAAACGACGAAATGGTTTTAATATCGCATATTTTGTCGACTTCTCAATAAAATTTGTAATTTTTATAAAATTCTTTGAAAGTTTTATTTCAATCTTTGTTGGCCAATGAAGCTTTTTTGAGCTTGACAATGAGATATTGGATAATGTTGTTGGCAAAGAAATTTATGTTATTGGATAATGTTATTGGCAAAGATCTGAAGATATTTTTATGAAGAATTTTAGCGGCGTTTCATTAAAATGAGCAGTTCATTTTAATTCTTTTTAAATATTTGTTTTATATTTGTTTCGTCCTTCATGGTCCAATAAAACTGACTTCAGCGATTTAAGGTAAAACAATTGGTTTTGAAGTCATTTATAAAGAATTAGTCATTTTATAAAGTTTGTGGAATGTTCTCTTTTACTTTTAAAATTTCTGAGCTCATGTTTCCAGAATTTTTTTGAGCTTCGTGCTGTCTATGCAGAAATTTCAACATTTTCGGTCTTGTCTTGCAAATATTTGATATTAGCTCAAGCGAATCTTGGGTTTGAACATGCTGAGCATAAAAGTTTATAGACTTTGAATGCTGTTATTTCTGTGTTAATGTGACTTTGTTAAACATTTTTTTATCTGTTTGACTAGAATTTTTCAATTAGTCTGCTGGTCAGGTAAGTTGTTTTTATTGTTTCATTTAATTCTTTGGATTGTATTTCAGTAGTTGTCCTGCTATGTTTTTTCATATCCCGTTTTTCTTTTACGTAAGTCACGACTTTTACACTTGACTTCTGACTTACTGCTTCAACTGAAGGGTTATTAAAATTCATTCCAACAAGTTAAATCAAAATAATGAATACGGTCAAGGTCAGAAAGCCGAAATCAAAAGAAACGGGTTACGCCAATAATTACAGTTCATTAACTGATAGTGCATTAGGTTATCAGAAACTACTAGGGCGGTTGCTAGCTGTCATTAATATGAAACAAAACAGCTTCCAGTTAGAAGCCTGTAATCAACTTAATCTGCACACCGATTTAGGACACTTTTGACACTTGGAAAAGTATTCTGTCAATTTTTGTCGTTCTTTCTCTTGTTTTAATTACGTTGTGAATCAAGGGCGGCTATTTTACCGCAATATAACGGCTATTTTTTGTAAGTCATTAACAGGTTGTAAGAAACATTGACAGTTACAGGTTAGGATAAAATATAATTCTTGTAAGCAATTGAATTAGAACCGTATACTAGCTTACAAGAGTTTTGAGCGTGAGAAAAAAATGGTGACGAGGTTTGTTAGAAATCACAGCCAATGTTTAGATTAACGGTTTGTATAAACTTTATTTGTTGTAGATGTTCGAGGAGATATTGGAGGAGGAGTTGAGGAAAAGTTCAGAAGTCGTGGAGGAGGGAGCAGTTGGGTACACTCCATCGGGCATGATTCCGAAGAAACCTTTTGTGCCTCTCAAAAAAGGAACTGGAAAGATGGCATACAACTCGAACAATAACAAGCAGAAGAATCAACGCAGAAGAAAGGCTAAAAAGAAGAGAGGTGATTGAGTTTTTCGTCAATTTAATGCATTCGTACCAAGTTGGGAGCATTTTTTAAGACGCATAATCTTTCTGTGGCCTATTGATGTTTTGGAAAATCAGTTGACATGGCTATTTGTTTTGCGAGCAACCACAACGTGTAAATTGTCTTGAACTTTGAAGATTCGATAACGTCGGCTCCTTCAAGGAAAGGTGCGATTAATCCGAGACATTTCGAGATAACAGTAAAACTAAGACTATGGTGTCTGATTAATTTCCGCGTCAGTGGTCGAACCGGTGATTATTGTGGGCGTATATGTACAACATTGACTTCAAAATTCCTCAAACTAGATGCTCTAATTGGAGATCATAAGAAAACATAAACATTTTTGGGTTCATTAATGGGTCTGTGGAATTTGAAGATTTGGGGAGGAATTTCAAACGTCCGATTGTGTAGCACCTAGCTTTTCTTCAGAACGTTTTGGAGCCGAGATCAGCAAGTTAATAATCTGAATGAAACGAAATGGGAAGTATAGAAGGACATTTGACACTGTCAATCTCGTGCTACGTTTTTGTCTTTTTAATAGCTGCACAGCGATAGCTGGGGCTATTATTGGCCTTCTCTTGGTTATTACAATTCAAAGAATTTGAGTTGTATTGGGGCGCTGTCTTTTTTTTAAGATCTGTTCACCCATTTTCATGATTTTTGAAGTCAAATTGGAGTAGTGGTTTTGGTCACGCCGAAACAGGAAATGGAGCGAAAAAGCGAGTGGTTTTGCGGCGTGAAATTTTTTCGCTCTAATTTTAAAGTAGAGTGAGAATACGGTGTTTGAACAAAAATTCGCTTTATCGGTAGTGGTTTTTTTGTTCACATGTGGCAATTTCACTTTGATTTTTACTGTTTTTTCGATGTTTTGGATCGGATTTTTTCTAAATTGTTTTTCCAATTAATTCATAGTCCGTTCTAGGTCTAGTTTTCTGTTTAGTCAATGAAAATTCTTTGAATTGTACGTCAGGACTTGTCCTGCTATGTTTTTTTTTATTTCGTCTGCATGATTTTTTTTACGACCATATGACGTCACAGCCACTTTTTGTTCATTCGTTCATGCAATTTCAACTGAATTGCATATGTGACGTCATTTTTCGCTCTTAGTGGAGCGAGTTTTTTTTGTTCATGCGCGTGATTAAATTTTTGGTCAAACTTGACTTACCTCACTCTCAAAAATGACTTCCTCAATTTGAATTTGACTTTTATTTACTTTTATTCAAAGAGATAAGGTCAAGTGGTTGTGTGTCACTCTAAATGAAGGTTATTTGAGATCAGCTAATAGAGGCAGCAATAACTTATACAGATTTTTAATTAAAATATAACAGATCAGCCTTCAATGAAAAGACGAATTTTTTGAGTCTGTCTTACTGCTTTTTTTTAGACTGCCGATCTACGAATCTATTGCGGCTATTTTCTGGCAATCTGCCTGCTATGTTTACAATTTACGGTTTTACTTTTTGAAAAACAGAACATGTTATAAAGTGCTGCTTTCTATATTATTAATAGCCGCCCTCATCTTCTCAGCCGGCTATTATAGCGCTCCTATTTTTTTTACGTTGAACAAAAAAATGTTTCGCTTTACCTCATTTTGCCGCTTTCTCAACATTTTGCGTGAAATCTTTTTGACTTCTCAAGGCTAGTTTCTCTCTTCTCTCATTCTGCTAAAATTGATTTTGATCATATGAATGCCATCAAAATAAATCGGACTTAAAAAATGTTTTTGTACAAAAATGTTTTTTTTTCAATATCTATTCTTTCAATCCCTATCATGTTTATTGGAATCAACGGCGGCTATTTTCCGGCAATCTGCTGTGTATGTTTATTATTTTGTTTTACATCTAGTATCTTTGGAGTAAAATGCGGGTTCAAAGCCTTTTATTTTACCAACTGTTTTTCACTCTTACCTATATTGGGGGAATAACAATCTTTTTGATTGCTGTCGAACGGACTTTCGAGTGTGCGTTTTTTTATAGCTGCAAAGCTGTGAGCTGAGCGGAGCTATATTGCGGTGCTCTTTGTTTTTTTTTGTTTCGTCGTCTGACGCTCTTTTTCGTTTTACATTTGTTCACACATCAAAGCTGAAAAAGTTTCTGAATGACTTCTTCCTCTCACTACCGGCGTTTGCGCGCGTGACGTCATTTCTCACTCTTTTTAGCAAAAGTGTTTTGCGTGATTAGATTTTGATCACAAGTGACTTACCTCACTGAATAAAATGACTTCTGCTATTTAAAACTTAAGTTTAATTTGAATTTGTTTAAGGTCAAAGGAACTCATATATGCCATAAAGGTCCCTAATAAGAGGCTTCTGTGGGATGAATTTTAACAAGCTTTATTAATTTATCGCTGAATGTTTTTTACCTAGCTTGTTGAGCGGCGTCGATTTGTTTTTCAATTTAGATCTGTCTCTGTTTCTATCTCTATTATATGGCACGCAGGTCTGTTCTTTCGCAGCTATTCCGGCAATCTGCCGGCTATGTTTTATAATTTTTGTTTGATCTTTGACTTTTCGAGTGACTTTGCGTTTCGCGTGATCTCAATTTCTTTCATTCACAGCTCGCTGAAATCAATTAGCGGCTGTTTAATACTAGAAGTCAAATAAAAAATGCGCCAAGGTCATTCTTTCAATTTAAAGCTTAATAGTGGTATATAATAATCTCTATTGACGTCATTTGGTGCCCCGTAGTTAGCTGCTTACTCCCCTTCCTCCAGGACCCCTCCCACGACTGCAGAAGGCTGAAATAAATTAGAGCTCTTGCTAGTCCTTCGAGAGCAATTTTTCCGACGCTAGTTGGTTGTTTTGTTCTTCCCTGCTTTTTTTTGATGTTCAACTCCAGTGAGTCACGGAGCTTTTAGACTAAATACATCTCTTTTCAGCTCTTTTTGGTCTGAAAATGTTTTGTCAGGTTTTTGATTGCTCTCAAACGATGTTTGTAGCAATTATAATAGTCCTGTGGTCTTATTTGTAAATTTTTGCTTGGCTGATTGTCGTCTGACGCTTATAACGTTTCGACTTCAAAGAACGGGATAGACAGGTAAAGACCGGCGGGCATCAAGTGGCTGAAGAGCTCTGTGGGAGCCTGTAGTTTTTAATTATGCGAATAAAAAATTCATGATGTGAAGGACGGTTCTTAATTTTACCCCCCCCCCCCCCCCCCCCTGTCACTCCCCCCTCCATACAACACTCCCCGTCCGCCGCCTGCTCCGATTGGAGATTTAGATCCCCGTCCAGTCACCCCCCTCTCCCTCGTCTTGTTCCATCCTTAACCCCGCGCGCTCAAGCCGCTTGCTGGACGTTTGAAAGCAGTTCGCCCAACGGTAGTCGGTTATGTTAAAAAGTTTTTTGTTCAGGTCGTGGCGATGAGGCGGATGGAGCGGAAGATTTTGAGTTCGATTACGAGGACGACTTTGAGGACTATATCGCATCTGACCCAGAACAGTACGATGACCAACAGGTCGACTCAGATGTGAGTGAATAAGTGAATAATATACCAGAGACCATTGTTGATCTCATTGTTCCCTTCTGGACAATCGAATTGTTATCAAACTAAAAACTCCGTTATTCAAGATCACTTAAACTACCCATTCTAGTCAATGCACTTGTGATAAATGGTAATCAGTAATTATTAATTTGTATACATTTAGTAATTAATAGCCGCCCTCATCTTCTCAGCCGGCTATTGTAGCGCTCCTATTTTTTTTACAATTCAAAGAATTTGAATTGTATTGGGGCGCTGTCTTTTTATTACGACTCGAAGAGGAGAAGTCCTTTTTTTAAATCATTTTTATTGGAGTGATTTTTGAAGCGGGAAATGAAACGCGTGAAAAAAATTTGGAGTGATTTTGGTGCTGAACAAAAGTAAAGAGCGTACCGAAAAGAGAGTTGTTTTTGTTCATACCGCTGTTTTTGAGAGAGCGAGAAATTGATGCGTGAAAAAATTTTCTCTAAGCGAGCGAAATTTTCTTGTTCACGTGCGGCTTTTAAAAGCAGTTTTTGCAACTTACGATGGTTATGAGGTTTGATTGTGATATTCTATTAGTGTTAGGCTTGTTTGATAGGAATTGAAGGTTTAAAGTAGTTAATTTGAGTTTAATGCTAATTTGGAGTATTTTCATGTATTTTGCTGATTTTCGGGCTTATTTTTGCGTTTTTTAACTATTGTTTTGTTTTACTAGCTCCGTTTGGGTATTGGAAAGACTCCTTCTACTTGAGCAAACTTTAGATAACGATTGGTTACAATTTTGTGGATATGAATCACTTTTTTGTTGAGAAAAATGACAAAAAAATGGCAAAAATTGGAACTGTTTTTCTTAATTGCAGTTTTTCGGTTTTTTTCGGTTTTTTAGAAAAGTATCTTTGCCTATTATAACTTGCCTACTGTTTTGCAAGCATCTGGATACCCTATTGTATGAAAGGAATTTTTCTTTGAGTTTATATGCTATGGTATTATTAAAAAAATTATTAACTTTTTTCAGTTTTTTATTGCAAGTTGTTAAGATTTTTTTTTTCATAATTTGGACTCGAGTATTTTCAAAATATTCACATAAGTGGTTTTACTAAGTACTAGGTGTTTTGATGAAAAATTTTTGGCAGAGATATTTCTATCGGGATCTCAAGTTACAACAAATTTTTTTCAGATTTTTTAGTAATCATATTTTAAGATTTGATTTTATAGTTTTCACTTTTTTATTTTATGGTTTTGTTTCAAGATAAACAAACATTAGTGGAGGCACGTTTTGTCTGATGAGTAGTTGGACGGCGTTTAAATGGATTTCCACTTCGAGTCGTTTCCGGAATTCTTCCGGCTATGTTTTTTTAAGATTGTTCACACATTTTCATGATTTTTGAAGTCAAATTGGAGTAGTGATTTTGGTCACGCCGAAACAGGAAGTGGAGCATAAAAGCGAGTGGTTTTGCGGCGTGCAATTTTTTTGCTCTAAATTTAAAAGTGGATTGAGAAAACGGTGTTTGAACAAAAATTCGCTTTCTCGCGAGTGGTTTTTTGTTCACGTGCGGCAATTTCACTTTGATTTTTACTGTTTTTTCAATTTTTCGATAGGATTTTTTTAGGTGTTTTTCCCAAGCTATTCATAGTCCGTTCTAGGTCTAGTTTTCTGTTTAGTCAATGAAAATTCTTTGAAATGTATGTCTGGACTTGTCCTGCTATGTTTTTTTACTTCGTCGAACAAAAAAATTTTTCGCTTTACCTGATTTTGCCGCTTTTTCAACATTTTGCGTGAAATCTTTTTGACTTCTCTAGGCTAGTTTCTCTCTTCTCTCATTCTGCTAAAAATGATTTTGAACATCAGTTGCTCAGCAAAGCAATTCAAAATTAACAGAGTCAGTATAAAAAATGAAGTCAGAAATAGAAAAGGGATAAACCCATAAAGCCCAATTTTAGATGCCCGCTATTTGAACGTCGTTCCTATAAGTATTAGTTACCTCTCTCTAATGCTTATTGGTATTGATAGTAGCCCCTGTAGCCTCTCTCTAAGAAACAGAAGTATGTTCAACTACGAAATGCCATCAAAATAAATCGGACTTAAAAAATGTTTCTGTACAAAAATCTTTTTTTTTTCAATGTCTATTCTTTCAATCCCAATCATGCTTATTGGAATCAGTGGCGGCTATTTTTCGGCAATCTGCCGGGTATGATTATCAATAATCGGTATAAATATAATCGGTATAAATCCTCTAAGTTTCACGAATATGACGCAAAAATTTGTAATGACTCAAAAATTATTTCGGATGTTACACCAACAGAAGTTTCAATGTCAACAAAACTTGGTATAGCAATTTGGAACATGATTCCAAAGGTCGATCTAAGGTAACCAAACGCTAAGGTAACCTATCGCAAACCTTTTCCGACTTCACGGGTCTTTTTATTTAAGATTTATAAGTATTCGAGTCTTAGGATGAGCTAAAAGAATTATCTGATCAGTCTCTGGAATGAGGGCAACATTTGTGTTGAATTGTGTTTTCTGAACTGAAATTGTACAAGGTTAATTTGACTCCGCGTTTTTGAGAATTACCATCAATTAAAAACTTACTGTATCGAGACGGAAACTGATCAAGTGTAGAAGTTCAAATGCCTCTATATTTTGGGTGTTAAGTATCACGGTGCCTACCAGGGACAAAATTTTCATGAGAAATTCGAGACTCGAAATTGTATAAACTTTCAATGGACAACTCAAAACGTTCCTGTGTATTTGTAAATCTATTTGTCTGCAACAAAAAATTTTTTTAGAGAGTATAAAAGCCACACGTATCTAATCATCGAGTTCAAAAGTATTAGAACTGATATTTTGATGCTTTAGGACAACCCCGAGGACGCTTATGATGGAGAGGTAGAGGGTTTAGGGGACATGTCGATCGGGGGAGGGGCGGCTGGTGGCAGAGTGAACCCGGAGAACCAGCCACTCGTGTTTGTGGATGTTTACTCTCCCTCAATCAAGGCAAAGAAGATTGCCAACATGAGGAGTGAATGTGTGAGGAAAATGGGAGAGAAGAATTTCAACAAAGTCTATAATTATCTACAGACAGTACGTAGTTACATTTGGAATTTTCTTGGAAAATTCTAGATCGGTTTCTAATAATTTTATAGCAATATGTCTTACGTTAGTCGGTTATTTTCGTACATCTGTACAACAACACGGGTATAAAAATTATCCTTCTTATTTCACTCCAAAAAAAGTCAAGTGTGGATTTCGGAAAGTTTAAGTCTTTAAATTTTGCGGAGTTAAATTTTAGCTTCTGTAGCTGCTCAAATTGAGCTTGCAAAAGTAATAAAAAATGACAAAATTGCATACTAATGGCTAAAGTTTTATTGCTCAACGGCTTTAAAAAGTTGGAATTGCCAAATTTTTGTTTCGTATTCAAAATCTAGAGGTCGAGAGCTTTGAAATGAGACTATACAATTTGCGTCAGGATGCTGGAAAAAAGTTAAAATTGTACGAAGGATTTTTTGCTTGTGTTTGTTATCAGTGTCTCAAATTTTCATTTGTTTTTCTCAAATAGGATCAATTATTATAGTCTTGTCTGTCTTTCAATGCAAATTTTTTCCTGGTCCTTTCGCTTGCTTGAGTGATATGAATTTTCGTCAAAACGCGGGAGCCTATGAGGCCAAAGTTTACAAGCAGTTCTCCCAGAACTTCAATAAGCTAAGTTTCAGCGAAACGCTCGAGGAGCCCGGAATTCATAGTGTGAAGGGTGAGTCTTGTGTTAACAGTAAGGATTTGAGAATAAAAGTTTTAATTGCTCTCTAACGAAGTTTGTATAACTTATTAATAGCCGCCCTCATCTTGTCAGCCGGCTATTATAGCGCTCCTATTTTTTTTACTTCGTCGAATTTTTTTGCTTTACCCATTTTGCCGCTTTTTCGACTTTTTGCGTGAAATCTTTGACTTCTCTAGGCTAGTTTCACTCGTCTGTCATTCTGCTCAAAGTCCTTTTTATAGCTGCGAAGCTGTAAGCTAAGCGTAACTATATTGCGGTGCTCTTGGTTTTTTTTGTTCCGTCGTCTGACGCTCTTTTTTCGTTTTACATTTGTTCACTCAGCAAAGCTGGAAAAGTCAAATTTTCTGAATTACTTCTTCCTCTCACTAACGGCATTTGCTCGCCGGACGTCATTTTTCACTCGCTTTAGCGAAAGTTTTTAATAGCCGCCCTCATCTTCTCAGCCGGCTATTATAGCGCTCCTATTTTTTACGACTCGAAGAGGAGTATTGGAGAAGTCCTTTTTACGACTCGAAGAAGAGTATTGGAGAAGTCCTTTTTTAAAATAACTTTAGTTGGAGTGAATTTTGAAGCAGGAAATGAAACGCGTGAAAAATTTTAGAGTGGTTTGGGTGCTGAAGAAAATTGAAGAAGGGAGCGAAAAGAGTGGTTTTTTGTTCATTCCGCTGTTTTCGAGAGAGCGAGAAATTGAGGTGTGAAAAAAATTTCTGGAAGCGAGCGAAATTTTGTGCTCACGTGCGGCTTTTTAAAACCGTTTTTTTGTTAATTTTTTTGGTTTAGAAGTATGATTATGATATTGTGCGATGCTGAGGGTTGTTTTAGTAGTGGCTCGTAGGTTTCTGGTCATTAATTAGAATTTTATACTATTTTTCTGGTTTTTCAGCTATTTTGCTGAATTTTAGGCAAATTTTAGCAATTTTTTGCGTTTTGTTTTGTTATAATGCTTTGTATGGGCTTTGAATAGACGCATGATAGTAACTGAGACTTTAGATACCAATTGATTACATTTTCTTAGGTTTTAACCGATTTTTTTGTTTAGAAAAATGACAATAAATTGAAAAATATTTAATTATTTTTCTTAATTTTTTGCTGTTTTTCGCTTTTTTCTAAACTTAGAGAAAATTTTCAGCCTATTCGACTTTCGTATTGTTTTAGAAGTCTTCCAGTACTATTTTCGCTCCATTTAACGTTTTTTTGGGTCTATGTGCTCCCGTGAAATAAAAAAAAAGCTCAATTTTTTCTATGTTTTTTCAAGTTGTTTTTAAATGCCCTTTGTGTTCTTTAATTTTTTTATAGCATTTGGGGATGCCTACAGTCCAAATTTGTTGTTTTTGATGCGTTTTGTTGATTTTGATTTTATTTTTGAGTCATTTTGTTAAAGATAATTGAGTAATTTTTATGAAGTTTTCCGCGAATTTTCGTGTTTTTTTTGGAATTTTTGCTGAAATCTTCTGATTTCCTGCTTTTTCCTACTTTTTAGTGTTCTAGCTTTTCATAGGAGCTTTTCTATAGGTTGTATTGGAATATATTTAGTGCACTTTTCAATGACAAATATAACTAACTTTTCTTAATCTCTTAATTTTTTCTATTTTCGTTCTTCGTTTTTAGTTTTATAAATAGACAATGATTTGGATTGGTGGACGCTTCACCAGATGTAGTATTAAAAGTTTTTTGAAGTAATGATTTGAATTCAGCATAATAGTATTTGATTCATAATTTGTGGCCAATTTTTTTGTTTTTTTTACAGAGAATATTTTCGGTTTTGTTTTTCATTTCCTTTCTTGTACCTTCGTTTATTCTACTTGAAAGTTTTGTGTTGGTTTTTGTCTCAGTTTGCAGTGATTCAGCGAACTAAAACTAAACCTATTGCTTGGGTTTTCGCCAAAAGTTGTGTTTTTTAAACTTGCAACTCAATGTAAAGTTTTTATCACGTGCTTTATCGTCTTTTCTGGTCAGTTATTTTTTCATTGTTCTTTTTCATTTTCTTGTTTTAAAGTGACAAGTGTTATTCAGTAGGATGAGCATTATGTTAGTTATTGTGGTCAATCAGTAGAATAAGTTTTATGTTTGTTGGGGGCGTTAGTTTTTTTCCTTCGAGTCGTTTCGAGAATTCTTCCGGCTATGTTTTTTTAATCAATTTTATTGGAGTGATTTTTGAAGCGGGAAGTGAAACGCCTGAAAAAATTTGGAGTGATTTTGGCGCTGAACTAAAGTGAAGAGCGGAGCGAAAAGAGAGTGGTTTTTGATCATACCGCTGTTTTTGAGAGAGCGAGAAATTGATGTGTGAAAAAATTTTCTCTAAGCGAGCGAAATTTTTTTGTTTGTGGGGCATTTTAAAGCAGTTTTTTTCATTTATTTTGGTTAAAAGGTTTGGTTATGATTTTGTTTTAATTTTAGGCTGGTTTTGGTAGTGGTTTGAAGGTTTCTGGAAATTCAGTGACTTTTATGATAATTCGGAGGTTTTTAATGTATTTGCTGATTTTCGGGCTAATTTTTGCGTTTTTTGTTTGACGATTATTTTGTTTTACTGGCTCAAATGGGTATTGAAGAAACCCCTTCTACTTGAGCATTTTTATGACCCTTAAGTAGAACTGCTCTACTTCTACTTGAGCAGTTTTTCGTTTTTTTTTTTGTTTTTAGCTAAGTTTCTTTGCCTATTATGACTTGCATATTGTTCTGCGAGCATCTGGATACCCTATTGGCTGAAGGGAATTTTTCTTTAGATTTATATGTTTTTGAAATATTAAAAAATGTAGTAACTTTTTCCATTTTTTAAAAACTGAATGTTGTTTTTAAGAGCTTTTTCATAATTTTAGTGTTTTTTCAAAATTCACATAAGTGGTTTTTGTAAGTACTACTTGTTTCGATGAATTTATTTTGGCAGAGATAGTTTTTTCGGGATCTCAATTTATAACAAAATTTGATCAGATTTTTTATCATATTTTAACAGATTTGATGTTATTGTTTTTACTTTTTTGTTTCATGACTTTGTTTCAAGATAATCTTAAATTTTTGAAGGCACGTTTTGTTTGATGAGTAGTTGGATAGAGTTTAAATGGATTTTCACTTCGAGTCGTTTCCGGAATTCTTCGGGCTATGTTTTTTTACTTCGTCGAACTTTTTTTCGCTTTACCATTTTGCCGCTTTTTCGACATTTGCGTGAAATCTTTTTGACTTCTCTAGGCTAGTTTCTCTCTTCTCTCATTCTGCTAAAAGTGAATTTGAACATCAGTTGCTCAGCAAAGCAATTCAAAATGAACAGTCAGTACAAAAAATTGAAGTCAGAAATAGAAACGGGATAAACCCATAAAGCCCAATTTTAGATGCCCGCTATTTGAACGTCGTTCCTATAAGTCTTAGTTACCATCTCTTATGCTTATTGGTATTGATTGTAGCCCCTGCAGTCTCTCTCTAAGAAACAGAAGTATGTTCAACTACGAAGTGCCATCAAAATAAATTGGACTTAAAAAATGTTTTTGTACAAAATTTTGTTTTTCAATATCTTCTGTTCTTTCAATCCCAATCATGCTTATTGGAATCAACGGCGGCTATTTTCCGGCAATCTGCCGGGTATGTTCAGGTTATTTGCGTGATTAGATTTTGATCATACGTGAGTTACCTCACTCAATAAAATGACCTCACTCAATAAAATGACTTTTGCACTTTAAAACTTAAGTTTAATTTGATTTTAGTTTTAAAACCGTTTTTTTGTTAATTTTTTTGGTTTAGAAGTATGATTATGATATTGTGCGATGCTGAGGGTTGTTTTAGTAGTGGCTCGTAGGTTTCTGGTCATTAATTAGAATTTTATACTATTTTTCTGGTTTTTCAGCTATTTTGCTGAATTTTAGGCAAATTTTAGCAATTTTTTGCGTTTTGTTTTGTTATAATGCTTTGTATGGGCTTTGAATAGACGCATGATAGTAACTGAGACTTTAGATACCAATTGATTACATTTTCTTAGGTTTTAACCGATTTTTTTGTTTAGAAAAATGACAATAAATTGAAAAATATTTAATTATTTTTCTTAATTTTTTGCTGTTTTTCGCTTTTTTCTAAACTTAGAGAAAATTTTCAGCCTATTCGACTTTCGTATTGTTTTAGAAGTCTTCCAGTACTATTTTCGCTCCATTTAACGTTTTTTTGGGTCTATGTGCTCCCGTGAAATAAAAAAAAAGCTCAATTTTTTCTATGTTTTTTCAAGTTGTTTTTAAATGCCCTTTGTGTTCTTTAATTTTTTTATAGCATTTGGGGATGCCTACAGTCCAAATTTGTTGTTTTTGATGCGTTTTGTTGATTTTGATTTTATTTTTGAGTCATTTTGTTAAAGATAATTGAGTAATTTTTATGAAGTTTTCCGCGAATTTTCGTGTTTTTTTTGGAATTTTTGCTGAAATCTTCTGATTTCCTGCTTTTTCCTACTTTTTAGTGTTCTAGCTTTTCATAGGAGCTTTTCTATAGGTTGTATTGGAATATATTTAGTGCACTTTTCAATGACAAATATAACTAACTTTTCTTAATCTCTTAATTTTTTCTATTTTCGTTCTTCGTTTTTAGTTTTATAAATAGACAATGATTTGGATTGGTGGACGCTTCACCAGATGTAGTATTAAAAGTTTTTTGAAGTAATGATTTGAATTCAGCATAATAGTATTTGATTCATAATTTGTGGCCAATTTTTTTGTTTTTTTTACAGAGAATATTTTCGGTTTTGTTTTTCATTTCCTTTCTTGTACCTTCGTTTATTCTACTTGAAAATTTTGTGTTGGTTTTTGTCTCAGTTTGCAGTGATTCAGCGAACTAAAACTAAACCTATTGCTTGGGTTTTCGCCAAAAGTTGTGTTTTTTAAACTTGCAACTCAATGTAAAGTTTTTATCACGTGCTTTATCGTCTTTTCTGGTCAGTTATTTTTTCATTGTTCTTTTTCATTTTCTTGTTTTAAAGTGACAAGTGTTATTCAGTAGGATGAGCATTATGTTAGTTATTGTGGTCAATCAGTAGAATAAGTTTTATGTTTGTTGGGGGCGTTAGTTTTTTTCCTTCGAGTCGTTTCGAGAATTCTTCCGGCTATGTTTTTTTAATCAATTTTATTGGAGTGATTTTTGAAGCGGGAAGTGAAACGCCTGAAAAAATTTGGAGTGATTTTGGCGCTGAACTAAAGTGAAGAGCGGAGCGAAAAGAGAGTGGTTTTTGATCATACCGCTGTTTTTGAGAGAGCGAGAAATTGATGTGTGAAAAAATTTTCTCTAAGCGAGCGAAATTTTTTTGTTTGTGGGGCATTTTAAAGCAGTTTTTTTCATTTATTTTGGTTAAAAGGTTTGGTTATGATTTTGTTTTAATTTTAGGCTGGTTTTGGTAGTGGTTTGAAGGTTTCTGGAAATTCAGTGACTTTTATGATAATTCGGAGGTTTTTAATGTATTTGCTGATTTTCGGGCTAATTTTTGCGTTTTTTGTTTGACGATTATTTTGTTTTACTGGCTCAAATGGGTATTGAAGAAACCCCTTCTACTTGAGCATTTTTATGACCCTTAAGTAGAACTGCTCTACTTCTACTTGAGCAGTTTTTCGTTTTTTTTTTGTTTTTAGCTAAGTTTCTTTGCCTATTATGACTTGCATATTGTTCTGCGAGCATCTGGATACCCTATTGGCTGAAGGGAATTTTTCTTTAGATTTATATGTTTTTGAAATATTAAAAAATGTAGTAACTTTTTCCATTTTTTAAAAACTGAATGTTGTTTTTAAGAGCTTTTTCATAATTTTAGTGTTTTTTCAAAATTCACATAAGTGGTTTTTGTAAGTACTACTTGTTTCGATGAATTTATTTTGGCAGAGATAGTTTTTTCGGGATCTCAATTTATAACAAAATTTGATCAGATTTTTTATCATATTTTAACAGATTTGATGTTATTGTTTTTACTTTTTTGTTTCATGACTTTGTTTCAAGATAATCTTAAATTTTTGAAGGCACGTTTTGTTTGATGAGTAGTTGGATAGAGTTTAAATGGATTTTCACTTCGAGTCGTTTCCGGAATTCTTCGGGCTATGTTTTTTTACTTCGTCGAACTTTTTTTCGCTTTACCATTTTGCCGCTTTTTCGACATTTGCGTGAAATCTTTTTGACTTCTCTAGGCTAGTTTCTCTCTTCTCTCATTCTGCTAAAAGTGAATTTGAACATCAGTTGCTCAGCAAAGCAATTCAAAATGAACAGTCAGTACAAAAAATTGAAGTCAGAAATAGAAACGGGATAAACCCATAAAGCCCAATTTTAGATGCCCGCTATTTGAACGTCGTTCCTATAAGTCTTAGTTACCATCTCTTATGCTTATTGGTATTGATTGTAGCCCCTGCAGTCTCTCTCTAAGAAACAGAAGTATGTTCAACTACGAAGTGCCATCAAAATAAATTGGACTTAAAAAATGTTTTTGTACAAAATTTTGTTTTTCAATATCTTCTGTTCTTTCAATCCCAATCATGCTTATTGGAATCAACGGCGGCTATTTTCCGGCAATCTGCCGGGTATGTTCAGGTTATTTGCGTGATTAGATTTTGATCATACGTGAGTTACCTCACTCAATAAAATGACCTCACTCAATAAAATGACTTTTGCACTTTAAAACTTAAGTTTAATTTGATTTTGTTTGAGGTCAAAGGAACTCCTATGTGCAGTAAAGGTCGCTAATAAGAGGCTTCTGTGGAATGAATTTTAACAAGCTTTAATAATTTATCGCTGAATGTTTTTTAGCCTAGTTTTTTGAGCGGCGTCGATTTTTTTTTCAATTTAGATCTATCTGTTTTTATCTCTATTATATGGCACGCAGATCTATTCTTTCGCAGCTATTCCGGCAATCTGCCGGCTATGTTAAACCATAGCTGCTCAGGAAAACAATTCATAATGAAGAGAGTCAGTATAAAAAAATCAAAGTCAGAAATAGAAACGGGATAAACCCATAAAGCCCATTATTAGATGCGCGTTACTTGAACTTTGTTCTCATAAGTTTTAGTTACTATCTATAATGCTTATTGGTATTGATACTAGACCGTGTAGCCTCTCACTGAGAGACAGCAGTTTGTTCAATTACGAAATGACATCAAAATAAATCGCACTTAAAAATGTTTTTATTCAAAAATCAATTTTTATTGATATTTTCTCTTCTTTCAATCCCAATAGAGTTATGGGAATCAACGGCGGCTATTTTCCGGCAATCTGCCGGGTATGTTATTAAACATTGGTTTTTTTGTGCGATTTTTCGCTTGACATTTTTTTCGTCTGACTCTTGACTTCTCGTTCTCAAAGACGGGATTAACAGGTTAAAAACAGGATTAAGTTTTCAGCCTTACGGCTGACTAGTATGAGATTCAACGAATCTGTTTTGGAGATATAAATTCATGATGTGAAGGGCGGTTCTTAGATTTTGAATTTTGACAGCACCCCTGCACCCCTCCCTATCCCCCCCCCCCCCCCCCCCACCGCTTCACTCGACACCCCCTGACCACTTCACGCCCTTCCAATCCCCACCATTGCGTGCACATCGTTCAACCTGTAACCCAGCCCCCCCCCCCCAGTGCACTCAACCCACTCCCTTTCAATTAAGCTGAAGCTACCTACTGACGAAGCCAACCGCTCGCCAGTCTTTTGAAAGCAATTCGCCTGCCGTTAGTCGGTAATGTTTTTTGTATTAGCTCTGATTTCGTCACTAAACATGCACTCTTTTCTATTTAAGGCTCGAAGGAAGACTTCAAACGAGATCGAGATCTTCCAGGAGCTGAACAGACTTCACTCAGTGCCTGATGACAACTTCCTAGTTGACCAACTCATATTCCTGGAAGCCACAAGTTAACCTAATGTTAACAAAGGATTTCAGCCATTTGAATTTATCCTGCCTGACGTGTCAAATAAGTCTCTTATGACATAGCGAAACACCTGAACTGCAGAACACGAATTGCTTTTCTTTCATTTTCTCAATTTAGTTTTGTAAATATTGCTTGTTATGAGAAAAGAAAAGTTGATTGTAATAAGATGCGACCGATTGTATTGCGTAGTTGTCTTTCATAATCATATCGTTGAAACCTGTTCGCTTTCTCTTCTTGGCTTTTAGAATTGTAAATTCAAATAGTTTGCTTCTGTTGATGATTTAAAGAGAAGTAATTGGTGTTGAGAAATTAAATTGTTATTGATTAACCAACCATGTTGATAGTGTGATAATGTAAATAAATTCACTATTGTAAATATACGAATTTAAACTAGTTTCTCAGTTGGTTTTTGAGATAGGAAAAGAAGTAGAGGTTTGACTTGATTAGGTAAATAAAAATTTTTATGTCTTCCAGCAAGGTTAAATATTCTGACTCGTATTAGTGTAAAAAAGATAGTATAAATTTTATCCACTGAATGTGGCTGTCTTGTTTTGCGTACGTGTTCTTGGGATTGTGTTAAGTCTGTGTTAGTAAGTTTGAAGCAATGTACTGAGGTAACGAAAAGGTTTGTTTCTGCAAGCCTGGAGGTAACAATTATTCTCAGACGAGCACTTTTATTCTAGAATGTTCTTTCACCTGAGTCATTTGACTTCCGTCTTGAGAACCGGTATAAACTGGTTAAGCCCGAGGCATTTGAACCTAAGTCGATTAGGCAGAAACTTATGGTAAAGAGCAATGTTAAGAGGTTTTTTGTTCTCTGCTTTTGTCTTCTAAGCTTAATTAATAGCAGCTGTCAGCCTCTCAACGGCTATTATTTAGGCAAGCCTTTTACAATTTAAAGAATTAGAGTTGTAGTGGGGATCTATCCTTTTTTAAGATCTAATCACACATTAGTTCACGCCGAAACTGGAGCGAAAAATCGAGTGGTTTTTGCGGCGTGCATTTTTTCTCGAATATTTAAGTAGAGTAAGCAATCGGTGTTCACAAAAATTCGCTTGCTCACTAGTGTTTTTTTGTTCACATGCGGCAATTTCACTTTGATGTTTGTTTCGATTTTTTGGATATGATTTTTTCTAAATGGTTTTTCCAATCCATTCATTGTTCATTCTAGGCCTAGTTTTTTTTCTTTGAACCAAATTTCCATCTCTCGCTAGTGGTTTTTTGTTCATATGCTGCATTTTGACATTGATTTTGTTTTTTTCTTTAAAATTTTTTGAAGTATTTTTTACGACAGGACGTCAGGATTTGTACGTCAGGACTTGTCCTGCTATGTTTTTCCAATTCGTTTTACCTTTTGATCACGTTTTTTGTTTTACATAAGTCACATTTTCACGCTTGATGTCTGACTTACCTTACTCGTTGTTTCAACTGAATGGATTTTAAAGTCTTTCACGCATTGAATTACAATGTAGTGAATACAGTCAAGGTCAAAAGAGCAAATCAAAAGAAACTGGATGAACCGATAAAGACCGGTGATTAAGTCATAGTGCATTAGGTTATCAAAGTTCGTTGGAGAGATTGCTAGCTGACATTTAGTAAACTTTCAGTTTAGAACCTGAGGCTTGTTTCCAGAACTTCATTCTGGACGCAGGGTCCAGAAAACGTCCTTAAGGGTTTGATAATAAGTTCCTGAAACAATTTTATTTGCCATGGAATAGCTTTCAGTTTTTCAATATGACAAATTTTATCATTCTTTTTTTTATAAAACTTGCATTTTTTCAAGTTTTTGTTGGTTTTTAGATTTCTGAAGACTCGAGAAACCTCCTCGAGGGTTCAAAAGTAGGTACTGTAAAATTTCTAAATATAATGAATTGTGTTTAACATATATTGTCAGTTTATTATCGCTATTGTCAGTTTATTTGTCAATATTGTCATTTATTCAGGTTTTTCAGCCTGACAGAAATTCTCCGTTAGGGTTGGTAATGGGTTACTGAAAATTGTTTGTTCGCCATAGATGAGTTACATCTTATCAAAAATTTTAGCAGTTTTTTTTGCAACTTCTAATTTTTTTCAAGTTTTTTTGAAATTTTTTGTAAATTTCTTGGTTTCTGCAACCTCAACAGCCACATAATCTCCTCTAGAGTTTGAGTTGAGGTTACAGCATAGCTTCTAGATGTAGTGGAAGGGTTTTAGAGATTTTAAGATCAGCAATTTTTAAAAATATTTGCAATCATTTCAAGTTTTTTGAATCTTTTTGACTTTTTTATCATTTTTTCCGGCACCAGGGTCCTAGGAACCTCTTCCAAGGCTTCATGAAAAACTGTCTAATAGTTTCCAGATTCATGGAACTATTATCAATATTTAAATGACTCCAGCTTAAGCACTTTTTTGATAAAATTTTTTTTTAATTTTGAAAAAATGTTTTGTTCCAAGTTTATGAATGTTTTTGAGCCAGTAAAGCTAATTAAAGCTTGAAATAGTGATACTCGATAGTCTCTTGAGACAATGAAAGGGTTTTGAAGACTTTGTCTAGAACTGTAGCAAGATTTTGTTAAAATTTGCGATTGTTTTCAAAATTTTTGAGTGTTTTTGTCCTTTTCTGAGTTTAATTATCATTACTGGCCAACGAAATTTTTCAAGTCTTGCAGATGGGTTACCTGACATAACTCAGGAGAGAAAAAATAGTTTTGAACATTTTCACTGCAAAATCTGGAAGCTTTTCTTATAATTTTTCCAATTTTTTGCTAATATCAGTTTTCTATTTGATTTGTTTACTAGCAAAGCTGGAAAACTAAAAGTTGAAGAGTCGAATCAAGCTACCGCTAGCTTCAATAAACCGTGGCTAGTTACTGACGAAGCCAACCGCTCGTCGGTCTTTTGAGAGCAATTCGCCCGACGTTAGTCGGTTATGTTTTTTGAAACTTGGGAAAAACGGTGGCCAATTTTTAGCGTTGCTGTTTTCTGTCTGTTTCAAGCGTGATGTGTGTCAACGGGGATTTTTTTCCGGTATTCTTCTAACTACACCTAAATCCAACACTGCGCATTGTGTTCGAAAGTAATTATTTGGATGGCACTAGGTAATATTTGAAAATTTAATTAGTTTAGAAGAACTAGAGGTCGAGGATTATTAGTGATGAAGCGAGTAATGATTGCTGATGTCCAAAGCTGGCATGCGGTAATTTGTCGGATGAACTGAAGTTAAGAAGTTTGATGATGCAGGCTTTTCCATCATGCCGGCAAAGTACTTTTCACAATATGGTAAGTGCCTTCTGCCTGATGCATTTCTCGATTGATGCCTGATAACTTTTGAAGGATTTGGTCAGAGGTACCTAATCTATACTTAACTATAGAAATGATCAAACACGGTAACTCTCTAAACAAACGTTGGATCTTTTCCGTTTGTGCCCCCCCCCCCCCCAACAATAACGGCAATATCCTGAAATGGTAAAATCGCCAGTTCTTAAAAAATAGTTCTGAAACTATTAGTTCTTAGTCATGGTTCTTCTCCGTTTGTGCCCTCCAGTATCGTATGTACACCACATTAACATAGCACGTGCCATTACGTAGTGAATAATTAGTCAAAAATTTGTCACCTTCGTCTTGGGGATGCTACTAATATGCACCTGCTTAGCGGGTGGCATAAGCAACAGATCCTATATTATACTAGAAAAAGTTAGCCAAAAGTGATATTTCGTAATAGTTTGGAATTCGCGAGTGCAAAATCGGGGGGAAATTTAGTGCCTTTCCCATTATGGCGCCCAAACGATATCATTGACCCCATTGTTCTTTAGGTTCATCGTGTAAAGTGCTGTATAGCAATATAAGATAGTTATGGGGCTTTACATGAACTCGGTTGCGAAACAAAAAGTCACTATTTTTGTTCCCACCCCACTTTTGGGGGGAGGAACTATATACTCAAATGGGTTTTTTTTTCTTCAGACAGTTTTGGCCGACCGATATATTCATCGTAGAGAAATGTGAGTGGTATCATTCAAAAGCTCGTCCAGCTTAGAATTCGAAACTAAAAAGATTTTCCTGAATTTAATTTTTTTGAGGAGTTATAGAGGATTGAAGTTTTGTGTGGACACGGGATATTTCGCATGATTTTGTTCACTTTTAGTGCAAGTTTTTTTCAAATTATGAACTTTTCTTTAAAAATTTTTAATTCAAAATTACGTTTCACGCCACAAAATGAATCAATTTTGTTCTCCTTATAGACGAAAGGCAATAAAGAAGACTAGTTCTGGTCTCATAGGGAGCTTTGCTATATAAAAAAGTCGAATTCTATTTGAAAGTTCTTTTTTGTCGAAACTTTTTCATATACATTTTTTTCTTAAGTCACCTAGAGACTAGTTACTTTTCTCTTGAATTTTTGGTATGTTTTTTTTGCCTGTATTTGATGTTGTTTTCGTGATCATAAGACTTATTGTGAAGTCTTATTGATTACCTATGCATGAAAAAAATCCTTGTTCTCCAATCAAGACATATTTGAGCCTATTTATTGACTTCCGTTGAAGACTATTGAATTTATTGGTTGTTAAGAAATTTAAATTGATTTTCCGAGAATTTTTTTTAAAATTAGCTGACCTTAAATTTTTATAGGTGAACTGTAAGTCAATCTCAGTAAATGCCGGAACCCCTTCTTTTCTACTTCAATCAAAAATAATCTAATTAGCGGTTTTATCCTCCAACTATTGGCTTCGATGCATGAGTTTTCATTATTAAAAAAAAATATTGGATACTTTTTTTCGTAATTTTGGTTAAATTTGCAATCTTTCAACATTATCATAAAATTGATAGTTGCACTGGTTCAAAAATTCAGTGAATCATATTTTAAATTTTTGAAGGATAGCCTATGGTTTAAATGGCTTCGACACTTTCTACTTAATTTTTGGACTTCGCTGTTGGTTTTCTCAAAATTTTTGTGATTTTAATCTACTTGTTCATGTTTGTTGACTTATTGTTTATGTTTGTTAAGTAAAATTGTTGAAAAGAAGAATCCCATTGCTATTAAAAAATTGACTGAAAGTATAAAATTTTTTACTGAAAAGTTCATCTTTTAATGGCTTCAACACTTTTCTCGCTCAATTTTGTTTTTGAATTTGCTGTTTTTGCCTTTTTTTATTCTTTAGGTAGCTGTAAAATGCTGACCGCTCTCATAAGCTTGCAGTTGAAGATAGAATGAATAATGTTACCCGAAGCAGCCAAATTATAGCGAACGGTCTTGATGTATATGGTTTTAAACATTTTTTAGATTTATAAGGATTCTTCAATTTTTTTCTGTTTTTCTTGTTCTTTTCGTCAATTTATAACTTATTCTCATCATTGAGGTTCCATACAATTCCTTGTAATTTAAAAACAGACATGTGTACTGATATGACGACCTAACTGAAGTTTTGTTTGCTTGACAAGATGCGTTTTCATAACAGTTATGTGAGTATTGTATTTATGTTTCTTCTTCTCTTTTTTAGCACAATCGCGTAATAAAAGTTCCCAATTGTTTTGAAATGTGGTCCAATTGAACTTATTTACAGATTCATTTTAATTTTTAGCTCAATCAGCATAATTTGAAATAAAAATAAATAATCTTCAGAGAATAGCTAATGATTTTGATGGCTTCTCAAATTTGTGTTTTCGCAATGTTTGTTATTTGTTGTTTGTAATGCATTTTCCTGCATTTTTAGTCCGTTCCTATGGCTTAATCTAATCAAAGACAGGTCCTATTGGTTTCACAGTTACTTTTTGGTGAAGTTATCAAGAATTATTCCGTTAAAACCTTATGATTTTCAATACTTTTGAAATCATTTGGTTTAAAAAATGTTGATTGATTTTTGAATGTTGCCCCATTTTTTCTTCTTTTTGTTGATTTGTTACCTACTCTCATTATGGAAAAATTTCATCTGCTGTGTAGTTAGGAAAAAGTGAATATGTGTAGTTAGGGTTTTGTCTGATAAAAATTTGACGTTTTTACTAGGTGCTTTTAAATTTAGATATTGAGTTTTTTTCCGTAATTTTTTTTTGCTTTTATTGTTGTTGTTTTTCTTGTAGTCTTTTTAATGTCAGATCTCGTTGCAATGATATTATGGTATTATTTAATTCAACTTATAGTTTGTTTGTGTAACCAATTTTTTAAACTCAAACATCTATTTTTGGTTATCTTTTTTTAAAAAATGTAAGTCAAAAGACAGTTGAGTCAAAAATGTAGATGAGCGCGGGTCGAAAAATCATGTGCAAACGCTCATTATCGATTCTCTTTGTTTGTTTGTCCAATTCTTTTTCCGAAGATTTCATATTTCCTAAC
>NC_134472.1:65890500-65936382 GCF_964194025.1 Convolutriloba macropyga
CCACATTTTGATATGCTCGATGGCATGAATTTTTCAATCGTTCACTTATTTCACTTTATGGTACAGACAATTGTTCAAAAATTTACAAGCATGCAATTGAGCATATAAATGTGCGGTCATTTGAATGGCAACACTTTTGCACTTTAAATCAAATTCATTTCATTTTCTACATAATAGTGAGTCCCATTGTAAACTAGTAAAGTATAGACTCAACTTAACTATGCTAGCTATAGTAAACAGAGACAAACAGGTTTGCAATTAGGTTCAAACGTGAAATACCGCAGCCAAATTTGGTTTTTACGGTCAGTCGGTTTAGATTTCTTGACCGCAAAGGTCTCGGATGACTTAAGCCATTGCAGTTTAAAATTGCTGCAACAAAAGTCTGTCCCATACAGTGAAATAAGCGAAGGTTCGGAAAAACATTGAGATCACTACCGCATGTTAAATGCAATTTATATCGTTTTATACTTTCTATATGGCTCTAAAAAAGATGCCAGTAAAAATATCAGAAAAAAAATTAAAAAATTATTTCTGCACAGTCAGAATTGAGAAACAGTTAATTCTGTTTTCTGATTGGCTGATTGCTCAACAACTTCTACTTGTTTTAAAGTAGCAAATAAGTGTTGGTAAATTTGCTCAGAAATCTCATTAAGCCGAAAGGGAAAAAGGTGTTTTGTGAGAAACTAATTTTACGTTAGGTTCAACGGCCACATATCAACGATTCATATCAACGGCCACATTCTGCTGAGGCATGACCATAGCCCGCGAGGCACAGACAGATGCGTAAAATTATACAATCTAAAATTAGGCTGACAAGTTTAGGTTAATTGAACGCATAAAGTCAATGTTTTAAGTTTCTCAGCCAGTCAGATTTTTCGAAAATTATATGTTTTGGTACGTCTATTCGCGAATTCACTGCTAGAGAAAACGGCAGGGGTATCAAAAAATATATAGAAATTTTGGTGCTAGCCAATGGGAACTGAAAAAGTTTTATACCCCTTTTCTGATAGGATCATTGATGCATATTGTAGTCAACAAATATTGCACGTTATAAGATAGGATATGAACACTAACCAGGCGCATGAAGCCAAAAGTGAAAAAGTGTGTTTTTTGGGGAGGGGGGACTGATACCGTGTTCGATTGGGATAGATTCATATTGAGTCACACATGCCGGTAAGGATACCTGCAATTTCTAAAAAGGTTGTTTACCTAGAAATTTACCCGCAGAACTATTTTATAGGTAGTTTTACCTACAAATTGTACCCAAAAAGAATGCAGGTAGAATCATTTCAAAAATTTTGCAGGTAAATTCTAGGTTAATTGTTCCGACCCCACTTGTGGGGGGGGGGGGGGGGAGGAACTATATAATCAAATGGGTTTTTTTGTTCAGTCAATTTTGGTCGATCGATATATTCATCGCAGAAAAATGTGAGTGAAAAATTAAAAAGCTGGTCGAGCGTAGAATTCAAAATTAAAAAGATTTTTTTGATTTTCGTTTTTTTTTTTCGAGGAGTTACCGATGATTGAAGTTTTGTGTGAACAACGGGATTTTTGTTCACTTTTAGTGTGATTTTTCTACAAATTACGATATTTTCGATAAAAATAGTATTTCAAACTTAAATTTCTTGCCAAAAATGAACCAATTTTGTGGTCCTAATAGTCTAAAGGCGATAAAAAAACACTAGTTGTGGTCTCATAGGGAGCTTCAATATTTAAAAGAAATTCGAAATCTATTTGAGAGCTTTTTTTATAAAACTTTTCTAGTTTTTTTCGCTTTTTTAAGTCACCTAGAGACAAGTCACTCTTCATTTCGAGGTTCCGTTAATGACAAACCCCCTTTACAGTAAAATTTTGCCCAATGAACAAAAAAATCGTTTTCAAGGAATTGCTCATGTTTTTTTCAAAATCGACTCTGAGTTTTCGTGATTTTAAACGGAAATTTGAATTTCTTTTTGAGGTTTTACTAATTTTTGGAGTCCTATTGCATGAATTCATTGAATAACAATTCAATATGTTCCGTAATGAGATTTAAGTGAACATATCTCGTGCTTTGAGTGGACAGATAACGGCTGTTAAGACTGAAAAAATAATTTTTTGATTATTATAGAATCATAAACTTATTATCGTGAACTGTATGTCAGCCAGGTGTGACAGCACCCTCTCCCTTCCTACTCCAACCAAAGTTATTCACGTTAGCGGTTTTATTCTCTAACTATTGGTTATATGACTTCAATGACTCAAGATTTGAAAAAGTTTTAAAATTTTTTTTGGATATTTAAGTATTATTGGTTACTTTTGAACCCTTGTCACATTATCCTATTGACAGCTTCTATTGGCTTCAAGAAGACGTTCAGTGCATCACAGATAAATTTTTCAGAGAAAAGCTCATGGTTTCAGAGGGCTTCGACCTTTTCTTCTCGCATTTCTCTACTGAATTTTTGCTTTTTGCCTGACTTTGTTTTTTTTTCATAGTCATAAGACTTGTTGTGATGTTTTATTGATCAACTATGCATGACAAACATCCCCATACTCCTATTGAAGCATATTTGAGCGTAGTTACTGACTTTCGATGAAATTAAATGAATTTAATGGCTGTTAAGAATTTAAAAAATAATTTTTCGAAAATTTTTTTGAACATTAACTAATCTTAAAATTTTCGTGAACTGTTAGTCAGTCTCAGTATTGACAGAACCATTTGCTTTCTACTGACACTAAAACAAATTTTGTTGGTGGTCATATAATCTTCTAACTATTGATTATTGGACTTCGATAACACAAGAATTCAATGTTTTAAAAAAAATTTTGGATTTTTTCGTATTATTGGCTACTTTTGAACTCTTATCAGATTATCCAAATATTATTCACATTATCCTAATATTATTCTAATCCCACGTGCTTAGAAAAGACAATCAGTGGATCACAGATAAAGTTTTCAGAGAAAGGCTAAAAGTTTAAATGGCTTCGAAATTTTCTTCTCGCATTTTTCCAGAGAAATTTGGTTTTCGCATTTTTTTGTTGTTGTTTTCAGTCTTAAGACTTTTTGCGATCTCCTATTGATTATCTATACATGACAAACATACTTTTCCTGCCATTGTGTTTTTTTTTTGAGCGTAGTTATTGACCTCCGTTAATAGCTTTTGAATTTAGTGGCTGTTAAGACTTTAAAAAAAGTTTTTCTAAAACTTTTTTGAACATTAACCTATTCTAATTTTTTTTTCATGAACTGTTAGTCATTCATAGTACTTACAGGATCCTTTTTTTCTAATGTAGCCAAAAATAATCTGGTTAGCGGTTTTATCTTCTACCTATTAGTTTTAAACTTCGACGCCACTAGTTTTCAATTTTTTTTTAGTTTTCGAGTATTTTTTATATTTGGATCCTACTGAAATCTTATTACATTATCCTAATACAGATAGTTCCCATGGATTTAGGGAAGACGTACAACGAATCATGTATGAAGTTTTCAGAAAAGAACTCATGATTTAAATTGCTTCGACACTTTCTTCTGGCGCTTTTCTACTCAATTTTTGGTTGTTACCTGTCTTTGTTGTTGTTTTCAACTTCAAAATTTTGCTGTAAGGTCTTATTGACCAGATATGAATAGCCAATAATTTTGTTGTCCGGTGGAGGCATAATTTAGCGTATTTAGTGGATTCCGTTGAAAGCTAATGAAATTAATGGCGATGAGACTACGAGTTTTCTCAAATCTTTCGTGGTTCTAATCTATTTGTTGATATTTGATTTTTTTAAACAATATTGATATAAAAAAGGGATTCCATTGCTGTAAAAAAATTAATTGAACATGGAAAAATTTTTAGTGAAAAGTTTATTTTTTAATGCTTTCGACACTTTTCTCGCTCAATTTTTTTTCTTGATGTTGCTGTTATTGCCTGTTTTTGTTATTCAGGTAGCCGTAAATTGCTGACAAGTCTCTTTGGCTTTTAATTGAGGATTTAATTAATGAATTTACTCGGATCAGTTAGTCAGTTTGTAGCCATTAGTCTTAAAGTTTATGACATACATTTTCAAACAATTTTCAAACTTTTCAGTTTTTGTCGATCTTTTCGTCAAATTGTAACTTATTTTCATCAATGAGAGGTCACAACCAATTTCTGATATTCCAAAAAATAACATATCTGATGATTTTATTTGTAACCAACGCTTTGTTTGTTGGAAATTATGCGTTTTTTAGAACGTTTTTTGAATGGTCATTTTTTGCGCTTCTTTTTCTCTTCCTACAGAACAATCGCGTAGTAACAGATCCCAATGGTTTATAAATGTGACACAAATAAACTTATCTAATCTCTCAGTATAATTCCTGCAGCTGAGTTATTAGAAATAAGGATTGACTTAAAAACATATAAAATTCAGATAATAGTCAATGATTTTAATGGTATCAATAGTTTGTGTTTTCGCAAATCGTTTCCAATTTTTTAGGTTTTTCTTAAGTTCGTTTCTAAGGCTTAAACTACCCAAAGAGAAGGCTCTTTGGTTTTGTAGTAACTTTTTGTTAATTTATCATGGATTATTTTGTTAAAAGCTAAAGATTTTTAAGACTTTTGAAATTTTTTGGTTTAAAAATTGTTGATTGATTTCTGAATTTCGCCTCATTGATCGTTGCAAAGTCTCAATAAGAAATTTTTCCGTCCACTGTATAGTAAGGACAAATTAAATTTGAGTATTTAAGGTTCTATCTGACTGCATTTTGACGTTTTTACTATGCGCTTTTAAATTTAGATATTCAGTTTTTGCCGTGAAGTTTTTGCTATTGCTATTTTTTTGTTGTTTTTTTTGTCTCGTGGTCTCTTTACGGTCAGATCTCATTGGCGCACATTAACGAGCCGCCTTGTTTCTTTTTAACCTATTTTGAATTTGTAGATAATTTCTCCAAAAATATTACCTGGCAAAATGAAATTAATAATTAGTTCTACCTGCAATTTATACATGTATTCTTCAGGCAGAATTATCTAAAATTTTTGGCAGGTAAATTTCTAGGAGGGGTAACACTGCAATTTCTAGGTAAATTGCAGGAAAATTTACCTGGAATTGCAGGTAATGTAAATGGCTTGCAGGTAGTTTCTAGCAACGTTGCATTAAAAAAACTTTTTTGCAAACTCTAGATAAATTTACCTGCATTTAGTTATCAATTTACCTGCAAATTTTTCGCTAACACCAAAAAACAATATACCAGCATCTGAGATCTTTTGGTGTAGATCAATGTAAGTTCCTAATTTCTTAATAATTCTACCTAATTACTGCTTCTCTTACATAAAATTGGCAAAGTTCTTCTTTAAAGTACTCAAAGTTTTGTGGAATTGCTTAAATTCCATCGATTGACTTGTTTTTAAATTCCAAATTGAACCTGAGTTTTCCGCAACTTGATTGTCGTATACTTGAAGCTAGTGGTTGTTGTTAATTGTTGAAAAATTGTTGTGTCTTTTGTTGTTTTTGAAGTCATCGATCAACACCTCCCTATGTCTTTAACTAATCAATCTGTCATTCTGAAGTCAGTTAATTTTTATGAAAGTGACCTGTTTTACTTTCTGTTGTGATTCTAGACCTCCGTAAACTGATGGCTGATCGACTGTGGGTTGTGGAATATAGTGGTCTGGAATTTATCCACGTTTTTCTGATAGCGTTAAGTCATATTTGCAATATTTCCTACGATTATCAATTTTAATTATTTAATTTAAGGATTTGAATTGAAAAAAGTGCGGATTTTATATAAAAAATGCGGATTATATTTGTCACAAATTAATTTGCGGGTAGAAATGAGAAAATTTTGTAAGTGTTGTCCGCTTTCGCATCTTTTTTATGGGTAAAAAATTGGAAATTCAATAAAATGTACTCAAAAACGGAATATTTTCACTGTTGTCCTCAATTAAATAAAATTCTAAGGCAAAAATAGGCTATAAATTTCAGTATACCTCAGCGTAGTGATGAAAGTGCTTTCAATGTACGCATATATTCTTCGTGCAATAGAATGTAAATAACGTTGTTCCAACAACCGCAAACCTAAATTTTGGAGTGGGGGATGCAAAAGCAGAAAAGATCTTCGCCATGTGATATATTTAGTCCCGTATCGTAAAACTTCTGATATCCAAATGAAAATTGAAACAATAATGCCCGAATATTCTATTTCTGAACTTTGAGCTCTGAAAAGTTCGATAGCGTTTCAAACTAATGGAACTGTCTGCAAAATTGAATGAAGACATTAGAACTCAGTTCAGTGCTTTTGGAAACGTTCGACTAATTCAACCTGAATGGACACGCTATGAAAAGTACCTCCCAAAGTGCACCCTGCTTAAGTGACACAAAACTACTTTCATCCAAAGACTAGTTGACTTTAGGAACAAGACAGAAATAATTGTACTGCTGCTAGGGAAAGGAGCTGATTGAGTACGAACTAAGTATGGTTTCCGTTCGAACCCCACCACCGCACGCCCGATGTCGTAATTGCTTTGGACTTTCTTAGTGCAAAATTGTTCTACGGATTTTGTTAGCAAAAATTAACTTTTGAGACTGAAAAACTGCGAACTTGCGAAAACTCAAAACTGGCCAGAACTGGAAAATTTTACAAGTTCGGACTCCATAGGTGTCCACCACCTCCCCTTTTGGGAAGGGAAACCCTGAGCAAACACAAGACTTGGCACTAGGTTAGGGTAGGTTCTAAGACATCCAAAAATCCAGCAAACATCGTTGCATCAAACCCACCAGTGTAGCTCTTAACAACTACTTGGTGCAAAAGCGCATTTTTTTCAACCATTGTCCATTAGTAGTAAAAAGACTTTTAGGATTTTTTGTTATATTTTAGTTCTTTACTCATGGTCAAATGCCAGATATTCAAAGTATCTAGTACTACGTAATAACGATTCGTGCCCATGTCAACAAAAAACAAATAGTGTAGCAATTTAAATATACTATGTAAATATTGACTTAAATCGCTTTATTCGAATAATAAATCATAAAAGAAACTCAATGATGATATAAATGATTTAACTGATTGATTTTTTTTACCGAAATGATTGAATAGTGCATCCATTTTGTATTGGGAACGAAAAAAATTATTCAAAAAGCCGTAGGCTATCAAATTGAAAATAATTTGACATTTCATCAGATTTACTCTTTTTTAACTAAATTTTGCAAAATTTGGCAAAATTTCTAATATAGTGATTTTTCTGTCAAGAAGTTGGCACTATTACTGAAGCCGTACAACCTTCACTACAAGATTGAACGTAGTATATCACTAAGGATATTCTTGACTTCAATCAAAACAACAGTCACAGTAATTAAAAAACCGAGCTTTTGATTGTGTTAACGAGGTCGTTATTCAATTGGCGAAGAATTGGGCCTGCGTTAAACTCGAGAACCAGGCCGTGAAGATTGAGTTCCGCTGAAATTCTTGAGCAGCCACAACACTTAGCAAGTTTAATGTTATGAAATTGAATTAAGCAACTGTAATTTTGGTGCAAAAGTGAACCGAATAATTGTCTGATCCGCTGCTTAAGTGAACAAATGTGAACAATCAACTAAATCAGCAATGAGAAAATAAACAAAAAAAATTAAATAATTACCCTTCAAATAAGTCTAGGAAAAATGGAGGTTAAGGAGATGACATAAAAAACATCAAGGAGTTTTTATTGAACCAATTTGAGACTGACAAGACCGTCAGTTTTTCTGACTGAAAAGGAACAGAAAATAAAATATTATAAAAACGTTTAGAGGTTTTGATCCTTTTTTGTTGAATAATATCAATAATATATTTACTGGTAATGAACAGCTAGCGATTATTAGTATTCGATATGTGTTAGTATTCTTTTTGCAAATTGATATCAGTCATCCAGTCTCACCAATAAAATCATCTTCATATGTTGATAGCGTTAAATGGAAGGTTAAAAAAATTACTAAATCAAGGACTGGCAAAAACTAGTTTTGCTCTGGAGCATTTACAGCCATACCTTGAATAGTATTGACATCAGTGATAGACTGAAGCTGGAAAAATTTTATAGTGTCCTTTTTGTTGTCGTCGTTTAGTTGGCGGTTCAATTTTCTTTGCGCCCGATGAATTCTCTTAACTCCCGAACAAATTGAGACTTTGTCTCCATCTTCTGCTAGAACGAGAATTTGATGTTGGATCTGCTGATCGTGAGTGCGTTTGTTTTATAAAGCTAACGCAGGTGGCAATCCTTCTTATGCTTGAATGGTTTTAATTGGCGGTACAGGAGTTGCTTCAGTTTCCATTGGGTCGTTTTGGAGGGCAGACTAACTCGGTTTTTTTGGAAGCAATATTCGCATTGCGCGCAAAACAATTGATTTGCTGTAAGGCATTCCACTTGCATCTCTTTTCTGTGGGTTTTATGCGCCTGTCGCACTTCATTTTTCGGGCGAATTCTTAAATATGCACTGGAATCTTTTCCTCTGTTGCCAATCCTTTGCACTGGGCCCATAGTAAATTGGCAAATTTTCCAAGATAGTGAATTTTTTTTCAAGAAGTTGGCGCCATTAGTATCATTAACTGAAGGATTGAGCGTTGTATATCACTTAGGATATTCGTGACTTAAAGCAATGCCACAGTCACACTAATGAAAAACGAGCTTTTGATTGTGTTAACGAGGCCGTTAGTTAATTGGTGAAGAGTCGGGCCTGCGTTGAACTCGAGAACCACGCCGTGAAGTTTGGGTTCCGCTGAGATTCTTGAGCAGCCACAACACTTAGCGAGTTAAATGTTATGAAATTGAATTAAGCAACTGTTATGAAGTGCAAAATTGAACCGAATAAATACCTGATCCACTGCTTAAGTGAAAAAATGTGAACAATCAATTAAATCAGCTAAGTGAGAAATTAAACAAAATAAAATTATATAAATACCCTTCAAATAAATCTAGGAAAAATGGAGGTTATGGAGATGACAAAAACATCAAGGAGGATTTATTGAACCAATTTAAGGCTGACAAGACCATCAGTTTTTTTCTGACTGAAAACTAACAGAAAATAAAATTTTGTAATAAGCGTTTAGAGGTGTTGATCTTTTTTTTGTTGAATAATATCAATAATATATTTACTGGTAATGAACAGCTAGCGATTATTAGTATTCGATATGTGTTAGTATTCTTTTTGCAGTTTGATATCAGTCATCCAGTCACACCAATAAAATCATCTTCATATGTTGATAGCGTTAAATGGAAGGTTAAAAAAATTACTAAATCAAGGACTGGCAAAAAGTAGTTTCGCTCTGGAGCATTTACAGCCATACCCTGAGTAGTATTGACCTAAGTGATAGACGGAAGCTAGAAAATTTTGAGCGTCTCCGGTTTGATGTCGTTGTTTAGGTTGCGGTTCAATTTTTTTTTTGAGTCCGATGAATTCTCGTAACTCCCAAACAATTTGATACTTTGTCTCCATCTTCTGCTAGAACGAGAATTTGATGTGGGATCTGCTGATCGTGAGTGCGTTTTTCTATAAAGCTAACGCAGGTGGCAATCCTTCAGACGCTTCAATGGTTTTAAATGACGGTACGGAAGTTGCTTCTGTTTCCGTTGGGTCATTTCGGAGGGCAGACTAACTCGATTTTTTGGAAGTAAATTTCGCTTTGCGCTCAAAGCAATTGATTTGCTTTAAGGCATTCCACTTGAAGCATCTCTTTTCTCTGGGTTTTATGCGCCTCTCGCACTTCCTTTTTCGAACAAATTCTTTAATATGCATATTATGCCCATGTATATTAGTGTATTTTTAGTAATGTTCTTCTTTTTCTGGAGTGGCGAATTTCGCAATATTGCTGTTGCGATTTCGGATGGCAACTTTTCAGGTTTTTGAACTTTTGAGGTGGTCCAAACTATTTTAAATTTTATGGGGTAAAGATAGAAAATTTTGCACTATCTAGGACAGACATTGCTTAGCTAATTTTATGGTTCTGCAGAGAATGGCGAATATTTCAAATATTCATCAAATGTTGCACATTTCTTGTTTTCCGTTTTGATATACAAAGCTGATATAGAATTGTTTTTAAAGCGGCTTTTTAATGGGACAATTTTTTATTTGACCATTTTTTTCAGAACATGCAAGATGGCGTTTGATTGTTTGAATTTTTTCGTTCCTTGAACAATTTTTTAAAACATGCAAGACGGTGTTTAGTTGCTTTGAGTAAATATTCTACGAAACCTATGGCACGATGATCATTAAAAGGTGTTTTCGATAATCGATTTTCTACTAAGGCAAAATATTTTACTTGATAGCCAATTAGACATCTGGCTTGGTCAGATCAAACTGATCGGTGACTCCATTTTTTAAGAGATGCATGTCGATAAATTTATCACATTTAATTAATATTTTCAAGTGTATTTTATAATTCTTTTCTTCTAAAATTGATGCTCCAAAATCTAGGTGAATTTTTTGGTTCGGTTCAGTACGTTTTTTATGTGGATGGAACTGCTTTGAAGGTGCAATCAATTAATGTTCGTACCTATTGCTGCGCATGCTTTACATTTTAGCGACTGAACGGTTAGTTCTCTATCCATGCACAGCCACAAGAATAGCGTGGCCATATATATCATTCCCCTTGTTCCCAGGGAGTTTTTAGACGTCATAATTTTTGTGTATGCAGAGTGTACTGGTTTGTGGCCTTCAACCTTTGATCATTGGCGGCCAGTACACAATCGCGCACTTCTCGTTAAAGATATGATAATCGATTTACTGAATACCTTGTTTTTTTTTGTTTTATCAAACGTCGGGTTTATTGGGTTTCCTGTTACCTGTGTGCTTTGAGTTGGAAAGGTGCCCGGCCAAATATGGATGGGGGTCGAGGGTTGTTGTTGTGATATTGATGCGTTTTCAAACTGACCTTATTACGAGGATTTTTTTGACATTTTATGAAGTATAAGATGACATTGATGTTTTGTTTACGAGATGGATTCATTATTGCTGTCAGCAAGCAACTGATCATTGGATTGGTTGTGAGTTAAAAGCACTGGCTTTGATTTTTATTTTGTGACTCTCATAGTTATGATGGGAATGTTTTCTTATTGAGGCGAATTGAACATACTGTATACGACTAATTTAAGGCGCGAAGTCATTGGCGACATTTAATATTGAGTTGAATGTCTTTTAATAGGACCCGGGTCGAATGTCCTCCCTAAAATCCTCCCATTTTGATGTAAGAGTGGGGGGGGGGTAATTTGTCTATGGGGGGTAAATTGATGTAAGAGTGTGGGGGTAATTTGTTCAGAGGGGGTAAAATGATGTAAGAGTTGGGATGCAATGGGAGGACTTTTGAGGAATTACCCCCCATGACTAAAATTGCCATGTAAGAGGCACTGGCAAAAATTAGTTTTGCTCTGGAGCATTTACAGCCATACCTTGAATAGTATTGACATCAGTGATAGACTGAAGCTGGAAAAATTTTTTAGTGTCTGGTTTGTTGTCGTCGTTTAGTTGGCGGTTCAATTTTCTTTGAGCCCGATGAATTCTCGTAACTCCCAAACAATATGAGACTATGTCTCCATCTTCTGCTAGAAGGAGAATTTGATGGGGGATCTGCTGATCATGAGTGCGTTCTTTTATAAAGCTAACGCAGGTGGCAATCCTTCAGACGCTTCAATGGTTTTAAATAACGGTACGGAAGTTGCTTCTGTTTCCGTTGGGTCATTTCGGAGGGCAGACTAACTCGGTTTTTTGAAACTAAATTTCGCGTTGCGCTCAAACCACTTGATTTGCTTTAAGGCATTCCACTTGAAGCATCTATTTTCTCTGGGTTTTATGCGCCTCCCGCACTTCGTTTTTCGAACAAATTCTTTAATATGCATTTTATGCCCATGTATATTAGTGTATTTTTAGTAATGTTCTTCTTTTTCTGGAGTGGCGAATTTCGCAATATTGCTGTTGCGATTTCGGATGGCAACTTTTCAGGTTTTTGAACTTTTGAGGTGGTCCAAACTATTTTAAATTTTATGGGGTAAAGATAGAAAATTTTGCTCTATCTAGGACAGACATTGCTTAGCTAATTTTATTGTTCTGCAGAGAATGGCGAATATTTCAAATATTCATCAAATGGCGCACATTTCTTGTTTTCCTTTTTGATATACAAAGCTGATATAGAATTGTTTTTAAAGCGGCTTTTTAATGGGACAATTTTTTATTTGACCATTTTTTTCAGAACATGCAAGATGGCGTTTGATTGTTTGAATTTTTTCGTTCTTTGAACAATTTTTTAAAACATGCAAGACGGTGTTTAGTTGTTTTTAGTAAATATTCTACGAAACCTATGGCACGATGATCATTAAAAGGTGTTTTCGATAATCGATTTTCTACTAAGGCAAAATATTTTACTTGATAGCCAATTAGACATCTGGCTTGGTCAGATCAAATTGATCGGTGACCCCATTTTTTAAGATATGCATGTCGAGAAATTTATCACATTTAATTAATATTTTCAAGTGTATTTTATAATTCTTTTCGTCTAAAATTGATGCTCCAAAATCTAGGTGAATTTTTTGGTTCGGTTCAGTACGTTTTTTATGTGGATGGAATCGCTTTGAAGGTGCAATCAATTAATGTTCGTACCTATTGCTGCGCATGCTTTACATTTGAGCGACCGAACGGTTAGTTCTCTATCCATGTACAGCCACAAGAATAGCGTGGCCATATATATCATTCCCCTTGTTCCCAGGGAGATTTTAGACGTCATAATTTTTGTGTATGCAGAGTGTACTGGTTTGTGGCCTTCAACCTTTGATCATTGGCGGCCAGTACACAATCGCGCACTTCTCGTTAAAGATATGATAATCGATTTACTGAATACCTTGTTTTTTTTTGTTTTATCAAACGTCGGGTTTATTGGGTTTCCTGTTACCTGTGTGCTTTGAGTTGGAAAGGTGCCCGGCCAAATATGGATGGGGGTTGAGGGTTGTTGTTGTGATGTTGATGCGTTTTCAAACTGACCCTATTACGAGGATTTTTTTGACATTTTATGAAGTATAAGATGACATTGATGTTTTGTTTACGAGATGGATTGGTTATTGCTGTCAGCAAGCAACTGATCATTGGATTGGTTGTGAGTTAAAAGCACTGACTTTGATTTTTTTTGTGACTCTCATAGTTATGATGGGAATGTGTTCTTATTGAGGCGAATTGAACATACTGTATACGACTAATTTAAGGCGCGAAGTCATTGGCGACATTTAATATTGAGTTGAATGTCTTTTAATAGGAATTGTTTTTCGGTGGCCTGACAATAGATCGAAAGGACAACAGATCGAAAACAGAAAAATTGAGACAATAGATCCAAAATTAATCTCTATTCTTATTGGTTGAAATTAAGCAATATTTGCGAGCTGCAATATTATTAACACATTATGGACATGCCTCGCGAGCCATGGCCATGCTTTAGCACCCCGTGGGACTTGATATGACTTGAAAATAGCACAACAGAAAATGTTTATGCTGCGTAATATATGAGCGCTCAAATCTGATTGGCCAATACGCAACGTGAATAATTTAATTTTCGATCTGTTTTCCAATTTTGATTTCGTACAACTATGCCGACGTAATATTATGCCGACGTATAAGGGTGCCGAAGAAGAAAAAAGATTTCAAGAGTGCCGAAAAAAGATTTATTTCAAGAGTGCCAAAAAATTTTTTATTTTGAATAAATATCCATAAGTTCACACAGAGTTCCCACATAATTTTCAAGAGTTCTGTTCCCACAGGCGTAAAAATTTTTTAAAGCTCGAATTTGGGACTGTTTTCGTTTGTATTTGGCTCTTTGACGAGGTGTCTCCTCTTCTCTCAGATATGATTTGAGCTATAATTTAGCTATTTTTTCTTCTGATTTCAATTTTCTGACAGCTACCCAAAAATTAGGATCATTTCGACCAATTTTTCGATTTCACCTGTTGTTCCATCTCTCACAAGCATTGGTAGCTGCCAAAGATTCTGCGCTGTTAAGCAAATTCCAAGTTTTTATAGAAAAATGTCCATCAAGCAATGTTTTTTCGAAATAAACTAAAAAAAATGATAAACCAGGGTATATTCCGTCAGCAAAAGGGTCCTTCTGTCAGTTTTGATTCGTTGGTAATTTGTCCGAACCAAACCAACTGGAATGTAAGGCAAAGAGAATAGTCTACGAAAAAATTTTGATAAACATGTGTTGCTTATGTAATCTCCCGCCACATGAAATTTTTGAATTTTTCTGAATAAGGCCTGACTATAATGAAAACGAAAACCACATAAATTTGAATCCGGAAAATCTTCAGTCACTGCTTTTATAAAACCTTCCTCATAATCGCACAAAAAATTTCCGGCCGGAAAACTTGACAATGACTGATCGCTTTTTCCGCAATTACTTGCAAAACATAACGGTAACTCGTTGTGTCCCTATTTTTCAAGAAAGCAAAAACTAAAGGAATTTTTTTTCGTATGCTGAACTCGCCAAATATAGTATAAATTTGCTTGAACGGTACAGTTGCAGTTCTAAAAGTACCATTACTGAGACTTGTTTCACATTCTGTCAAGTTTTCGATAAAAACCTGGTAGAAAAATTAACAATACCGAACAAGTCACTTTTCGCCAAAAGAAATTGTTTTCCGGTTGTTGTTTTGTTCAATGAACCTGTAAAATTAATATCCGAAATTCGATAGGGTATTGACGGTAGTTGACTTTTGCGGTGGTAATATAACGTTTGGCGTATATGGTCAAATCGTGGAATAGTATTTTCGTCGTTTTCGGGAACATCTTCAATAATGTCTTCATAAATTTCCCCAGTATTTTTTGTGGGGTCTTTCTGAACCGATTGAATAATTTTCTGCTTAAGTGCATCTCGTTTTGCTTCACTTTCCCTAGGAAGATGATTATGATTTGTAGGTAAATTAACCAGGCTAGTTAATTGTAAATTAGTTGTAACCGTGGAGAAACATTCATTTTCAACGCATTTCCAGTAAGTTTTTGATTGAACTGATTCATTCTTTCTAAATCGGTATCTTTCAGTTTCTGAATTTTCGCAGCCCGCCCTACGTAATTGGCTGAGAAATTGGTTAAGTTCTTGTGGTCAATTAATTTAATTGGCTGAGACGCTTTACTATTTTACCCGCCAATTTGTTTGAATAAAATTTCGGGACTCTTTTAATCGGCATAGTATTACGTCGGCATAGTATTACATCGGCATAGCTGAACGTCACCCCCAATTTTTTCTTTCGATCTGTTGTCTTGCAATCTCTTGTCCTAGCACCTTGTTTTTCACGTTCTAGTATTTGTTTACTGGTTACTGTGATGCGAAGTGTGCATGCTTTAAATTACCAGGCTTGCGAGTGTGAGTTTGAAATGGCATTCGCTTGGCGATTGACGAAATAAAATTTTGCGTGCATGTATGAAACCGCCAATGAATCTATATATTGGTTCTTACACGAATGCTATGCCACCATGTTTAAGCGCCTATCTTCACATGTTTAAGCGTTCCTTAAACCTGCAGCCTAGCGTAATGCATGCATTCTATACCACCATCTTTAAGCGCCAATCATCACACACACACATGTGTGTGTATGGATGTATCTATTTATTTATGTGTCTATTGTATTCATTTTGCGTAAAGTTGCGCATGCGCGCGCGTGTGTGTATGTATGTATGTAAGTATGTATGTATGTATGTATGTATGTATATATGTATGTATGTATGTATGTATGTATGTATGCATGTATATATGTATGTATGTATATATGTATGTATGTATGTATGTGTGTGTGTATGTATGTATGTATGTATGTATGTATGTATGTATGTATGTATGTATGTATGTATGTATGTATGTATGTATGTATGTATGTATGTATGTATGTATGTATGTATGTATGTATGTATGTATGTATGTATGTATGTATGTATGTATGTATGTATGTATGTATGTAGGTAAGTATGTATGTATGTATGGATGTGTGCATGTAAGTGTGCATGTATGGATGTGTGCATGTATGGATTTGTGCATGTATGGATGTATGTATGTATGCATGTGTGCATATATGTGTGCATGTATGGATGTGTGCATGTATGGACGTATGTATGTATGCATGTGTGCATGTATGTGTGCATGTATGGATGTGAGCATGTATGGATGTGTGCATGTATGGATGTATGCATGTATGCATGTGTGCATGTATGGATATGTGCATGTATGGATGTGTGCTTGTATGTATGGATGTTTGTATGTATGTATCTATGTCTGTATGTATGTAGGTATGGATATGTGTATTTATTTATGTATCTATAAGATGGATTGTGTATAAGGTCAATGAGCGAGAAGCTGTAAATGTCAAAAGAGTCAATGACCGAAAAGCTGCCAATGCAAAAGTGTCAATGAGTGAAAAGTTCTTATGCCAAAAGTGTCATTGACCGAAAAGCTTCTGATTCACAAATAGGTCAATAACCAAGAAGCTGCTAATACAAAAAGAGTCAAAAGAGTCAATGAATGAAAGGCACCACCATGTTTAAGCGTCAATCTTCACACGTTTTAAAGGTCCTTTAACATGCAGCCTTGCGTTTTGCATGCATTTCTGTTGCATGTGATGTGCAATGGTTAACAGCGCGTGTGTGTTGTGGCTTGGTTTCAGCTTGCGTGTGGGTGATGTGAATTTGTGTGTGCGTGCGTGAGTCCGTGAGTGTGCATGCTTGTGTGTGCGCGCGTGTGTGTGCGTGCACGTAGGCATTCAAATGACCAGTTTGCTTTTTTCAGTTTTGGGACGTTCACTTAGTTTTCGAACGTTTGCTTATTTTTCGAACGTTTGCTTGGTTTTCAAACGTTTGGTTCGTTTTCGAACGTTCTGTTAACTTGACTGCCCACTATTCGACTGTGTGTGTGCGTGAGTACTTATATGTGTGTGTCTGTTAGAGAATGTGCGTATTTGTGACCTTCAGCTGAACTGCCGTTAACTATGGCATTGAGTACAACCAATGAATCAGGACATTGATTTTATCCTTGTTGTGTGTGTGTGTGTGTTTATGCGTACTTGTTTGCAAGAGTGTATGTGTGTGCATGCGTGCTTGCGTGCGCGCGCTCGTGTGAAACCTTGATCCGTTGACATTTAACTGAAGTTAACCGTCACATTGAATTTAAACGCTGAGTTGCGTTAATGCAATACTGATTGTTCTTTTTACATATCTTTCATAATGCATTGATTTTTGCATATCCAGGATGGCCGACGGTTTGATTAGCATCCATTGGTGATCAAAATTTTTTAAGTCGGGCAGGTCTGAACTGGTTTTAAGGTTTGTCGGATTTTGCTAAGATTTTTTTCATTGCTTGACTCTTATCCTGCAATTCAGTTATTTTGCTCGCTTCTTTTCGCTAAACCGTTCTTCGTTTTTCTTCGCTAAAGTTAAGTTTTACAAAGGACTGCTTTACCAATAAAAGAACTGCAGTAAGGCTTTAAGGCTGAAATCCAAAATAATAGAGCATCAAACTATGGTTGCTAATGAACGGTTGCAGACGGCGCTAAGTTCTTCTGTCTGTCAGTCGAAAAGCCGACAGTCTGACAAAGAAATCTAAAAAATTGACTGCGGCGTTAAGAAATCGTCCCGATTATTTTCTAACTTTCCCTCACCTTCTTTTCTCATTTCTTTTCTCTTTTTTTCTCAAATATTTTCTCCTTCTTTTCTCATTCTCTTTCTCAATTTCTTCTCTCACTTTCTTCCTCTTTTCTAGTCTCACTTTCTTTTCTCATTTTAGTTACTCACATAACTTTCTCACTTTCTTTTCTCTCTTTATTTTCTGTTTTTCTTTTCTAATTTTTTTCTCACTTTCTGTTCTCGATTTCTTTACTCGCTTCTTTTTCTCGCTTCCTTTTCTCGCTTACTTTTCTCACTTTCTTTTCTCGCTTTCTTTTGATTTCTTTCTCGCTTTCTTTTCTCACTTTCCTATCTCGCTTTCTTACTTTCTTTTTTCAATTTCTTTTCCCACTTTCTTTTCTCACTTCTTTTCATTTTCTGTTCTCATTTTTTTTCTCAAATTTGTGTTCTCATTTTTTTCTTTCTTTTCACTTTCTTTTCATTTTTTCCTCACTTTTATTCTCACTTTCTTTTCTCAACTTCTTTTCTCCCTTTTTTCACTTGGTGTTCTCATTTTTTTCCTCCCTCTCTTTTTTCACTCTGTTTTCTCACTTTATTTTCTCACTTTATTTTCTCACTTTCTTTTCTCACTTTATTTTCTCACTTATTTTCTCATTTTACACTTAATTTTTTCACTTTCTTTTCTCACTTTTTCCTCACTTTCTTTTCTCATTTTATTTTCTCACTAGTTTCTCACTTTCTTTTCTCACATCATTTTCTCTTTTTCTTTTCTCACTTTTTTCTCACTTTCTTTTCTCGATTTCTTTTCTCGCTTTCTTTTCGCGCTTTCTTTTCTCATCCTTTTCTCGCTTTCTTTTCTCTCCTTTCTCGCTTTCTTTTCTCGCTTTCCTATCTCGCTTTCTTACTTTCTTTTTTCAATTTCTTCTCCCACTTTCATTTCTCCCTTTTTCTCATTTTCTGTTCTCATTTTTTTTCTCAATTTTTGTTCTCATTTTTTCCTTTTCTGACTTTCTTTTCACTTTCTTTTCATTTTTTTCTCATTTTTATTCTCACTTTTTTTCCCTTTCTTTCCTCCCCTTCTTTTCGCACTCTGTTTTCTAACTCTGTTTTCTCACTTTCTTTTCTCACTTTGTTTTCTCATTTCATTTTCTCACTTATTTTCTCAACTAATTTTTTCACTTTCTTTTCTCACTTTCTTCTCTTTTTCATCCCTGTGTTTTCTCACTTTCTTTTCTCACTTTCTTTTCTCACTTTCTCTTCTCTCTTCCTTTTCTCACTTTCTTTTCTCACTTTCTTTTCTCACTTTCTTTTCGCACTTTCACTTCTCACTTTCTTTTCTCAATTTCTTTTCTCATTTCGTTTTCTCACTTTACTTTCTCACCTTACTTTCTCACTCTCTTTTTTTCACTTATTCTTCTCACTTCCTTTTCGCAACTTCTTTTCTTGCATTCTTTTTGCACTTTCCTTTCTAGATTTTTTCCCACTTTCTTTTCTCACATTCTTATCTCCCTTTCTTTCTTCCCTTTCTTTTCATTTCTCCCTTTTCCGATTTTTCCCTCCCTTTATTTTCTCACTTCGACTTCTCCTTTTTCGTTTTTTACTTTCCTTTTTTGCCGTTATATCTCAATTTTTTCCTCCCGTTCTTTTCTCACCTTATTTACGTACTTTCTTTTCGCACTTTTTCTGCTCATTTTCTTTTCTCACTTTCTTTTCTTAATTTCTCATTAAATTTTCTTTTTTTTTCTTGCTGATTTTTCTCCCTTTCCTTTCTCACTTTACTTTCTTTTTTTCTTGTCTCATTTTTTTCTGAATTTCTTTTCTGAATTTCACTTTATTTTACAATCTTTCCTCACTTTCTTTTCTCACTTTCTTAAATCTTTTCTTTTCACACTTTGTTTTCTCACTTTAGTTTCTCAATTTCTTCTCTGACTTTCTTTTGTCTTTTTCTTTTCCAACTTTCTTTTGTCACTTTCTTTTCGCAATTTCTTTTCTCTCTTTTCTCGCAGTCTTTTCTCACTTTCCTTTCTGGCTTTTTTCTCAATTTCTTTTCTCACATTCTTTTCTCCCTTTTTTCTCAGTTTATGTTCATTTCTCTTACTTCTCACGTTTGTTCTACCTTTCTTACTTTCTTTTCTCACTTTTTGTCATTTTTTCCTCCCTTTCATTTTTCACTTTCTTTTCTCACTTTCTCTTTGCACTTTTTTCCTCCCTTTCTTGTCTCACTCTGTTTATTCACTTTCTTTTCTCAATTCATTTTCATTTTCTTTTCTCATTTTAGTATCTCACCTTTCGCGCTTATCTTTCTCCCTTTCTTTTCTCATTTTCCTTTCAACTTATTTTCTCACTTTCCTTCCGTTTCTCTCACTTTGTTTTTTCACCTTTTTTCCTCACTTTGTTTTCTCCTCTTTTTCTCTACGCACTTTCTTTCTCACTTTCTTCTCTCATTTTCTTTTCGAAACTCCCCTTTTCGAAACTCCCCTTCTAATCTCCCCTTTCTCGCTTTCTTTTCTCACTTTCTTCTCTTCCTTTCTTTATCAGTTACTTTTTTCAATTTCTTCTCACTGCCTTCTCATTTTCTTTTCTCCTTTTTTTTCCTCCTTCTTTTCTTACTTTCTTTTATCACTTTTTGTCCCACTTTTTTCATCCCTCTCTTTTCTCACTTTCTTTTCTCACTTTCTTTTCTCAATTTCTTTTCTCACTTTCTTTTCTCACTTTCTTTTTTCACTTTCTTTTCTCCCTTTCTTTTCGCACTTTCTCTTCTCACTTTCTCTTCTCAATTTTTTTGCTCAATTTCGTTTCTCACTTTGTTTCTCACTTTCTTTTCTCTGTTTTATTTTCTCACTTTCTTGTTTTCACTTTTTCACTTTTTTCGTCCCTCTCCTTTCTCACTTTCTTTTCTCACTTTCTTTTCTCAATTTCTTTTCTCACTTTCTTTTCTCACTTTCTTTTTTCACTTTCTTTTCTCACTTTCTTTTCGCACTTTCTCTTCTCACTTTCTCTTCTCAATTTTTTTGCTCAATTTCTTTTCTCATTTTGTTTTCTCACTTTATTTTCTCACTTTAGTTTCTCACTCTCTTTTTTCAGTTATTCTTCTCACTTCCTTTTCGCAATTTCTTTTCTCGCATTCTTTTTGCATCTTTCTTTCTAGCTTTTTTCCCACTTTCTTTTCTCACATTCTTGTCTCCTTTTCTTTTCTTTTCTCTCTTTTCCCATTTTTCCCTCCCTTTCTTTTCTCAATTCCCCTTCTCCTTTTTGTTTTTTACTTTCCTATTTTTTGCCGTTATATCTCAATTTCTTCCTCCCTTTCTTTTCTCACCTTATTCACTTGCTTTCTTTTCGCACTTTTTCTGCTCATTTTTCTTTCTCACTTTCTTTTCTTAATTTCTCATTAAATTTTCTTTTTTTTTCTTGCTGATTTTTCTCCCTTTCCTTTTTCACTTTACTTTCTCTTTTTCTTGTCTCAATTTTTTCTGAATTCTTTTTCTGAATTTCACGTTATTTTATAATCTTTCCTCACTTTCTTTTCTCACTTTCCTAAATCTTTTCTTTTCGCACTTTGTTTTCTCACTTTAGTTTCTCACTTTCTTTTCCAACTTTCTTTTGTCACTTTCTTATCGCATTTTCTTTTGTCTCTTCTCTCGCATTCTTTTCTCACTTTCCTCTCTGGCTTTTTTCTCAATTTCTTTTCTCACATTGTTCTCTCCCTTTTTTCACACTTTCTGTTCATTTCTCTCACTTCTCACGTTTGTTCTCCCTTTCTTACTTGTTTTCTCACTTTTTTCACTTTCTTTTCTCACTTTTTCGTCATTTTTTCCTTCCTTTCATTTTTCATTTTCTTTTCTCGTTTTTTCATTTTTTCCTCCCTTTCTTTTCTCACTCTGTTTTTTCACTTTCTTTTCTCAATTCATTTTCATTTTCTTTTCTCATTTTAGTATCTCACCTTTCGCGCTTATCTTTCTCCCTTTCTTTTCTCATTTTCCTTTACACTTTATTTTCTCACTTTTCTTCCTTTTTTCTCACTTTGTTTTTTCACCTTTTTTCCTAACTTTGTTTTCTCCTCTTTTTCTCTACGCACTTTCTTTTCTCACTTTCTTCTCTCATTTTCTTTTCGAAACTCCCCTTTTTGAAACTCCCCTTCTAATCTCCCCTTTCTCGCTTTCCTTTCTCACTTTCTTCTCTTCCTTTCTTTATCACTTTCTTTTCTCAATTTCTTCTCACTGCCTTCTCATTTTCTTTTCTCCTTTTCTTTCCTCCTTCTTTTCTTACTTTCTTTTATCACTTTTTGTCCCACTTTTTTCATCCCTCTCTTTTCTCACATTTATTTTCCCAATTTCATTTTTCACTTTCTCGCTTTTTTCTCACTTTTTTTCTTTCTTTCGTTTCTCACTTTGTTTCTCACTTTCTTTTCTCTATTTTATTTTCTCACTTTCTTGTTTTCACTTTTTCACTTTTTTCGTCCCTCTCCTTTCTCACTTTCTTTTCTCACTTTCTTTTCTCAATTTCTTTTCTCACTTTCTTTTCTCACTTTCTTTTTTCACTTTCTTTTCTCACTTTCTTTTCGCACTTTCTCTTCTCACTTTCTCTTCTCAATTTTTTTGCTCAATTTTTTTTCAAATTTTGTTTTCTCACTTTATTTTCTCACTTTAGTTGCTCACTCTCTTTTTTTCAGTTATTCTTCTCACTTCCTTTTCGCAATTTCTTTTCTCGCATTCTTTTTGCATCTTTATTTCTAGCTTTTTTCCCACTTTCTTTTCTCACATTCTTGTCTCCTTTTCGTTTCTTTTCTCTCTTTTCCCATTTTTCCCTCCCTTTCTTTTCTCAATTCCCCTTCTCCTTTTTGTTTTTTACTTTCCTTTTTTTGCCGTTTTATCTCAATTTCTTCCTCCCTTTCTTTTCGCACCTTATTCACTTACTTTCTTTTCGCACTTTTTCTGCTCATTTTCCTTTCTCACTTTCTTTTCTTAATTTCTCATTTAATTTTCTTTTTTTTCTCGCTGATTTTTCTCCCTTTCCTTTTTCACTTTACTTTCTCTTTTTCTTGTCTCAATTTTTTCTGAATTCTTTTTCTGAATTTCACGTTATTTTATAATCTTTCCTCACTTTCTTTTCTCACTTTCCTAAATCTTTTCTTTTCACACTTTTTTTTCTCACTTTAGTTTCTCACTTTCTTCTCCAAATTTCTTTTGTCACTTTCTTATCGCATTTTCTTTTGTCTCTTCTCTCGCATTCTTTTCTCACTTTCCTCTCTGGCTTTTTTCTCAATTTCTTTTCTCACATTCTTCTATCCCTTTTTTCACACTTTCTGTTCATTTCTCTCACTTCTCACGTTTGTTCTCCCTTTCTTACTTGTTTTCTCACTTTTTTCACTTTCTTTTCTCACTTTTTCGTCATTTTTTCCTTCCTTTCATTTTTCATTTTCTTTTCTCGTTTTTTCACTTTTTTCCTCCCTTTCTTTTCTCACTCTGTTTTTTCACTTCCTTTTCTCAATTTATTTTCATTTTCCTTTCTCATTTTTTATCTCACTTTTTTGCGCTTATTTTTCTCCCTTTCTTTTCTCACTTTCCTTCTTTTTTCTCACTTTGTTTTTTCACCTTCTTTTCTCACTTTGTTTTCTCCTCTTTTTCTTTTCGCACTTTATTTTCTCACATTCTTCTCTCATTTTCTTTTCGAAATTTCTAATTTCTCCTTTCTCGCTTTCTTTTCTCACTTTCTTCTCTAACTTTCTTTATCACTCTTCAATTTCTTCTCATTGTCTTCTCATTTTCTTTTCTCCTTTTCTATCCTCCTCCTTTTCTCACTTTCTTTTATCACTTTTTTCTCACTCTCTTTTCTCGCTGTCTTTTCTTTATTTCTTTCTTGCTTTCTTTTCTCTCCTTTCTTGCTTTCTTTTCTCACTTTCCTATCTCGCTTTCTTACATTTTTTTTAAATTTCTTCTCTCACTTTCTTTTCTCACTTTTAATTCATTTTCTGTTCATTTTTTACTCAATTTTTTGTTCTCATTTCTTCTTTCTTTTCTGACTTTCTATTAGATTTCTTTTCATTTTTTTCTCACTTTTATTCTCACTTTGTTTTCTCACTTTGTTTCCTCCCTTTCTTTTCTCACTCTGTTTTGTAATTTTATTTTTTCACTTTTTTTTCTCACTTTTTTTTCTCACTTTCTTTTCGCGGTTTCTTTTCTCTCTTTTCTCGCTCTTTTTTCTCACTTTCCTTTCTCGATTTTTTCCCGTTTTCTTTTCTCATTTTTTTCTCCCTTTCTTTCTCGTTTTTTTTTCATTTCTCTCACTTCTCACTTTCCTCTCTTTCTTTTTTCACTCTTTTCTCACTTTATTTTCTCGCCTTTTTTCCTCACTTTTTTTCTCACTTTCTTTTCTGACTTTCTTTTCTCGTTTTGTTTTCTCACTTTCTTATTCACTTTCTTTTCCCTATTTTTTTGCTCATTTTCTTTTCTCACTTTCTTTTCTCACTTTATTCAATTTAATTTCATTTTCTTTTCTCATTTTATTTTCTTACTTTTTCTCGCTTATTTATCTCCCTTTCTTTTCTCACTTTCTTTTCTCACTTTTTGAATTTTGTTCTCACTTTCCTTTCTCACTTAATTTCTCACTTTTCTTCATTTTTTTCTCATTTTGTTGTTTTACTTTCTTTATTCACTTTGTTTTCTCACTTTTCTCCTTTACTTTTCTCACTTTCTTTTCTCGGTTCCTTTTTTGTTCTTCTGTACCTTTCTTTCTCACTCTCTTTTTTCAATATCTTCTCTCACTTTCTCTTTTTTATCAGTTTTTTTCTTTTCGCACTTTCTTCTCTCACTTTTTTTCTCACTTTCTTTTGTCACTTTCTTCCCGCACTTTCTTTTCTCAGTTTTCTTTTTCTCACTTTACTTTCTCACTAGTTTCTCATTTTCTTTTCTCACTTTTTTCTGACTTTCTTTTCTCAATTTATTTTCTCTTTTTCTTTTCTCACTTTTTTTCTCACTTTCTTTTCTCGATTTCTTTTCTCACTTTCTTTTCTCACTTTCTTTTTTCACTTTCTTTTGTCAATTTCTTTTCTAACTTTGTTTTCTCACTTTTTTCATCCCTCTTCTTACTTTTATTTTCACTTTCTAAATTTTTTTCACTTTTTTTGTCCCTCTATTTTCTGACTTTCTGTCTCACTTTAATTTCTCACATTTTTGCTCCCTTTGTTTTCTCACTTTTGTTCTCACTTTCTTTTCCGTTTTGTTTTCTCAATTTTTTCTGTCTTTGTTTTCTCTGTCTTGTGTTTTTTTCCGTTTATATCTTTTCTCTCTTTCACTATCTTATTTTTTTTATCTTTGCTGTTTCTTCCTGCCTTCCTTTTCTCTCTTTAGTTTTTCTGTTTTATCCTTTTTCTCTTTCTTCTCTATCTTCTGTCTTTTGCATGTTGTAGCTCCTCACCTTCGCATGTTTTACCGCATCTTAAACATGCAGCTTAATGTATTACATGAGTTACGCTAATATGTAGAATTTGGTTATCTGTACAGGTCTTAGCGCTCCTTAAATATGCAAGATAGCAAAGCCAATTAAATCTTTGATCAACAAATTGGTGATATTTGGAGTAATATACTTAATCGAACAGATCGTTAGCTTAACATAATACCTATGACTGTTGAACGAGGGGCATGGGTTACAGCCCGAGATGGTACCAAAAAAAATCTCAATTTTATACCTAATCCTTTAAATGATTTTCTTGTGATGCTTTTGCGGGCCTGCTAGTCTAAATTAAATTGATTTCTTGCGTTTTAGAGGTGTATTTTGCATTGCGGATTTTTGTGCTATATAAAGCTGAAGAAATCGAAGTGCAGATCTTTCTGAGTTTAATTTTTAGGAATTCGAAGTTGAAGAAATTATGATTTGTGCATCATAATATGACGTTTTTAGAGCTTTCTGATAAAGTTGACGTAAAATACAATCAACCAGACCTATTTTGTTGACTTTAAAATGTTTGATTGGATAAAATGAGAAAAGAATTCTAAAAAAAATGACAGAATGTCTGAAAAGCCTTGCTTTCAAAGCACTGTGTAAAAGCAATTATTTGTTGTTTTTTTTCATGAAAAATGGGTGCTGTATTCGGGGCACAATTTACTTTTCCTCTTGTTAGCTACTGGCCAGTACCTTCGTGCATTGGAAACAGTACTGTAGTCAATTAGAATAATATATGTAGGTTAGAAATATTGCTCAATTATGTTTTTCGTTTTCAAATTATGAGAAACTAATTTGAATATACTGGTTGGAATTTGAATAAACTGGAAGTAAATATACATTACCGATCCTGTTTTTATTGACCCATCTTTTTAGAATGAGAAATTGTGTTTCTGCATAATAAAACTTTTTGAAAAAGTTTGCAATAAAATGCGCGCAGATACCACCCCAACGTTTCTTTTATTTCTCGATTGAAAATTCAAGAAAATATTCTCACTAAGTTGCCCAAATCCTGAATCTTTGTGATTTTCTATACCTTTTTGTTTCGACCCCACTTGTGGGGGGAGGACCTATATACTCAAATGGGTTTTTTTTGTTCAGACAATTTTGGCCGATCGATAAATTCATCGTAGAAAATTGTGAGTGGTATCATGATAAAACTCGTCCAGGGTAGAATTCGAAACTAAAAAGAATTTTTTTGATTTTCGTTTCTTTCAAGGAGATGTCGAGGATTGAAATTTCGTGTGAACACGGGATGTTTGGCATGATTTTGTTCAATTTGAGTGTATTTTTTCATCAAATTAAGATCTTTTTATTAAAATGTTGATTCAAAATAACATTTCACGCCACAAAATTAATTAATTTTGAATTTCTAATCGGCGATAAAAAGACTAGTTCTTGTCTCATAGGGAAATTTGCTATCAAAGAGCTCGAATTGTACTTGAAAACTCTTTTTTATTAAACTTTTCATTTTTTTTGTTTTCTTGGGTCGCCTATAATACTAGTCACTTTTCATATCTAGTTTCCATTAGTGACAAACTTGAGTTACAGTCAAATGAAGTCCAATGAACAAAAAATTCGACTTCAAGGAATCGCTCGTGTTTTTTTTTGCTTCGACTCTAAGTTTTCGTAATCTTTGAAATTTTGATTTTCTTTTTAAGGTTTTGCTAAATTTTTGAAGTCATATGGCATATTGTCGTTGATTAAAAGTGCAAAAGGTTTCATAATAAGCATTAATTGGACCTACGTAGAGCTTTCAGTGAACAGCTAATGGCTGTTACGACTTTAAAAATGATTTTTCGAGAATTTTTTTTAAGATTAAACGAACATATACGTATTTTGCGGAATTGTAAGTCATGCCCAGTTTTGTAAGGACTGCTTTTTTATACTGGAACCACAATTAATCTGGTTAGCCGTTTTTTTTCCTAACTATTTGTTGCATGAATTCAATGCCACAAGATTTCAAAAATTTTCAAATTTTTTGGATATTTTCCTTTTATTGGTTCCTCTTTTAATCTTAGTAAATTATCCTGAGATTGGTAACTACTATTGGCTTCGTAGAGAAAACATTCTACGGATCATGGATGATAAAATTTTCAGAGAGAAACGTATTGTTCAAATGGCTTCGACACTTTTTTCTCGCTCTTGTCTACTGAGTTTTCGTTTTTTGCCTGTATTTGTTGTAGTTCCATAGTCATAAGACTTATTGTCATGTCTTTTTGATTACTTATACACGACGAACGTCCCTATTTTCCCATAGGGTCATATCTCAGAGTCTTTATTGACTTCCGTTGATGCTATTGGAAAAAATGTCTGTTGTAAAAATAAAAATAATTTTCCGAAAAAAGTTTTTGAACATTAAGCAATCTTTTTATATTTCATGAACTGTAAGAAAGTCTGAGTAAGAACCGGATACTGTTTTATACTTCAAATAAATCTAATTTATTTTGCAGTTTTACCTTCTAGCTATTGGCTTTATGAGCTAGACGCACGAGTTTTCATAACTTTTTAAAAAACTTTTGGATATATTTTTTCGTATTTTTGGTTCCTTTTGAAATCTTATCACATTATCCAAATTTTAATAGTTATATTGCTTCAAACATGAAAGACTTATGGTTTAAATGGCTTCCACACTATCTCGCTCTTTTCTAATTAAATTTTGGAATTTGCCTATGTTTGTTGTTTTCTTTCGTAGTCAGTGACTTATTGCAATGTCTATTGATGACTTATGGATGACAAAAATTTTTGTTGTGTCATTAGGGCATAACCTAGCGTATTTATTTGCTTCCGTTGAAAGCTGTTGAATTTAATGGTGTTGATCCTACGGGTTTTTTTTTAAAAATAAAAGTTTCGTGGTTTTATTGAATTTGTTCACGTTTGTTGATTTATTGGAGCCAATTTTTTTTTTTTGAAAAAAAAAGAATCCCGTTGCTGTGGAAAAATTCTTTGAAAGTAGAAAAATATTTTGCTGAAAAGTTCATTTTTTGAGGACTTCGATACTTCTCTCGCTCAATTTTTTTTTATTTTGCTTTTTTTCTTCTATTTTATTCTTTAGGTAGCCGTAAAATGCTCACCGGACAGCTCCATGAACTTGTAATTGAGGAATTAATGGATTATGTTACCTGAAGTAGTCAGTTTATTGCGAGTAGATTTAAAAGATTACGATATTATACATATTTAAGGTTTGTAAAGATTTTTCAGTTTTTTTGGTTTTTGTTGTTTTTTTTCGTAACTTGTAACTTATTCTCACCATTGAAAGCAACTATACAATTCATTGTACTTTAACAATTAACATGTTTACTTATATTAAGACGTAACTGATGTTTTGTTTGTGGGATAATATGCGTTTTCATAAAATATGAGTGGTGTATTCTCGTTTCTTTTTCTCGTCCTTTGCACAATGGTGTAAAAACAGATCCCAATGATTTTCAAATGTGGCCCAATTGAACTTGTATATTCATTCGGTATAATTTCGGCTAGTTTAGGATAAACAGAAATTGAAATAAAAAACATAGAAATCAAATAGGAGCTAATTATTTTAATGGCTTCACTAATTTGTTTTTTCGCAATGTTTTCAATGTGTTGTTTGTAACTTTTCTGCATCTTTAGTCTTTTTTATGGCTTATCTAACCATACACAGTTCCTAGTGGTTTGATGTTGCCTTTTTAATAATTTAATTTAGAATTATTTTTTAAAAGCTATTTTTTTTTCAGACTTTTGAAATTATTTGGTTTGAAAAATGTTGATTGAATTTTGAATTTCGCCTCATTAGTTCTTTTTTTGTCGACTTGTTACCTAGTATCATCAAACAAAAATCCCATCTGATGTGTAGTAAGGAAAAAGTAAATTTGTGCAATTATAGTTTTGTCTGATGGTAATTTGACGTTGTTAATATGTGCTTTTAAATTAAGATATTGGGTTTTCGCCGTGAAATTGTTGTGTTTGCTTTGTTGTTGTTCTTGTAGTCTTTTCTCGCGGCAGAATGATATTTTTATGGTCGTTGTAATTCAATTCAATTATAAGTTTAGTTGTGTAACGATTTTTTGAACTCAAGCATCTATTTTTGATTATCACTTTGTCGAAAATGTAAGTCAAAAAAAGACAGTTAAGTGAAAAATGTAGATGAGCGCAGGTCGGAACATCATGTTCAAACGCACATTAGCGAGCCTCCTTGTTTCTGATTTCAGTTAGATGTTGATTTTGTGTCTAAAAGGTGAGAAAATCCAATAAAAATGCTTCAATGTTTTGGAAACGGACAAGAACAGCCCAACCCAACATTTGTTTAACTATAGTTTGCACCCAACTGTAGCATAAGAAAACTGCTTTGAAAATGAAAACTAAGTTGCTTTATGCGAGATGAAAAACAAATTACAGCAATGTGCACGAGAAATCAAATATATGAATCAAATGAAAATTGTTACAAGCTGTAAAACATCAGAAAAGTTTTTGTAAAAATTGTTTCAGAAAAAAAAACAGTTGCAATCCAGATTATTTGAGAAATATAATTGTGACATTTGTTCACGAAAGCCCCACAAAATATTCAAAATTACAAAATGTATCATTTGCAATGTATTATACAACACGCGCAAGGTAAATATGTTTTACAAGAATTTTAATAGATTTTATTTTTGATCTCTAAAAAATAAAAGCATGTATTTATGGCTTTGGCTCGATAAGGCAGCATTTTCCTGCAGTTTATGTAGAAAAAAAATGCATTGGTTTTGTTACACTTTTCGCAGTTAGAGTTCATAGCGTTTTCCTGATTTCGTTCCCTTTTCCTATCTGAGGTAGGAGTCCATTTGACTGGTTTTTGTCCTAAAAAGTGAGTCAGTATTGGGAAAACTCGCATCTCAACCAACAATCGTGAGATATCTGTTCGAAATACTATGGCAAGTTTAAAAGTTAGAGCTTTCTTAAAGTTTGAGAAAACCACTGAAAAACTGGGTTTGTCAAGTGTCGAAAAGGGAATAGTCGTACAGGCGAATTGGGACACTTAAGTCCTGCTGGAACAATCTAATTGAAAGTAGTTTAGTTATTGGTAATTTGTCAATTTGGTGTATCACAATGAAACAAACAATTGTTCTTATTTTATGGGTTTCTGCAGTGATCAACTGTGCCTTGGGAATCACGGAGAGGGAACTTGCGGAGGCTTTGACGTCTCCAGAAATGATGAAACGAGGAGTTCTGAAAGAAGTAGAGTGCATCAGTTGCCGAGCTGGAATGGGCTCGGTTGCCAGTATCGTAAACGACGTGTTAAAAAGAGTGGCTCTGAAGAAACTCAAGAAAAGGTGCAGCGAAGCGAAAAAGGACACAACCAAAGCAATGTGTGAGAAGTTTGCGGACAAAGATGGTCATCAAATGGCAGACTTGCTGGTCAACTTCCTCAACCCTGAAACATTTTGCCCTGTGATTGACGCTTGCGATCTTGGTAAGAAAAGGGAACTGACGTCATCACTTATTACTGGGGCTGGCAGCCCCAATGAGGCACAGCAATCATGAAACTAAACTTTCAAAAAAAGGAAGAAAAATGGTGATGGGAAGTTAATTTCTTGTATATGGGGATATATTTGTGAGAAAACAGGCAAAATAGAATTTAAAATCTTTCTTTTTAAATTTTTTAACACCCCTTTGCGACAGCTCGTGAAGAGATACAACCAGCTAGGATATGTTGAAGACTCAAGACAAGTATAGGTCAGGCGAATTTGAGTTGGTTACAGGATTCTGGAGATCGTAGTGGGGGCCGCGTATTCGTTCTCGCCCCTAACCCCGATTGTCGTCAGGTCCCTACAGAACTTTGGTCTGTTTGGTCTGGTCCATGCCTGAAACTTTTCCGTTTGGCTCATGCCTAATTTTGGTTTACTTTGCAAGAAAGTTACAATTATACTCTCCTACTTTTAAGAGCCTGAAATGCACAAGACGCCACCAAATTGTTTCGAAAGGTTACATTATCAATAAAGTCATCTTATGAAGATTTTTCAAAGCTTTATTTGTTTACAACTTCGCAGGTTTGTTTCACAGTCGGTTTAATTCGGTAATAAAATTGATTTGTTGGCATTGTTCAGTATGCCATCGCGTTAATATAAGACGGAATTTGAAGCTTCATATTACATTTCAGTCTTGTAAAAAAATTACGGGACATTTCTACGAAACAGTAAATAAAATCTGCAATTTATTGTAATCGTTCCAAATTTATGATTTGCTATCATTTCTGATTCCAATGAAGAACACTTGCATGTTATAGAAACTCTGGAAATAACTTCTTAAATTCCGCAACCATTCTGAAAAATTTGAAAAGAAAAAAAAATACAATGTTTTACTTTTGATATTTGACTCATAGTGAAAATTTTTGTGGTTGTTGTGTTCGAATTTCATCAAAGCCTATCAATTTTGATGATGTTCTGAGAATTACGAGAAGGAGTAATTTTTTGCTCTTAGTCTTAAAATTATGCTAGCAGATAATCCCGTGAAACTTTTTTTTAACATTAGTCACCGCACATGTTCTCACAATAGCTTGAATCTAATTAAAACTCTGACGGAACTAATATATCAGATGACTGTAGGTGCGTGCGTTCAGCAGAGAAGTGCCGCCGAAGCAGAACGGTTTTGTTTGGACGTGGGCAATTGCGGAATGAATTATGCAAAAATGAAATGCCAAATTTTTTCACAGTAATGCAGTGAATTAGCTGAAGAAACTGGTAACCGATAAAAATAAACTGTTTCAAACAAACAAAAATTTTCGCACAGTTTTAACAAAATTTTCCACATTCAATATGTTTACCTTTTAAAACCTAAGTTTTTTAATGTAATTTTTTTGTAGCAGATCGTTGCATTTTTACATCGCATTTCTGGGTAACGCCTCCTCTCCGAGCATTTTTTTTCAGCGTGCTAGAAGCATTTTTGACATTATTTCACAGTGGTCCTTCCAAAAATGAATTCCTTCAATCAACTTTGTGCCTCTTTTGTGGTTAACTGTCCTATGCCCCGCCAGTAATCAACATTTGTAACATTTTAAGAACGTCTTTACAATTGAGCCATATTAAAGAATATGTTAAACAAATATAAAAATTTGGTTAGATAATTCGACAAAACACGAATGTTAATACGAATTCCCAATAAGTAAGCAACCAAATTTGTAAAAACTGCAAATTTTTTCCTTGAACGAATCTAGCAGCTTCATTTGCTTTATTTCAAAACAATCGCTCATCAATTTTGATCTCTGAAAATCTTCAAAAACAGAAGAAAATTGGTTTGTTATTAGTGCCGAATGGCAAACCGCCTGATGGGTGCCTGTAGGAAGCACCGAATTATCTCTTTATCGGCGGACAAAAATTAGCATATATGAAAGAACTATTATTTTGTCTTTTTTCGCTATTGGCGTAAAACTTTTCTTTCTGGATAAAAATTTTAGAATTCAGGCTCAGAATGAAAACCAGAAACATCTGGTTGACGAAGGATATCAGTGCAAAGCAAGCAAAACGTGTTATCACCTTCATTAGCATATTTTCTCATTAACAAATTTTATTATATTTACATATCTATTTTCTTATTTACATTTTTCATGATAGGTACATATAGAACCGCTTGGAAAAAATACAATACGCCTCAAAATGAGCACGCAAGCAACAAATTTGCTTGATTTTTTCGGTGTTTTTGACGGCCTTTTTTTAAGGTTAGAGTTGCAAGCGGGCCTGGGAACCAGTCAGGTGAATTTACAAAAAAAGCCATATAAACAGAAACCAAAGAAAGTAAATTTGGTTCTTATTTTTCATTTTATTAATTGCGCATTGAAAAAGCAAATATTACCCATGACAGGTCAACTAACCAAATTCATTTTCTTAACTATGTTTTAAATTATTGTGAATGAAATTCAGAACTCTAACATGTGTATATAACGCAATGTTTGCAATTACTTGACAACTCAATGTCAATTTTCGTTCTTTTTTGTTTTTCCAATCGCAAGAGTTTTTACAATGGCATAGATTTGTAAAATCACCTTTGTATTTGTTGGAAAAATGGGTATCAATGGACCAATGGATTTTTTGTGTTTCTATTACGTACAGAGCGAACAGTTTCTAAAAAAAATGAGAAGCACAAATACTGCAAGACGAACCAAGTCATCAAAGTTGTCGTAAAATTGCACGAGAAAAAAATCTTGTTAGTCTCCTCTAATACGTATAAAATAAAATGCAAATGACCTACTAATTTTTTTTACATAATGACCTACTATGTAATGACACTAATACCACTCTGTTACTGGGGGGGGGGGTGAGGGGTACAAACGGATAAGATCCTGAGTTCCTGTATGCTGCAAAAGAGATAATAATTCCAAGAAACCTTATATGCATTTGTCACCGTTTTCCTCTGCAACTGTTTTAAGAAACGCTGATAAACAAGCGCCAAAAGTACTAACATCAAAGAAGTTTTGTTCAAATGACCTCAAATCAAATTCCTCAATATCACCGAATAAGTATTGCGAAGTACGTAAAAATTACAAAATCAATTACAAAGTTGCGTCAGATTCGTAATGATTCGTTTGCAACGACGTCTGTTGTTGTTATAGAACATTTGACACAAGTTCTGGCGCCATCTTTATCTGCAGCAAATCAGGGATGCTAATTTTACACAAAAACCACATGACTAGCAGCGTAACCATAGCTTAACAAACTGCCAAAAATTAGTTGAAATTTATTGGTCATCTTAAGCTGTCAAAAAGTGCTTATTAAAGCGCATTTTTTGTGCGAAAAATTACCTTATGCCGTGTCTTGTTTTAGACAATTATCGAAGTGGCTATACAAATCAAATAGCTTTGATTTTTTTTAAAGGAGGGTTAATTTTGATTTTCTAAGTCTTTCTTTCAGAGGAATATAGTTCCCAATTAAAACAAAAATGTGTACAAAAAACAAAGTCAGTTTCTCTTAATGGTTTTAACGAAGCCTAGGCTAATTTATCTCTGGGTTCATGGAAACCAAGTGAAGACTAAAAACATTTTGATATTATGAAAAATTCGGGAATTTTTCAAGCGTAACCACACTTTTGGTACTTAATAAACCAAGAATTGTTTTTTTTTGCTATGAACGATGTTTAGATTTATTTATCAGGTCCTAAAATCGAGATTTTGCCAATTTTCTGTTTATCCTTTGAGTTTTTGAGTTTAATTGTGATTAAGTTCTGCAAACTGTCATTGTTTTTATTTGGAATTACTTGATTTTCGAGCGAAGTAAATTTTTGAACAGCAAAGTTGCACGACTAGCTATTGAGGCTATTTGAGAATCAACCAATGCAACGAAAATCTTCCGGGTAACGGATAATACAATTCACAAAAACTAACTGCAAAAACGTAGTATCCGGACAGGGTTGAAACCGCTGCAACGAACTGGGCGGTATATCCTTTTCCTTATCACTGATAGGAGAGCCGCCGTTACCAATGTCAAAATTACCATAAATTTTTTTCCTATAAACAGTACGGTTCTTTAGGGCAGTTCTCTGAGGCACAAAAAGAACTCCAAATTCATTTAAAAGCGGGGGACGGTAACGAGGGTATTAACGGAAGTTATAACCCGCAGATTACACCCCAAAGAGGTACAAAAAAGAGAACATAATTGAGTGTTCTCATGCCAAATTACACCTACTAAACTCTTACACTGTTGAGACCCCCACCACTCCACCTTTCCCCCTCCCCCCTCAAAAAAATAAAAAAAACATGAAAAAGATACAAAAAAGTTTGAGGGGAACTCTTTGGGTTCTCAAATTTCTATGGGGTGCGGAGAAGAAATTTTGCGGAGAAACCGGGAAATGTTTTAATTTGACTTGACCCCTGAAAGTTCACTCCAGACAACTTCACCTTATTAATTGCTCAATTTCCACTAGCAGGTTACAATTTTGACTCCTAAAGACGCGACAATTGTTCCAACATTTCCCATTGAAACTGTTACACACTAAAGGACAATTCTCAGCTTGACACATTTTAGACTGGAATTCTGTTCTTTTTTCCTATTTGCCTTATCTAATTTTCATTCGGAGATGACTTTGTTTTGCCTCATACTAAACTCCTAAAAGTCTGAATTTCTCACGATTGAATTGAGACTAGTCAGATATAACATATTAATACAAAACTCCGTTCATCGATAATTGCGGTGAGACAAAGTCTCCATTTTCTGCCAGTTCAAATTTTGAAATTTTGGTTAAAATTTTATTTGTACCAATGATGCGGATATTAGTGTTTGTTTTGTGTATTTCTGTGCTTGTTAACTGTGTGGTGGGATTGACGGAGAGAGAAATCGTGGACGCGTTGTCATCCGAAAAAATGCTGGAGAGGGGAGTTCTGAAGGAGGTGAAATGCATTAGCTGCAGAGCCGGCATGAGCACTGTGGCCAGTCTAGTCAAAGATGTGTTGAAACGAGTTGCTCTGAAGAAACTTAAAGCGAGGTGCAGTACTACGGACAACACAAAAGTGAAAGCTATGTGTGACAAATTTGCAGAAAAAGACGGACAGCAAATGACAGACTTATTGGTGGACTTCCTCAGCCCTGAAAAATTTTGCCCAGTTGTGAGCGGGTGTGAAGAGAAGAAATAAAATCAAGTAGAACCGGCTCAATATGTTTCGTGACTCGATATGATGCATTAAAACCACGAGAACTTTAAATAACCTATTAGTACTCTAATAGTTGATAAATTTGAAAAAATGATGACTATGCTGGTGTTGGGATTTGGTTTTTGGCAATACAATCTTTGGTTTCATGCTTAATAGATAGAAATTTAAATGCCTTATCAAAAAAAAACAATTTAAGAAATAAAAAACATAGCAGGATAAGTCCTGAAATACAATTCAAAGAATTGAATGAAGCACTCAGAAGTACTCTATCTGACCAGCACATCAATTGAACAATGCAAGCCAAAACACAAACAAAATCATCTCAAAAAATTGAGAAACTAAAACAATCAAACAAACTAAACAAAAATATTCTTATTGCTAAAACTCTTGAAGCTTTTACCCCTAAGGCAAAACTTGATCCCTTTAAATATGCCAATTTCGAAAACATGATCAAAACCCATTGTAATTCCTGAAATCGGTCCAGTATTATATCTACAAGACCTGAAAAAAAAATTCATTGGCCTTTGAACAACGATTATCTCGAAAAAAAATTTAAAAAATGAAACAAATTGCAAATTTTAATAAAATGTTGCCAAAAATTGCTATATTAATATCTTCAGAAACATTTCTGTGGCTATAGAGGCTATCAGTAAACCAATTCCAAGCCTTAAAAAACTCATTGGCTCAAAGATCGATAGGCGATAATTTTTGGAACTAACAAAAATGAAATTCGTTCTATTAAAATATTGAAAACTATTCTATTACCCCCTTGAACAATGCAAGCTAAAACACAAAAAAAATCATCTCAAAAAATTGAGAAACTAAAACAATCAATCAAACTTAACAAAAATATTCTTATTGCTAAAGCTCTTGAAACTTTTACGCCTAAGGCAAAACTTGATCCCTTTAAATATGCCTATTTCGAAAACATGTTCAAAACCCATTGTAATTCCTGAATTTGGTCCAGTATTATATCTGCAAGACCTGAAAAAAAATTCATTGGCCTTTGAACAACGATTATCTCGAAAAAAAATTTAAAAAATGAAACAAATTGCAAATTTTAATAAAATGTTGCCAAAAATTGCTATATTAATATCTTCAGAAACATTTCTGTGGCTCTAGAGGCTATCGGTAAACCAATTCCAAGCCTTAAAAAAATTCATTGGCTCAAAAATCGATAGGCAGTAGTTTTTGGAAATTACAAAAAATGGTTATTCGTTCTATTAAAATAATGAAAACTATTCTATTACCCCCTTGAACAATGCAAGCCAAAACACAAACAAAATCATCTCAAAAAATTGAGAAACTAAAACAATCAAACAAACTAAACAATAATATTCTTATTGCTAAAACTCTTGAAGTTTTTACCCCTAAGGTAAAACTTGATCCCTTTAAATATGCCAATTTTGAAAACATGATCAAAACCCATTGTAATTCCTGAAATTGGTCCAGTATTATATCTGCAAGACCTGAAAAAAAATTCAATGGCCTTTGAACAACGATTATCTCGAAAAAAAATTGAAAAAATGGAATAAATTGCAAATTTTAATAAAATGTTGCCAAAAATTGCGATATTAATATCTTCAGAAACATTTCTGTGGCTCTAGAGGCTATCAGTAAACCAATTCCAAGCCTTAAAAAACTCATTGGCTCAAAGATCGATAGGCGATAATTTTTGGAACTAACAAAAAATGGTAATTCGTTCTATTAAAGTAATGAAAACTATTCTATTACCCCCTTGAACAATGCAAGCCAAAACACAAACAAAATCATCTCAAAAAATTGAGAAACTAAAACAATCAAACAAACTAAACAAAAATATTCTTATTGCTAAAACTCTTGAAGCTTTTACCCTCAAGGCAAAGCTTCATCCCTTTAAATATGCCAATTTCGAAAACATGATCAAAACCCATTGTAATTCCTGAAATCGGTCCAGTATTATATCTGCAAGACCTGAAAGAAACTCATTGGCCCATGAAGAACGATTACATCGAAAAAATTTGAAAAATGAAATAAATTGCAAATTTTAATACAATATTGCCAAAAATTGCGATATTAATATCTTCAGAAACATTTCTGTGGCTCTAGAGGCTATCAGTAAACCAATTCCAAGCCTTAAAAAGATTCATTGGCTCAAAAATCGATAGGCGGTAATTTTTGGAAATTACAAAAAAATGGTAATTCGTTCTATTAAAATAATGAAAACTATTCTATTACCCCCTTGAACAATGCAAGCCAAAACACAAACAAAATCATCTCAAAAAATTGAGAAACTAAAACAATCAAACAAACTAAACAAAAATATTCTTATTGCTAAAACTCTTGAAGCTTTTACCCTCAAGGCAAAGCTTCATCCCTTTAAATATGCCAATTTCGAAAACATGATCAAAACCCATTGTAATTCCTGAAATCGGTCCAGTATTATATCTGCAAGACCTGAAAAAAATTCATTGGCCCATGAAGAACGATTACCTCGAAAAAATTTTAAAAATGAAATAATTTGCAAATTTTAATAAAAAATTGCCAAAAATTGTGATATTAATATCTTCAGAAACATTTCTGCGGCTCTAGAGGCTATCAGTAAACCAATTCCAAGCCTTAAAAAATTCATTGGCTCAAAAATCGATAGGCGGTAATTTTTGGAAATTACAAAAAATGGTAATTCGTTCCATTAAATTATTGAAAACTATTCTATTGCTCCCTTGAACAATGCAAGCTAAAACACATAAAAAAATCATCTCAAAAATTAAGAAACTAAAACAATCAAACAAAGTGAACAAAAATGTTCTTAATGCTAAAACTCTTGAAGCTTTTACCCCTAAGGCAAAACATGATCCCTTTAAATATGCCTATTTCGAAAACATGTTCAAAACCCATTGTAATTCCTGAATTTGGTCCAGTATTATATCTGCAAGACCTGAAAAAAAATCATGGGACCTTGAAGAACGATTACCTGGAAAAAACTTAAAAAATGAAATAAATTGCAAATTTTAATAAAATGTTGCCAAAAATTGCGATATTAATATCTTCAGAAACATTTCTGTGGCTCTAGAGGCTATCAGTAAACCAATTCCTAGCCTTAAAAAATTTATTGGCTCAAAGATCGATAGGCGATAATTTTTGGAAATTACAAAAAATGGTAATTCGTTCTATTAAAATAATGAAAACTATTCTATTACCCCCTTGAACAATGCAAGCTAAAACACATAAAAAAATCATCTCAAAAATTAAGAAACTAAAACAATCAAACAAAGTGAACAAAAATGTTCTTAATGCTAAAACTCTTGAAGCTTTTACCCCTAAGGCAAAACATGATCCCTTTAAATATGCCAATTTCGAAAACATGATCAAAACCCATTGTAATTCCTAAAATCGGTCCAGTATTATATCTGGAAGACCTGAAAAAAATTCATTGGCCCATGAAGAACGATTACCTCGAAAAAATTTTAAAAATGAAATAAATTGCAAATTTTAATAAAAAATTGCCAAAAATTGCGATATTAATATCTTCAGAAACATTTCTGTGGCTCTAGAGGCTATCAGTAAACCAATTCCAAGCCTTAAAAAATTCATTGGCTCAAAAATCGATAGGCGGTAATTTTTGGAAATTACAAAAAAATGGTAATTCGTTCTATTAAAATAATGAAAACTATTCTATTGCTCCCTTGAACAATGCAAGCTAAAACACATAAAAAAATCATCTCAAAAATTAAGAAACTAAAACAATCAAACAAAGTGAACAAAAATGTTCTTAATGCTAAAACTCTTGAAGCTTTTACCCCTAAGGCAAAACATGATCCCTTTAAATATGCCTATTTCGAAAACATGTTCAAAACCCATTGTAATTCCTGAATTTGGTCCAGTATTATATCTGCAAGACCTGAAAAAAAATCATGGGACCTTGAAGAACGATTACCTGGAAAAAACTTAAAAAATGAAATAAATTGCAAATTTTAATAAAATGTTGCCAAAAATTGCGATATTAATATCTTCAGAAACATTTCTGTGGCTCTAGAGGCTATCAGTAAACCAATTCCTAGCCTTAAAAAATTTATTGGCTCAAAGATCGATAGGCGATAATTTTTGGAAATTACAAAAAATGGTAATTCGTTCTATTAAAATAATGAAAACTATTCTATTACCCCCTTGAACAATGCAAGCTAAAACACATAAAAAAATCATCTCAAAAATTAAGAAACTAAAACAATCAAACAAAGTGAACAAAAATGTTCTTAATGCTAAAACTCTTGAAGCTTTTACCCCTAAGGCAAAACATGATCCCTTTAAATATGCCTATTTCGAAAACATGTTCAAAACCCATTGTAATTCCTGAATTTGGTCCAGTATTATATCTGCAAGACCTGAAAAAAAATCATGGGACCTTGAAGAACGATTACCTCGAAAAAATTTTAAAAATGAAATAAATTGCAAATTTTAATAAAAAATTGCCAAAAATTGCGATATTAATATCTTCAGAAACATTTCTGTGGCTCTAGAGGCTATCAGTAAACCAATTCCAAGCCTTAAAAAATTCATTGGCTCAAAAATCGATAGGCGGTAATTTTTGGAAATTACAAAAAATGGTAATTCGTTCCATTAAATTATTGAAAACTATTCTATTGCTCCCTTGAACAATGCAAGCTAAAACACATAAAAAAATCATCTCAAAAATTAAGAAACTAAAACAATCAAACAAAGTGAACAAAAATGTTCTTAATGCTAAAACTCTTGAAGCTTTTACCCCTAAGGCAAAACATGATCCCTTTAAATATGCCAATTTCGAAAACATGATCAAAACCCATTGTAATTCCTAAAATCGGTCCAGTATTATATCTGGAAGACCTGAAAAAAATTCATTGGCCCATGAAGAACGATTACCTCGAAAAAATTTTAAAAATGAAATAAATTGCAAATTTTAATAAAAAATTGCCAAAAATTGCGATATTAATATCTTCAGAAACATTTCTGTGGCTCTAGAGGCTATCAGTAAACCAATTCCAAGCCTTAAAAAATTCATTGGCTCAAAAATCGATAGGCGGTAATTTTTGGAAATTACAAAAAAATGGTAATTCGTTCTATTAAAATAATGAAAACTATTCTATTGCTCCCTTGAACAATGCAAGCTAAAACACATAAAAAAATCATCTCAAAAATTAAGAAACTAAAACAATCAAACAAAGTGAACAAAAATGTTCTTAATGCTAAAACTCTTGAAGCTTTTACCCCTAAGGCAAAACATGATCCCTTTAAATATGCCTATTTCGAAAACATGTTCAAAACCCATTGTAATTCCTGAATTTGGTCCAGTATTATATCTGCAAGACCTGAAAAAAAATCATGGGACCTTGAAGAACGATTACCTGGAAAAAACTTAAAAAATGAAATAAATTGCAAATTTTAATAAAATGTTGCCAAAAATTGCGATATTAATATCTTCAGAAACATTTCTGTGGCTCTAGAGGCTATCAGTAAACCAATTCCTAGCCTTAAAAAATTTATTGGCTCAAAGATCGATAGGCGATAATTTTTGGAAATTACAAAAAATGGTAATTCGTTCTATTAAAATAATGAAAACTATTCTATTACCCCCTTGAACAATGCAAGCTAAAACACATAAAAAAATCATCTCAAAAATTAAGAAACTAAAACAATCAAACAAAGTGAACAAAAATGTTCTTAATGCTAAAACTCTTGAAGCTTTTACCCCTAAGGCAAAACATGATCCCTTTAAATATGCCTATTTCGAAAACATGTTCAAAACCCATTGTAATTCCTGAATTTGGTCCAGTATTATATCTGCAAGACCTGAAAAAAAATCATGGGACCTTGAAGAACGATTACCTCGAAAAAATTTTAAAAATGAAATAAATTGCAAATTTTAATAAAAAATTGCCAAAAATTGCGATATTAATATCTTCAGAAACATTTCTGTGGCTCTAGAGGCTATCAGTAAACCAATTCCAAGCCTTAAAAAATTCATTGGCTCAAAAATCGATAGGCGGTAATTTTTGGAAATTACAAAAAATGGTAATTCGTTCCATTAAATTATTGAAAACTATTCTATTGCTCCCTTGAACAATGCAAGCTAAAACACATAAAAAAATCATCTCAAAAATTAAGAAACTAAAACAATCAAACAAAGTGAACAAAAATGTTCTTAATGCTAAAACTCTTGAAGCTTTTACCCCTAAGGCAAAACATGATCCCTTTAAATATGCCAATTTCGAAAACATGATCAAAACCCATTGTAATTCCTAAAATCGGTCCAGTATTATATCTGGAAGACCTGAAAAAAATTCATTGGCCCATGAAGAACGATTACCTCGAAAAAATTTTAAAAATGAAATAAATTGCAAATTTTAATAAAAAATTGCCAAAAATTGCGATATTAATATCTTCAGAAACATTTCTGTGGCTCTAGAGGCTATCAGTAAACCAATTCCAAGCCTTAAAAAATTCATTGGCTCAAAAATCGATAGGCGGTAATTTTTGGAAATTACAAAAAAATGGTAATTCGTTCTATTAAAATAATGAAAACTATTCTATTGCTCCCTTGAACAATGCAAGCTAAAACACATAAAAAAATCATCTCAAAAATTAAGAAACTAAAACAATCAAACAAAGTGAACAAAAATGTTCTTAATGCTAAAACTCTTGAAGCTTTTACCCCTAAGGCAAAACATGATCCCTTTAAATATGCCTATTTCGAAAACATGTTCAAAACCCATTGTAATTCCTGAATTTGGTCCAGTATTATATCTGCAAGACCTGAAAAAAAATCATGGGACCTTGAAGAACGATTACCTGGAAAAAACTTAAAAAATGAAATAAATTGCAAATTTTAATAAAATGTTGCCAAAAATTGCGATATTAATATCTTCAGAAACATTTCTGTGGCTCTAGAGGCTATCAGTAAACCAATTCCTAGCCTTAAAAAATTTATTGGCTCAAAGATCGATAGGCGATAATTTTTGGAAATTACAAAAAATGGTAATTCGTTCTATTAAAATAATGAAAACTATTCTATTACCCCCTTGAACAATGCAAGCTAAAACACATAAAAAAATCATCTCAAAAATTAAGAAACTAAAACAATCAAACAAAGTGAACAAAAATGTTCTTAATGCTAAAACTCTTGAAGCTTTTACCCCTAAGGCAAAACATGATCCCTTTAAATATGCCAATTTCGAAAACATGATCAAAACCCATTGTAATTCCTAAAATCGGTCCAGTATTATATCTGGAAGACCTGAAAAAAATTCATTGGCCCATGAAGAACGATTACCTCGAAAAAATTTTAAAAATGAAATAAATTGCAAATTTTAATAAAAAATTGCCAAAAATTGCGATATTAATATCTTCAGAAACATTTCTGTGGCTCTAGAGGCTATCAGTAAACCAATTCCAAGCCTTAAAAAATTCATTGGCTCAAAAATCGATAGGCGGTAATTTTTGGAAATTACAAAAAAATGGTAATTCGTTCTATTAAAATAATGAAAACTATTCTATTACTCCCTTGAACATTGCAAGCCAAAACACAAACAAAATCATCTCAAAAAATTGAGAAACTAAAACAATCAAACAAACTAAACAAAAATATTCTCATTGCTAAAACTCTTGAAGCTTTTACCCTCAAGGCAAAACTTCATCCCTTTAAATATGCCAATTTCGAAAACATGATCAAAACCCATTGTAATTCCTGAAATCGGTCCAGTATTATATCTGCAAGACCTGAAAAAAATTCATTGGCCCATGAAGAACGATTACCTCGAAAAAATTTTAAAAATGAAAAAAATTGCAAATTTTAATAAAAAACTGCTAAAAATTGCGATATTAATATCTTCAGAAGCATTCCTGTGGCTCTAGAGGCTATCAGTAAATCAATTCCAAGCCTTAAAAAAATTCATTGGCTCAAAAATCGATAGGCGGTAATTTTTGGAAATTACAAATATGGTAATTCGTTCTATTAAAATAATGAAAACTATTCTATTACCCCCTTGAACAATGCAAGCCAAAACACAAACAAAATCATCTCAAAAAATTGAGAAACTAAAACAATCAAACAAACTAAACAATAATATTCTTATTGCTAAAACTCTTGAAGTTTTTACCCCTAAGGTAAAACTTGATCCCTTTAAATATGCCAATTTCGAAAACATGATCAAAACCCATTGTAATTCCTGAAATTGGTCCAGTATTATATCTGCAAGACCTGAAAAAAAATCATTGGCCCTTGAAGAACGATTACCTGGAAAAAACTTAAAAAATGAAATAAATTGCAAATTTTAATAAAATGTTGCCACAAATTGCGATATTAATATCTTCAGAAAAATTTCTGTGGCTCTAGAGGCTATCAGTAAACCAATTCCTAGCCTTAAAAAATTTATTGGCTCAAAGATCGATAGGCGATAATTTTTGGAAATTACAAAAAATGGTAATTCGTTCTATTAAAATAATGAAAACTATTCTATTAACCCCTTGAACAATGCAAGCTAAAACACAAAAAAAAATCATCTCAAAAAATTGAGAAACTAAAACAATCAATCAAACTTAACAAAAATATTCCTATTGCTAAAGCTCTTGAAACTTTTACGCCTAAGACAAAACTTGATCCCTTTAAATATGCCAATTTCGAAAACATGATCAAAACCCATTGTAATTCCTGAAATCGGTCCAGTATTATATCTGCAAGACCTGAAAAAAATTCATTGGCCTTTGAACAACGATTATCTCGAAAAAAAATTTAAAAAATGAAATAAATTGCAAATTTTAATAAAATGTTGCCAAAAATTGCTATATTAATATCTTCAGAAACATTTCTGTGGCTCTAGAGGCTATCAGTAAACCAATTCTAAGCCTTAAAAGAATTCATTGGCTCAAAAATCGATAGGCGGTAATTTTTGGATATTACAAAAAACGGAAATTCGTTCTATTAAAGTATTGAAAACTGTTCTATTACCCCAAGCTTTTTTTAAAAAATAACATACTATTAAACACTGGATGAGGTTTCCTGGCTACTGAGGCAAGAAAAACTGAATAAATGACGAATATTTTGAAAAAACTTGAAAAAATTTGCAAAATTCATTTAAAGAATTTCTAAAAGGCCAATTATTAAATTGTTTTAAACAATTCCATTGAAACTAAAAACCTTACAAAAACCTTTTATCAGACTGTGGAATAGGTTTTCTGGCATTTGAGATTGGACAAATTTTGAAAATAATATAAAAATTGACAAAAACTTTAGGAAAAATTGAAAAAAATTGCAGATTTTATGAAAAGAATGATAAAATTCGAGTCATTAAAAAGTTGAAAGCCATTCTATTGTTACTAGAAACAAAGCAGCACCCTCTTATCAATTCATAAAGGAGGTTCCCTGGCACCTGGGGCTGGAAAGACAAAAAATGACAAAATTTCCAAAACACTTGAAAAAATTGCAAAAACAAGCATCACTTTGCGTGTTTGTCATAGTGGTAACAAAACGAATACCTCATAAAATCGCCATAACAAGTATTTTGGTCTTGCAAAATGCCTTCATCAATTTTCGAAAATTTCGAATTACGACAAATCATACAAAAAACTCAAAAAATAAAAAAAAAAACTTTAAAAATTGCACCATTTTGAGCCCAAAACCTCCTAAAGTTGACCTATTAACCTTAAATTAAGGCCATCACAACAGCTGCACCATTCTAAGCAGTTGAAGGACTACTAAAGCCTACATTCGGCCCCTTAGGAAACTTAAGGCCTGCTGGGTTTTACCTGTTTATCCCGTTGATGAAGGTCATTGAAAAATTTGTGAACACATCTTAAAAAAAAGAGCGCCCCAATACAATTCAAATCCTTTGATTTGGAATTTCTATTTATCCCATTATCTAATCACATTGTTTGCCACACAATTAATTATTGTGTTCATTTACTCAGAGTTTCGTTTCCTGGTTCACCACTATAAATAATCTAGCCAAACGTAAGCACAAGTCTTAACAGCCTGTTTTTCTCACAATTCGAAGCTTGAAAACGTGGACGGACGCTGGAAGAAACTTTAAATAGCATTGGCTGAACTATCATTTGGTATATGAGTTAGTAGGTTTCCGTTTCATGCTACGCAGATAGTAGTTTTTTTTTACTGAATTTTTTTATTTCGAGAACTAGAAGGAACACTTTTTTTGGAGCTGATTTGGCTACAGCTGCATTTTTGCATTTGGAAAGTTTCGTAGGTGATAATTCAGCGATCAGGTTTAGTCAATTGTAGTGAGAAAAGCAAATAAAGCTAAAAAAATATGTTTTTAGCACTATGTGCTAAAGTACAGTTCTTT
>NC_134472.1:65936582-66036084 GCF_964194025.1 Convolutriloba macropyga
AACCCATTGTAATTCCTGAAATCGGTCCAGTATTATATTTGCAAGACCCGAAAAAATTCATTGGCCCATGAAGAACGATTACCTCAAAAAAAATTGAAAAATGAAATAAATTGCAAATTTTAATAAAATATTGCCAAAAATTGCAATATTAATATCTTCAGAAACATTTCTGTGGCTCTAGAGGCTATCAGTAAACCAATTCCAAGCCTTAAAAAATTCATTGGCTCAAAAATCGATAGGCGGTAATTTTTGGAAATAGCAAAAAATGGTAATTCGTTCTATTAAAATATTGAAAACAATTCTATTGCCCCCTTAAACAATGCAAGCTAAAACACAAAAAAAAATCATCGCAAAAATTATGAATCTAAAACAATCAAACAAAGTGAACAAAAATGTCCTTAATGCTAAAACTCTTGAAGCTTTTACCCCTAAGGCAAAACATGATCCCTTTAAATATGCCTATTTCGAAAACATGTTCAAAACCCATTGTAATTCCTGAATTTGGTCCAGTATTATAACTGCAAGACCTGAAAAAAAATCATTGGCCCTTGAAGAACGATTAGATTACCTGGAAAAAACTTAAAAAATGAAATAAATTGCAAATTTTAAAAAAATGTTGCCGAAAATTGTGATATTAATATCTTCAGAAAAATTTCTGTGGCTCTAGAGGCTATCAGTAAACCAATTCCTAGCCTTAAAAAATTTATTGGCTCAAAGATCGATAGGCGATAATTTTTGGAAATTACAAAAAATGGAAATTCGTTCTATTAAAATATTGAAAACTGTTCTATTACCCCCAAGTTTTTTAAAAAAATTAACATACTATTAAACACTGGATGAGGTTTCCTGGCTACTGAGGCAACAAAAACTGAATAAATGACGAATGCTTTGAAAAAACTTGAAAAAATTTGCAAATTTCATTTAAAAAATTTCTAAAATGCCAATTATTAAATTGTTTTAAACAATTCCATTGAAACTAAAAACCTTACAAAAACTTTTTATCAGACTGTGGAATAGGTTTTCTGGCATTTGAGATCGGACAAATTTTGAAAATAATATAAAAATTTACAAAACCTTTAGGAAAAATTGAAAAAAATTGCAGATTTTATGAAAAGAATGATAAAATTCGAGTCATTAAGATGTTGAAGGCCATTCTATTTTTACTAGAAACAACGCAGCACCCTCTTATCAATTCATAAAGGAGGTTCCCTGGCACCTGGGGCTGGAAAGACAAAAAATGACAAAATTTCCAAAACACTTGAAAAAATTGCAAAAACAAGCATCACTTTGCGTGTTTGTCATAGTGGTAACAAAACATATACCTCATAAAATCGCCATAACAAGTATTTTGGTCTTGCAAAATGCCTTCATCAATTTTCGAAAACTTCGAATTACGACAAATCATACAAAAAACTCAAAAAAATAAAAAAAAACTTTAAAAATTGCACCATTTTGAGCCTCCTAAAATTGACCTATTAACCTTAAATTAAGACCATCACAACAGCTGCACCATTCTAAGCAGTTGAAGGACTACTAAAGCCTACATTTGGCCCCTTAGGAAACTTAAGGCCTGCTGGGTTTTACCTGTTTATCCCGTTTTGAAAGATGAAAGTCATTGAAAAATGTGTGAACACATCTTAAAAAAAAGAGCGCCCCAATACAATTCAAATCCTTTGATTTGGAATTTCTATTTATCCCATTATCTAATCACATTGTTTGCCACTCAATTAATTATTGTGTTCATTTACTCAGAGTTTCGTTTCCTGGTTCACCACTATAAATAATCTAGCCAACCTAAGCACAAGTCCTAACAGCCTGTTTTTCTCACAATTCGAAGCTTGAAAACGTGGATGCTGGAAGAAACTTTAAATAGCATTGGCTGAACTATTATTTGGTATATGAGTTGGTAGGTTTCTGTTTCATGCTACGCAGATAGTAATTTTTTTTTACGGAATTTTTTTATTTCAAGAACTAGAAGGAACACTTTTTTTGGAGCTGATTTGGCTACAGCTGCATTTTTGCAATCGGAAAGTTTCGTAGGTGATAATTCAGCGATCAGGTTTAGTCAATTGTAGTGAGAAAAGCAAATAAAGCATAAAAAAATATGTTTTTAGCACTATGTGCTAAAGTACAGTTCCTTTTGCTAGACAATTTTTATAAGTTCTGACGCCTTTTCTACAGACACGACTTTAGAAATCAAAAAATCAAGTTTTTCCCAGTGTGCCCTGCAAATTTCAAGATATGATTCCACCATATTTAAAATCTTCTACCAATTTTTCTGCAAATATATATATAAATATATATATATATATATATATATATATATATATATATACATATTCATATATATGAATATATATATATATATATATATATATATATATATATATATATATATACATGTAAGTATATATTTATATATATATATATATATATATATATATATATATACATATATGATATATATATATATATATATATATATATATATATATATGTATATATATATATATATATATATATATATATATATATATATAAATAGTTACAAAAATATCTGTATATATATAAATATATAATTATATATATATATATATATATATATATATATACATATATATATATATATATATATATATATATATATATATATATGTATATATATATATATATATATATATATATATATATATGTGTGTGTGTGTGTGTGTGTATTAGTGTGCGTATGTTATGTTATTTACCAGAGAGTACTGTTGTTTTTTTGCCTGCACAATCAGTGCAGGCAAAGCGTTTATCTGTGGCAGCAAGTGTTCTTACTGGTTGTTTTGGCGAGCACTAATAGTTTTTAGGGAATTTTGTTATAATGTTTTTAACGAAGTCAGACAAAAACAAATCTCTGATTAACGTCGTTAATCCGCGCTATAATGTTGCAGAAGCTTTGGTAAAAATTTTAAATATGATGGAATCAAATCTTGAAATTTTTGTAGGGCACACTGGGAAAAGCTTGATGTATTGATTTCTAACGTCCTGTCTGTAGAAAAGGCGCCAGAACTTATAGAAAATCGTCTAACAAAAAGAACTGTACTTTAGCAATTAGTGCTGAAAACAAATGTTTTTAACACTATTTGCTTTTCTCACTATAATTATCACTTCACTTGACAACAGAATTAGCACCTACGTAAATATCCGGATGTGAATCTCCAGCTGGAGCCATTTTTTAGCTTCAATTTATTTTGGATTTTAGCCTTCTTTGAAAACAGTACAATTAGTATTTTTTCTAGATCTTGAAATAAAAAAATATAGCAAGAAAATTAAATTTCTATCTGCTTAGCATAAAACAGAAACCTACCAACTCATATACCAAATGCCAGTTTAGCCAATGTTTTCTAAAGTTTCCTCCAGCGTCCACTTTTTCAGGCTTCAAATTGTAAGAAAAACAGACTGTTAAGACTTTTGCTTACGTTTGGAAAGATTATTTATAGTCGTAAACCAGGAAACCAAATTCTGAGGAAATGAAAACAATAGTTAAATGTGTAGCAACCAATGTTCTTCATTTTTCTTTTGGCGACTTGACTCAATATAAAAAAGAAAAAGAACTCTCATAATTAACTTATCTTTAAGACATTGGTACCTTTATATGTATACAGGACATAGAGCTGCGGGTTTAACGGGTGGTTTGCGTACACAGACACGCCTGAAGCTGATTTCTTTACATTTAAATGGATTATTGATTGCGTGGGCTTAACTGGGTTTCAAAGTCTATACTCATCTCTTCTTGGTCTGCTTGCTTAGGCTTGTCACTAGAAAAATTAGAATTAACGAGACTCTTGTAAACTGCTCCACTTGCGTGGTGTAAGCAAACAATGGAAAAATCCTGGAAAATCAGAACCAATTTATAGCAAATAAGTCTTTATCAACATCAAAAAAGCACAGCAAGAGATTCCGAATTTAATGCAAAAAAATGAAAAGGTCTCTTGCCAAATTGATAATTATACCTCGCTCAATCAATTGGTATTAAAAGTGCAATCAAGTTAGAGAAACATGTCTTAATGAAAAGTGCAATGAAAGATCTGTATCTGCAGCAAAAGTTTTGTCAAATCCTAATCGAATCTGATGAGCTGCTAAGAAGATGAGGGAAGATAAAGGAGCTAAAAGACTCGAGGAGTCAGCACTACCTCAATTTAACTAACTCAATTACATGGCCGAGTTTATATTATAGTCGACCCAAAGTCTTTTTATAGGTCGACCCACTACCTTTTCATACCTTTATCACTGTTGAACAACTTTTTCTCATGCTAAACATTAGTCCAACATTGCCTATTATTATGATATAGTGGTCGACCCACTCTTTGTTGTGTTTCAGCTTCTTTTACTTGACCTGGTAGACAGGCAAAGGGCAATTTTTGCCCAGAAAAAGAGATGCAAAAGCTTTTTGCCGAGCTAAGCCTCGCGGCATCGAAATAAAGCAAATCCAGTCTAAGGGAAATAGTTGGGAGATTGCCCAGCGTTCTAAATTTTTTAGGCATATAGGGACCAACTTCGTTAATCAATTATCACAAGTCACAATAATAAAGATGGTTTATACCAAATCTCTCTACGCATTGCAACACAGCAAAAATTTTCTAAACCTTTTTATGATTTAACTGCAAATAGCAACCAAAAAGAAAAAACATTGACTATGTTACATTCAATAACACATATTTAAAAATGATAAGATATGCTCTTTTCTCATACAAATTACAGTAGACCCAGGATCGGTTCACAGTCAAAAAAATTGTCAAACAAAATTCCTCTTATAATTTGACCCACGACCATTTCATGGCCAGCTTGGTCGACATAGAATCTTTTTATACGTCTTTTAATCAAACAAATAGTACTTTTTAGGGTTCAGGGTGCTTTAAATATTAATCAATAACTAGCACAAGGCCTAAAACGAACAATTTCCTTCTACCGTAATCCTGGGTTGCTCATCATACACAAATCTTAGTAATCATACTAGGTCATATATGATTTGTATGATTTCTTAGAAGTCATACAAGGATCGTACTAGAAAATACATTATGATTTGTATGACATCATATATGATGAGAAGATGAGGGAAGATAAAGGACCTAAAACACTCGAGGAGTCAGCACTACCTCAATTTCACTACCTCAATTACATGGCCGAGTTTATATTATATTCGCTCTTTGTTGTGTTTCAGCTTCCTTACTTGACCTGGTAGACAGACAAAGGCAATTTTTGCCCAGAAAAAGAGATGCAAAAGCTTTTTGCCGAGCTAAGCCTCGCGGCATCGAAATAAAGCAAATCCAGTCTAAGGGAAATAGTTGGGAGATTGCCCAGCGTTCTAAATTTTTTAGGCATATAGGGACCAACTTCGTTAATCAATTATCACAAGTCACAATAATAAAGATGGTTTATACCAAATCTCTCTACGCATTGCAACACAGCAAAAATTTTCTAAACCTTTTTATGATTTAACTGCAAATAGCAACCAAAAAGAAAAAACATTGACTATGTTACATTCAACAACACATATTTAAAAATGATTAGATATGCTCTTTTCACATACAAATTACAGTAGACCCAGGATCGGTTCACACTCAAAAAAATTGTCAACCAAAATTCCTCTTATAATTTGCTCCTCATTTCATGGCCAGCTTGGTCGACATAGAATCTTTTTATACGTCTTTTAATCAAACAAATAGTACTTTTTAGGGTTCAGGGTGCTTTAAATATTAATCAATAACTAGCACAAGGCCTAAAAAGAACAATTTCCTTCTACCGTAATCCCGGGTTGCTCATCATACACAAATCTTAGTAATCATACTAGGTCATATATGATTTGTATGATTTCTTGATAGTCATACAAGGATCGTACTAGAAAATACGTTACGATTTGTATGACATCATATATGATCCTTGTATGACTACTAAGAAGTGGTGACCAGGGACCGTTGACCAGGGACATTTTGATCAACCTTTGATCAACCATGACACCTATTGGTCGTTCAATAGTGCATCATGACAACTATCGGTTGAACCATTGTCTGCCATGACCATTATTGGTCATCCCATGTTCAACCCCAACCACCAAAAGCGACCTAAATTCTTATCCTGCACAAAACCGGTCAACTTACGGTCTTTTCATATCCGATAACGGCTGAGCACGGTTTTTCAATAAGTCGACCGCTCGACTTGTGTATAAAAAATTGCCTAATTAAGATCAAAGACGTATACTTTGAATTATGGCCCTGTAGAAGCAATTTGGTCTAAGACCCATCCGATGTTCGCAAAAAGCACTTGTGACGTCAAAAAATGTATCTATAAACTCTCAATAGAAAGGCGCAACGATATCTCAGTGTTTTTGTCGGCTAAGTTGTTAATATAGAAAGAAAGAGGTTGTTTTCATCTCAGTATTACCTAACCCCGGGTCGAGGTTTGGTCAAAAAGTATTGTAAGATTAGCGGTGAATAACGGTGAAAAAAACTTTTTTCACCGCAAAGCGCTCGAAACCGTAAACGTTTTTAGCGTTGAATGCGTTGAATTTTTGAGGTTTTTAGCGGTGAAATTTTTTTTACCGCATTCACCGGATTTCTTACAAAAAGAAACTGCAGTACCCGGTGTCGTACCCGGGCTCTCACCTCCTGAATGTCAACAAAGTCTTATTCCACTGTACCATCTGTCACGTACTTCGCATTTATTTCCTGTGAATTTAAGATAAGCGTTGAAATTAGTGGTGAATATTTGTAAGATTTGCAATTTTAGCGGTGAAAAAATTTTTTTCACCGCATTCTGCTGGTAGCGGTGAAATTTTTTTTCACCGCATTCTGCTGGTAGCGGTGAAATTTTTTTTCACAGCTTTCTGCTGGTAGCGCTGAAATTTTTTTTCATCGCATTCTGCTGGTAGCGGTGAAAAATTTTCTTTAACCGCTTAAGCGGTGAAAAAAAAAAGTCTTCACCGCTTAAAAGTTTTTTTCACCACATTCATCGCATTGAGCGCAAAACTTACACTTTTACTCAAGTTCACCGCAAATCTTATATCTTTTAGCGATTTTTAGCGGTGACACCTCGACCCGGGAAGTGCGACACACTATTTATTGTGGAGTACTAATTATCTACAATCGGGGGAAATTGATCGGATGTTTTGGTGCACAAAACAGTTGAGGGTAAAACATTGAGTGTGCAGCACTTAAGCCAAACAGAAATTAATTGGATCCATGCCGAGGTTCTGATCACTTGTTTTCATTTGGGTCGATCATTAAAGACAATACCCCTGCTTTATAAACGTTGCCAATATATCGACATATTCTGTTAAAATTAGGCCATAAAATGTCCCAAACAACATCAAACAGCAGCACCATCCTCGCAATTTGAACATATCCTCGCAATTATAACATTTCATCAGAAAATTGAGTTGAGCACAAAAAACCCCAATTGTTTACCAGTATTTTGTCATTGTCAAGGCTACAAAATCCATTGACCGCTATAATTTTAGTTTCTATGATTGAGAGATTATCAGAGTCTACCAAAAACAACAATAACGAGCTATTGATCTCAATTTCATTGTAGTTTCAGCGACTCTACCATGATACAGTAAAATAGTGTTAGAGTGTGGTTTAAAACGTTCCGGGTTCAGGTCACACAGACAATCGCTTCATCATTTAATTTCAACGAAGTCTTCAACGAAATGAAACAATAAATAGGGTTCTTTGGTACTCGGACCTGAGCCCGTTTTCATATCCATCCAGCGTACAGTGCAAACAGATTTTTTTTCACATCGTGACGAAATGAATCATTGGCACATCGAACAACCAACAGAAATTTTCCCCTTACTTAGATAATCAGGTGTTCGAAATTACAACAGCGGTGTATGCTTCTATGCAAACCAACAACCCAATCGAATTCACTAAGCCAAAAACCCTTTAAAAATGCACAACTTTGTTCTGTGTTGGGAGTCTAAGCAGGTGCAACTAGTGTGAAAATGGACCAGTACTGGATTCGAACCAGCATCTCTTACTCGCAAGCCTAGGGTGCTACCCTTATACACCAACTGGTCTTAAACTCTCGAACTTGGGCATCTCTCATAACCCGTTCTCTCGTTTTTCTGGTTCCTCAAGGCTTCATTTAAGTAAACGTTGAACAAGTAGAGCTTCTTGTCAAGCTATGTCAGTCTTATCTTATGCTACATTAGGTTGTTCTCTCTCAACCTTCTAACATTGTGTAAGAACCTCCTCAAAACATTCTGAAGAATTTAACTCACGTCAGATTCTAATTTTGTTGTTTTTTCCGCGGTTAAAAATAATAATTTCTCATTTGATTCAAGTTCTTTTAAACCTAACGGGTGCCCATCTTAATCTCATTGAGACGCGTTGTTTTTTGGTTTGTATTAAATTCCGACAAAAATCATGAGATTCTCTCCCAGTAAAGCATTTGAAGATTTAGTTTCAAAACTGAATAGTGATGCAATAATGATAGTTTAATCATCAAACATCACCATTTAAAATCGTCAATTAACGTCTCAAGCAGAGCAGCATTTATTAATCCGAATCAATGCACAATTCCACACACTTCTGTCCCATTTTGACGTAATCCGCGATGTAGTATTTGCGAAAAATGATATCTTATTTTTTTGCAAGTTACTTAAACTCTGCAGGCGAAGTCTTTCTGAACTTTTTATTTTAAAAATAAATCTAGCTTCAAGAATATCTAATCAAATAAAAAAAAGTTATTAAAAATTGAAATAGCTTGAGTTGTTTCCAGTGCAAAAACGATGTCAGCTGAAAGTAATTAATCGTTTCGAAATTATGTTCGTGTATTCAAATCAATAATTTTTTGTTTGAGTACAACAGCGCTTGAACAGTTTTTGTAGCAAGGAATAATATCCTCAGCATCGTTCAGAAACTGTTCAAGGAAAGATCGGAGATAACGTTATATTTTTGTAACGCTTGCCTAAATCATTTTGTCAAACATCGGTTTCTTAACTCTGATTTGTTGAGCGTTAACTCAAACTAAAGCCGCTTAAATTTTAATACCAATTACGAATTTTTTGTTTTTTTAACACGGTTTCTTGAACAAAAAGACAAAATCCCTAGCTTTGGGATTATTGTTGTTTTTTTAATAATTTAATTCCGAGGGTATGACAAAAGTATGCCATTATACTGCTTTTTCTATTAGTTTTGAAGTTTTAATTTTTTGCCAATCTTTCCTGGTTTTGTTATGAAGTTTCTCACGGTAGTTTCTGACCAAATACAAGTTCATATGGTGATAAATTCATTTTGGTTCTAACTTGTGAATTGAATGCAAAAGGAAATGTTTTTACTTTCTTTGACCATGTGTCGTATTGTGAGTCTAAAACTGAGCAAAGAAATGTGTTTAAATGACGATTACTATTCTCAACAAGTCCGTTAGACCATAGCACGTATGGCGTTCGTGGTTTAAATTGTACATTATATGTGCAGCCAAAGTGTCCAAATTCTCCGTTAATATAATCATTTCCATTATCTGTTACTAAAATAACGGGTATCGCGAATTTGACAATCTAGTGATCAATTAACACAGTGAGTGCATTTGCTGCATCATTTTTGGGAGAGGGATGAACGACGACAGAATGTGTGAAGCCGTCTACGATAACATAGACATATGAATTTCCATCCGAATACGGAGAGATTGGGCTTTTTGTGTCCATTGAGATACGGTGATTAAATAATGGTGAAACCTTTAAAAATGGCTGTTGTGGAACCATGGGGAGGTTTTTGCATGGATTTTCTCGTTTGGCAATTCAAGCAATCTTGTGTAAGTATTGATATCCAAGATTTAATAATCGAGAAGTAAAATATTTCTCTTATTGTAGCGTATGTTTTTTCACGACCAGGATGGCCTGAAAGATCGTGAGAGTGTGCAATCTAAAATACTGTTAGAAGAATAAAGAGAGTGGTAAACCGATTTTCAGTGAAGTGGTTTTTTGCATATAGTATAAGAGATGATTTGTTTCATTCACACTTAGGTCTTGGAAACGTCGATAGTAATGTAGCAAGCCTTTGTTTGCTCGAATGGTTAGTGATGGGACGGAGGGTCGATTTTTATATTTTTCCAAAAGAGAAGTTGTCGAACAGCCGGATCCTGTTGTTGTGCTCCATAAAGAAGTGTATTGTTTATTTCTGTTTGTTCGTTTTAGAAATAATTAAAGTTTTCTGAAGATTTAGGTATAATATCGTTCAGTGCTGGGAGTGAGAAATTAATGGTGTTTATTAGCTCTGCATAATTTGAATTTTGAGTAGACTGTCTAAATGGTTCTGTTTTATTTGTGTTCAATGTGACATCCGTGTGTTGTACAATAGGATAGGTTTCTAACAATGAGTGTTTTTGTTTAAAGTGTTGTGCTTTGTTCTGTTGTAATTGTTCTAAAGGTTGTGCCTTGGTTTTGAATTCGTGATACAAGACAGGCAGATAGAGTTCATTTTCGAGTTGTTTTTTGAAAAATTTATCTTTGTTCTGTGAATATATTGGAAAATTTTGTGATTCTGTAGTAGTGTCCGGAGTTATTGTGTTAACAAAATCTTTTGATACAGCATAGTGACGCTGAATAGGTTGAGTATGTTGGTTATGTGTCATAGAAAATTTAACAGTGCCGGGAATCTCAGCTGTTCTAAGACGGTTTTGGTCCTGTGTTGTTGTCGTTAGTGAACGACTCAATAAATCTGGAAGTGCAACGTTTTTTTTTCCTTCCTTTCAAACTATGTGTCGGTTTGGGAATTTCATTAGAATTAATTGAAGTTTATATACTCTATGGTTTGGTTTGTTCTTCGTTGTGAACAAATAGATAATTGGTTTTGTAGCCAGTGTATAAAATAATAGGATATGGTTGTCCTTGAATGAGATATTCATATTCCGAAAGTGCATAGATTTTTACTGAACATTCCCGAAGAATGGTTGAGAGTCTAAGTTCCGTGGTGGAAAATAAACAATGTTTGCTGAAGCTAATTCCACTTTCCCAAATTAAGATTTTTGGAGAAGTGCAGCTCCAATGCCATAGTTAGAGGCATGGCAAAAAAATAAAAGTTCCTTTTTTTACCTTGTCAAATATTTGTTGTAGTTCGGGAGTCCATTTAAAATCTGGTGTATACCGGAGTTGGAGATAGAAAGGTCTTAAAATAACTTGTAAATTTTAGATATATTTTGAGATGAAAGTGAGAAATCCAACGTTATTTTGTAACTTTTTAAAATTTTTCGGTGGTTGTAGTTTTAAAAATCCATCAATTTTGGTTACTAGTTGGTCAAGTTGTAAGTGATTGTTTTGAATTTGGTGTCCCAAGATTTTAACTGAATTTAAGACAAAGAAAAATTTATCAAGAGCGGTTTTGAGGTTTTCATTTCTGAGAACTTTGTGATATTGGTCAAGTGTTTGTAACCTTTGTCTGTTGTAGTGTCTTGTATGAATACGTCATTAATATATGTGAAGATTTTATTTTTGCGGATCAGTTTTTTGAAATTACTACTTATAAAGGATGAAAATGCTGCAAGGTTAATTGAAATTCCGTAAAATAAACGTTTAAAGCAGTATTGTTGTCCTGCTATGACAAAATTTGTGAGTCTTTGTGACAGTTTGTTGAGCGGCAACTGGTTGTATGCGTTGTTCATGTCGGCTACAGAAAAAATTGGTCCTTTAATACGTGTTAGTATTATTTGGATTGTTTCTATGGGCAGGCTGCAATTTGTTTCGTCAATCGTTGTGTTCAGTTGACAAGCGTCTAGAACAATTTTCAGTGATTCGTCTTTTTTAAGATTAATTACTGAATTATTGAAAGTGTTTCCCAATGTGACGGAATCTGTGTTTACAGGTGCTATTTACTTTTACATTCATATGCAATTAAAGAATAAGTTAAAATTCTGTGTTCAAAAGGTTGAAAGTATAGTATTTGATCACCAAAAGCAGTAAACAACCTTGAAAAGTATGGAGGTGAATTGATTGAAGAATCATAAAAATTCAGTGATTTCAATTCATGCTTATTTTTGATCTCTAGTGAATGAGATGAATATTTTATCAAATCTATATATTTTTCTAGGAAGAGTGTTCTTAGGACATTGAGTTTTGTGTTGGAGACGTGAAAGGTTGGTGTGAAAGAAGTATTTCTGAGAGATCTATTTTTTGTTAAATTTCGAGAGAGGGTAAATTTTACTGTGCCAATTGATTTTAATGTAGAATTTTTTGCTGCTGAGAGAACAAATATTGATGCTTTTAGTGGTAGTTTGTGGTATCCTTTAATTGCGTTCCAAGTATCGTTATTTAAGATATTAAGTGTAGTGCCTGAATCTATTAGAAAATCGACTTCAAGATGTGGTGGAGAAATTGTTTTCGTGTGATCAGGTGTTTGTTGAGTATATATTGTTAGTGGCAACACCCAAATATTACTTTTACATGATGAAAGAGGAATGTATTATTCTGTGCAAGTGTTGCGTTAAAATATTGAGTATCATGATTTAGTTCAAAAAGTAAATCATTGAATTGTTGTTCTGGAAGTTGTTCTTCTGAAATGTTTTGTTTCTGTATTTTCTGTCTCAGACATTGTGTTTTCTGTTTGTTCTTGGTCTAAGAGTGAGTTAATGTAGTTTCGTACAATGCGAAGTTGATTGTGTGAGAATGGTTGTCGTGAACGATGTCCATCTCTATTATATTGAGGTAATTACGGTCTAGAATTATTTGAATATGTGTTATTAGTGCTATTAGTAGGTTAGTTTTTAAGAGTTGGAAGGTCTTGGGTAGGTTGAACCGTTTATACTTGTTAGTTTAAAATTACTGTTACTGTAATAGGGTTTTGAGTTTGAATGTGGAAAATAATTTGGTCTTCTCTGTCTTGAATTCTTCCGGTGATCTCTACTGTTGCTTCTAGAGCGATAAGAAAGTAGTAGTGGTGCACCGGTCAAAATGTTCGATGTGAATTGTTTGTTTGGTAGGTTTTGGTTACCTTTCATCACTTGATTGAAAGTTTGTTTTTGAAAAATAGGTTTTTGGGGGGGTTTGTGTATCTGGTGTCAGGACATGTAGAAATGCTCTGTCCCGACCAAGAGCATATTTTCGAAAATTTTAGGAAGAGTGGTTTTCCTTTAAAATTTGGATCATTTGAGTACTTGTGACGTACTACGCTGTTCCCAAGTGCAATGTCTTGTTCCATCATATGTTTATCATGTACTGTGAGATGATCGATATCTATCGAAAGGTTTTTGATTGATGAGGAAAAAACGGACTTTGTGCTAAGTTTATGTCTATCTATGTGTGTTCTTGTGATATCTTCTTGATGTATTTTTTCTACTAATTGTGCGAACGGAAGTTGTGGTTCCAATGCAGTTGATTTGTGGTTTGGAATCTTTTTTAGGGCTACTTTGTCTGACTGTGGATCAAGTTCTTTAACAAGTGCGTCATTTATTTGTGCTTAACGCATATCTGGAGCGTTATTAACTTATGCTTATCGAGTCATTTGTTCAATTCTAAGTGCTAGTGTCTTTATCTGTTCACCAGAAGCACGTGTTATGCTTTCTAATAACACTTTCGCTGGTGTTTGCGATTGTTGGTTATCGAATGTCCCTTGAAATTCACAGCAAAACGCTTACCAGTTCTTTTTGATTTCTAGTGCTAAATGTGAGTACCAATGTTGCGCCGGGCCAACTAGGGCCGTTTGTATCATGGCGATTCAATTCAGAATCTATGCTTCATGATATGGTGAATCAGTATGCTCTGGTACTGCCGTCATTGCCATATTTGCTGTGATAGCCTTTAAGAAATCCTCTGTAGTGTAAGTGGGGTCAGTACCATCAAACGGTCTAAGAGACTGTTGCAAGAGTACTGAGCCTCCTAAAAAAGTATACATCATTTGCGCATTTTTACGAACTACAGGTGACGATGTTTGTGTAGACGCCGCCTGTAAAAAGTAAGGGGTTTGGGCATTTGTTGATTGTTGAATATTTTGTGAATTAAGTTGTCGAACTAGATTTTCTAATTGATGTCGAGCGATTTGAATTTTTTGATTATTTGCTAGTGTCGGTTGGGTTGAAGTATTTAAATTGACGGGTTCAGTATGAAAGTGTACAATGTCTGGCTTGGTAAGCTTGGTAAAGGTGTGTTTACGTTTGCTAATATAGGTAGGGTTTTACTTATTGGGTCTGGATTTTCTGTCAATTCAGTCGAATTCACAGGTTGTCTGTGTTGGTAATTCTGGTAAAAATTTGGTTTGTTAGTGGTATCATTGGTGACATAATTTTTATCGTTAGTTTGGTTATTATTTTGGCCCTTATCTTCAAGGCCAATTAATGTGTTCAATGTAGGTCATGAAAAGAGTGTTCCATCATCTATTAATGTGGAATTAAAATCTGTTTCTGTAGTTTCGTTAGCACAATTGTCTGTAGATTGTGAGTGGACTATAGTGTCCATATTTTCTATCGGTGATGCTTCCAGAGAGGTAATTGTGTTCTCTGGGATGTTTGTACATGTAATGTTTGATTCTCTTCGTTATAGTTTTTTATTTCAATATTGTTATGCTTAATGGTTAATTTTTGTATAATTTCCAATATCAATTCTGCGATGTTTACGAAATTTTGTGGAAACCAGTTGGAATCAGAAATGTAATGTTGTGTTTCTGGTAGTTTAGATATTAACTGTGAGTATGTAATAGATATTAAATTTGCGGCCGGAAAAATGTGTCCTACGAGGCTTTTCCAATTTCTGTGCATGTACCAAGATAGAAGTGTAAAAGAATTGAGAATCTCTTCTTGAACTAAGTCTTCGTTTTTTACAGAGCTTATATGTATTTCAAAAAGATGAGTGAAACCTTCTACTTCTTGTCGATCGATTTTGTGTACGCTCTCTTTTCGTGACAGTAGAGCGGCAGTATTAAGTGTGGAACCGAGACGTTTGAGAAATTTAAAAGAAGGTTTCATAAATACACCCGCTCTATCCAAGGTTGTATTTCTGATCATACTCCGTTAGGTAGTTCTTATAGTGTATCTGCTAGTGAGCTAAATAAAATGTCATATATGAGAGAAATATATGTGTTTGTGTGAGGATCACAAAGAAAAAGAATCGAGCCCTTTGTGAGTGGAACTCCATAAATTTCAGTTAGATATGAGAGAAACGCAGTTCGTGTAATTTTTGATGCTTTATCTGATTAAAAAAAGAGGCTGTTGCTCTGCTGCAAAATAGTAATATTTGAGTTGTTTTGCTATGTTTAGGCGTAAATTTGGTATCGATAGTGTTTAACTTCAAAGAGTGAAATGTCACGTTGAAGACGTTTGTTAATTGTAGTTCGTCAGAATGTGTGTCTGTTTTTGAGGAATTTTGACCAATCGGAAGGTTCAGTTTCTCAAATTGTAATTTATTTTTTTGGTGTTGTGTTCCCATTTTTCCAAAGTTTTAAATGAAATAAGATTAGAAAATTATATAAACTGTTTCTAAGTTTCTTTCTCAAAAAAGAACAGTGTGTTTTGTGTGAGTTCTGTTAACGGTTAGAGTTTGTTAACTCACTGGTCGCACCAGTTAAGGCAGACCCAAGGTGAGCTCCTTTAACAGCCTTAAAGTATAACCAGCTAGGGCTTCTTATTTCTGCGCGTGAATTAGGCTTACCTATACCTCTCAGAATAACCAATTCGGTAAAACACTGAAGGTATACTTCAATTATAACGATGTACAAAGGAGTTAACACCGGAGCCAGAGGTATACATATCGTGCAACTACTCCATTAGAATGACTTTAGTTAGTTGAGTTCTCTCTATATAAAAGAGAATAGTGATTTCTCAGTTTGTGATTGGCTGGAGGTGTACCTCCAGTATTTCTACTGCTACAGAGCTATTGATTGTAAAATAGTGTTATGGTGTGGTTTAAAGCTTTCCGGGTCTATAATATACCATCGTTATTTCAATTAATTTCAACAAAATTCTCAACGATATGATATATTAAAATTGTAGGGTTCTTTGGAACCCAGACCTGAGTTCGTTTTTTATATCCATCCAGCAAACAGTGCAAACAGATTTTTTTCACATGGTGCCGAAATTAAGGATTGGCGCATCAAACAAGCAACAGAAATGTTCCCCTCACTTAGATAATCGGGTCTTCAACATTACGACAGCTGCATATGTTTCTATGCGAACCAACAAAACAATCAAATTCAGTAAAGCTTAAATTTCAATACCAATTACGAATTTTTTGTTTTTTAACTCGGTTTCTTGAACAAAAAGACAAAAATCCTAGCTTTGGGATTATGGTTGGTTTTTTTAATTTAATACCGGAGGTATGACAAAAGTATGCCATTATACCGCTTTTTCTATTAATTTTGAAATTTTTGTTTTTTGCTAATTTTTCCAGGTTTTATTATGGATTTTCTCACGCTAGTTTTTTTTGTGTATGTTCAGAATAAACTACATATGGACAAGAATAGGATGCAAAATTGAAAATTGACTTAACTTCACTGACATTCTTTTATCATATATATATATATATATATATATATATATATATATATATATATATAGAAATATATAGAATGACATGAGAGAGATTAGATAACAACTGGAAGCATTACATAGGTTCAAATGTAGTTATTTAAGAAATTAATTGTTTCTTTAATTATCAAGACGAAGTTACGAGGCTGTACAAATAATGACAAATTAAGGCAATTCAAAAGAAATCATTTAAAGTTCTCAAAATTACATTGTAACCGCCACAAAAACTGTGAACTTTTCTCTGAAGACATAATCTTCAATTGGTCTTATTTTCATGTAAGTAGGACCTGTCATTGATTGGGCCTTTATTTGAAATCATTTTTAAGAGCTACCAATATAAGAAAACGAAATTGCAAAAATTTTTTGAAAAAGGTTGCGCCCCAATAAAACTCGAATAATTTTTAATTGTAAGAATTCAATATGAGTCTAAACCTACCCCCTGATTTTTCTCTGCGTCTAACAAAAGCTACTATACGTTTGCAAAAATGATCAATTAGCAAATGAAATATCTCAATAAACCAAAAATAAATGATACCCTTTGTAAAATGATTAGGTTAATTGTTCAAAAAACTGTCGAAAATTTAGTTCGAGAAAGGAGTCTCATAGTTCGAAAAAATTTAGTCACATAAGGAGTGAATGTACAGCTAGCCTTTTAGGGAGTTTTCGAGACTTTGATAGCGAATCTTAGGTCTCTGCTTCTTGCATATTTAAATAAAATAGGACACAAGAGCGTATTTGAAGCCTATTTTGATTAAGAAATTCTGAATTTTGACAAACTTAGTAAAAATATAAACCAAAATCTTGGATAATATTGGCAAGCCTTCTTTGTTCTCAAAACTGAAACTAATAACAATTTTTATAGCAATTTTACGAAATTTTAGCAAAATTGACGAAAATTTGGTCAAAAAGTACTGAAAATGTGAAAAAAACTGCGGAAGTCCGTCTAATTAATGTTCAGAAAATTTTGAGCCTCGATAAATAACAAAAAACTTTTGCTATATTCTACGCTGGACAAGCCTTCTAATGAAACAAGTCTCTACAAGGAAGATATCGATTGGCCGAAATAGATTGAACAAAAAAAACCATTTGAGTATGTAGTCCCCCCCCCCCTCCACTAAAGTGGGATTCTAACTGAGAATAATATACACATGATGTTGCGGAAGAGCTACTTTATCATTATTGTTCAGATTGTTTCCGGGGGGAATGGGGTGGGGTTGGCAAGCATTAGAATCTATGAACATTTTGCCCCAAAATCTCGAATCAGGATTAGGTAAACGTCACTATTAATTCCTTCTTTGTTTGTTTATTTTTAGTGCTAACTGCGCGCAACTATAATTCCAAAATCTATTTTGATTAATAGCGCAACAGCCCGGACTTGAGTCTTGGAGCATTTTAGCGCTGAACCAGCATATTTCAGAAGTAAAAACTTTATTCATTTCTTGACTAGTGCATCTTCAGAATATTTCAAGCCTCTTTATGTGCAGTTTGTTTTTATCATTATGATTATTTTGTGGTAATAGAGTTCAACCAGGCTAAATTTATCCTATATAGTCAGAAAACTACTCATAACACAAATTTTAATCTGAGAAGAGTAATATCACACTTTCTGCATATAACTGATAATTACTACAGTAGTATACACACTATTTACATATGAACCAGATGCCCTGTTGCTTTTATAGGTCTTTTTACGCGTCATTCGGAAACCTCTCAGCTTCAATTAGGTTTCCTATACGAATCATATATTATTTCTCTGATTTCATGCTAGGCTCATAAATGAGTTCTTTCATTTAAAATTAGTTTTATGTATGTTTTATATAAAAAAACGTTTTGATTCCATTCTTGTGGCCTAACCCATATCGCGACTTCATTGAGGTTCAGACGCGTACCATATATAACTTCTTTGATTTCGTACTAGGATCTTGTATGACTTCTTCGGTTTCAAACTAGGTTCATATATGATTTCTTCGATTACAAATGAGGGTCATATCTGATTTTTTGATTTGAACAAGGATCATACACTTTTCAGCATAAATTTTTTACGTTTAATGCATGCTTCATTATTAAAACTTGGATTTCCTTCAGGGATCATATATGATTTCTTTGGTTTCATTGACTCATACTAATTTCGAGTTTTATCATGAATAACTAATAAAATCTGCCTAAAGTCATTAACGAGAGGAACTCTTAAAAATAAAACGAGAGAATTGAGGATATTTTCTCTTTGAGTATGCATAAAACGAGCAAGAACGAGCTAAGTTTTATTAACGATTTAGAATCCGATCACGTCTCATGCATAGTTAAGCGTTAATTTACATTAATTCATCCGTTTAAAACAAAAAAAGTTGCAGTTGAGATAAATTGTGCTGGTATGTTTTACCTGCACATGGCCTTACCTTCACACTTCAAGTAATTTTACCTGCACGTTTTTTAGAGTGTGTATGTGAATTTTATATCCGTTTATACAGCAGTACCACGATCAAAATTGGTCATTAACACTGATTATTACGTCAGCAATCCAATAACACAGCTACTTGTTACGTCATCAATCCAGTAATTGCGTAATCTCTCGTACTGAACCTCAAGTTTCAATCAGTACTGATTCAGTGAAATTGCAAGTGTTGGATCAGTACTGTATCAGAGCACTGCTCATGTCAATTTTAGATTTGGCACGTCTTAAGTCAAGTCTTAAGTCTTGGCACGTCTTGAGTCAAGTCTTGGCCAGGATTTGACTTAGACTTGACAACTCTTTACAAGTCTTAAGACTTGAGATAAGATGCGATCAGTACTGATTTGTCAATTCAAGAAGTGTATTTCACTTGCGAATTACTGATCAAAACTTGAAAATTGTTCAGGATTAACTCCTGTTCAGGATAAATTGTTCAGGATAAAACGTCACGATTAATTTCTTCTTTGTTTGTTTATTTTTAGTGCTAACTGCGCGCAACTATAATTGCAAAATCTATTTTGATTAATAGCACAACCGTTCGGACTTGTGTCTTGGTGCATTTTAGCGCTGAACCAGCATATTTCATTCGTTCAAACTTTATTCATTTCTTGACTAGTGCATCTTCAGAATATTTCAAGCTCCTTTATGTGCAGTTTGTTTTTTTCATTATGATTATTTTGTGCTCATAGAGTTCAATGAGTCTAAATTTATCCTATATAGTCAGAAAACTACTCATAACACAAATTTTAACCTGAGCAGAATAATGTCACACTTTCTGCGTATAACTGATAATTACTACAGTAGTATACACACTATTTACATATGAACTAGATGCCCTGTTGCTTTTATAGGGTTTTTTACGCGTCATTTGGAAACCTCTCAGATTCAATTAGGTTTCCTATACGAATCATATATTACTTCTCTGATTTCAAGCTAGGCTCAGATATGATTTCTTTCATTTAAAATTAGGTTTATATATGTTTTATATAAAAAAATTTTTGATTCCATTCTTGTGAGCTAACCCATATCGCGACTTCCTTGAGGTTTCAGACGCGAACCATATATAACTTCTTTGATTTCGTACTAGGATCTTGTATGACTTCTTCGGTTTCAAATTAGGTTCGTAAATGATTTCTTCGATTACAAATGAGGGTCATATCTGATTTTTTTGATTTGAACAAGGATCATACACTTTTCAGCATGAATTTTTACGTTTAATGCATGCTTCATTATTAAAACTTGGATTTCCTTCAGGGATCATATATGATTTCTTTGGTTTCATAGAAGAATGAAACCTCCTACTACCCGGACTTGAGTCTCAGAGCATTTAGCACTGAACCAGCACATAATAACTGTATAAATTTAATTCAATTCTGAAACATTGCTTCCTCTAAATATTTTTTAAGTTTCTTTTAGTGCAGTTCTTCTTCATTATGATTATATTGAGGTCATGGAGTTAGCCCAAGCTAAAATCATCCTGTATAGTCCGAAAATTACTCGTACGCCAAAATTAAGTCTGAACGGAATATTGTCATACTTTTGTAGCTCATAATTGGAAAAATTACTACAGTAGTGTACTCACTATTTATACAAAAGCTGGTTTTTACCACGAAGCCCACTTAGCTTTAACACTTAGCTTTTATCTAGTGCCAATTACCACAAAACCCATTTAGCTTGGTGCTAACGGCTTGCTAGCAAATCAAATGTTACAAGTACCCTCGCAGAAATTCGAATCGAATATAAAGCAAACCTTGTTGGCGGAGTTAACCTGAATGTGTGTTTTTTATTGAGTAAACTCTTAGTACGAAATCAAGACTACTCAGTGTAATTTGTGACACGAACAGAGTACTGGTCATACTAAAAAATAGAATGACTCTAGACTGATTCAGCGTTGATGTGCTCTGCCACCAACTTCGAAAGCCATGGAATTGACCTACAACAGAGCCCCAATGCATACCAGAATTGGCCTATGAAACTTGATTTAAAAACTTATTATACAATTGATGATTAATTAACTATTTTAAACCTTACCCAATACCGGAAAGCCAAGGTTATCATCACGACTCAAGACTGACAAATTATTCAGAGCTGAATTAAAGAAAAACATTTCAAAGCAGATGTGATTGAGAGCCTAGGTTAAGGTTCACGAACCAAGCCAGCTCTGATCAGATTAACTTGGGTTGCGAACGGACGGGGGGGATGGTTGGAAATGACTCAAAGCTCGCTCATACAAATTTCGAGTTTTATCATGAATAACTAATAAAATCTGCCTAAAGTCATTAACGAGAGAAACTCTCAAAAGAAAAACGAGAGAATTGAGGATATTTTCTCTATGAGTATGCTTAAAACGAGCAAGAACGAGCTAAGTTTTAGTAACGATTTAGAATCCGATCACGTCTCATGCATAGTTAAGCATTAATTTACATTAATTCATCCATTTAAAACAAAAAAAAAGTTGCAGGTGATTTACATGAATGATGTGCAGGTAAGTAGTTTTGAGATTTTACCTGCACATGGCCTTAGCTTAACACTTCAGGTAATTTTACCTGCACGTTTTTTAGAGTGTGTATGTGAGCTGAGCTTTATATCCGTTTATACAGCAGTACCACGATCAAAATTGGTCATTAACACTGATTATTACGTCAGCAATCCAATAACACAGCTACTTGTTACGTCATCAATCCAGTAATTGCGTAATCTCTCGGACTGAACCTCAAGTTTCAATCAGTACTGATTCAGTGAAATTGCAAGTTTTGGATCAGTACTGTATCAGAGCACTGCTCATGTCACTTTTAGACTTGGCACGTCTTAAATCAAGTCTTAAGTCTTGGCAAGTTTTGAGTCAAGTCTTGACACGTCTTTACAAGTCTTAAGACTTGAGATAAGACGCGATCATTACTGATTTGTCAATTCAAGAAGTGTATTTCACTGAAGAAGTACTGATCAAAACTTGAAATTCGTTCAGGGCTATCAAATAATAGGTAGTATCCCAAGACAGTTGATGTCATCTTCATTATCAATGACCACTTTTATTAGCTATATTAACGCATGCAGACAAAATGCGACCACATTTTTAAATTAAGCACATCAGAATACTGTTTTCGACTTTCGTTATTAATGGTTTCCCTCTGTGGCCTTTGGTCTCGTTTCAATCCATTAAGAACTCGATACGTCGAAAGATATTTTATTTCAGCAGATTGGGTACCTTCAATTTTCAGCGGTATCAGCACAAATCTTACATAATTTCCGCACATTCGGCGGATTTCTTACGTATTATCCGCCTACAGCTGCTGACATCTCGACCCGGGAGTCTAACATAGATCTATAATCAGGCAAAGCCCAAAAAATTTTTCTGAAACATAAAACATACTATAATCCGATTAGAGATTAGTGACCTGATGGGAGCAGAATAAGGTATAAGTTGATTTTTATAATTCAGTTCTGATTATAATCGATAATTATCAACTCAAAACAGTTTTATTTTCTCCGGACACGCTCTCACAATCCGGCAGAAGATATCGCCATTCAGGAAGTCCATTATCAAACCAATCAATTCTTGCATGTCTTGGCCCACAAACTTAGCACAGAAAGCCTTCGCAGCCGGTTTCTTCATTCTGCCACACAGTGGCCCCAATTTACTGGTTAGAAGAGCTGGTATCAACCGCTTCGCTGCCGCGACCACCAAATCCATTCCCATCTTACATCCTGGACATTTTCCAATTCTCCGCTCCAATTCTCCGGATGCAATAAGATCTCTTTGTTCTTTTTCGCTCATGTGCTGGACCTCGTCCCGAACTTGCCGGTAGGAATCGCCAACAACAGTAGTAAACAACAACAACAACAAACAAACTGTCTGCAGCATGTTGTGTGTAAGGGACAGAAAAACAACAGACTGAGATAATTGTTAAATAAGCTTTATAGAAAACTAAAGGATGAAACTGTATTCCACATATGAAGCCAAAATTGTAAAAATTGGAGCAAGTTCGTTCAAAACCATGTGCTCCATCAGACAGGAACAAAATCTTACTTTTTGGAAACTTTAGAACATACTTTTCATGAGCATACGTTTTGTTTAATTTCGAGGTCGCTGTTACAGAATTGTTTTCATAACGCTATAAAACTGCCTGGCTGCGATGAAAATGGATGTCGGTTTTGAGGTCGGACCTACATCATTCTCATTCTAATGAGCGGACACGAGTGTGAGCAGAAAAACATGCTTCCTATACATTTTCTACAAAATAGAAAAAAGTGTCTGTTAGATTCAAATTTTTGTGAAAAGCTGCGGCCATGATAAGGCCTTAAAGTAGGACGCATGAAATAATTTTCATACGGAGTTAAGTAGGTCCTCTGAAATAATTTGATGTTCGTTTGTTCCTGAATTTAACGTTCTATATAATAGGTCATTGACTCCAAAGCGCCAGAGAATAGGATTATGAAAAATATCATATACAATCAAACTAGGAAAAAAGTATAGAGGGCTTACACTGAGAAAAGTGTCAATTTCAGAGGGTTAACTTTGCTAACTTTGAGGTTGACATAAAGTAATATTTGTGAAACAGTAGTAAATGATTTTACGAAGTTTTCATTTCAACAGAATTGAACTCCTCAATGCGTACTGGGGCTGTGGTTACTTAAAATTGTAAATAACAATCAAAGACGTCGACATGAAAATCCAGGTTCAAACTTGCGCGGAAAGCACAACTAAAAGAACAAAAATTGTGGATTCGAATTGGATAGTACAGTAAGACATCATGAAGACTTTGGTAGCCCTAAATCGAGGACTTTGGATCACCGAGGAAATTGAGTAGCGTAAGAATGCCGACGCCTGCCTTAAAAAAAACGAACCTATCACAGCCACCACCCCAGACATTTGAGAATTTTCATCGTGTAAGATCTTACAAATTTCTTACAAAATTGTCTTACAAGTACTTATAAGTTTATGCATCGTCTGACTTAGAATTTGTAAGACAATTTATCAGGTCTTACCCGATAAAAATTTTTTATCAAGTCTGATAAGATCTAAGATCTTACACGATAAAAATTCACTTTTGTCAGATCTTACAAGATAAAAATTCTGCCTTATAAGATCTTACACAATAAAAATTCTGCCTGACAAAAAATGTTTATTGTGTAAGAACTTATAAGAATATTATAACATCTTGTAAGATAAACATGCAGAAAACTATGACGCATCATTTTGATAAGATTTTTATCAGGTTTTATACGATACAAATTCTTCAATTATGGAATGTTTTTCATATTGAAGACAGTTAAGAGTTGCTTTCAAGCAGTAGCCAAAACGCTACAGCTTGTATCACTTAAGTGTCAGAGCAACAAAGAGTAAATTATCTTATGTAGTCTTTTGAGTTATATAAGATATCGTGAAAAAAGTTATTAGAGTGTTAGGGGCTTTTTCTGAGGCTGTGATTATCAAACTAGGCTGGAAAATTTTCTTCAAAGTCGAAAACTATATTGGACTGCTAAAATTAGCCATAGTACCTAGTTAAAACTCAGAATAAAAATGCCGCCAAAATAGAATCAGCGAACAGTTTTTCGTTTCAGAATTGGCTAGTTGACCGATTATTTTTTACTTTCATATGAACTTGACTACGTTATACGGTTAATTTGAAATCATTAAAACATGTCATATCAGATCTTACACAATAAAAATTCTACCCTACGTGAACTTTTATCGTGTAAGATCTGATAAGATACTTATCACATCTTATAAGATAACAATTCTGCAAAATTGAATTATTATCTTATAAGATCTGATAAGTATCTTATCAGATCTTAAAGATTAATGTTCACATAGGGAAGAATTTCCATCGCGTAAAACCAGATAAGATCTTGCACGATAAAGATTTCTGATCAGCATCTTATCAGATCTTACACGATAAAAATCCCAAAACCACTGGGGCAATCACTCCACAAAGAAAGACTTTCAACCCCGCTCTGACCAGTTATTAATGAAGCCAGTGACTGTAGATATTCATAAATTGGTGTTCGCATGGGTCCAAGGCTTTATTTTCCTCCAAGCGATGTTTTTCCTATCACCGTCAGCTCGGCCGCTTGGGTTGCTTCCACAGGTCTAACTGGTTTCCTGAGCGGTTCCTTAAACTGCTTCCGTCCTGTCAGCATGAATTCGGAGTTTTTAGGATAAACTGGAGGAATTTATCCCAGAGTCGATTCTTTTTGATGTCGTGAGCTGCTCAATTTTGTGGTTAATTTTCCAATCTTAGAGTGCAAAATGAGCCAGAGCATCCGAAATCAATGAACTGTAATGAAATGTGAACAATGTTGTCGCGCATAAAACTTCCCTCCCTATCATCAAAAGGTGAATACATCAATCAGCTGTTGTCCTAATGACTACAATTTGGTCGACGAGCAGAGATGTTATAAGTCACGCAGAAGAACTAAGTGCGTTTTTACGAAGGCCACAATGGGCTCTCCTAAGGCGGGATCGAGTGACACAAAAGCGCGAGGAGCTGTAAATGAAATCAATTGTCGTAGCCGAGAACAACCATAGTATATTCATCAGATCAATTTTTCGTTTCTAAATTATCATAAATTTGTCTAGCCCTTTTCTAATCAATGTCTTTTCTCATTCCCAGGTTGAGGTCCCAGACCCAAAGTGGATATGTCCAGACAGGTCCAGACGGAAAGTGCCTATGTCCAGACCGTCCCAGACTTAAAGTGCCTATGTCCAGACCGTCCCAGACGGAAAGTGGATATGTCCAGACTTTCGTGCGTTCAAAATTTTTCGTGCGTTCTTCGTGCGTTCGAAGAGAAATATGTCCAGACCATCCCAGACCGAAACAGTAAATGTCCAGACTTTCGTGCGTTCTTGTCCAGACCATCGTGCGCTCCAACTCAAATTCGTGCTTTCAATGCCAAATTTTTAGTGCGTCCATGTCCAGACCATCGTGCGGTTATGTCCAGACCACCCTGCGTTCAAATCCAGACCATCGTGCGTTCATGTCCAGACTTTCGTGCGTTCACCAGACCGAAAAAAAATTACATCCTGGGGTGAAGTGCTATTCCTTGAAGATGAAGACAGAGAGGGTTCCAAAATTCCACAAATACATATAATTAAGGTTTATCAAAAAATTTGATTTTAAATCACTTTTTCTATAAGATTGAGGGATAAACCGACCCCTCCAACCAGGGTTGGGATGTTAGATTTTTCGCTCAGTACTATAGAAGAATTGATTTAAAGAAAAAACTTTTTGATATTTGCACTACTTTCGTCTCCCTTCAAAACTTTCCAGTTTCACTTGCATCCAAATGATTTTTTTGCAAATCTTTAAGAGTAATTTGAAAGTAGATTACAACAAGAACTCAAAAACCTAGGTTGCGGGTCGAATTTTTGCTCCGTCATAGAGAAAAAAAATGATTTAAAAATAATATAAAAAATGATATTTGCATTTCATTTGTCTAAAAACCGACCTTCCACACTAGGTTTTTGGAACCTTCCTGTTATCTCCTTTCAAATTATACTTGCAATTTTTCAAAAAAAATTGTTGGGTGCAAATGAAACTGGAAAGTGTTGACAGGAGACAAAATTAGTGAAATTATCGAAAAATTTTTATTTTTGGATCATTTTTCTCTATATGATGCAGCAAAAAATTGACCCCCCAACCTCGGTTTTTGAAATGTTACTCTAGTCTATTTTCAAATTATACCTGCAATTCTTCAAAAAAATCAGTTAGATGCAAGTGGAACTGGAAAGTGTTGAAAGGAGACAAAAGTAGTGACATTATCAAAAAATTTTAATTTTGGATCATTTTTTCTATATGACGCAGCAAAAAATTGACCCCCCAATCTTGGTTTTTGAAATGTTACAATAATCTATTTTTAAATTTTACCTGCAATTCTTCAAAAAAATCAGTTAGGTGCAAGTGAAACTGGAAAGTGTTGAAAGGAGACAAAAGTAGTGAAATTATCGAAAAATTTTAATTTTGGATCATTTTTCTCTATATGATGCAGCAAAAAATTGACCCCCCAACCTCGGTTTTTGAAATGTTACTCTAGTCTATTTTCAAATTATACCTGCAATTCTTCAAAAAAATCAGTTAGATGCAAGTGGAACTGGAAAGTGTTGAAAGGAGACAAAAGTAGTGACATTATCAAAAAATTTTATTTTTGGATCATTTTTTTCTATATGATGCAGCAAAAAATTGACCCCCCAACCTTGGTTTTTGATATGTTACTATAATCTATTTTCAAATTATACCTGCAATTCTTCAAAAAAATCAGTTAGATGTAAGTGAAACTGGAAAGTGTTGAAAGGAGACAAAAGTGGTGAAATTATCGAAAAATTTTAATTTTGGATCATTTTTTTCTATATGACGCAGCAAAAAATTGACCCCCCAATCTTGGTTTTTGAAATGTTACAATAATCTATTTTCAAATTTTACCTGCAATTCTTCAAAAAAATCAGTTAGGTGCAAGTGAAACTGGAAAGTGTTGAAAGGAGACAAAAGTAGTGAAATTATCGAAAAATTTTAATTTTGGATCATTTTTTTCTATATGATGCAGCGAAAAATTGACCCCCCCCCAACCTTGGTTTTTGAAATTTTACTATAATCTATTTTCAAATTATACCCGCAATTCTTCAAAAAAATCAGTTAGATGCAAGTGAAACTGGAAAGTGTTGAAAGGAGACAAAAGTAGTGAAATTATCGAAAAATTTTATTTTTGGGTCATTTTTTTCTATATCATGGAGCAAACAAATGACCCACCACCCACCAAATTTTTCGAAATCTTGCTTTAATCATTTTTCAATTTATACTTGCTATTTTTCAAAAAAAAATTCTTGGGTGCAAGTGAAACTGGAAAGTGTTGAATGCAGACAAAACTAGTGAAAATACAGTTTTTGGGATTGGTTCATGGTCTTGTCCAAGCCCAACCAAACTTGATGTGAACTATCCCCAGGTTATGTACATTATGAGACAAGAAAAATCCGCTACAGCTTACTTCTAGTAAAAATTAGTTTTTCGTACGGAAACTTGTGATTATTTCAAGTAAGTAATTTTAAAAAATTGATCTTTTTCATTAGGTTTCATTACTGTCTATTTTAGCCAATATTGATATGGAGTATCCCCGAAGTATAAAGACACTGAGACAAAAAAGTTTTAGCTATAGCTTGCCTCTGGAAAAAGTTAAGTTTTCGCAAAAAAATTTGCGATTATTTCAAACGAGTAATTTTAAAAATATTTCTTTTTGATTAGGTCAGAAAAGTGTTCAAACTCAATCAAACTTGGCATGTAGAATTCCAAATGTCGTAAAAGGTAGAACAAAAACGATTACGGCTATAGCTTACCTCTGGGACAATTTAGCTCTGAAACGGCTATTTGCGATTAATTCGAAGAAAAAAACTTGAAATATTCTTTTTTTTGTTTGGGCCATAGAGCAATCCCAAGGAATCCAACCTTTGTACGGAGTATCCTCATTTTACTTGGGATTTAGAATGAAAAAAAAATGGCTATAACTTGCGTATATAAAAAATTAGTTGCTGTTAGTTAAATTTTTCATTTATTCGACTAACTTATCAAAAAATTGGGTATTTTTGACCTCGTCAATAAGATCTTCAACTCAAACAAAAACCGTTACAGAGCTAACTTGTCATGTGTTTAAATGAAAAAAAAGAAATGTTTGGCATAGCTTGCCTTGAAGCAAATTATTTAGTGAAACAATTTTCGTTGAGTCTAGAATTCGTAAATTTTTTTCAGTGTCCTCACAATAAAAAACACTTGGTTTATTGTTTTTAAGTTACTTCAAACTAAAAATCTTCTTTAATATTAACTGAGCTAAGCATATTATACATTGCGCGAACAGAAATGATTATTTGTTTATCTTTTATGCCTTAAAATTGCTGGAGTTTTCCAAAATTTTTCTCTTTTTTTGGGGGGGAACTTATGAATTTATCATTATTTTTTAACCTATATAAAACAGAAATATGACATATTTATGCTTGTTATTCTGCACAGAAACTCTACTTTTGGGATCAGTATACACAGTTTATCGTTTACGAAAATATGATGTCAAAAAATTCAAAAGTATCGGGAAAAAAAATAAAAAAAAGCATTTTTTGACATTTTTTACTGGTTTTAACTAATGTTTTCACATTGAAACCATACTTTTTTGTACTCGTCGAGCAGTTTATTATCTGAACGTAACCACTAAACCATTTTTCAGATAAACGTTCTGGAATTTCGTTGAGAAAATGGTCAAGGAAGACCACCTAGTCGGGGTCGAAATTTCGAAAAAAAATCGAACTTTCAAAGTTGTTTATGTTTATAACTTCAAGCATGTAGAGAATTGGAAAACGTTCTATAGCTCAAAATGAAGCTTAGCTAATTTGCTTTACGATCATGTATATAATTATAGGGTTCGCTGGGACCTACGATTAAGTTTTTCCGCTTACACTAAAAAATGCCGAAAATCAGCTGTTTTGGACCAGGGGGTCAAAATCGTCAAAAATTAAAAAAACTGTTTTTCGGAACTTTTTTATGCTCCAGATGATAGCCCTTTTCTTCCTGATTCCAAAACACCTTCATTTTTAAGAATCCGTTCGGTAGTCTTTGAGAAATAGCCCTTTGAAATCAGCCTGGGGCGACCCGATATAGCTATATAGCTTGGGGCGGCAAATTATAGCTGGAGCTCGTGAATTTTTATATATATATATATATATATATATATATATATATATAGCTATAATACAACAGGTGCAGTTTTGGAGCTTTTGAAATATGCAACTTGAGTTTGATCCTCTTTACAGGTAAGTTATATCCGTTGACCATATGAAAAATTCGAATTGCGTGCCCCGTGGTCAAACGACAGCTATACGCCGACTGAGCATGTCATCTGACAGCAGGAGGTGTGCTATGAAGTGCTGTCCGGCTAGACCATTATAATTAACCTGCAAAGAGGTGCATATGAAATGAAATGTATCGGAAACGTTCAAATGGTGATAGTAAGTTAGTGAAAGCAATGAGAAAGTGTCAGAGCCCCCCCCGCCACCCCCCCCCAAATCCGGCAGCTACACCAGAATACCCCCGCCCGTGCTACGTGTCGTACCGTACGAGTGTTGCACGACGCAGAATAGCTGCGCGCGCTGCTGTAGAGCGCAGATCAGAGTGTCGGGCGTGCCCAAGTTCATTTTAATAGCAGGAACTGAGTATTTTAGATCAAGTGAGATGCAGTCAAGGTATTTTGACGACCATGTACCTGGACAGGGAGTTAATGTCAATGAATTCTTGAGTCCAGGAGGACGCAGAAAGGAGATAAGAGTTAAATGTTCCCAAGGTTTTAAAAAAGACAAGGACTTATATAGGACAAGACGTCAAGTTGATTTAGATATCGCAACCTCTATAAGGTTCGTCAATTTCCAAGCTAAGTGCGAACCTGGGCAAGTACTAGCGAAAGTCTGGAAGATATTTAAGAACGCGAAATCGATCAAGTTGGGCAAATTAAGACCAAATCAGAAAACGGGCGAAAAGAAACAATGGCGTTACAATGGCTGGGTCAATTTTTTTGGCAGTGGAGACTGCAAACGTGCCAGGAGTCTTATTGAGAAAAAGAGAGAAAAATACGGCGAAATGATCATTGAAAAAGTTGGCAAGATCAGATGTCTTGGTTTTCATACCAAGAAGAAGGTTGTAGCTTTACCGAAAAAAGAATTCCTGCAAAAAAGGAAGTGCCTAGGCAATTTTCCAGCTGGGGTAAACGATGGTCCCCAATAAACGAAAGTCGATTTGCGGATGATGTTTTTGATTGTTTATTATCAAATGGTATTGTGCTAGTCGATTAATTGTTATAGCAATGTTGTTTTAGTGTTTGCCGTGTAGTTTTATTCTTCCATATTGAGAAATTGTTTATTTGATGCTTATTTAGCTAATCTGAATTCAGAATTGTCCCATCTGAGAGCTTTTTTTTCTTTATCATTTATTTGTACTGCTTCTATTAACTTTTGCTTGGTTTGTTTTCAAGGATTCTGCAGGGGAAACCCTAGATTACCAACAGAATCGTTGAAAACATTCCATTATTAGCTCAAAATTACGATTTTTCCGCATTTTAGAAGTTTAAGAAATTGAAAAATAGGTCTTTTTCATCAGGTCAAGGAGTTGTTCAAATCGAACCAAACTCGGGGAGCAGTATCCCCAGGGTATGTAGAGTGTAAAACAAAAAGAATTTTTGTTATAGCTTGCCTAGGGAAAAGTTAGTTTTTCATACGGAAATTTGCGAATTTCGCGAATAACGAATTTTGAAAATAGGTCTATTTCATCGGGTCAAGGAGTTGGCCAAATCGAACCAAACTCGGTATGCAGTATCCCCACGGTCTGTAGAGTGTAAAACAAAAAAATTTTTGGTTTAGCTTGCCTAGGAAAAAAGTTAGTATTTCATACGGAAATTTGCAATTATTTCAAATATTTTTTTTTTAAATATAGTATTTTTCGTCGGGTCAAGGAGTTGTCCAAATCGAACCAAACTCGGTATGCAGTATCCCCAGGGTATGTAGAGTGTAAAACAAAAAGAATTTTTGTTATAGCTTGCCTAGGGAAAAGTTAGTATTTCATACGGAAATTTGCGAATTTCGCGAATAACGAATTTTGAAAATAGGTCTATTTCATCGGGTCAAGGAGTTGGCCAAATCGAACCAAACTCGGTATGTAGTATCCCCAGGGTATGTAGAGTGTAAAACAAAAAGAATTTTTGGTTTAGCTTGCCTAGGAAAAAAGTTAGTATTTCATACGGAAATTTGCGAATTTCGCGAATAACGAATTTTGAAAATAGGTCTATTTCATCGGGTAAAGGAGTTGTCCAAATCGAACCAAACTCGATATGCAGTAACCCCAGGCTCTGTAGAGTGTAAAACGAAAAGAATTTTTGGTATAGCTTGCCTTGGAAAAAAGTCAGTATTTAATACGGAAATTTGCGAATTTCGCGAATAACGAATTTTGAAAATAGGTCTATTTCATCGGGTCAAGGAGTTGTCCAAATCAAACCAAACTCGATATGGAGTATCCCATGTGTATCTAGATTATAAAACGAAAAGAATTTTTGCTATAGCTTGCGTAGGAAAAAAGTTAGTTTTTCGTTCGTTACTTTCCGATTAATTCGAATAATTAATTTTAAATAATTTTTAAAAATAGGTCTTTTTGATAAAGTCAAGGAGTTGTTCAAATCAAACCAAACTCGGCATGGAGTATCCCCAGCGTATGTAGAGTGTAAAACGAAAACAATTTTTTGTATAGCTTTCCTAGGAAAAAAGTTAGTATTTCATACGGAATTTTGCGATTATTTCAAATATTTAATTTTTAAATATAGTATTTTTGATCGGGTCAAGGAGTTGTTCAAATCGAACCAAACTCGTTATGGAGTATCCCCGGGGTATATAGAGTCTAAAACAAAAACAATTTTTGGTATAGCTTGCCTAGGAAAAAAGTTAGTATTTCATACGGAAATTTGCGAATTTCGCGAATAACGAATTTTGAAAATAGGTCTATTTCATCGGGTCAAGGAGTTGTCCAAATCAAACCAAACTCAAAATGGAGTATCCCATGTGTACCTAAATGATAAAACAAAAAGAATTTTTGCTATAGCTTGCGTAGGAAATAAATTAGTTTTTGTTCGTTACTTTCCGATTAATTCGAATAATTAATTTTGAATAATTTTTAAAAATAGGTCTTTTTGATAAAGTCAAGGAGTTGTTCAAATCAAACCAAACTCGGCATGGAGTATCCCCAGGGTATGTGTAGTGTAAAACAAAAACAATTTTTGGTATGGCTTTCCTAGGAAAAAAGTTAGTATTTCATACGGAATTTTGCGATTATTTCAAATATTTAATTTTTAAATATAGTATTTTTCATCGGGTCAAGGAGTTGTTCAAATCGAACCAAACTCGTTATGGAGTATCCCCAGGGTATATAGAGTCTAAAACAAAAACAATTTTTGGTATAGCTTGCCTAGGAAAAAAGTTAGTATTTCATACGGAAATTTGCGAATTTCGCGAATAACGAATTTTGAAAATAGGTCTATTTCATCGGGTCAAGGAGTTGTCCAAATCAAACCAAACTCGAAATGGAGTATCCCATGTGTACCTAGATTATAAAACAAAAAAATTTTTGCTATAACTTGCGTAGGAAAAAAGTTAGTTTTTGTTCGTTACTTTCCGATTAATTCGAATAATTAATTTTGAATAATTTTTAAAAATAGGTCTTTTTGATAAAGTCAAGGAGTTGTTCAAATCAAACCAAACTCGGCATGGAGTATCCCAAGGGTATGTGGAGTGTAAAACAAAAACAATTTTTGGTATAGCTTGCCTAGGAAAAAAGTTAGTATTTCATATGGAATTTTGCGATTATTTCAAATATTTAATTTTTAAAAATAGGTCTTTTTGATAAGATCAAGGAGTTGTTCAAATCAAACCAAACTCGGCATGGAGTATCCCCAGGGTATATAGAGTCTAAAAAAAAATAATTTTTGCTATTGCTTGCCTAAGAAAAAAGTTAGTTTTTCATACGGAAATTTGCGATTTTCGCGAATAAGGAATTTTCAAAATAGGTCTTTTTCATCGGGTCAAGGAGTTGTCCTAATCAAACCAAACTCGAAATGGAGTATCCCATGTGTACCTAGAATATAAAACAAAAAGAATTTTTGCTATAGCTCGCGTAGGAAAAAAGTTAGTTTTTGTTCGTTACTTTCCGATTTATTCGAATAATTAATTTTGAATAATTTTTAAAAATAGGTCTTTTTGATAAAGTCAAGGAGTTGTTCAAATCAAACCAAACTCGGCATGGAGTATCCCCAGGGTATGTGGAGTGTAAAACAAAAACAAATTTTGGTATAGCTTGCCTAGGAAAAAAGTTAGTATTGCATACGGAATTTTGCGATTATTTCAAATATTTAATTTTTAAAAATAGGTCTTTTTGATAAGATCAAGGAGTTGTTCAAATCAAACCAAACTCGGCATGGAGTATCCCCAGGGTATATAAAGTCTAAAACAAAAACAATTTTTGCTATTGCTTGCCTAAGAAAAAAGTTAGTTTTTCATACGGAAATTTGCGATTTTCGCGAATAAGGAATTTTCAAAATAGGTCTTTTTCATCGGGTCAAGGAGTTGTTCAAATCAAACCAAACTCGGTATGGAGTATCCCCAGGGTATGTAGAGGGGAAAACAAAAAGAATTTTTGCTATTGCTTGCCTAGGAAAAAAGTTAGTTTTTCATACGGAAATTTGCGATTTTCGAGAATAACGAATTTTGAAAATAGGTCTATTTCATCGGGTCAAGGAGTTGTCCAAATCGAACCAAACTCGGTATGGAGTATCCCCAGGGTATGTAGAGGGTAAAACAAAAAGAATTTCCGCTATTGCTTGCCTAGAAAAAAAGTTAGTTTTTCATACGGAAATTTGCGATTTTCGCGAATAAGGAGTTTTCAAAATAGGTCTTTTTCATCGGGTCAAGGAGTTGTTCAAATCGAACCAAACTCGTTATGGAGTAACCCCCGGGGTATATAGAGTCTAAAACAAAAACAATTTTTGGTATAGTCTGCCTAGGAAAAAAGTTAGTATTTCATACGGAAATTTGCGAATTTCGCGAATAACGAATTTTGAAAATAGGTCTATTTCATCGGATCAAGGAGTTGTCCAAATCAAACCAAACTCGATATGGAGTATCCCATGTGTACCTAAATATAAAACTAAAAGAATTTTTGCTATAGCTTGCGTAGGAAAAAAGTTAATTTTTCGTTCGTTACTTTCCGATTAATTCGAATAATTAATTTTAAACAATTTTTAAAAATAGGTCTTTTTGATAAAGTCAAGGAGTTGTTCAAATCAAACCAAACTCGGCATGGAGTATCCCCAGGGTATGTAGAGTGTAAAACAAAAACAATTTTTGGTATAGCTCGCCTAGGAAAAAAGTTAGTATTTCATACGGAATTTTGCGATTATTTCAAATATTTAATTTTTAAAAATAGGTCTTTTTGATAAGGTCAAGGAGTTGTTCAAATCAAACCAAACTCGGCATGGAGTATCCCCAGGGTATATAGAGTCTACAACAAAAACAATTTTTGCTATTGCTTGCCTAGGAAAAAGTTAGTTTTTCATACGGAAATTTGCGATTTTCGCGAATAAGGAATTTTCAAAATAGGTCTTTTTCATCGGGTCAAGGAGTTGTTCAAATCAAACCAAACTCAGTATGGAGTATCCCCAGGGTATGTAGAGGGTAAAACAAAAAGAATTTTCGCTATTGCTTGTCTAGGAAAAAAGTTAGTTTTTCATACGGAAATTTGCGATTTTCGCGAATAAGGAATTTTAAAAATAGGTCTTTTTCATCGGGTCAAGGAGTTGTTCAAATCAAACGAAACTCGGTATGCAGTATCGCCAGGGTATGTAGAGTGTAAAACAAAAAGAATTTTTGGTATAGCTTACCTAGGAAAAAAGTTAGTATTTCATACGGAAATTTGCGATTTTCGAGAATAACGAATTTTGAAAATAGGTCTATTTCATCGGGTCAAGGAGTTGTCCAAATCAAACCAAACTCGGTATGCAGTATCCCCAGGGTATGTAGAGTGTAAAACAAAAAGAATTTTTGGTATAGCTTGCCCAGGAAAAAAGTTAGTATTTCATACGGAAGTTTGCGATTTTCGAGAATAACTAATTTTGAAAATAGATCTATTTCATCGGGTCAAGGAGTTGTCCAAATCAGACCAAACTGGGCATGGAGTTTCCCCCGTGTAGGTAAAGTGTAGAAAACAAATTTTGCTATAGCTTGTGTAGGAAAAAAAGTTAGTTTTTCATACGGAAATTTGCAATTTTCGCGAATAAGGAGTTTTAAAAATAGGTCTTTTTCATTGGGTCAAAAAGTTATTCAAATCAATCCAAACTCGGTATTGAGTATCCCATGTATACATAGATTGTAAAACAGAAAAAATTTTTTGGTACAGCTTGTGTAGGAAAAAAATTTATTTTATCGTACGGAAATTTCGATTAATTCGAATAGTTAATTTTAAATATTTTTTGAAAATAGGTCTTTTTCATCGGGTCAAGGAGTTGTTCAAATTCAACCAAACTGGGTATGGAGGAGTATACCATGGGTAACTAGAGTGTAAAACAGAAAGTATTTTTGGTACTATTCGCCTGGGAAAAAAGATAGTATTTCATACGAAAATTTGCGATTATTTCGAATATTTGGCGATTATTGTGTTTTAAAATAGGTCTTTTTTAAATATTTAATTTTCATCGGGCCGAGATGTTGTTGAAATCAAGTAAGACTCACTGTCAGAGGTCTGCTGTGTCTAAGTAATCTAAAATGCCTAGAGTTTAAGGGTTATGTTTTCCAGGTATAATTGCTTTTCGTTTTGAACGTACACATCAACTTGGAATTTTTTCAGTTGTAAAGATGAGACAGTATGAAATCGTTGTAAATGAGAAAGGCGTTCATTGCAAGACTCCGCCGTTGAGGGAAGATGATAATGTTCGACATGACCAAACAAGTTTTGAAAATAAATTCTTGCGTGAGATGGAGGAACTCAAAAAGAAACTAGAAGAGCTCACAAAGAGAGTGAAAGAACTTGAAAAAGCAAATGCTGAAGTGGTAGACTTGACTGGTGACTCGAGCTCTGATACAGTCTCAGTGCATTCTGAAGACTTAAACCCAGTTGAGAATGGCTTTTTTTGGCTGAGGTTAGACTGTAATTTCGTTAACTTACCTAAACAGGTCGTACATATTGATTACTGGAATCAGATTTAGCTAAACAGTTCGTACATATTGATTACTGGAATCAGATTTAACAGTTTCATTCATAGTTGTGTCTATTAATCAGTTTTTCCTCAGAATGACAATCTTGATTTAATTGTGCGGTTTGCGTTCCAATGATTTTCTGTTTGATCTCAATCTTCTAAATTTTTTCAGGTCTTGAAAATGTCTGCTGCTAAATTCAACTGGTTAATTATGAGTAATCAGAAGGATGACGTTCGAATTATTGACGCAGATTCAGATATGTGGGGCTGTTTAAACTATTTCGACAAAGTGAAGCTGGAAGCGGGTAGTAACATAATGCTTAACAGGGATGGTAAATTGTGTGGTTACTCAATTGTGCTGCAAGGTATTGATGATTTTTCAAGCGAGCTAGAAGAGTTAAAGCGAATTACAAAGCCTCTCAAAGCTGTGGAACCTATGACTGTGGAAAATTGCCCAGCAGCTTCGGAAGTATCCAGCGGCAATTGCTTGAATCCACAATCTTCGTCAAAGATTGCGAAGGGATCTATTGTCTCGGTATGATTATCTTTTACTTGCATCATTGAAATCCTAGTCGGCGCAAGCACAGATGATTGTTTCTTTTTAGTGTTGTGCAAAACATAAAGGAATGACTGAAGTTTTGCTAGAGAATGAGAAACGGATGCATGATTTGGTCGACCTTCTGCGAGGCTCAACAAGTCAGGCCGCCAATGATTTGCTAGCCGTGAAGCGCAACTTCAATAATTACGTTAGTCTAATTTGACAACTTAACTTACATTATCATTTTAAAAAGTTTGTGTTCTCTTGAAGGTCACCAGCGCGCTTGCAAGTATTGACGAGATTGCGGAACTTCCGGAAGAACCTGGTAACGTTGAAGATAACCCAGACGAGGATCAAACGGATAACCACGACGATCATGATGAGCACACAGTCTTTCGGTTTGTGGGGAAGAAACCTCCTGTGCAGTTTGGTCTGAACGGGAAAAATCTAGACCATGTCTACAGTGGGCACAAACCCTCCGAATACGGACTGGCACTTCGTAAGTGGATTTACGGAGTTGATGGATTGGCTTACGAGATGATTCTACCCAAAAAGATCCTGACAGATGGAAGAAAGTGTGCATCAAAGGAGTCCTTGCTAAAAATTTTTTCGTGAGTTAGAAAATTTCTTGTTTCTGAAAGATGTTTGACGTTTTCCCAAAATCCCGTGAACTCCCTTTAGTAAGTTAACGTTTAACAAGTCTCAATTTTAGGATCAGTTGAGAGAAAGTTTCCGAGCTCATCATTCCCCGATGCCAGAAAACAAGCCAAGAAAGCGGCCAATAAAGCTGGATTAAATGCGAAGCAGAGGTTAGAAGGTAAAGGCAAGTACAGCGAAGAAGCTAAGAATAAGAAGAAAGGTTTGTATCGGGGGAAAAAAGCCAACCAAGAAAATGCATAATTATAGATTTATTGAGTTCACTCACTTTGTTCCAGATCCATAGCTCGTTCAAGGTGCTAAGAGTATACTTTACTTGTATGTACTTCTATTAGTTCTATAACTGTCAGATGCAACAGGACTCAGATGCAGCAGTTAAATTTATGAGTTAGTTTAGATTTCTAATGCTTTAAACTGAATCAAAGCTTCCAAATTTAATTTATGAGATAGTGTGTAGTTTCACTCATGAACCCACAAACAACATAATGACTTTCAATCTTGTTTTCTTTGATTCTTCTTGTTTGTACTCAACTATTTGACTTGCTTCGATGTGATTCAACCAAACCAAACCAAACTCGGTATGCAGTATCCCCAGGGTATGTAGAGTGTAAAACAAAAAGAATTTTTGGTATAGCTTGCCCAGGAAAAAAGTTAGTATTTTATACGGAAGTTTGCGATTTTCGAGAATAACTAATTTTGAAAATAGATCTATTTCATCGGGTCAAGGAGTTGTCCAAATCAGACCAAACTGGGCATGGAGTTTCCCCCGTGTAGGTAGAGTGTAGAAAAAAAAATTTTTGCTATAGCTTGTGTAGGAAAAAAAGTTAGTTTTTCATACGGAAATTTGCGATTTTCGCGAATAAGGAATTTTAAAAATAGGTCTTTTTCATTGGGTCAAAAAGTTATTCAAATCAAACCAAACTCGGTATTGAGTATCCCATGTATACATAGATTGTAAAACAGAAAAAATTTTTTGGTACAGCTTGTGTAGGAAAAAAATTTATTTTATCGTACGGAAATTTCGATTAATTTGAATAGTTAATTTTAAATATTTTTTAAAAATAAGTCTTTTTCATCGGGTCAAGGAGTTGTTCAAATCAAACCAAACTCGGCATGCAGTATCGCCAGGGTATGTAGAGTGTAAAACAAAACGAATTTTTGGTATAGCTTGCCTAGGAAAAAAGTTAGTTTTTCATACGGAAATTTGCGATTTTCGCGAATAAGGAATTTTCAAAATAGGTCTTTTTCATCGGGTCAAGGAGTTGTTCAAATCAAACCAAACTCGGTATGGAGTATCCCCAGGGTATGTAGAGGGTAAAACAAAAAGAATTTCCGCAAAAAGAATATCCCCAGGGTATGTAGAGTGTAAAACAAAAAGAATTTTTGGTATAGCTTGCCCAGGAAAAAAGTTAGTATTTCATACGGAAGTTTGCGATTTTCGAGAATAACTAATTTTGAAAATAGATCTATTTCATCGGGTCAAGGAGTTGTCCAAATCAGACCAAACTGGGCATGGAGTTCCCCCTTGTAGGTAGAGTGTAGAAAAAAAAATTTTTGCTATAGCTTGTGAAGGAAAAAAAGTTAGTTTTTCATACGGAAATTTGCGATTTTCGCGAATAAGGAATTTTAAAAATAGGTCTTTTTCATTGGGTCAAAAAGTTATTCAAATCAATTCAAACTCGGTATTGAGTATCCCATGTATACATAGAATGTAAAACAGAAAAAATTTTTTGGTACAGCTTGTGTAGGAAAAAAATTTATTTTATCGTACGGAAATTTCGATTAATTTGAATAGTTAATTTTAAATATTTTTTAAAAATAAGTCTTTTTCATCGGGTCAAGGAAATGTTCAAATCAAACCAAACATGCAGTATCGCCAGGGTATGTAGAGTGTAAAACAAAACGAATTTTTGGTATAGCTTGCCTAGGAAAAAAGTTAGTTTTTCATACGGAAATTTGCGATTTTCGCTAATAAGGAATTTTCAAAATAGGTCTTTTTCATCGGGTCAAGGAGTTGTTCAAATCAAACCAAACTCGGTATGGAGTATCCCAGGGTACGTAGAGGGTAAAACAAAAAGAGTTTCCGCTATTGCTTGCCTAGAAAAAAAGTTAGTTTTTCATACGGAAATTTGCGATTTTCGAGAATAACGAATTTTAAAAATAGGTCTTTTTCATCGGGTCAAGGAGTTGTTCAAATCAAACCAAACTCGGTATGCAGTATCGCCAGGGTATGTAGAGTCTAAAACAAAAATATTTTTTGGTATAGCTTGCCTAGGAAAAAAGTTAGTATTTCATACGGAAATTTGCGAATTTCGCGAATAACGAATTTTGAAAATAGGTCTATTTCATCGGATCAAGGAGTTGTCCAAATCAAACCAAACTCGATATGGAGTATCCCATGTGTACCTAAAATATAAAACAAAAAGAATTTTTGCTATAGCTTGCGTAGGAAAAAAGTTGATTTTTCGTTCGTTACTTTCCGATTAATTCGAATAATTAATTTTAAATAATTTTTAAAAATAGGTCTTTTTGATATAGTCAAGGAGTTGTTTAAATCAAACCAAACTCGGCATGGAGTATCCCCAGGGTATGTAGAGTGTAAAACAAAAACAATTTTTGGTATAGCTTGCCTAGGAAAAAAGTTAGTATTTCATACGGAATTTTGCGATTATTTCAAATATTTAATTTTTAAAAATAGGTCTTTTTGATAAGGTCAAGGAGTTGTTCAAATCAAACCAAACTGGGCATGGAGTTTCCCCCGTGTAGGTAGAGTGTAGAAAAAAAATTTGCTATAGCTTGTGTAGGAAAAAAAGTTAGTTTTTCATACGGAAATTTGCGATTTTCGCGAATAAGGAATTTTAAAAAAAGGTCTTTTTCATTGGGTCAAAAAGTTATTCAAATCAAACCAAACTCGGTATTGAGTATCCCATGTATACATAGATTGTAAAACAGAAAAAAATTTTGGTACAGCTTGTGTAGGAAAAAAATTTATTTTATCGTACGGAAATTTCGATTAATTCGAATAGTTAATTTTAAATATTTTTTGAAAATAGGTCTTTTTCATCGGGTCAAGGAGTTGTTCAAATCAAACCAAACTCGGTATGGAGTATCCCCAGGGTATGTAGAGGGTAAAACAAAAAGAGTTTCCGCTATTGCTTGCCTAGAAAAAAAGTTAGTTTTTCATACGGAAATTTGCGATTTTCGAGAATAACGAATTTTAAAAATAGGTCTTTTTCATCGGGTCAAGGAGTTGTTCAAATCAAACCAAACTCGGTATGCAGTATCGCCAGGGTATGTAGAGTCTAAAACAAAAACATTTTTTGGTATAGCTTGCCTAGGAAAAAAGTTAGTATTTCATACGGAAATTTGCGAATTTCGCGAATAACGAATTTTGAAAATAGGTCTATTTCATCGGATCAAGGAGTTGTCCAAATCAAACCAAACTCGATATGGAGTATCCCATGTGTACCTAAAATATAAAGCAAAAAGAATTTTTGCCATAGCTTGCGTAGGAAAAAAGTTAATTTTTCGTTCGTTACTTTCCGATTAATTCGAATAATTAATTTTAAATAATTTTTAAAAATAGGTCTTTTTGATAAAGTCAAGGAGTTGTTTAAATCAAACCAAACTCGGCATGGAGTATCCCCAGGGTATGTAGAGTGTAAAAGAAAAACAATTTTTGGTATAGCTTGCCTAGGAAAAAAGTTAGTATTTCATACGGAATTTTGCGATTATTTCAAATATTTAATTTTTAAAAATAGGTCTTTTTGATAAGGTCAAGGAGTTGTTCAAATCAAACCAAACTCGGCATGGAGTATCCCCAGGGTATATAGAGTCTACAACAAAAACAATTTTTGCTATTGCTTGCCTAGGAAAAAAGTTAGTTTTTTATACGGAAATTTGCGATTTTCGCGAATAAGGAATTTTCAAAATAGGTCTTTTCCATCGGGTCAAGGAGTTGTTCAAATCAAACCAAACTCGGTATGGAGTATCCCCAGGGTATGTAGAGGGTAAGACAAAAAGAATTTTTGCTATTGCTTGCCTAGAAAAAAAGTTAGTTTTTCATACGGAAATTTGCGATTTTCGAGAATAACGAATTTTAAAAATAGGTCTTTTTCATCGGGTCAAGGAGTTGTTCAAATCAAACCAAACTCGGTATGGAGTATCCCCAGGGTATGTAGAGGGTAAAACAAAAAGAGTTTCCGCTATTGCTTGCCTAGAAAAAAAGTTAGTTTTTCATACGGAAATTTGCGATTTTCGAGAATAACGAATTTTAAAAATAGGTCTTTTTCATCGGGTCAAGGAGTTGTTCAAATCAAACTAAACTCGGTATGCAGTATCGCCAGGGTATGTAGAGTCTAAAACAAAAACATTTTTTGGTATAGCTTGCCTAGGAAAAAAGTTAGTATTTCATACGGAAATTTGCGAATTTCGCGAATAACGAATTTTGAAAATAGGTCTATTTCATCGGATCAAGGAGTTGTCCAAATCAAACCAAACTCGGTATGCAGTATCCCCAGGGTATGTAGAGTGTAAAACAAAAAGAATTTTTGGTATAGCTTACCTAGGAAAAAAGTTAGTATTTCATACGGAAATTTGCGATTTTCGAGAATAACGAATTTTGAAAATAGGTCTATTTCATCGGGTCAAGGAGTTGTCCAAATCAGACCAAACTGGGCATGGAGTTTCCCCCGTGTAGGTAGAGTGTAGAAGAAAAAAAATTTGCTATAGCTTGTGTAGGAAAAAAAGTTAGTTTTTCATACGGAAATTTGCGATTTTCGCGAATAAGGAATTTTCAAAATAGGTCTTTTTCATCGGGTCAAGGAGTTGTTCAAATCAAGCCAAACTCGGTATGGAGTATCCCCAGGGTATGTAGAGGGTAAGACAAAAAGAATTTTCGCTATTGCTTGCCTAGGAAAAAAGTTAGTTTTTCATACGGAAATTTGCGATTTTCGCGAATAAGGAATTTTAAAAATAGTTCTTTTTCATCGGGTCAAGGAGTTGTCCAAAGTGAACCAAACTGGGTATTGAGTATACCATGGGTGCCTAGAGTCTAAAACAGAAGGAATTTTTGGTAGAGCTTGCCTAGGAAAAAAGTTAGTATTTCATACGGAAGTTTGCGATTTTCGAGAATAACTAATTTTGAAAATAGATCTATTTCATCGGGTCAAGGAGTTGTCCAAATCAGACCAAACTCGGTATGCAGTATCGCCAGGGTATGTAGAGTGTAAAACAAAAAGAATTTTTGGTATAGCTTACCTAGGAAAAAAGTTAGTATTTCATACGGAAGTTTGCGATTTTCGAGAATAACTAATTTTGAAAATAGATCTATTTCATCGGGTCAAGGAGTTGTCCAAATTGAACCAAACTGGGTATTGCGTATACCATGGGTGCCTAGAGTCTAAAACAGAAGGAATTTTTGGTACAGCTTGCCTAGGAAAAAAGTTAGTTTTTTATACGGAAATTTGCGATTTTCGCGAATAAGGAATTTTCAAAATAGGTCTTTTTCATCGGGTCAAGGAGTTGTTCAAATCAAACCAAACTCGGTATGCAGTATCCCCAGGGTATGTAGAGGGTAAAACAAAAAGAATTTTCGCTATTGCTTGTCTAGGAAAAAAGTTAGTTTTTCATACGGAAATTTGCGATTTTCGCGAATAAGGAATTTTAAAAATAGGTCTTTTTCATCGGGTCAAGGAGTTGTTCAAATCAAACGAAACTCGGTATGCAGTATCGCCAGGGTATGTAGAGTGTAAAACAAAAAGAATTTTTGGTATAGCTTACCTAGGAAAAAAGTTAGTATTTCATACGGAAATTTGCGATTTTCGAGAATAACGAATTTTGAAAATAGGTCTATTTCATCGGGTCAAGGAGTTGTCCAAATCAAACCAAACTCGGTATGCAGTATCCCCAGGGTATGTAGAGTGTAAAACAAAAAGAATTTTTGGTATAGCTTACCTAGGAAAAAAGTTAGTATTTCATACGGAAATTTGCGATTTTCGAGAATAACGAATTTTGAAAATAGGTCTATTTCATCGGGTCAAGGAGTTGTCCAAATCAGACCAAACTGGGCATGGAGTTTCCCCCGTGTAGGTAGAGTGTAGAAGAAAAAAAATTTGCTATAGTTTGTGTAGGAAAAAAGTTAGTTTTTCATACGGAAATTTGCGATTTTCGCGAATAAGGAATTTTAAAAATAGGTCTTTTTCATTGGGTCAAAAAGTTATTCAAATCAAACCAAACTCGGTATTGAGTATCCCATGTTTACATAGATTGTAAAACAGAAAAAATTTTTTGGTACAGCTTGTGTAGGAAAAAAATTTATTTTATCGTACGGAAATTTCGATTAATTCGAATAGTTAATTTTAAATATTTTTTGAAAATAGGTCTTTTTCATCGGGTCAAGGAGTTGTTCAAATTCAACCAAACTGGGTATGGAGGAGTATACCATGGGTAACTAGAGTGTAAAACAGAAAGTATTTTTGGTACTATTCGCCTGGGAAAAAAGATAGTATTTCATACGAAAATTTGCGATTATTTCGAATATTTTGCGATTATTGTGTTTTAAAATAGGTCTTTTTTAAATATTTAATTTTCATCGGGCCGAGATGTTGTTGAAATCAAGTAAGACTCACTGTCAGAGGTCTGCTGTGTCTAAGTAATCTAAAATGCCTAGAGTTTAAGGGTTATGTTTTCCAGGTATAATTGCTTTTCGTTTTGAACGTACACATCAACTTGGAATTTTTTCAGTTGTAAAGATGAGACAGTATGAAATCGTTGTAAATGAGAAAGGCGTTCATTGCAAGACTCCGCCGTTGAGGGAAGATGATAATGTTCGAATGACCAAACAAGTTTTGAAAATAAATTCTTGCGTGAGATGGAGGAACTCAAAAAGAAACTAGAAGAGCTCACAAAGAGAGTGAAAGAACTTGAAAAAGCAAATGCTGAAGTGGTAGACTTGACTGGTGACTCGAGCTCTGATACAGTCTCAGTGCATTCTGAAGACTTAAGCCCAGTTGAGAATGGCTTTTTTTTGGCTGAGGTTAGACTGTAATTTCGTTAACTTAGCTAAACAGGTCGTACATTTTGATTACTGGAATCAGATTTAGCTAAACAGTTCGTACATATTGATTACTGGAATCAGATTTAACAGTTTCATTCATAGTTGTGTCTATCAATCAGTTTTTCCTCAGAATGACAATCTTGATTTAATTGTGCGGTTTACGTTCCAATGATTTTCTGTTTGATCTCAATCTTCTAAATTTTTTCAGGTCTTGAAAATGTCTGCTGCTAAATTCAACTGTTTAATTATGAGTAATCAGAAGGATGACGTTCGAATTATTGACGCAGATTCAGATATGTGGGGCTGTTTAAGCTATTTCGACAAAGTGAAGCTGGAAGCGGGTAGTAACATAATGCTTAACAGGGATGGTAAATTGTGTGGTTACTCAATTGTGCTGCAAGGTATTGATGATTTTTCAAGCGAGCTAGAAGAGTTAAAGCGAATTACAAAGCCTCTCAAAGCTGTGGAACCTATGACTGTGGAAAATTGCCCAGCAGCTTCGGAAGTATCCAGCGGCAATTGCTTGAATCCACAATCTTCGTCAAAGATTGCGAAGGGATCTATTGTCTCGGTATGATTATCTTTTACTTGCATCATTGAAATCCTAGTCGGCTCAAGCACAGATGATTGTTTCTTTTTAGTGTTGTGCAAAACATAAAGGAATGACTGAAGTTTTGCTAGAGAATGAGAAACGGATGCATGACTTGGTCGACCTTCTGCGAGGCTCAACAAGTCAGGCCGCCGATGATTTGCTAGCCGTGAAGCGCAACTTCAATAATTACGTTAGTCTAATTTGACAACTTAACTTACATTATCATTTTAAAAAGTTTGTGTTCTCTTGAAGGTCACCAGCGCGCTTGCAGGTATTGACGAGATTGCGGAACTTCCGGAAGAACCTGGTAACGTTGAAGATAACCCAGACGAGGATCAAACGGATAACCACGACGATCATGATGAGCACACAGTCTTTCGGTTTGTGGAGAAGAAACCTCCTGTGCAGTTTGGTCTGAACGGGAAAAATCTAGACCATGTCTACAGTGGGCACAAACCCTCCGAATACGGACTGGCACTTCGTAAGTGGATTTACGGAGTTGATGGATTGGCTTACGAGATGATTCTACCCACAAAGATCCTGACAGATGGAAGAAAGTGTGCATCAAAGGAGTCCTTGCTAAAAATTTTTTCGTGAGTTAGAAAATATCTTGTTTCTGAAAGATGTTTGACGTTTCCCCAAAATCCCGTAAACTCCCTTTAAAAAGTTAACGTTTAACAAGTCTCAATTTTAGGATCAGTTGAGAGAAAGTTTCCGAGCTCATCATTCCCCGATGCCAGAAAACAAGCCACGAAAGCGGCCAATAAAGCTGGATTAAATGCGAAGCAGAGGTTAGAAGGTAAAGGCAAGTACAGCGAAGAAGCTAAGAATAAGAAGAAAGATTTGTATCGGGGAAAAAAAGCCAACCAAGAAAATGCATAAACATAGATTTATTGAGTTCACTCACTTTGTTCCAGATCCATAGCTCATTCAAGGTGCTAAGAGTATACTTTACTTGTATGTACTTCTATTAGTTCTATAACTGTCAGATGCAACAGGACTCAGATGCAGCAGTTAAATTTATGAGTTAGTTTAGATTTCTAATGCTTTAAACTGAATCAAAGCTTCCAAATTTAATTTATGAGATAGTGTGTAGTTTCACTCATGAACCCACAAACAACATAATGACTTTCAATCTTGTTTTCTTTGATTCTTCTTGTTTGTACTCAACTATTTGACTTGCTTCGATGTGAATAATTTGCAATCTGTCTTTCAGATCTATGGCCAATTCCAGCGATCGCCCTAACAGGCAAGTAAAAATTCCCACAACTTTGCTCTCTCAATACTTTTTTTAATTTCTAGAGCTGCTCAACTTCCATGTGCAAAGAGTTCGAAGACTTCTTGAAAGGTCACGACGAAAGAATGAACCGTGCGCAACAAGTGGGGGTTGGAATTAAAGCAAAGCATGACAAGAAGCGACGCAAAATTCTGGGCGAGCTCGATGATACGGTTGGTTTGAATTTTTTTTCAATCAAACACGAAATCTTTTTTTTCCAAGGAGTTTTATTTCAGCTCGAAGACGTTCAGGAAATCTCCATTCTTCAAAAGTTTGGGTTTGAGAGCATTGACGAGAATCCAGATTTGAGGACCGCATACCCAGTTCATAGAGTTGAATTTGAGGGAGAAGATCTGATGAAGACCCATGTGGCAAACTGCTATCCATCTCAACTTGGCCGTTGTTTGGGCAGAAAAATTTTTGGAGTTGACGGCTTGGTTGATCAGATGATGTACAGTCAGAGCTCAGGCACACGTACAGAAGCGCCTCTAGAAAAACGAGATTTGTTTGAAGGTTTTTGTACTTTTCTGTTGATCTCACTCTTCAAAAAATAGTTCTAGAAAAATTGCAATAAGTTAGCATCTGTCTTTTATTCTTAAAAATTATTACTCATGCAGAGAGTTTTCTTTTGTTTAGACGTCGTGAAGCAAAGGTATCCTTTGACACCTCGAATGGCACTGAGGAAGGCGAGAGATTCTGCAAACCAATCAGGAAGGGAGAGGAAAAGCTATCTGAAAAAGGCTGAGGTTGTTGAACATAGGCAAGAAGTATCAGAGACGCCGACGACTGCGAACAATCAGGCAGAATGAAATAACAATAGTTTTTTGTAAAACCTTTGTAGCCAAGAGGAAAGGTTTCAGTTAGACCTCTAAGTTAGCTATATTTAAAATTGACATTTGATTTAAACTTATCATGACAGTGGTTACAAAGAAACAGAACATTTGTCTAGTTTTTGCCTAAGTTTTACGGCGCAGTTAGTTGTAACTCTAATCGTTGTTAGTTATGACAAAATTGATTCATTTTGTGGATTTGATTTGTAAATGTAGTCATTTGTCTAGTTCTTGCTTAGATTTTCCTTCTGATTTAACGATTGGTTTGATTTAATTCATCGGTGGCTATGTGTTCTCTCATCATGCAGCTTTAGCAGGCAGTTATCAAAATTACTCCCATTTATGTCGATTTTTGTGCTAGAACTAAAGGGATTTTTGAAGTCGGACTTTTTTCCCTGTCTCATATTCATATTGCAATAGCTCCTCAAGAATTTGTGTTTCTCAAAGTAATTTTTAATTTAAGATGAAATGGAAAATTGCGAAAAATTGGCCCAAATTGAAGGTTATGTCGCTAAGCGTTATGTTCAAAAAACGGCCAATGAAACACATTTGCTCACAGAAATGATGTCCCAAGAAAGTTACATGAATTTGATTGATTCTGACAGAGATTTCAAAAAGCTGAATCAGGATATGGAAGAAATTTACAAATGTGCTCTCACTGAAGGTTTTCGTATCGAAGCTGACAATTTCGGCGGGTACTGTTTGGTAAATCGCAGTGGAAAAATAATCAAAAAAGGTGAAATCAAATGTGCTGTAGGCTTGCTGGCAAAAAAACCAAAAGATCGTGTGATTGATGACTGGTCCCTTATGGAAGGCGATAAATTGTTAGTTGGCGTCGCAAGGTGGGCAAGTCACTCGTGTGTCCCAAACTGCGATTACTACATGAGTGGTGGCTTCAAAGGCAGAGAGTGCGTACGACTGCGAGCGATTCGTGAAATCAAGCCGGGCGAAGAACTGACTACTTATTACAATGAAGATTTTTTGGAGAAAATAATAAGTTTTGTCTCTGTGGACATGTATCCGAGCACGGTATAGAAGCAGAGGAGTCAGAAGATAAAATGAGCGAAGTAGGTATGAAGCCCTCAAAACGAAAACGAACAGTGATTCCCAGAATAAAAGTAAATGCAGGGGATGTGCGTTCCTCATTGCTCACTGACCTTATCAAGTTCTATAGCGAAGATTCAAATGCCAGTGTTGTTTCGGAGACAAGCTCAATTCCTCTCAACTGTGGCCCCGCCTGTGACGGAGATGATTTAGCAAGATTTGGAAGTCCAGAATGCAATGATTCATCAGAAGGAGTTAGTAGCACCGTTATTAGCTTGCCTTCGGACCATTTTCAGAGCAACACGGCACTTGATCTGTTCAGCAACCACAGTTTTAACGACAGTGGTGATGAAATTGTGTCGTATGAACGTAATGATTCAAATGGGCTTTTGCATCAAGTATCAGGTGTTTTTGTGGAGAATTTGAAAGCCTCGCTTTTGGCTATTGTTTCGGTCCATAATGCTTCTGATGCGCTTTTGAACGATCTCTTGAAGCGTGATCAGCTACTCTTTGACGGTCAATCTGTTTCGCCGTGGGCAGTTAAAAAACAATTTGAAGACTTCTGCAGCTCTTATCAGTGTAACAGGACGTTGGTTGAGAAAGGGGAGCTGATTTTAATGAATTTTCGCCCGTTGCTTGTCGATATTGTGAAGACTTCTCTTTCCGAAATGTTTGAGTACGCTGAAAAGAAACTTACCACGCGCGATATTCTAATGCCAAAATTTGCCATGAATGATCAAAGGGAGGTGATTGTGAGGTTAATTGTAAACACAGATGGAGCTGATGTTTGCAAGACTCCGACAACCTCGGCGTGGCCGCTGTTCTTTGCTATTGCTGATCTACCACCTAAGCCGCTACAACTTTTTAAAAATCTTGTACTAGGAGCGCTGTTTGTTGGTTCAGTCTATCCAGATTTTGATGTTTTTTTAGCATATACAAAACGAGTTGTCTGTTTCGGAGAAGCTCACTTTCAATGAAGAAGAATTGACAATTACATTTGAGCCAATCTTGTTAGTAACTGATCTGGTTGCAAAAATCCAAAGTACTCAAAATGAAGCAGTTCAACGGTTACTATGGTTGCACTTTATGCACACAGACAGGAATTCATCTAGCATACACACATCGATACCCTCATGATCACTCTTTTGAAATGCGCTCATTCGATTCGCATATGAGAAACATACAAGAGCTAGAGAATGGAAGCATTGATAAATTAAGAGCGGAGTTGGGACCAAAAGAGGACTGCTAAGTCAAAACTCATGGCGTAAAACGTAGAAGCAAAGCTTTTGATGTAATTTCAAATCAACCCCTTTCGTCTCCAATTGACCCATTGCACCAAATTTTTCTTGGTGTAGCAAAAGATCTTTTTCAACATCATTATAATAAAATGGATGCAGATCATAAAGCTGAAATTAATTCGTTCCTCGAGTACGTTGACTTACCGAAAGAGTTCAAAAATAACGTCAGAAGCCTCGAAGCCTTAGCCAGCTTCAAAGCCAAGGAAGTGAAGTTTTTGTTGTTTTATTTGTCAGCCATAATCTTCCCTCCGTATTTGCATGGTGAAGAACGAAGAAGTGACGCAGTGGATCTCAAAAAATTGGTTTTTGCTCTTCGTGAACTTTTTGAATCTAACGAGAAAGCTAAATTTTGTGATAAATTGCTGTCAGAATTCTGCATCAGCATGTCGGAGAAAACAAATAAGATGGAGTCGATAAATTTTCATCTACTCCGGCATCTAGGATGGCAGGCGAAAAATATAGGACCATTGTTCACCGCATCTGCTGCCATGTTTGAGTCGGCCAACAGACTTTTGATTGCACCACTCACAGGAACCGTAAACCAATGTCAGCTGCTAGTACGAAGATTTGTAAGAGCAAAAATGATCGCGAAAATGACTGTAGAAGACGACTGTCTGACTGAAATGCTCACAACTTTTAACGAGAAGAAAAAACTAGATGAATGTTACGGATTTGTAGAAAACACTGAGACAAGAAAGTTTCGCACAGAAAATCCAAATTTGAAACTGTTTTGCCGTAAAATTGGAAATTTTTTCTTATCATCGGCGGCCTACGGACGAGGATGTGTTGCTGATAAGTTTGTTTGTGTCTCAATTGACGACGACCTAAGTGGCAAGTGGCGACGATTATTTTGTCGGCGAAATACTCTTATTTTTCGTGGAGATGTGGAACGCTGTGTGCTCCGAAAACTCCGAGTTGTCAAGAACATGAAATTAGTTACAATGCAAGAGCAAAAATTTGTTCCTTTTGGTTTCGTTGTGGAAGATACAGAGGAGAAAATGGAAATAGTTTTGACGGCCATTAAATATAAACTCTTCTATTTTAAATTTAATGAAGTCTCCTATCTGATTACAATGCTCAGCTACTTCGAGCACAACTACGGAGCCCAAAAAATTTTTAGTCCTTTGTTAGTTTCGATTTATAGCGTGTTTGTTCTTTCCTAACAAATTTTTCAATAGATTATTTTGCGGCATGGTTTTTCGGACTTCTGTGTTTCTATTATAGGCAAATTCAATAGAGTCAAAAGGGCGTTGTACATTATAGCACGTGTATACAGAGTGCAAGACGAAAAGAGTTTTTGATATAGCTTGCGAGGGAAAAAAGTTAGTTTTTCGTACGTTAATTTCCGATTAATTCGAATAATTAATTTTAAATAATTTTTAAGAATTGGCCTTTTTGATAAGATCATAGAGTTGTCCAAATCAGTATCCGATGTGTAGTTAGAAGGTGAAACTGAAGTAATTTTTGGTACAGCTTGCCTAGGAAAAAAGTTAGTATTTCATACGGAAATTTGCGAATTTCGCGAATAAGGAATTTTGAAAATAGGTCTATTTCATCGGGTCAAGGAGTTGTCCAGATCAAACCACTCGGTATGGAGTATCCCATGTGTACCTAGATTATAAAACAAAAAGAATTTTTGCTATAGCTTCCGTAGGAAAAAAGTTAGTTTTTCGTACGTTAATTTCCGATTAATTCGAAAAATTAATTTTAAATAATTTTTAAGAATTGGCCTTTTTGATAAGATCATAGAGTTGTCCAAATCAGTATCCGATGTGTAGTTAGAAGGTGAAACTGAAGTAATTTTTGGTACAGCTTGCCTAGGAAAAAAGTTAGTTTTTCATGCGGAACTTTTTGAATTTCTCGAAAAAGGAATTTTAAAATTAGGTCTTTTTTATCGGATCAAGAAGTTGTTCAAATCGAACCAAAATTGGTATGGAGTATCCCCAGGGTATGTAAAGCGTAAAACAGAAAGATTTTTTGGTATAGCTTGGATAGGGAAAAAGTTAGCTTTTCATACGGAAATTTCTTATTATTTCCGTAAAATTTTGAATAAGTAATTTTAGAAATAGGTCTTTCTGATTAGGTCACAGAGTTGTCCAAAGTGAACCAAACTTGGTATGGAGTATCCCCAGGGTATGTAGAGTGTAAAACAAAAAGAATTTTTGGTATAGCTTGCCTAGGAAAAAAGTTAGTATTTCATACGGAAATTTGCGAATTTCGCAAATAACGAATTTTGAAAATAGGTCTATTTCATTGGGTCAAGGAGTTGTCCAAATCAGACCAAACTCGGCATGGAGTATCCCAAGGGTATCGAGAGTGTAAAACAGAAGGATTTTTTGGTATAGTTTGGCTAGGGAAAAAGTTAGCTCTTCTACGGAAATTTCTTATTATTTCCGTAAAATCTTGAATAAGTAATTTTAGAAATAAGTCTTTCTGATTAGGTCATAGAGTTGTCCAAAGTGAACCAAACTTGGTATGGAGGATCCCCAGGGTATGTAGAGTGTAAAACAAAAACAATTTTTGGTATAGCTGGCCTAGGAAAAAAGTTAGTATTTCATACGGAAATTTGCGAATTTCGCAAATAACGAATTTTGAAAATAGGTCCATTTCATTGGGTCAAGGAGTTGTCCAAATCAGACCAAACTCGGCATGGAGTATCACAAGGGTATCGAGAGTGTAAAACAAAAAGAATGTTTGGTATAGCTTGCCTAGGAAAAAAGTTAGTTTTTCATACGGAAATTTGCGAATTTCGCAAATAACGAATTTTGAAAATAGGTCTATTTCATTGGGTCAAGGAGTTGTTCAAATCAAACCAAACCCGGTATGGAGTATTCCATGTGTAGTTAGAAGGTGAAACAGAAATAGTTTTTGGTATAGCTTGCCTAGGAAAAAAGTTAGTTTTCCATACGGAACTTTTTGAATTTCTCGAAAAAGGAATTTTAAAAATAGGTCTTTTTCATCGGGTCAAGGAGTTGTTCAAACCGAACCAAACTCGTTTTGGAGTATCCCCAGGGTATTTAGAGTGTAAAACAAAAACAATTTTTGCAATTGCTTGCCTAGGAAAAAAGTTAGTTTTTCATACGGAAATTTGCGATTTTCGCGAATAAGGAGTTTTAAAAATAGGTCTTTTTCATCGGGTCAAGGAGTTGTTCAAATCAAACCAAACTCAGTAGGGAGTATCCCCAGGGTATGTAGAGGGTAAAACAAAAAGAATTTTTGCTATTGCTTGTCTAGGAAAAAAGTTAGTTTTTCATACGGAAATTTGCGATTTTCGCGAATAAGGAGTTTTAAAAAAAAGGTCTTTTTCATCGGGTCAAGGAGTTGTTCAAATGAAACCAAACTCGGTATTGAGTATCCCCAGGGTATGTAGAGGGTAAAACAAAAAGAATTTTTGCTATTGCTTGCCTAGGAAAAAAGTTAGTATCTCATACGGAGTTTTGCGATTATTTCAAATATTTAATTTTTAAATATAGTATTTTTGATCGGGTCAAGGAGTTGTTCAAATCGAACCAAACTCGGTATGGAGTATCCCCAGGGTATATAGAGTCTAAAACAAAAACAATTTTTGCTATTGCTTGCCTATGAAAAAGTCAGTTTTTCATACGGAAATTTGCGATTTTCGCGAATAAGGAATTTTAAAAAAAGGTCTTTTTCATCGGGTCAAGGAGTTGTTCAAATCAAACCAAACTCGGTATTGAGTATCCCCAGGGTATGTAGAGGGTAAAACAAAAAGAATTTTTGCTATTGCTTGCCTAGGAAAAAAGTTGGTATTTCATACGGAGATTTGCGATTATTTCAAATATTTAATTTTTAAATATAGTATTTTTGATCGGGTCAAGGAGTTGTTCAAATCGAACCAAACTCGGTATGGAGTATCCCCAGGGTATATAGAGTCTAAAACCAAAACAGTTTTTGCAATTGCTTGCCTAGGAAAAAAGTTAGTTTTTCATACGGAAATTTGCGATTTTCGCGAATAAGGAATTTTAAAAATAGGTCTTTTTCATCGGGTCAAGGAGTTGTTCAAATCAAACCAAACTCGGTATGGAGTATCCCCAGGGGTATATAGAGTCTTAAACAAAAACATTTTTTGGTATAGCTTGCCTAGGAAAAAAGTTAATTTTTCGTACGTTAATTTGCGATTAATTCGAATAATTAATTTTAAATAATTTTTAAAAATAGGTCTTTTTGATAAGGTCAAGGAATTGTTCAAATCAAACCAAACTCGGAATGCAGTATTTCCAGGGTATGTAGAGGGTAAAACAAAAAGAATTTTTGGTATAGCTTGCCTAGGAAAAAAGTTGGTATTTCATACGGAAATTTGCGAATTTCGCGAATAAGGAATTTTGAAAATAGGTCTTTTTCATCGGGTCAAGGAGTTGTTCAAATCAAATCAAACTCGGTATGGAGTATCCCCAGGGTATGTAGAGGGTAAAACCAAAAGAATTTTTGGTATAGCTTGCCTAGGAAAGAAGTTAGTATTTCATACGGAAATTTGCGAATTTCGCGAATAAGGAATTTTGAAAATAGGTCTATTTCATCGGGTCAAGGAGTTGTCCAGATCAAACCACTCGGTATGGAGTATCCCATGTGTACCTAGATTATAAAACAAAAAGAATTTTTGCTATAGCTTGCGTAGGAAAAAAGTTAGTTTTTCGTACGTTAATTTCCGATTAATTCGAATAATTAGTTTTAAATAATTTTTAAAAATTGGTCTTTTTGATAAGGTCAATGAGTGGTTCAAATCAAACCAAACTCGGTATGGAGTATCCCCAGGGAATGTAGAGTGTAAAACAAAAAGAATTTTTGCTATTGCTTGCCTAGAAAAAAGTTAGTATTTCATACGGAAATTTGCGAATTTCGAGAATAACGAATTTTGAAAATAGGTCTATTTCATCGGGTCAAGGAGTTGTCCAAATCAGACCAAACTGAGCATGGAGTATCCCAAGGGTATCGAGAATGCAAAACAGAAAGAACTTTTTGTTTAGCTTGCCTAGGAAAAAAGTTGGTTTTTCATACGGAAATTTGCTATTAATTCCGAATAATTTTGAATAAGAAATTTTAAAAATAAGTCGTTTTGATTAGGTCTTAGAGTTGTCCGAATTGAACCAAAATTGGTATGGAGTATCCCCTGTGTAGGTAGAGTGTAAAACCAAAAGAGTGTTTGGTATAGCTTGCCTAGAAAAAAAGTTATTATTTCATACGGAAATTTGCGAATTTCGAGAATGACGAATTTTGAAAATAGGTCTATTTCATTGGGTCAAGGAGTTGTCCAAATCAGACCAAACTGGGCAAGGAGTATCCCAAGGGTATCGAGAGTGTAAAACAGAAAGAATTTATTGTTTAGCTTGCCTAGGAAAAAAGTTGGTTTTTCATACGGAAATTTGCTATTATTTCCGAATAATTTTGAATAAGTAATTTTAAAAATAAGTCTTTTTGATTAGGTCTTAGAGTCGTCCAAATTGAGCCAAACTTGGTATGGAGTATCCCCTGTGTAGGTAGAGTGTAAGCCGAAAAGAATTTTTGCTATTGCCTGTCTAGGAAAAAAGTTAGTATTTCATACGGAACTTTTTGAATTTCTCGAAAAAGGAATTTTAAAAATAGGTCTTTTTTATCGGATCAAGACGTTGTTCAAATAGAACCAAAATTGGTATGGAGTATCCCCAGGGTATATAGAGTCTACAACAAAAAGAATTTTTGCTATAGCTTGCGTAGGAAAAAAGTTAGTTTTTCGTACGTCAGTTTCCGATTAATTCGAATATTTAATTTTAAAAAATTTTTAAAAATAGGTCTTCTTGATTAGGTCTTAGAGTTGTCCAAATTGAACCAAACTTGGTATGGAGTATCCCCTATGTAGGTAGAGTGTAGGAAAAAAGAATTTTTGCTATAGTTTGTCTAGGAAAAAAGTTAGTATTTCATACGGAACTTTTTGAATTTCTCGAAAAAGGAATTTTAAAAATAGGTCTTTTTATTGGATCAAGAAGTTGTTCAAATCAAATCAAAATTGGTATGGAATATCCCCAGGGTATATAGAGTCTACAACAAAAAGAATTTTTGCTATAGCTTGCGTAGGAAAAAAGTTAGTTTTTCGTACGTCAGTTTCCGATTAATTCGAATATTTAATTTTAAAAAATTTTTAAAAATAGGTCTTCTTGATTAGGTCTTAGAGTTGTCCAAATTGAACCAAACTTGGTATGGAGTATCCCCTATGTAGGTAGAGTGTAGGAAAAAAGAATTTTTGCTATAGTTTGTCTAGGAAAAAAGTTAGTATTTCATACGGAACTTTTTGAATTTCTCGAAAAAGGAATTTTAAAAATAGGTCTTTTTATTGGATCAAGAAGTTGTTCAAATCAAATCAAAATTGGTATGGAATATCCCCAGGGTATATAGAGTCTACAACAAAAAGAATTTTTGCTATAGCTTGCGTAGGAAAAAAGTTAGTTTTTCGTACGTCAGTTTCCGATTAATTCGAATATTTAATTTTAAAAAAATTTTAAAAATAGGTCTTCTTGATTAGGTCTTAGAGTTGTCCAAATTGAACCAAACTTGGTATGGAGTATCCCCTATGTAGGTAGAGTGTAGGAAAAAAGAATTTTTGCTATAGTTTGTCTAGGAAAAAAGTTAGTATTTCATACGGAACTTTTTGAATTTCTCGAAAAAGGAATTTTAAAAATAGGTCTTTTTATTGGATCAAGAAGTTGTTCAAATCAAATCAAAATTGGTATGGAATATCCCCAGGGTATATGGAGTCTACAACAAAAAGAATTTTTGCTATAGCTTGCGTAGGAAAAAAGTTAGTTTTTCGTACGTCAGTTTCCGATTAATTCGAATATTTAATTTTAAATAATTTTTAAAAATAGGTCTCTTTGATTAGGTCTTAGAGTTGTTCAAATCAAACCAAACTTGATGTGAATTGTTCCCAGTGTTCCTAGAGTGTAAGGCAAAAAGAATATTTGATGTAGCTGGTGTTGGTGCAGAAGTTATGTGTTTTAAGTGTTGCTTGGTTTTTTTTAAAAAAAAAATTAAAAATATAGAGTTAAAAATGGGTGGGACGCCTTTCGGGCGTCAAGATTTTTCGGTGCTCTCCCTTCCCCCACCCCTCGTTCCCTCGCCCGTGTTTTCGTCTCTCGTTCGTCTCTCGCTCGTGTCTCGCGTTCTCTCGCTCGTCTCTCGCTCGTCTCGCGTTCTCTCGCTCGTTCTTCGCTCGTCTCTCGCGTTGTCTCGCTCGTCTCTCGCTTCGGTCTTTTGGTTTGAGTCTATGATTTTTGTTTATGATGTGTCATATATGTTTATGTTGATCTCAGCTTTCTTGAATGAGTGTCAAAAAAAGTCTTATCTTATTAGAGGTTCATTTTATTCTTAATGCTGATAGATAGACACCTTGAATAATTTTGCTCACGCCAGCAAAAAACGATGTCTACTATTAGTATAAAGATGTTCATGTACCTCACTTAAAAAAAAGACTTTAAATGTCTGGATTTGTGGAGTTTTGGAACCCTCTCTGTCTTCAGCTTCAAGGATCTGCACTGCACCCCAGCAGGTAATATTTTTTTCCGTCTGGTGAACGCACGAAAGTCTGGACATGAACGCACGATGGTCTGGACATGAACGCACGATGGTCTGGACATGACCGCACGATGGTCTGGACATGAACGCACGAAAGTCTGGAAATGAACGCACGAAAATTTTTCGTGCGTTCATGTCCAGACTTTCGTGCGTTCATGTCCAGACCATCGTGCGTTCACCAGACCATCGTGCGTTCATGTCCAGACCATCGTGCGTTCATGTCCAGACCATCGTGCGTTCATCCGTGTTTCCAGACCGTGTAATTTTGAACGCACGACACCCCCTTCGTGCGTTCATTTTGGTCTGGACATATCTGGTTTCGGTCTGGCACCTCATCCTGGGTTATGTAGCCAAAGTGCGAAAAAGCAGCTTTCAACACAATTTGATAATTGTCGAAACAATTTCCAGAACTTTATCTCCATTTTTCACCCTTGAGATACCATTTTCGATTATGGAATTTAATTACGCAGAAACTGAAAAAAAGATTATTTTAGTCCTGGAAAGGGTCACGAGTTGTCTCCATTTCTACAATTTTAAGCACGTAATTAGTACCCAAATTTTTAGTGCCCAATTTTTATTAGAAAATATTGAGACAAAATTGACAGACTTTTAAATTGTTTCAGAATTGTTTTTTGTGAGCAGTGCCAATTGTAGATATACATCTTATTCTTATTGTCATTTTAATCCACTGATCATATCGGGAGGCAAAGTTATATTGAGAGTAGGTACCTAAAGCATGGAAACTGGAGAAAAATGAAGTCACAATGTGTGACCAAAATTGACCTTTGTCTTTACTAACCTTGAGCCAATCTTATCCAAGCCTTTAGGTTACATCTGTTACACAAGAACACAAAAGTCAAAAATTTTACTTCATCTAACTTCATTTGATAAAAGGAACATTTATATATAAATATTTATATATATATATATATATATATATAAATGTATTATTTTTATATGTAAATATATTTACATTTATTTTTTTATAATTATATATACATATATATATATATATATATATATATATATATATATATATATATATATAATTATATAATCATATTTATGTATAATTCATATATAAATGAATATATGAATGTGTGTGTAAGTATAAATTGAATTGAATTTAATGGGATTAGTTGAATGTAAAAGTTGATGTATTTCTGTATTTTAAAAGCCAATAAACATTATTCCAACGATTACAACCAAAGGGAAAATCTTTTTTCTTCGAGTGGTTGCCCAAAAAAACCTAACATAAAAACCTTTAACATGTGCCGTTTCTCAATGGAAAAAAGCACAAAAATCTCTGCATTATCAAACACACATTTCTCATTGAAACTTTAGCAAAATTTTTAAACGCTGACTCTGTTGACTTTTTGAAGTATTGTGGCTGAATTATTATAGGTATTGAAGGTTTTCTCAAGTATTGTGGCTGAATTCTTATTGGTATTGAAGTTTTTCTCAAGTATTGTGGCTGAATTCTTATAGATATTGAAGGTTTTTATTGACTTATTCCTCAGGGAATATTAGTTAGTTTTCTTCCACGAGACCTTGATCTCCTCTTCTAGTGCATATTCTACTTGAAGCTTGAGCGTTTAAACCAACAACATTATCATAGCTGCCGTCTCTCATTCTTTTGAATAGCTCACAGAAAACCGCTGAGACGTGTATCTTGTTTTTAAGGAAACTTTCTGATACAGAAATGAATTTCTTTATGAAGAGTTTTGAACATTTTTGAAATATTAAAGTATCTTGTAGATTTGACCTATAGGTACAGCCACAGAATAGAGCGCCGAAGTTGATGATTGATTTTGCATATGCTTCGCTAAATGAGAAGGTGTTTGCTTGAAAAAAAATTACGTAACTTTTAGATCATTCCACAGAAACGCCTCAACTTTCTTCTGACCTGGTTTTTTTTCTGTCTAAAATTTAAATTTTTATCGAGATGTTTACCGCGACATTCGCATGAACCTCTTAAGTTGAACAAATTCAGATTATTTGTTGTATCATTGCTGGCTCCAAAGCAATTGATTTCACATTTGTATTCATTCAAAGTAAGCTTATTTAGGGATAGCTATTGGGATACTTCTTCAACATTTTTCTCTAAGACAAATCCATATTTCTTACAGGAACAAAATAGACTGATATCATTGGCAAAAAAATCAGATTTGCAGTCCGTCATGGCATTAGGCAGATCATTGACGTACAGAATGAATAAAATGGGCCCAAAATTGAGCCCGGCAGCACTCCACAGGTTATCGATTTCTTCACTGCTTTCGGGTTATCCCATAGAATATATTGTTTTGGACATCCAGATTGCTTTTAATGAGATTGTTAATTTTACCACGAAAACCTTTCAAGTTTATTGAAGAGAATTTGAAGATCTTTTGTGTCGAAACTTTTCTTTAAATCAAGCAGGTATAAATGTCCAGATACTTTGCTCTCCATTACTGTCCGAGTTTCTTCTGTCAGCTCTTTGACCGCGTCAACAAAATTCAAACTCGGCTGAAAACTAAATTTATATGTGTTAAAAATGCCATGCTTTTCAATGAAACTTAATAATCTTGTGTACATAATTCTTTCAAAAATTTTGCTAAATGTACTTACCAAACTTATAGGTCGATAGGTTTCTGTCAGAGAAAAGTCACTACTTATATGAATATCAACGACGTTTGCCAATCTCCAAAAAGTATGAAAATTATTTTTTTAATGCATTGGTTAAATACATCACATAAAGGCTTTGTGGGAACGAGATCTGAATTTTTGCAAACTTTATAACTTATATTGCCATCATCAGCTGACATTTGGTTTGGTAAGTTTTTTTTATCATGTTCTTAACCTCATCAAGTGCTGTATGGGATAAAAACGAATTTTGGGGCCGAAAAAGGAATAGATGTTGTTGCAGGAAACTGTGCTGCCAAAGATGGTCCCACTTTTGCAAAGAAGTCTTTCAGCTTGTCTGCATTTTTTGGCTTTTCCCTTAATTATCATCAGAGCAGAACTCGTTATAGAGTCTGAAAATTGATTTAATGAATGGGTTTCTGCCTAATATCAAACTATGATATTTTTTGGTTCGCCTTGCATTGTTTCGATGTTGCATCGTTTTTTTTGGGGTGGGATTCTTTAGGCAACGCTGATAATACTTGTTTTGAAAATGAAAAGTTTTTGAAATGTTATATCTGAGCATGCTACTTTCTTGTGTGATATGGAATGTTTATTATGTATTTTATATATATATATATATATATATATATATATATATATGAAAATTGCCAAAAATTAAGATCCTTTTCCGTTAATGCCCTCCGGTTTAGTGGGTGCATAATATTATTTGCACCCCAAACTGTTTGTCATTTTTTAACATAATCTACTATGTAATATGGCACGTGCTGTTAGAGCACTAGGAGAAGGGATGAAACAGAGACGAACTAAATTCAGAGATCAAAATATGTAACTCATGTATGGCAATTGTCACTGGGTAATAAGTTTTCGACAGATTTTCTCTAATGCTTTAAGTTCATTTATTTCAACTATTTATACAATTACTTACTTCCGCTAACAAATAAAACTGTTTTCAAAAAATATGATTTTCAGAATGATCCCACGCATACATTATTGAAGCCGTCACCTTGACTCATAAAAAAGTTATGAGAGAAAACGATCAACCTGAATTGTAAGGAAGCAATCTCTTTTCTTTTCACAGTTTATTGCGTAACTGACAGGTGACATTACATAGCTGCCAATTGACATTACATAACTATGCCAAGTGACATTACATGACTCTGCCAAGTGACATTATGCAAGAATTCTTTGCTGCAGGAAATCTCTTTCCTCCTCCTCTTCGTCATCATAATCCGGCGATGGTACAAAATCACATAAGCTGAAAAGTGGGCAGAAAACATCGGGCACGAGAGCGCCAAGGAAAATATTAATTATCGTCTCTCCATCTTCACCCGCAAATTTTAGACAGACCATTTTGAGGGTTTCCTTGTTGATTTTTTCGCACTTATTTTTAAGTTGTCTCAGTCCGATAGTCTTGGTGGATATTTATCTTTCCCCTGTGAACAAATAAATATTCCAACTCAACATCAAGTATCAATCACATTCCCATCCTTTTGTTGACGTTTTCATATTGCCAATTCGTGGCCAGACTTCCCTCGTCGAGACCTGGAATTTATGAAAAGACCTATTAACTCCAGGTAGAGGGGTAAATATTGAATTAAATTACACGGTCGAGGCCCTATATGTAAATCCGAGTATAATTTTTTCAATAAGTCCTGCCAAATTCTTTTAATATGCAAAAATGAGGCAAACTAAAAAGTTCCGACAATATCTGGGTTCGATCTCGTGACCTTCTCCAATCTTACCCAACGCTTAACGAATTGCGCTACATGTACTTAACCTTGAAGGAATTTTAAAACAATTCATCGCGAGCGTAATTCCAGGACATGTTTTATTGTCCAGCCAAAATCCAGATCACCTATTGCGGCTGAGCTTAACAACTCAGAAATCAAATTGAAAAGCGCTCCAAGGTCATTTCAAGCAGTTCAGCTTAGAATAGCATGACAAGCGAAATTTAGTTCTACATTCTGTCGGAGCCATACAGATATGTTCACTTTGTTCAACATTTATATTTAGCAACTATTATTAGTATACAATCGTCATTTATGAAGTGAAACTCAAACTCGAACTACCTCAACCACCAGCAAAACAATACTACGACTTAACAGTAGTGCATCAGATTCTTTGCGATTGGATTGCGAATCAACCTGTTATTGACACAGAATATCCGACAAAACTTCGACATGGTTAACAAATTTCCCATGACATCAAATTTACACTGAAAAAGTGACCTTATGGAAAAGTGTTCACATTTTGTTGACATTGTTATCGACAACCAATCAACAGTTGAATTTGACATGTAAATCCACGTGACTAGCAGCATAAAAGGAGCTTGAAAAACTACCAAAAATCAGTTGAAATTTGCAATTTTGGTAATATTAAACTGACATACAGTGCGTATTGAAGCACACTTTCTTGAGCTGTAAAAAATTTGTTATCGTGTCTGGTTTCTGTGGATCATATTAGTGATTGTACAGTTTTAACTTTACTTAGACCTTTGAAAACAGAATTAACTTTGATATTCTCAAAACTTTCTTTCTGAGGAACGAAGTTCCTAAGTAGGAGAAACTTTGTGCAATGCATAAAGTTAGTTTCTCTTACTGGTTTTAACAAAAACTACTCTAGTTCAACATTGGTGTTTTTGAAACCAATAGAGAGACTTGCTAACTTTGAATTCTAAAAAAATTTATTATTATCAGATTTGCAACTGGTAAGACAGCCCGTTTTAAAACTGCTTACTGCAGCAGGTTGAAACTTTGCATAAGTGTAGCCAGGTTATAGGGCAACATTTTGGAGTAGCGGGAATTCCTATATTTGGTTTATAAGTTGAGTTATTATCAAAAACTCAACAAAATTTGATTGTTTCAATATGAATTATTTTGCTATTCTGAGAGAAACAACTTTGTTATTCAGCAAAGCTGAGCAATTAGTTATCAAGAGTGATAGAGCAACAAGTAATGCAACGGTATTCTAGAGTATAGCGGATAATACAGCTCACAAAAGTTAACGGCAAAAACACAATATCCGGACAGATTTGAAACCGCTGAAACGAACTGGGCGGTGTAAAGTTTTCCTTGACTTTGATAGGAGAGCAGCCGTTACAATTAGTCCGCCGACCCGGACAGTGGTAGGCAAACTGCTGTCCAATCTGATGAAGAGAGTACCGAAGGCACCCCCCAAAGAAAATCAAACGAATCAACAGCGCAACGCCAGTGAGACAGAGCGAAAGGTGCAATTCACAAAACACGTTGAAGAGTAAACCTCGTTTAAACGGAACAAGCAAAGCAAAAGGCCACCAGGCAATCCAAGCACAATCAGCAAAGAGGAGCTTCAATCAACAGCTCAAAGGTACGACAAGAAGTTCCAAGCTTTATTGGAAGAAGTCAACACTAAAACAGGGATTGGCTACAAAATAATTGAAGATTCAGATCGACCCAACAAACTAAAGGTCCTCTACCAACAGACTGTTCACCTTCTAGAGGAAGAAATACCCAAGCAACTTCAGCGATGAAAGAAGCTTGTGCCCTATTAAGCTAATTTTGTTGATGAACATCTGAAAGAAGCAAGGAAGTGCAAAGCAAGTTTAGACTATCATTGGCTTGCATATATAAGCAAAGGCACGCAAAAAGCAATGAATGCAGAGCAAAGGAATACAAGTGAAGCAGTGAACGACAGCTAGAGCAATAACAACTACCCAACGGACAGCCTAGTTGCTCAAACAGTGCAAAATGGAGCAACAGCAAGCGGCCAAGAGACGGAGAATATTTCGGAAACATCTTCAGCAAGGCAAAAGCGAGCGGAAAAGATGAAGAAATTCGATATCGAGTTCGTAACCAAGATGCGACTGGAACAAGCACGGTTCAAGAGGAGGAGGCTAGAGCTGGAAATGCAAATGAAGGAACTAGAAACCAAGCACCAACTACTGGAGGAAGAGCGCGAGCTAGAGCGCAAAGTGAAGAGAACAGCATTAGAGAACGATGGTGCTCGTTCTCAATCAACTGGTGCTCGAGACAAATCGCCTGGACCCCAAAGATTGGACGCCAAAGGAGAGATGTCTCAGACTGGGCCAGCAGGATCGACAACCTTCTAACACCAGAACGATCAACAGCTCGCTTCGAAGTAACCACTGAAGTGGACAGGCATAATCACTTCTCACGATATCGCAGTTCAGGGGACCGATCCTCAAGTGTTAAAGACCGAGACGTTTCCCCTAGACGTGGTCTACTACGATACAACACTGCATACCCAGGTAGCAGTAACCTACCAAAGCTGAAGTTGAACAACTTCGACGGAAACCCTCTCGAACGGCCGGAGTGGTCTAGTTTGTTCATTGCTACAGTGGATCAACGACCAATACCAGACTCAGAGAAGATGAGTCATCTGAAGACTGTACTGACAGGCAGGTCAAGGTCAGCAATCTCAGGAATGGGCTATTGTGGACAGTTCTATGGTGCTGCATGGAGTACTCTGGAGAGGAAATTTGGAAGACCTCATGTGATCATTGATGCACAACTGGAGAGTCTTCGCAAAGCAAGTCAGGTGAAACCTCACAACTCAACAGGTCTGATCAGTTTCTCAGTTGTTGTTTCGAACTTTGTGGAAATGCTCAAAGATCACAAGCAGATTGGTGATCTGCAATCAAGCTCTACACTGTATTTGGCAGTAGATAAACTACCCCAAGTTCTCAAAGAGAAGTGGTGGTTCTATGTTGATGATACAGATGAAGATTGGCCTGATCTGATTATGTTTGAAAAGTGGCTATCTAAGATAGCATTCGTGCACGAAGGGTTTTCAGCTTTCAAGGGAGAGCGAAGAGAAGAAGACCGATGAAGAACAAATAGAGACAAACGGTTCTCGAAAACATCGAACTTCAGTGCAAGTTCGAACGTGAAAGAAACGAAGCAAACGCAAAGTGATCACTGTCCGCTAGCTGATGGCGCTCATAAAATATGGAGCTGTCCAATATTCAGAAACATGAGTGTGAATGATCGGTACGCAGCAGTGAGGAAGCAACGCTTATGTTACGGATGTCTAGGGAAAGGACATGCAATCAAAGATTGTAAAGTCAATGCGTGCGGCATCAATGGATGCATCAAGAACACAACCGATTGCTACACTCAGTAAACCAGATGGACGTGGGCAATCATGCAATCAACGTAAGCGCAGCAACAATCAACCAGAGTAGCGAAGTTAATAGCTTTCTTCAGATAGTTCCTGTCACAATACAGAGCGGTGGCAACAGGCTGAACACATATGCTTTTCTCGACAGTGGATCAACGGTTTCATTCATCGATCAAAGTGTGCAAGAGAAGTTACGAGCCCAAGGCACCGATGTGACGCTCAACATAGCTGGCATACACGGAAAAAAGGGTCTGAAGACAGAAAGGGTTCCTCTAAAAAGAAAAGGACTACATTCAAAGGTGCATTCAATCGAAGCGTTTCCACACCCGTTAATCTTCTTGGGAAACACAAACTACAACTACAGCAAAGCTTCAATCACTTGAGTGTTCTAACCAACAAAAGCTTCAACTTGATGGAAGTTGGCATCATCCTTGGTCAAGATGCTTATGAGCTACAACGCTCATTGGACTATAAGATAGGAACACGAAGTGAACATTTCACCGTTTTAACAGAGCTAGGATGGGTGGTCAGAGGACCCATGACGGGCAAAAGAAGACAAAATGTTTGTCAATTTGCCTTCACTGAAGATGTGAAAGTGGCTGAGAATATCCAAACCTGGTGGGACGTAGAAACCTATGCTTCCAAAATCAACGTCGTCAGTCAGTCAAAGAAGGAACTGCAGGTACAGAAGAAGCTAGATAGTACGACAAAGTTCACAGGCGAGCGGTACGAAGTGGGAATTGTGTGGAGTGAACCAGAGCCAAACCTACCAAACAACTACAGCTCAGCCTTGGGTCAGCTTTACTCACTGGAGCGAAGATTCCAAAGGGACCCAAAAATGAACAGTTTGTATCAACAGTCAATAGATACAGATGTAGAAAAAAGATTCGTAAAGATGTTGGACGAGTCCGAAATGAAAGGCACCTTCGGGAAGGAATGGTGTTTGCCACACCATCCAGTGCTAAACCAGAACAAGCCTGGCAAAGTAAGACGTGTCTGCAATGCCGCATCAAAGTACAAAGACATATGCCTAAATGATAAGCTAATAGCAGGACCTGATCTGCTACATGGTTTGATTGGAACAATTTTCAGATTCCGTGAAGGAACAATAGCCCTAACAGCTGAATCGATGTTTCTACAAGTACAAGTTCCCGAACAGGATAGAAGTTGCTTGAGGTTCTTATGGCGTCCAAGAACTAACGAACCTGTTTGGATATACGAATATTAGCGTCACGTATTTGGAGCCAAAAGTTCTCCAACTTGCGCAAACTATGCTTTCAAGCGAGTGGGACTGGACAACGAAGAAGAGTATCCAATAGCAATAAAGGCAATACAAAACAACTTCTACATGGACGATTTCATCAAATCAGTAGAAACCGCGGAAGAAGCAATTGAAATCTTCAGTCAACTACACCCTCTTCTCTCACAACATGGAATAGAATTGAAGAAGTTGATAAGCAACAACGATGCAGTTACCAAAGCAATCCCAGAAGACTTCCGGTCAATCAGCAACACGAAGCAAGTCGAAGTGGAACCCAGTACGGAGGGATCCTCAGTGCTAGGACTACAATGGATCGTTACTGATGATAGCCTTCAAGTGTGTAGAGGTACCAACAAGGAAGTGGAAACCCCTATAACCCAGAGGTGAAGCCTAGTGAAGAAGAAGAATTTCTGGGATGGAATGAACAACTTCCAATGGTGGCTGAAACAAGCATCGATAGAAGGTACTTCAACAAAGAGAGGCATAAAACTGAACTTCATGTGTTTGCTGACCCATCTGAGGACACGATGTGTGCAGTGACCTATCTACGTTCACAACCAAAGAATGCTAAGCTGACTTAGCATTTGTCATTGGGAAATGCAGAGTGGCACCGATGAGGCATCTTTCAATACCGCGATTGGAATTGCAAGCGTCAGTCATGGCAGTGAGGTTGAAAGAACTGATAGTCAAGGAACATGAAATGAAGATCAATAGTTGCAGTTTTTGGTCGGACTCAACTACAGTATTGCAGTGGATACACAGTTCCCATCGCAAGCAACAAGTGTTTGTGGCCAATCGAGTGGCTGAGATACTAGATAAAACTGATATTTCACAGTGGAAACATGTGAGCGGTATCAACAACCCAGCGGACTTTGGCACCAGAGCAATCAAAATTGAAGAACTCATGAGAAGTGAGTGGCTCACTGGGCCAGCCCGGTTGAAGCGACCAGAAAGTGAATGGCCAGAGCAAGTGAACCTAATCTTTGCATCAGATTAAGAGAATATACCCTCATCAGTCTTCATGATACAGGCTGAAGAAAAGAAAGCTGTTATTCAGTGGGAACGATTCAGTAATTTTAACAGACTAGTACATACAGTGATATACATACAGCGAGCACTGAACAAACACAAACTAGCAACACCCGTAGTCAGCATTGAAGAAAGAGAAAAAGCAAAAGCAACAATCTTCAAGTTACTACAGCAAGAACATTTTGGTGAAGAGATGAAATCTCTCAAAGCTGAAAAGGAAATTCGAAAAAGCAGCAAAATCCTACAATTCTCCCCTTTCGTAGGTGAAGAAGGGCTTATTCGAGCCAACGGCAGAATAGGCAAAAGTACTTTAATGCAAAACATCCAATTATTTTTCTACATTGGAAACATCATACGGTTGAATTTTTCTTGCGAAACGAGCACAAAGACAATCAACACGAGGGCACTGAGCATGTAAGAAACATTGTTCAGCAGAAGATTTGGATCTTTGGCATACGGAACGCTCTAAGATCAATCAAGAACAAGTTCGTTACCTGTAGAAAGGGCAGAGCAGAAACGATAGCACCAGTAATGGCAGATCTACCCGAAGAGCGGTTAGATGCTTCAACAGCCTTTACAAATGTTGGAGTTGACTACTTTGGCCCTTTCATTGTGAAAATTGGGCGAAGAAACGAAAAGCGACGGTGTTGTCTCTTTACATGTCTAACTATGAGAGCGGTGCATATAGAAGTGGTAACCAAGTTAGACACAGATAGTTGTCTCAATGCAATAATGAGATTTACTGCTCGAAGAGGCAAACCAATTACAAACATCAGTGACAACGGGACAAACTTTGTTGGAGCTGAGAGCGAGTTTGCAGAGTACGTTGCGGCATGGAACAAAGAAGGGATCGAAGAACATCTAGTTCAACGAGGAATCAGATGCAAATTCAACCCACCCGCAGCACCTCACTTCGGAGGAGTATGGGAGCGGTTGGTGAGAAGTTGAAAGAAAGCAATGTATGCAGTGTTGGGGAACAGATCAGTCACCGAGGACGTTCTTTCAACAACGATGTGTATTGTTGAGCAGACTTTGAACGCAAGACCGTTGACTCCAGCCAGTTCTGATGTTAATGACTTAGAAGCAATGACAACCAACTACTTCTTGCTTGGCAACAGGAACGTTTGCCTATCCTATCTACCATGCGCAGAGGAATTTGTGGATCATCGAAAGCTCTTCCGACAAACTCAAGCACATGCAAATCTTATATGGGACAGATTTTGTAAAGAATATCTGCCAGCTCTGAATAATCGGCCAAAATGGCGATCTACGGCGAACGAAACCCTTAAAGAAGGCGATCTCGTTTGGTTGATCAAAGATAGCAATAAGCATGGATATTACAACTTATCTTGAGTTACGGAGACCATCGATGGGTCTGACGGTGTGATTCGATCAGCGATAGTTCGAACGAACGACGGAGTGTACAAGAGACCAGTAGTGAAGCTCGCCCCAGTACTACCAGGAAAAGATGTTTTCGCGATGGAAAACAGGGCCGGCGATTTTGCGGCTGAGCTTAACAAGTCAGAAATTAAATTGAATTGCGCTCCGAGGCCATTTCGAGCAGTTCAGCTTAGAAAAGCATGACAAGCAAAATTTAGTTCTACATTCTGTCGGAACCATACAGATATGTTCACTTTGTTCAACATTTATTTTTAGCAACTATTATTAGTATACAATCGTCATTTATGAAGTGAAACTCAAACTCGAACTACCTCAACCACCAGCAAAACAATACTACGACTTAACAGTAGTGCATCAGATTCTTTGCGATTGGATTGCGAATCAACCTGTTATTGAAACAGAATATTCGACAAAACTTCGACATGGTTAACAAATTTCCCATGACATCAAATTTACACTGAAAAAGTGACCTTATGGAAAAGTGTTCACATTTTGTTGACATTGTTATCGACAACCAATCAACAGCTGAATTTGACATGTAAATCCACGTGACTAGCACCATAAAAGGAGCTTGAAAAACTACCAAAAATCAGTTGAAATTTGCAATTTTGGTAATATTAAACTGACATACAGTGCGTATTGAAGCATACTTTCTTGAGCTGTAAAAAATTTGTTATCGTGTCTGGTTTCTGTGGATCATATTAGTGATTGTACAGTTTTAACTTTACTTAGACCTTTGAAAACAGAATTAACTTTGATATTCTCAAAACTTTCTTTCTGAGGAACGAAATTCCCAAGTAAGAGAAACTTTGTGCAAAGCATAAAGTCAGTTTCTTTTACTGGTTTTAACGAAGCCTACTCTAGTTCAACATTGGTGTTATTGAAACCAATAGAGAGAGACTTGCTAACTTTGAATTCTAAAAATTTTATTATTATCAGATTTGCAACTGATAAGACAGCCCGTTTTACAACTGCTAACTGCAGCAGGTTGAAACTTTGCATAGTTATAGCCAAGTTATAGGGCTACAATTTGTAGGAACGGGAATTCCCATATTTGGTTTATAAATTATCTGAGTTATTATTCATTTTGAATTATTTTGCTATTCTGAGAGAAACAACTTTGTTATTCAGCAAAGCTGAGCAATTAGTTATCAAGAGTGATAGAGCAACAAGTAATGCAACGGTATTCTACAGTATAGCGGATAATACAGTTCACAAAAGTTAACGGCAAAAACACAATATCCGGACAGATTTGAGACCGCTGAAACGAACTGGGCGGTGTAAAGTATTCCTTGACCTTGATAGGAGAGCAGCCGTTAGTTACATCACCTTTATTGTCCAGCCAAATTCCAGAATACCTTTATTGTCCAGCCAAATTTCAGGACGTATGTTTTAGTTCCAGCCAAATTCTAGAACTGTTGTTTTAGTTCCAGCCAAATTCTAGGACTGTTGTTTTAGTTCCAGCCAAATTCTAGGACATCACATTGGGTCCAGATTCTTTTCAAATTCTTTTCATACCCAATATCTCTCGAGGACAGTCTTTTCATACCTTAAATCTGGCGAGGACGGTCTTTTAATAATTCCACGTCTCGACTAGGATTAGATGTAGACTTGCTGCAACGACGCGCAAAGATCACAGTCTGAATTAGTACTGATAATTCAACTTTCAATTAGGCTTGCACAGAACTGAAATTGACTTGGCATTGGGCTCCAGTGCTGTTTCAGTGAACTAGCATACAATGGACCAAAACTGTATCAGACCTCTGATTATGCCATTGTTGAAAAGCAGCACGTCCTGAATCGTGTCTTCAGTCTTCGTCATTCTTTCTATGTGCCAAGTGGTCGCAGTTTTGAAACAAAGATAAAAAACTGAGACTTAGAAAACATGAGGTGAAGAATTCCTTACCCTATTCTGAATATGAAATTATTGAAAGACCGTCCTCGACAAATTCATGGGATAAAAATACTGTTCTCAACAGTCTTTTAGTATAAAAGAAATTGTCTGGACTTTGCATGATGTCTTCAACATTGGCCGGAACTAAAACAACCGTCCTCTTCCTTATTTGGCTAGACAATAAAACGTGTCATGGAATTCGACTGGATCAATTTCAGTTGTTTTGGAAATTGAGTGGACAATGAACGAAAGATGACACCAGGTTTATGAAAAAAAATTGGATGGACTCAGGAGTAAATAAAAGAATTCAGCTGGAACCATGAAGAGATAGTGCTCAACCAAAATATTTTACAAAAAGAGTTTGGCTGGACTAAGGAAAAGAATGGGCCTCAACTTCAACTAGGTTCCTCTATCGGGTAATTTTATTCAGTTTTTGTCTCCCCACTTGGAATTATTAGGTCGTCTCATAATTCCCAGGTCTTCACTAGGATAATTCTTTACAAAACGGAAGAGATCTCCAACTCAGCCCCCTCAAATTTCAATTATGGTTTGGTTAATAAAGCAAAAATTGAAAATTTTAGAATGTGTTTATTAAAATTAAACAGTTACAACTATTAAAGTTTCCTAACAAAAATCAGTTTAATGGTAAATTGTTTTTAAATTTGAAGGTATTTTAATCATTTTAACAACAGCCCACTAATATACAAAAATCAACCAAGATTATCATGTCTTCGGAAAACGATAGATAAATTACCAATACAAACAAAAATTCCTTCCTCTTGTGCATAGATCAAGATTTTTTATGGTCAAGTTACGATTTATATCAGAGTCTCAAATGCTTGGCAATACTAATCTAAGACCAGCTGAGTCCTAATCAAGAGTTGACACGTCTGAGCAAGTCATCAGTCTTGAAAACTGAGATCAGTCCTGAGTCACCAACCACCAACCAATGGGGTACATTAGACTGAAGAAGAACAAAAAACGATAGCTGCTCCTCCCACCATACGTTTTAAATAGTGCTGCTAGAACGTATAATCACCAAAAATTATTGTAAATACGTTCAATAAGAGCGATTTCATCCAAGAGAGTTTTATGAGATGATTCAAAACTTTCAAAACCTCCGAACAGAAAATAGAAAAAGCGTTTGCAGCTCTAAAAAAAATAAACAAGGCGACTCGGTAATGTTCAATTGCACATAAGGTTCCGACCCCGCTCATCCACAATTTTGGCATGATTGTCTACCAAATGAGGAACATAGAAAAACCAAGAAAATTCAAGTATTTTTTTAAAAATAGCTGTAACTCAGTGGTGGAGTGAATAATGGTGTATTAGGTTGATGAGATGTGCAAAAATTAAGAAAGCGAGTCAAGACGAACAGCAAAATGAAACAAGAACAAAAATTGTTTACATCAAAAACTTCATGTCCATTTTAAAAAACAAAATTTAATAACAAAGTCAAAAAAGCGTCAGTTAAAATTGGTATTAAACAAAAAAACCTTAATTCAGCAGAAAAGGCTGGGTGACAATTAGACAATAAAGAACAAAGACAGTAAAGTTGTAAATTTCGCTTATTTTCTTAAACAATTAATTTCAAAGTAATGAAAACCATTAGAAATCAACTAATATATCCCATAGGTGTACTATTACCAATTTTTCTATAGAGGAAATTAAGAACTGCCGGTATTCAATTTTTTCTGCGATTACAAAAAAAGAACAACCAGTAGACAACCAACAGAAAATCAATTGAAACTTGACAGAAAACGCTTTCGAAACCGTAAAGCCATACTATGGCAATCAAAATATGTTCGGTTCTACTTACTGCAACCACCGATAAAGTATTACGTAACCTCTCATTAATGAAGCTGGGTAACAAGAAGAAAAAATGAAAAAGAAATGCAAAATTAAGTAACACTTTAATTTTTTTTCGAATAAAATATTTCCAAAAACATAAACGCCATAAATTATAGAATGAAACAATTAAATAGGTTCATTTATTCTCCCAAAGTAAGCCCCTAAAAATCGAAATGGTCCAGAAAATGTCTTACGTCTACAAAAAGAACGTCAAACATGACAAAAATCAATAATTAATTTACTTTTTTCGCTGTCGAAGCCAGTAAATCCAACGAAAGCTTTAAAAACATTAGATTTTGAGAAACCAATCCCTCTTGAAACCTTTTTCTGACAACAATAATAACATATTTGGCTGGTACTTAACGAGACTAGATAACGATTAGACAAGAAAAGGAGCAAAATTGCGAAGTTACAAAGTGTCTCTTTTTAATTTATAAAACAATTGTTTTCAGAGTCATGAAAGCCGTCAGCTATCTACTAATATCAGAAAATCGGATCATCTTCCATGAAAAGCCAATGGAACCGGGTCATTGTTTTGGAATTTTTATGTGACTAAAAAAACAAAGTAAAGAGGACAGTTAAAGACAAAATTTAAGAAATGCAAATAAATTCTTCGAGAAAGTAATGTCGAAGCTGTTAAAATCATAATCTATACCTTCAAGGATTTTAGTTTTATCACTTGTGCTTTATTTTGAACACCAATAATGTGATATACGAATCGTTAATAACGAAATAAGGTGACAAAACAAAAATACGTTAAAAATGGGCAAATACATAAAAAATTTTTTTTTAAAATGTGAAGTCTAGTTAAATCAAAGACAGAAAAACGTAACTTAAGTTGTAAAACCGCAATAAGGATTGAATTTGATTTCTGATGAGAGAAGAAGCATTCTTTCATTGCTGACAGTAAGCTACAATTTGACCAAATAAAGAGAAAAATAGAGGCAAAGTTCAATAAGTCATTATTTATATAAAAGTCAAAAACTTTTAAAAGTCAAAACAACCGTAAGCTTTCAAGTAATCAACTAGAAAAAACAATGTGGAATTTTTGGGCATCCAATTGGATCTATCATTAGTGAGCTTTGTCTTGAAATGTTTTGTTAGTTAATTATTGTAGAAAAGATTGATTCTTTTAATAAAAATGACCGACTGATTACAATCCAATTTTTTTTTGATTATGCCAGTACAAGATTGATTTAAAACAAGCCCTGCTAACGTTGTTTGACCATTAGGAACACTTCATTGTTTGAATGTTCGAGATATTGGTACTTTTTTAATTAAAAACTCAATAATAGATGCTGCAATTTTGATAATCAACCAATAAATTTAGCACAAACGGCCATGTTTCAATTACAGAGAACTCTCAACGGAATTTGAAGTATAAAAAACCGTATTTTGAATCTAAAAAAATTCTGTTAGTTGTGTTTGGGACTGTATTTCCTGTAAATTTAATCAAACTGGACTAAATTAACCTCTTTCGTTTTTTTTAATGAAAAGGTCTTAATTTTGAAATATTTAGCCAGAGTTTTTGACAAAAAAGTGATAAAAATAGTCTATAATAAGATTTTTTGTCTTTTCAAATAAAAATTAACAAAATTTTCTCAAAAAAAACAAATTTTAGCGAAATTGGCGAAGTTTTAGTCAAAATTCCGGAGAAGGTGAACGAAATCTCACCGGAACTCCTTCTATTTTCTCAAAATTTAAACCTCGAAAACTTCCTGTAAAAAAACGAAAATTAAAATATCTTTTTAATTCCATATTCTAAGCTGGACAAGCTTTCTACCAGTCTCAAGTCTCTACGATGAATACATCGATCGGCCGAAAAACCCATTTGAGTATACAGTTCCTTCCCCCTCAAGAGGGGTCCGAACAATTACAGTTTTATTACATTTATGATCGGCAAATTTTTGCTACTCCTAAAAAATTGAGCTCGATGTATGAACATCTCAATGTTTGATTAATATTCCAATAAGATTTCAATTTCTCCAATAAAAACATGAAAAGTTTGAGAAACATTGTTTTGGGAATAACAAAGAGCATGGAAATGACAAAACCAATGAAACATTAAAAAACAGAGAAAATCCTTGCGACCAAAAAATGCCAGATTCGGAAAGAAGTTCTTTTAGATTATTCCAGGCTTTGAATACTGAAAAAAATCGGTTATCAAAATTTAAAATTTCATAGAAAACGTAAACAACAACAATCAAAGAAATTTCTTCCAATGAAAAAAAAACAATTTTTAAAATTTTTCTTTTAATAAATTAAGATTGTTCCTGCAAAATTGTAAAATCTTTCTGAAAAAATTAAAACATAATACATTGTATTCAATTTTGACGTATACTCAAAAAACCAAACAACTAATATAAAACTTCAGTCAAAAAGTGGTACGGACGGTGTTCTAATAGTTTCTTATATATATATATATGTATATACATACATAGTGTTGGTGTGTGTGTTTTGTTGTGTGTGTGTGTGTGTTATATATATATATATTATATATATATATATATATATATAATATATTATATATATATATATATATATATATATATATTTTATTCATTTTTGTATATATATATATATATATATTATATATATATATATATATATAAATATGTATTTATATATATATATATATATATATATATATATATATATATATATAGGTATATATATATATATATATATATATATATATATATATATATAATGTATATATACGTAAATAAGAAAGGATTAGAAACACCGTTCGCACCACTTTTTGACTGCAGCTTTTTTTTAGTTTTTTTTTGGTTTTGTGAGTAAACGGCAAAATTTTAAGTTTTTTCAGAATGGTTTACAATTTTTCAGGAACGACCTTAATTTGATAAGATAAAAATTTTTAAAATGTGTTTTGTTTTCATTGGGACAATTTATATTGATTCATGTTGTTTACGTTTTCTTCAAAATTTTAACTTTTGATAACCGATTTTTTTCAGATTTCGTCTCCTGGATTAATCTAAAAGAACTTCTATCCAAATCTGACAATTTTCGGTCGCAAGGACCTTCGTGTTTTTCGAAGTTAGGCGCAAAAACCCTAAATATAAAAATTGGACTCAAAGCCTTTAGGGGAATGCACATGCTGAGGTTCTTGCCATCACACCCGTCCAGACAATATCTAGTGTAATCAAGTCTATCCCCACAACAATAAGCCATCATCAGACCAAAGTTTTGAAGCATTAATGTCTAGACCTACTTTTAGGCAGATGCATCCAGACAATCAGCCATGGTCAGACCTCAGCTCGTTTTTTGATAAGTTGCTCCTTTCTAACTTGTTCTGTCGTAGACATTAGATTTTTTTGCAAAATTCTTTCACAAACCGAAAGCCTTTTTTGTATATTCGTTACAATATTAGCAAGAATTTTAGCTTTTTGAAAAAGAATTTTCTGTAGTATTTTTCTGCTATTTTTCCAGTATCCGCATGTATCCGTAAGCTGTGGGCCAGATGTGACAAATAATGAAAAAAAAACAGATTACTGTATAGTCAATGTTTTTTCGCAAAGGCGAGTCAGCAAGTTGATTGAGCTGTGGATAGTGATCGGAACAGCTTAGCGGTTCTCCGAGCTAGCTACTTGCTGTTTCTGAGCAATTAACAACAGTACCTTAAAATTATTTTTAAAAAGTCATTCCAATTCTTCGAAAAAATTAAATTGTTAGCTTGCCAGTGATCACATTCTAAATCACTAATGGTAGAATTATCGCTCGTTGATTACAATATAATTGGCAGGCTTTGACTAGTAAGGTTGTCCGAGTAACAAAAAAGAACATCAGTCCCGACCCCCAAGCTTTTTAATTGTCTGATTCATAACCAACCCCCACCTCAACCTAATTAAAATTGCGATTCAACTTTCTGAACAGCACTCAGTTAGTAATGTGTATATGGGTACCTCCGCAGCATAGAGCCAGCGAGACGGTACCCATATACACATTACTCTAATTCCCTTTATATATCCACTACTCTACATTCACTTCTTTTATATTTTAAATCTATCATTTCTTGTCTCGTTAGTGCAATCCACTAGTACAGAGTTAAGCTGGTAATTGTCCATTATCAGACGGATAGTTCGGGTTCTATTCTCACTGACTCCAGTGAACGTATCCCAGATACTAGTATAAAACTAGTGAGAGCGTGTAAAAAGCACGTAAAACCAACTTGCAAAAATCTGTAAAGCCACTTTGTGGATTGTTGTAACAACTTTGTGGATAACTTGAACGAAAAAACCAGCTTAACTCTTTAACAAATTTTTTCAATTTTGCTATTTTTTTGCGAATCACTCTTAAGAGCGATTCACTGTTTTTGATGTTTTTTTATACTTTTTTTTCAAATTATCTATACTCATCATTTAATTTATATTTTCTTTTACTTTTTCTATATTTAACCCATTATTAATAAGAAATGATACGAAATTATAATATTTACACGAAGGACCTTCGGTCTTGTTACACCAACAACTTTCCTCTGTTTGGACAATAACTAAAGGACTTAGAGCTCTAGGACTCTGTCTTTTATCTATTAAGCTTCTACTAAATCCACTAGTTAATTCTACATCTGGATGTTGTTTCTTTACATGAGCCCGTATTCCATCATATCTCACAACAGAAAGCGATTCACTGTTTTTGATGTTTTCTTATACTTTTTTTTCAAATTATCTATACTCATCAATTAATTTATATTTTCTTTTACTTTTTCTATATTTAACCCATTATTAATAAGAAATGATACCAAAATTATAATATTTACACGAAGGACCTTCGGTCTTGTTCACCAACAACTTTCCTCTGTTTGGACAATAACTAAAGGACTTAGAGCTCTAGGACTTTCTCTTTTATCTATTAAGCTTCTACTAAATCCACTAGTTAATTCTACATCTGGATGTTGTTTCTTTACATGAGCCCGTATTCCATCATATCTCACAACAGAAATACAATATGGACAATTAACTTTAGCTGAAGTACAACTTCTACAAGTATAATTACTCTCATCAAAATCAGTTAGTGGTTTTACATAATTAGATTTATTACAACTTCTAATTGAGACTTCTGGGCTAAGGTTAAGGTTAAGGTTAGGGTAAGGGTTAAGGTTAGGGTTAGGGTTAGGGATAGGAGTCATAGATAGAACTAGAACGAGAACCAGAACTAGAACTAGAGCTAGAATTAGAACTAGAACTAGAACTAGAGCTAGAACTAGATTCATTTTTTAAAGAACAGCCCCATGGAGAAAAATTATTAGCACAAATACCACTTAGTATTATATTATCACTCATACATTTATCAGTTTTATCTTTACAGCATGATTCATAAAGATTTTTTAAAACAGCAATGTTTCCATATTTATAAATACACTCTAAACATTTTAAAAGCATTTATAATAGGGTAAACTTTAATATTTACCTAATCATTTCGCGGGGTAATATTTAGCCATCATTTCAATTAAATCTTTAGTATTATCTTTAGATGTGATACACTCTGCTGAATATTTATTTCCTAACGTATTGAGTGTATTAGTTTTACATCTCTTATCCAAAATCAATTCAAGGTTTAATTCTTTTTTATCTCTAACAAAATTTATAATCTCTTCTCTAAATTCTTCATTATCTCCATATAGTCTGATTAAAAATTTCCCCCCTTCTATTTAAAGTCCCATCCTCGTCGTTTATATATTCTTCTTGTATTGCATTTCGTAGATCAGTGAAACTGCTTCGCAGATTGGGCTTTGCCCATGTTTCACTATCAGCAAAGCTACTTGGCTTGCCACGGACTTCGTCCGTTCGCAGATCATTATCCAACTCTTCTCCATATCCAACATTAACCAATGTATTTACTCTACTCAACATTGTGCTTGCTCCCATTGCTACACTCCCCCCATTTTTTGATATTATATCAGGATAAATATAACTAAGTATAATTAAACCTGAGCCTATAATTCCACCAATAGTTGATAAACTATTTATACCCTTTCCCATAATCATTTCTTTAGTTAAAACATCATTCTGTATTTTAATATTATTTAATCTAAGAAGTTTATTAAAATAGAATATATAGTTATCGTGATTAATAACATTTCTATCTGTTGCATTTATCATGAGTGGTTTCATATATGCTATAATTTTATTTATATCTTCTCTTTCTAATTCATCTTTTAAACTAAGAGCTTTTCAATCATTGGAACCAACTCTTGAATCATATATCATTGTTCTATTACTATTAATATTAATAAAAGTATTTTTCTTCTTATAATATTTAATTATACCATAACGAAGTTCATCTGACATTCCATCTGTACGATTATAATGGTTGCTATTTAACTCACTAATTATTTTTACTAAAGTCATGTTCACATTTATATATCTCATTAAAGTTTTTAAATAGATCAGGTTCATTATAAGTTGTTAAATAAGTAGTATCCCAAGTTATTCTTGCTGTATTAATTAATTGAGCTGGTTTATGACACATTACAATCATTTGAATATTATATGTCTACCTTCAGTAAAATAATAAGCTATATCCTTCTTTAACCTATCACCCATATCATCAAGTACTATTACACAATTTTAGAATTATGCATATTATTTTTTGTGATCATGTTTATATCACATTTATTAAACCCAGTACAAAATTTATTAGACTCAGGATCTATCCAGTCTCTATCATCTTTACACACTATAACTATATTTTTAGCTTGGTGTTGGTTTTGGTTTTGTTTTTGGTTTTTATTCTTGGTTTTGGTTTTGATCAGTGAACGAACTTTGTTCGTGGTTTACCAAACTGCTTGGCTTGCCACGGACTTCGTCCGTTCTCAGATCTTGATTTTGGACTGAGTATAATTTTAAATATTGTCTAATAAAATATGTTTTACCTGTTCCAGTTCCACCATAAACAATAGTATGTAATGGTGACTTTTCATATTCAAATCTAACTAGACTCCTAGGTATAAATCCACCAAAGCTTTCTTCTAGTTTTGTATATTTACGTGGTATTGAATCATATATTACATAACAATTTCCAATTATAATAATAAGAAAAAAAGTATACCGCCTTTATCCGTTTTTATATATAAAATTTATTAGATAAAAATGCTTATCCTAACTTTTGAGGAATTCAATAATATATTTAATATTGATAATAATGCTATTACTGATATTAGAGTAAAAGATATAGGAAAAGATATAAGTCTAACACCAATTGGAATAGTAATGAGAGATGAGACTCCAGATAATATCTGCGAAGCAGGTTCCCTGATTAATGAACCTAACTTCAACATTATTGTAAATTTATATCCAACTAAAGGTACACATTGGGTTTTAGTTATAAGAAGAGAAGGTGGTCCTGTGTATTACTTTGATAGTTTTGGTGTAGAAACCCCAGCAATATTTTTAGAAGAATATGTTGATCTAGGCTCTAATGAGAGAATACAACAATATGATGAATCTTATTGTGGGGCTTATTGTTTATATATGATCTATCTTATTGATAGAGGATTTAGAATTAAAAGTGCTTTGAATATTCTAGTTAATCAATATAAATATCCGGGAATATATGAAGAGTGTTTTTGTTTAGGTTGTAATATTAATGTTAATGTTAATGATAATGATAATGATAATGTTAATGTTAATGTTAATGATAATGATAACGTCATTGATAATGATAATGACAAGGATAATGCTAATGATAATGTTAATGATAATGTTAATGTTAAAGATAATGTTAATGTTAATGATAATGTTAATGATAATGATAATGTTAAGGATAAAGATAATGTTATTGATAATGTTAATGATAATGATAATGATAATGATATTGTTAATGATAATGATAATGATAAAGATAATGATAATGATGATAAAGATAATTTTATTTATCAGGGAACCTGCTTGGCAGATCTATTTGATGAAAAACATGGTGGAACATGGCAAGCCAAGCCCCATGGCGAAGCATGGATGAAATATCATCAAAATGGTAAACTTAATAACAATAGTCCTACTAACACTATCTCTATAAACATAATTGAAGATCTACAATCATGGCAAAATGATGATGATATAATTACTGAAGCCTTATTCCCAGATAATTTTAGATGTATAATATCTGGTCCTAGTCATTGTGGTAAGACATTCTTATTAAAAAAACTAATTCTAGCTAGTATATTTTTTGATAAGCTATACATCATTGGACCTACTGGTGATCAATACAATGAATTAGAAAGAATAAAACCAAAAGCAATTATAGAATTTTTTAAAGATATAAAAGATTTACCATCTCCTGATAAACTACCCAAAGACTTAAAGAAACTAATGATATTCGATGATGTTAGAGCCAAAGAACCAGTTATTAACGAATACATTTGTAGAGGTAGACATAATAACTGTAATATGATGTATCTCAATCAAAATTTATTCACAATAGATAAGCAGAAAGTTAGAGAGAATTGTAATCTATTTATTTTATTTGAACAAAGAGGTAAAGTCCTTATATCTATATATCAAGATTTCTTTAACAATGTTGAACTTAGTTATAATGATTTTGCTAATATATGTAATAAGGTATGGAAAGAGCCTTATAATTATATTGTCATTGATATAACTAAAAATAAAAATATTAATGGTAAACTAAGAATTAATTGGGATCGGAGAGTTTTGTAGTTTAGTTTAAGTTTAAGTTCATATCTACACCAGATCAACGAAGTTGCTGTGTTAACACAGATGGACCTTTCGTCAGCTGACTATGTCAGATCAACGAGGTTATTTCTGGTTACACCAGATCTGCGAAGCAGCTTCACTGATGGGGCTTCGCCCAACTAGTTACACTAGATGTAAAGTAAAACTTAATACATCATCATTAAAGTCTATAGGTCTTCCATGCTCACCTTTAATATGAAACTCTATATATTCTATTCTATCTTTAGTTATATTTTGATATAAGATATTAGTTGGTATAATATTTATTAGATAGCCTGGTGGTTCTGTTAGAGTAAAAATATATAGTATGTCTGTGTTATTCCCATTATCTTTAACACCAGATATCACATTAAAATGAATGTTAATAAAACTAAAACCCATAATATCAACAATTTTCTGAGATGTATATTTACCTTTCTTTGTAAACTGTTTTTCTAAATCCTAGTAATGGGGCCATTGAGTTTTCTATGTCAAAGTTAATTGCACCTTGTTTTACTTCCATTAAACTTTTCATTGTATTCTTATCAGATTCTATTATAATATTACCATTAGTTTCTTCTTTTATTAATTCTGCTATTTCGATTAATTCATATGCTCCTGGTATAATAGCTAAAATATTTTCTTCATATAAGAATTGATTGTTCCTTCTATTCACATTTAACACTAAATTTTTAACAGATAATCTAATTAAACCTAATTTTGTTGTATTAAGTATAGGTTCACTAAAGTTAAACTTTTCTGTTGGTTTTATCATTCTAAAGTTAAGTGTATGCTCTTCTTTAGTTTTAGTTAAAGCTTCATGTAAATTTTGTAGTTCCCTTAAAATTAAATTGTCTGTCATTTTTTATCTAATAAAAATGGATTTTAATTTGGATACAACTTATGGTTATAATAATGATATACACAAAAGTAAGATTATAAAATATAAACCAAATAACCTGGCAACAATGAATACAATCAAAACTAACATTGATATCATTCTCAATAGAGAAGAGAATCACTTAAATTTGCGTGATTCCTATCTAGAGATAGAGTTTGTTGTATCAGATGATGCTGGCGGTGTATTTGCTAATGATGCTAATATCAGATTAGTTAACTATAGTATGATGGAATTGTTTAGTTCAGTTAAACTTGAACCTAGTGGTGGTAGGACTATTGAATATATAGATCATTGTCATCCTAATCTATTGATGTATAAGTTATTAACTAGTACTGTTGATGAATATGAGAGTGGTTTTGTTAAAAATCAAGGCAATAGAGATAGTCAACTTAAAGGTGACCATATTGCTGCACAACGAGGTCATTTGTATATGATGATTAAGATGAGTGATCTATTTGGTTTCGTAAATGATTTAGAAAAGATTATATATGGTTTAGGATTTAAACTAATATTAAAAAGAAATAATAACTGTAGAGCTCTAAATAGAGTTAATGCTAATCCTGGTGCAGTTGGTAATGATGCTATTATAAAAATTAGAGATATATCATGGTGCGTACCTAGTGTTGATCCTAGTAATGATAATAGAATTATTGTGCAAAAGGGATAAAGTAAAAAGAATAATGTAGACTTTAGGTATTAGGAAAGAAATACATTTTATAAGAATGTACCCAATGCCACTAACTTCTTGTTTGATCTAGGTATGGAAAGTAGTATGGAAAGACCACAATATATAATAGTTGGTTTTGAAAATAATAATGTTGATGATCAAACTCATGATACAAGTACTTTTGATGTGATGAATGTTACTGAATGTTATTGTAAGATTGGTAGTGAGTTTTATCCCGAGGATAGAATGAATATTAATTATGGTACCAATAATTATAATGAGGCTTTTAAGGAGATTGTTAGCTCTAATAAAGATTATAATGGGCTACCATATAATATAAAACCATATATAAATCATAGAACAATCAAAAGTAGTTATAGAATATATGTATTTGATACTAGATATCAAAGTGCTCATATAGATCCACAACCAATACAACTTAATTTTAAATTTAGTGCTGCAGTTGCAGATGTTATATGTCATGCATTAGTATTAACTAGAAAAGTTATTAGTGTGAATAGTAATGGTAATAAGATGGTTGATATTATATCATAATTATAATTATCTGCGAACGGACTTTGTCCATGGCAAGCCAAGCAGCTCCTGATAACTATTTCTTACTTGTCCTAACAAAACCCCTAGCATAAATAATGTCTAGTTTCTTTTTATTCTCTAGAGATAAGCCTCCAGCTTCAAGCTTAATCTTAGCCTTGGGCCTAACCTTCGAGCTTCGCTCGCGGGTGGAGCCCGTAGGCTTAGGCTTAGGCTTAATAACAACAAAAGGATTATACTTTTCAATTTCCATTATTTTTTGTATATAGAAATGAGTCTTTTAAATAAGTTCAAAACTAATTCTTATTGTGTTGGTGGCAGACATTATAGTGGTACTAATAATATAAGAGGTTTTATTACTTCAAAAGGTACTAAAATGTTAAAGGGTAATTGTGTTAAGTGTAAGAGAAATAAGTCAATGACTGTTTGTGATGCAAAAATAGAAACCGAGGGATTGAAAGATTTCTTTAAAAGTGTTGGTAGAGCTACTGTTAACTTTGGAATAAAAGTTGCTAATAATCCAGTAAGAGCAATAGAAGTAGCAAGTAAAATAGGAAGTGCAGCTGCATCTAAAAACCCTAGAGTTGTTGTATCAGCCACATCTGATTTAATTAAATTTGCAACTACTGGAGATAAATATTTGATTATGATTATGATTATATTGTTTTTATATTTATGTTTATGATTATGATTATATTATGTTTATGATTATGCTTATGATTATGATTATATTTATATTATGTTTATGAATATCGATCTGCGAAGCAGCTTCCCTGATCGGGGTAACCGCTTCGCGGATAAATATTAACACTAATATTATTATTGCTAAACATACTATTATTACTAAACACCAATAACTTTACTATAAAAAAAAATACTCAGTTTGTTTTTCTTGTTCTTCCTATAATCCTCATATGCCTTAACTAATTCATTATACTCATCATTATCTATTTTATTACTATTCACTGATTTAGTATATAGTCTATTGAACTTATCACTAAACTGTTTACTTAAAATATACATTTGTGAATACTTTATAATTTTATTTCTAATTTTAGTAATAATTGTTTTTGATAATGAACCACAAGCAATTGCTGTAGCAAAAGCTGTTGGTATAGAATAAGGTAATCCTATACCTGTTAATGCAACTGATGTTGATGTTGCAGTTGTTGCTATAGATGATAATAAAATTTCTGTTATCTCTGCTACGTTAATATATTTCTTATATTTACTTAACTTCTTATTATAAATATTAGTTTCAGTTTCATAATAATTTCTAATATCTTTTATAATGTTAATATTAATGTTAAATTTATTATTGGCTTGAATCTTTTCATTTATCAGTCTTTCTGATACTGATGACAAATCTGGGTAAAGTAATCTCTCTTTCGGTGCTGTTGGTTGACTCATTTTCAGTACTAAAATAACTCTCAATATCTTTCACTATATCTTCTTGTTTAAAATCATAATGCATCTCTAGTCTTGCTCGCTCTTTTTTATCAACTAACGTAATTTGTAAAAGTATAGGAATTATATTTTGTACTGTTGTCCTTTTATCTTTTATAAGGGCTTCATCAACGGCATAATTAGTTTTTTATTAAATTCTTTAAATTCTTTTAGACCCGTAGTAAACATATCATCTAGTTGTATGTTAGTGATATTCTGATTAAACTTATTATTATCAAGTTCTTGTTTTAATTGATTATATTTAGAGTTAGTATCAGCAGCAATCTTATTACAAAACTTAACAGTATTTGTGACTTCATTTGCTGATTCAATAAATTCATTAATTAGTTCATCATTAACTTGTGTTTCATTTAGTTGTAATGTTTTAGTTGTGACTTTATCAAATTCATCTTTTCTTAGTTCAGTTATGTTTCTGCGTAAAAAGTCTGTTTTATTAGAAGAGGATAATAAGTTATTGTCACAATACTCTTTATTAACAACATCTTTTTCATCTATCGGAGGATGTACATTTGTAATTTTACAGGTATCCTTCATATCAATATTATCATTATCCTCTAGGAATAACCCACGAGCCTTACTTAGTGCTAAGTTATTTGTTGATGTTGATTTATGTTTAGCTTGATTGAATCTATTTCTTGTCATCTTTGTATTTGTTTACAGAAAGATTTTTAATTAATGATTCCAAAACCTTATTATTAGATTCAAAATCAAACTCGGATTTTAAAAATTCCTGTTCGTATTATTTACCTTCTATTATGTCACGATTAACACCTTCTATTTTATATGTTGGTGGTTGTGTTTTCAGAACTTCATTAACTTTAAACAATTCTCTATTCCATTTAGAAGTGTATCCCTTAGAGATGATATTATGTTTATCTGCATTTCTAACATAATCACCAACTTCAATTTTAGGTTTAATATTCTTAAAACTAAAAGTGTATGTAACTTTATCAGGATTATTAGAAGTGTCAACTGGTGTCACATTAATTGTTGAGTGAATGTTATTGTTATATGATACAACAGCATCATTTATTTTATTTACCCAATTACCATCGCCATTGGTGAACATAGGTTTATTTATTATGTCTAATAATGTTCTATTAAATCTCTCTATGAAAACAGCCTTTAAATCACTATAAGTAGAATATAGTTTTGTCTCATATTCTTTAAGTAAAGATTTAAATGTTTTATTGTAAAACTCACTACCTCTATCTACCCATAATTTCTCTGCTTTTCTAGGTTCAGAGCCTCCTTGTGGATTTTCAGAGCCACCTTGTGGACTTTCAGAGCCACCTTGTGGATGTTCACCTAATATTATTTTAGAGCAATTAGTAATATATAAACCAGATTTATTCTTTAATGGAATAGCCCATGCATATTTTGTGAATATATCTATAACAGTTAATATAAACTTATATTTATTATTGTATTTACTTAGATATGACTTATCATTTAAATCAGCTGACCATGTTTCATCTTTATATAATGGTATTATTCTTTCTCTTCTAAACTTTGTTATTTGAGGACTGAATAATTCTTTAGATAATAGTTTTTTGTTGTTTTTCCATCATTATTTATTTACCAAAGTTAAAAACAAAATTATCTAGTTGCTCTTCATTAATAATATTCATAGATAATAGTTAATTAGATATATCTAGCATTTCATCATATAATCTATCATGACCAGCTTTTGTTTCTAGCATTAATAGTCCTAATCTTTCTACTAAATTATTTGGGTCCACATAGTGGTGGCAACTTGCGGAACCAAGGGCAGAGCCCCTTCGTTGGTTGGTTTTGCTAAGACCACTAGCTTCTATGTGTTTATCAGTCTTATAATCGGTGTAACCGCTTCGCGGATCAGTCTCATAATCAATTTCTTCTTCTACTATCCCTTGTTCATAATCACTAGTATCACGACAATAAAGTTCATCTTCACTGGAAGTTGGTATTGATATAACACGAGAAGTGGGTTCACCGATACTAGAAAACATTCTTCTTATAAGTTTTGATCTATTACTTTTAGTATCTCCTCTTTGTTTATAGCCAATTTCCCTTAGAAATTGTTTTATTTTGATTTCATCATCTTTTATATCTCTTTCGGTACATCCATACTAGTAATAAATATAGAAAAACCCTTAGAAAAATCATAGATTTTACATTTTATTTTCGTACCATCGGGGACTAGATATACATCTACCACATTTATTTTAAATTTGTTTGAATTTGGATCAACTGATATTAATTGGAATTGTTTATTTGTTTGTTTTCCCATTAGTAGTAAAATATCAATTATAACATTGTCTACGGCAAAATTTTGCCCTCTATCATCTTTTAGTATTGTGTGTGGATCGGGTGTGGGTGTTAAGAGAGCGGCCCGTTCATCAAGAAAGCTGTTTTGTTGATCCCCGAAGGTGTCCTAGACTATTTAAAGTATTAGTGTTACTGTTTAGCACAGCCATAGTTTTTTTTTGAAGAACTTGCATTGTTTCAGTGTTTGTATTTAAAGTTTTAGTTACAGGATCAAATAACTCTTCTATTTCACCATAATATTCTTGCTGTTTTAATTTGTCTTCTAATCTATTCTTTCTGTTTTGCTTTTCTAGATTGTTTAATTCTATGAGTGTTTCTGGTTTAGTCATTTTTTAAAAATAACTATCAAAATTCATTATATAATCTAATAGCGGCTTCAATAAACTTTCTATCATCATTAGTTTTTAATTCTTTAATAAACTTATTATACTTAGCTGTAGCTTTACTTCAATATTATATTTCTTTGCATGTACTAGGAATCTTTCTTTTGTATGATGAAACCTATATCTATGGAGATATATGCATAACCTACAATAGAATTGTTTAAATCTATACTGAGAGATGTGTTCATTTACTTTACACATTCTGCATACTAAATATTGGTTGCGATTATTAAAGTGCACTTGCAAATGATTATGTCTGTCTCTATATGTTATAATCTTATTACATACAAAACATGGGAATGGTTTACTTTGACACTCATCACAACTCCAACACCAAGCCTTAATTTTACATTTATCACATTTGGTACTAATCATGTTTATAGTATTGAAAAGGTATATAAACAATATTATTTCAAAATTTGGCATATAAAAATGAAACAACAAGATTATACCGGTTACATTCATTCCACGAGTGAACAAGCCCAATCTCATGGACAAGTCCAATCTGGAAATGAGCGAGCTCAATTTGGAAGTGGACAAGTCCAATCTGGAAGTGAGAAAGCTCAATCTAGTTCTACTAGCATGGCGGTCCAAATGTTAAAAAATAAAAACAAACCAAGGGAAGAAATCAAACCAGTAGATAAGGAAAGACAAAAGATAGAATTAGAAAAATTTTTAGAATCAATCAGAAGGTTTAATTGTGTAAATGAAGAAATAAAGGAGTCGTATGATAAACAGGATGCAAAATTAAAACGAAGAGAAGAAGATATGCGTGAGTCATTGCGAAAGGCTGAAGCAAAATACTTTCCAGATTTAGAACAATCTAAAGACTTAGATAATTTTAATGACTTAGATCAATCTAAAGATTCGGATTTAGACTCGAATTCATCTGATGATTTTGTCTATGTCCAAAAGCCTAAAACAAATAACATTAGATGTGAAGAATGTGATGAAGAGATAACTCGAAAAAATTATAACAGACACATTATATCACTTAAACATAAAAAGAATGAGCGATTAAATTATAGAAATAAAATTATTGAGAGTGCTAATGAGGATGGAATAAAAGATACTAATGACGATATAGAACAAAAGTCGGATGAGCAGTATCCTGAACTAGAGAGAAGTGGGTTCCCCGATGGTGTCCTAGACTATTTAAAGTATTAGTGTTACTGTCTAGCACAGCCATAGTTTTGTTTTGAAGAGCTTGCATTGTTTCAGTGATTGTATTTAAAGTTTTAGTTAGAGGATCAAATAACTCTTCTATTTCACCATAATTTTCTTGCTGTTTTAATTTGTCTTCTAATCTATTCTTTCTGTTTTGTTTTTCTAGATTGTTTAATTCTATGAGTGTTTCTAGTTTAGTCATTTTATAAAAATAACTATCAAAATTCGTTATATAACCTAATAGCGGCTTCAATAAACTTTCTATCATCATTAGTTTTTATTTCTTTAATAAACTTATTATAATTAGCTATAGCTTTACTTCAATATTTTATTTCTTTGCATGTACTAAGAATCTTTCTTTTGTATGATGAAACCTATATCTATGGAGATATATGCATAACCTACAATAGAAATGTTGAAATCTATACTGAGAGATGTGTTTATTTACTTTACACATTCTGCATACTAAATATTGATTGGGATTATTAAAGTGCACTTGCAAATGATTATGTCTGTCTCTATATGTTATAATATTATTAGATACAAAACATTGCAATGGTTTACTTTGACACTCATCACAACTCCAACACCAGGCCTTATTTTTACATTTATCACATTTGGTACTAATCATGTTTATAGTATTGAAAAGGTATATAAATAATATTATTTCAAAATTTGGCATAAAAAAAAGAATCAACAAGATTATACCGGTTACATTCATTCCACAAGTGAACAAGCCCAATCTCATGGACAAGTCCAATCTGGAAGTGAGCGAACTCAATTTGGAAGTGGACAAGTCCAATCTGGAAGTGAGAAAGCTCAATCTAGTTCTACTAGCATGGCGGTTCAAATGTTAAAAAATAAAAACAAACCAAGGGAAGAAATCAAACCAGTAGATAAGGAAAGACAAAAGATAGAATCAGAAAAATTTTTAGAATCAATCAGAAGGTTTAATTGTGTAAATGAAGAAATAAAGGAGTGGTATGATAAACAGGATGCAAAATTAAAACGAAGAGAAGAAGATATGCAAGAGTCATTGCGAAAGGCTGAAGCAAAATACTTTCCAGATTTAGATCAATCTAAAGACTTAGATCAATTTAATGACTTAGATCAATCTAAAGATTCAGATTTAGACTCAGATTCATCTGATGATTTTGTCTATGTCCAAAAGCCTAAAACAAATAAGATTAGATGTGAAGAATGTGATGAAGAGATAACTCGAAAGAATTATAACAGACACATTATATCACTTAAACATAAAAAGAATGAGCGATTAAATAATAGAAATATAATTATTGAGAGTGCTAATGAGGATGGAATAAAAGTTACTAATGACGATATAGAACAAAAGTCGGATGAGCAGTATCCTGAACTAGAGAGAAGTGGGTTCCCCGATGGTGTCCTAGACTATTTAAAGTATTAGTGTTACTGTCTAGCACAGCCATAGTTTTGTTTTGAAGAGCTTGCATTGTTTCAGTGTTTGTATTTAAAGTTTTAGTTAGAGGATCAAATAACTCTTCTATTTCACCATAATTTTCTTGCTGTTTTAATTTGTCTTCTAATCTATTCTTTCTGTTTTGTTTTTCTAGATTGTTTAATTCTATGAGTGTTTCTAGTTTAGTCATTTTATAAAAATAACTATCAAAATTCATTATATAATCTAATAGCGGCTTCAATAAACTTTCTATCATCATTAGTTTTTAATTCTTTAATAAACTTATTATAATTAGTTATAGCTTTACTTCAATATTATATTTCTTTGCATGTACTAAGAATCTTTCTTTTGTATGATGAAACCTATATCTATGGAGATATATGCATAACCTACAATAGAAATGTTGAAATCTATACTGAGAGATGTGTTTATTTACTTTACACATTCTGCATACTAAATATTGATTGGGATTATTAAAGTGCACTTGCAAATGATTATGTCTGTCTCTATATGTTATAATATTATTAGATACAAAACATTGCAATGGTTTACTTTGACACTCATCACAACTCCAACACCAGGCCTTATTTTTACATTTATCACATTTGGTACTAATCATGTTTATAGTATTGAAAAGGTATATGAATAATATTATTTCAAAATTTGGCATAAAAAAAAGAATCAACAAGATTATACCGGTTACATTCATTCCACAAGTGAACAAGCCCAATCTCATGGACAAGTCCAATCTGGAAGTGAGCGAACTCAATTTGGAAGTGGACAAGTCCAATCTGGAAGTGAGAAAGCTCAATCTAGTTCTACTAGCATGGCGGTTCAAATGTTAAAAAATAAAAACAAACCAAGGGAAGAAATCAAACCAGTAGATAAGGAAAGACAAAAGATAGAATCAGAAAAATTTTTAGAATCAATCAGAAGGTTTAATTGTGTAAATGAAGAAATAAAGGAGTGGTATGATAAACAGGATGCAAAATTAAAACGAAGAGAAGAAGATATGCAAGAGTCATTGCGAAAGGCTGAAGCAAAATACTTTCCAGATTTAGATCAATCTAAAGACTTAGATCAATTTAATGACTTAGATCAATCTAAAGATTCAGATTTAGACTCAGATTCATCTGATGATTTTGTCTATGTCCAAAAGCCTAAAACAAATAAGATTAGATGTGAAGAATGTGATGAAGAGATAACTCGAAAGAATTATAACAGACACATTATATCACTTAAACATAAAAAGAATGAGCGATTAAATAATAGAAATATAATTATTGAGAGTGCTAATGAGGATGGAATAAAAGTTACTAATGACGATATAGAACAAAAGTCGGATGAGCAGTATCCTGAACTAGAGAGAAGTGGGTTCCCCGATGGTGTCCTAGACTATTTAAAGTATTAGTGTTACTGTCTAGCACAGCCATAGTTTTGTTTTGAAGAGCTTGCATTGTTTCAGTGTTTGTATTTAAAGTTTTAGTTAGAGGATCAAATAACTCTTCTATTTCACCATAATTTTCTTGCTGTTTTAATTTGTCTTCTAATCTATTCTTTCTGTTTTGTTTTTCTAGATTGTTTAATTCTATGAGTGTTTCTAGTTTAGTCATTTTATAAAAATAACTATCAAAATTCATTATATAATCTAATAGCGGCTTCAATAAACTTTCTATCATCATTAGTTTTTAATTCTTTAATAAACTTATTATAATTAGTTATAGCTTTACTTCAATATTATATTTCTTTGCATGTACTAAGAATCTTTCTTTTGTATGATGAAACCTATATCTATGGAGATATATGTATAACCTACAATAGAAATGTTTAAATCTATACTGAGAGATGTGTTTATTTACTTTACACATTCTGCATACTAAATATTGATTGGAATTATTAAAGTGCACTTGCAATTGATTATGTATGCCTCTATATGTTATAATCTTATTACATACAAAACATTGGAATGCTTTACTTTGACACTCATTGCAACTCCAACACCAAGCCTTATTTTTACATTTATCACATTTGGTACTAATCATGTTTATAGTATTGAAAAGGTATATAAATAATATTATTTCAAAATTTGGCATATAAAAATGAAACAACAAGATTATACCGGTTACATTCATTCCACGAGTGAACAAGCCCAATCTCATGGACAAGTCCAATCTGGAAATGAGCGAACTCAATTTGGAAGTGGACAAGTCCAATCTGGAAGTGAGAAAGCTCAATCTAGTTCTACTAGCATGGCGGTCCAAATGTTAAAAAATAAAAACAAACCAAGGGAAGAAATCAAACCAGTAGATAAGGAAAGACAAAAGATAGAATTAGAAAAATTTTTAGAATCAATCAGAAGGTTTAATTGTGTAAATGAAGAAATAAAGGAGTCGTATGATAAACAGGATGCAAAATTAAAACGAAGAGAAGAAGATATGCGTGAGTCATTGCGAAAGGCTGAAGCAAAATACTTTCCAGATTTAGAACAATCTAAAGACTTAGATAATTTTAATGACCTAGATCAATCTAAAGATTCGGATTTAGACTCGAATTCATCTGATGATTTTGTCTATGTCCAAAAGCCTAAAACAAATAAGATTAGATGTGAAGAATGTGATGAAGAGATAACTCGAAAGAATCATAACAGACACATTATATCACTTAAACATAAAAAAAATGAGCGATTAAATAATAGAAATAAAATTATTGAGAATGCTAATGAGGATGGAATAAAAGTTACTAATGACGATATAGAACAAAAGTTGGATGAGCAGTATCCTGAACTAGAGAGAAGTGGGTTCCCCGATGGTGTTCTAGACTATTTAAAGTATTAGTGTTACTGTCTAGCACAGCCATAGTTTTGTTTTGAAGAGCTTGCAATGTTTCAGTGTTTGTATTTAAAGTTTTAGTTATAGGATCAAATAACTCTTCTATTTCACCATAATTTTCTTGCTGTTTTAATTTGTCTTCTAATCTATTCTTTCTGTTTTGTTTTTCCAGATTGTTTAATTCTATGAGTGTTTCTAGTTTAGTCATTTTTATAAAAATACTTATCAAAATTCATTATATAATCTAATAGCGGCTTCAATAAACTTTCTATCATCATTAGTTTTTAATTCTTTAATAAACTTATTATAATTAGCTATAGCTTTAATTCAATATTATATTTCTTTGCATGTACTAAGAATCTTTCTTCTGTATGATGAAACCTATATCTATGGAGATATATGCATAACCTACAATAGAAATGTTAAAATCTATACTGAGAGATGTGTTTATTTACTTTACACATTCTGCATACTAAATATTGAGTGGGATTATTTAAGTGCACTTGCAAATGATTATGTCTGTCTCTATATGTTATAATCTTATTACATACAAAACATTGGAATGGTTTACTTTGACACTCACCACAACTCCAACACCAAGCCTTATTTTTACATTTATCACATTTGGTACTAATCATGTTTATAGTATTGAAAAGGTATATAAATATTGTTATTTCAAAATTTGGCATATAAAAATGAATCAAAAAGATTATACCGGTTACATTCATTCCACGAGTGAACAAGCTCAATCTCATGGACAAGTCCAATCTGGAAGTGAGCGAGCTCAATTTGGAAGTGGACAAGTCCAATCTGGAAGTGAGAAAGCTCAATCTAGTTCTACTAGCATGGCGGTCCAAATGTTAAAAAATAAAAACAAACCAAGGGAAGAAATCAAACCAGTAGATAAGGAAAGACAAAAGATAGAATTAGAAAAATTTTTAGAATCAATCAGAAGGTTTAATTGTGTAAATGAAGAAATAAAGGAGTCGTATGATAAACAGGATGCAAAATTAAAACGAAGAGAAGAAGATATGCGTGAGTCATTGCGAAAGGCTGAAGCAAAAATACTTTCCAGATTTAGATCAATCTAAAGACTTAAATCAATTTAATGACTTAGATCAATCTAAAGATTCGGATTTAGACTCGAATTCATCTGATGATTTTGTCTATGTCCAAAAGCCTAAAACAAATAAGATTAGAGGTGAAGAATGTGATGAAGAGATAACTCGAAAAAATTATAACAGACACATTATATCACTTAAACATAAAAAGAATGAGCGATTAAATAATAGAAATAAAATTATTGAGAGTGCTAATGAGGATGGAATAAAAGTTACTAATGACGACATAGAGCAAAAGTTGAATGAACAGTATCCTGAACTAGATGGAATAAACTTTTGTGATAGTTGTGATATGTATCTGGATAATAAAACTGCTTATGATAATCATATGGTAACATTAAAACAAAGGAATAATGTAAGATTGGTTAATGGGGAAATAGTAAAGAGCGGGAGTAAGTTTGATTGTGCGATATGTATGACAAGTCTGAGTCAATATAGTGTGGATCAACCTTCAAAAACAAAGATGCATATGGATAATGATAATCTACGAAGCGGTTTCACCGATGGTAAAGATCTGCGAAACAGTTTAACTGATAAGGATATAGATAAGTATATAACTAAGGATAATATGGCCGATGGATATTGCAATATATGTAATACTAGATATAACAATAAAAAGGAACACAGTGGATCAGATGAACACAAAGAAAATGTTAAACAGAAAAAACTTGTTGATAAGAAGTGGAGAGATAAAGTTAGTGAGTTAGGATTAGATCATAACATGAAGCATAATCAAATAATAATAACTAGTAGTAATTATGAAGATCCAAAATTCTTGAATATACTGGAGTCATTGCATAACATACATCCCCACATTAAGTTTAACACCTTTGATGTAGTTAAGTATACAAAACCTACGGATGATAAGTTAGAAGAAAACGAATTCACCTTTAGTTTAATGACTAGGCAATATAATGGTGCACATGACTTGGATTTATTGAATGGGGAACTAGAGACATGAATGCAGGAAATGAATCAATCTGGATGGAGTATGCAAAGATTTATCAAAAGAACAATGTATATTCACAGGTTTTATCCAAGTGGTGGATGTGATACTGAGTTACAATTCACGTCTCGATATATACTTAATATACATAATACTGATAATAGGTGTTTGCTATGGTGTCTAATTGCTTATCTACATCCTGCATCACGTGATCCACAAAGAGTTAGTAAATATAATAAACCCGAATATATTAATGAGATCAAATCACCAAATAGGGTTATACCTCCACATGATTATTATCACTTAAAGAAAATACAAGAACTAATTGAAGAAAAAATTTCATTTAATGTGTTTAATCTAAATAAAAATAAAACTATTAATCCTGCATTAATTAATCATAATGATCCTAAAGGATGTAATATATTATACTGGGATAATCATTACTTCCTATGTAAAGATGTATAATTCTTATTAGGAAAATCATCTAAACATATGTTATCCATGTCTAAAATGTTGTGTATCATTTAGAACAGAAGATGCATTAAATAAACATTTAGAATTATATAATACACAGAAACATGTAGGAAGAAGAACATTCCATAAAGATTTGATAAGATCCATTATAAGAATAGAGTATCATTTGCTATATATTGTGATTTTGAATGTATAATAAAAGATGGTAAACACTAACCTATTGCTTGTGGTTTATATATAGAAAATGACTATCCTGATATATTAGAAGATAATTACGAATGTAACTGTGGCGATAAAGTAGTTGATTGGTTTCTGGATAGAAAAGATCATTATAATAAATTATTTAAAGATATATTTAGTAGAAATATTCCATCGAAAGAAGATAGTATTACTCAATCCGCGAAGCGGTTTCACCGATTATATAGTAGATGTTACTATTGTAATGAGAACTTGGGTGAAGACGTCGTTAGAGATCATGATCATCTAAATGGTAAATTTAGAGGATATGCTCACAATAAGAGCAACCTTCAAGCTAAGAATAATCTATCTTTTTATAACTAAACTAGCAAAGAATATTAGACTTAAAGTATTAACTAAAACTGATGAGAATTATATTAGTATTGATATGGTTTATGCTAAAGCATTAGATATGTTTAGGTTCTTCCATTCACTTAGCTTAGATGCTATAAATAAAACATTGAGTAACGAAGAATGTGTAACATTAAATAAATGTCGCTTAGAAAGACGTAAAGGTATATTCCCATATGAATGGCTTGATAGTATAGATAAACTACATGAAATAACATTACCACTAAAGGAAGCATTCTTTTCTAAGTTGAGTCAAAGTGGTTTTACAGATAAAGAAAATAAGCAAGCAATTGATTGTTGGAAAGATACTAAATGTGAGACAATATAGGATTATATGGTGTTATATCTTAAAACAGATGTATTATTATCAGTTGATGTATTCGAGAAATTTAGAGCTATGTGTTTAGAATATTCAGAAATAGATCCGTGTTACACATATTCTACTCCAGGTTTAACTTGGTTGTGTGGGTTGAAATATACAAATGTTAGACTTAAGTATTATAAAAAAATACAGTTAATATTTATGATACAATACAACATGGTATTAGAGGTGGGTTAGCTTCAGTATTAGTTGGTTGTCATGTAAAATGTATGAATGAAGGTATAGATCCTGAGTATACTGGGAAAGAGAATTATCTAAAATTTTTAGACTTCAACTCATTATATGCTTCTGCTATGGTTCAAGATTTACCTACTGGTGAGATTAAAGTATGTGATCTGGTATATACTAGCTCTAGCTCTACTAGGGGTTATATCTACACTATTGATATAAAATATAATGATGACTTGAAACAGAAAACAAACAAGTATCCATTATTTCATGAAAAGAATAGGGCAAATATTGGACAGTTTACAGATTATCAAAATGTAAATAAAAAGAAAGGATATAAATCTAATGAGAAGTTAGTGTTAAAGTTAACTGATAAGGTAGATTATGTAATTGATGGTGAGATGTTAGATTGGTATTTAGCTAGTGGTTTGAAGTTGGAAGATATTACAATTAAGCAAAAGTTAGAGTATAGTAAGAGTGAGTGGTTAAAGCCTTATATTGAGTTTAATATTAAGAAAAGAAAGGAGGCTAAAGCTAAGGGTGATAAATTTCGGGATGTATTCTTTAAGTTAATGAATAATGCCTTCTATGGAAAAACAATAGAGAATGTATATAATAGACAAGATGTAGAGTTAGCTAATGATGTAGATAGATATATTAAATTAGTAGAAAATATTGGTTTTAAATATTCTGTAGAGTTTGATGATGATCTAGTAGCCGTACATAAAACAAGAGGTAATGTTAAATTAGATAAGTTTAATTATATTGGATTTGTTATATTAGAAAAAGGTAAACTATTCATGTTTAAAGCTATAGATGATTACTTTGAGAAAGAGTTAGATTGTATTTATCATTACACAGATACAGATAGTATATTTATAAACATAAATATTCCTTTAGATAGTAATAAAGAAACTGAAATGAATAAGATAAAAGATATTTTACATAATAATGAGTTGGGTAAGATGAAGGATGAATTACCTAATGATACTATTATAGAAGCATGTTTCCTTAAAGCTAAAGCATATTGTTACAATACTGTTAAAAGAGAAGAAGAGAAAAAGTTAAAAGGTATAACTAAAGCCACTATTAAAAAACAATTGATTACAATTAAGATTATACTAATGCTATATATGAAGGTAAAACTAAATATGTAACTAATTATACTATTGATAGTAATAAACATCATTTAGAAACTAAAGAACAATACAAAATAGCTATTGATCCATTTGATGATAAAAGTATCCGAGAAAGTAATGGTGAATTTAGGTTTTACAATTAATTTTTATAAAATAATAGCAAAAGTTAAAATTTATAAAAGAGTTTAGCTGGTTTTTTATTCAAGTTATTCACGAAATGGTTACAACAATCCACAAAGTGGCTTTACAGAATTTCGCAAGTTGGTTTTACGTGCTTTTTACACGGTCTCACTAGTTTTATACTAGTATCTGGGATACGTTCACTGGAGTCAGTGAGGATAGAACCCGAACTATCCGTCTGATAATGGACAATTACCAGCTTAACTCTGTACTAGTGGATTGCACTAAGTGAGACAAGAAATGATAGATATATAATATAAAAGAAGAGAATATAGAGTAGTGGATATATAAAGGGAATTAGAGTAATGTGTATATGGGTACCGTCTCGCTGGCTCTATGCTGCAGAGGTACCCATATACACCTTACTTCAGTTCGCTCTTTTATCTGCAGAAGAATTATTAATAGGACAATTTGTCAGGTAAAAAAAAAATTCCAGATTTGAAATTATAGCCCATATTTAGCAGTTCATCGAATGCTTTAACGGAAAAAAGATCTAAGCACTGAATTTTGCAAAAAAAATGAATCATTCTCAGTAAGAATCTTGCGCAAGACTCTTGTACCAAATTGTATAATCTTAAGAGAATCTTGCGAGATTTTTACAAGATCTTACAAGATAGGCGTGAAATGGAAGACTCTTACAAGATAGGCGTGTAATCTTGCAAGAGTCTTACAATATAGGTGTGTAATCTTGTAAGAATCTTACAAGATAGGCGTTTACAATTGTAACTCTTCCAGCCTAATTTGTTTCAGCCGGAGGAAAGAAAATATCAGCACTTTAGCCAATTTGGATAGAGTAATATGTGCAAGCTCCATTCCAGTCGTGCAGAGTTCGCAATATTTGAAAGCTTCGCGAGTGTCCGGGTAGTCCCACTCCGCAACCGCCCCGCTGTAATTTCTCGCTCCCATTCCAAAAGTATAGTGGAAAAAGGCCGCAAAACAGAGCACGTAAGAAAGACTGTGCTTCATTTTTTATCTCTTTCCCCCGGAGGACACGAAAGTGAGAGTTTTTGAACAAAATTTCGTGTATGAAAATTTAGTGCTCGACTTACCTATTTTGGACTAAAGTTAACCGTAAACTTGTGTTGCAATACTGGAAAAAAGAACTCAGATATACACATGCTGGACTGAAAATTGGCTAAATCAGTTGAAATAACGATTCGAACAAGGATTTCAATGAAAACTGTAGGGATAGAAAACCGAATGGCATCTTATTTCTGAATGAAAACAAATAATGCATCAAAACATACTGAACACAACCATTTAGTAAGTTTCAGATCTTTTAAGCTCTTTTAAATTGAATTTTTGAATTTCAATTTTTGTCAGGTGCTATTTTCGTTTCCTATTATTGATGAATTTCCTTTAAAGTAGATATACAGGCATAT
>NC_134472.1:66036284-66160107 GCF_964194025.1 Convolutriloba macropyga
AATTCACATAATGTTTGAATTCTCGAAAATTTGTTTTTTTTAAACATCTTTGCGCATAAAAAACACTTGAAAATGGCAGATAATTTCCACAAGAAAGGTACAGAAGTTTGATATCATTTTTAGACAAAATATGATTCCAGGCTTAAGATACAAGAGCAGGCAAACAAGTATTTTTTTTTATTTTTTTTTAAAAAAATGAGCTAATTGGCTTGACTTGTTTTGAGTTCTTCACTAAATTCAATGCAACACCTAAAAGCGACAAAAAAAGTTCTTTGGTACGATACAACTTCCAGTCGTAAAGTCAAGCGAATTGACAGGAAATTATGGATCTTTGTAAATAAAAACAGCAAAAAAGCTTGAGAATTTAAGGACACTTTTAAAAATCAGAATTGTTGATTATTAAACTCAAGAAGACCTTCAGAGATTGGGAAGAATGGTGTTTTTACGTTTCAGACTGGAGTATGTATCTGCAGCGTTAGATCTGTTGAGTTTCTGGAGACTTGTAAATAAATTTTTTGAAACAAAGTCAGCAAATAATAGAGTTTGAAAAATTGATCACTTATGGTTTGTGTTGCAAATCAACTGGTCGGGTTGCACACTTCTCTTAACCGGAGAAATAATTTCAATTCAAAATTTTTTTGGTTTTGTTGTGTACAGAGTGTATATTGAATTGTACACAGAGTCGAGGGGGGGGGGGGGACGGAAAAGATCCGAAACGTCACCTAAATGAAAAACTGACTGAATGGACTAAATTGGCTAAACTAATTTTCTCTCCGAAAGCACATATATTGTCAAACTGAATTTTTTCTTCAATCTTCAAACTTTTCTTTGTTTTTTCTCTGCGTGATAATCAAGCCGCGCTACAATGTTGAAATTTTTAAAGCTTGCTTTGTTTATCTCTATCTCTCTTTCTTTGTCAATTACGTTACGTTATTACGTTACGCCTTCATTCAGCTTGTTTACTCAAATTTTCGCTTCTCCATTTTCAATTTTTGGGCGTTTGAAACAATTCGGTACCATTTTTGTACAAGGTTACACCGATGTTTGTTCAATTGACTGGTCTGTAAATGACGTGAACAATATTTGGATGATCGAAACAACAAAACAAACGCAGATTAATCCGTTGCTGTTATGTGCTGTGGAGTCTTACGCAACCAAATTACGAAATAAATGCGTCAGACTTGTTCTATTGGATCATGAGAGTGAAATTGACCTTATCAAGAAAAATAATCGAGATTTTTTCAAACAATTGCCGAACGCGGAGGTGGTCAAGATCGATCCTGTTCAGCTATTTCGAGGGATCTTGTTCAGGTTTTGAACTTAATGAGGTTGTTTTAAATCGTGCAAGATTTGATTGCACCAAAATAAGTTCCCATCACAATGATATCTTCCCGAGGAATTGATGGGATTTTGATTTCTATAATATTTCGCGGAGCTTTTCCGTTTTGAACCGACTAGCGCCCAAAGCTCTAACAAATTGAAAGGGGGTGTTTAGATGACTCTCAGACTTCTATTGGAGAATTATTTTGTCCCCACGGTGCTCTTGTCGGCTGTAGGAAACTCTAGTTGGAATAATGAATTGATCCGAGTAATCAAATAACATCAAATGAATAAACAAGAAATGTAAAAGATCACAAAATTACATCAAAATTCAACCAGAGTTTTATTATGAAAGATGGTTCAGAACTTTAACTCTGTAACCGAATTCTCCACTAGAGAACTACTATTCTCTCATTTCTACACGTTCTCAGTTCTGCCGCTTGATCTAGCTGAGGTTCTCCGGTGTTTTCAAAATGTCTAATTTTCATTCGCGCAAACCCGTGTTCTCAATCGTTCTGATTTCCAATCGCGCAAACCGGCGTTCTGAATTTATCCAGTCAGTTCAACTCTCTTAACAATGATTTTGTTATCAAAACTTCTTTACAGTTCAAATCCTAAGCTACAGCTCTGCTGTGGTACTGTTTTGGTGATTTTGTGGTTCTACTCCTTAGTAACTTATAAAGCATCAACCTACGATAAAGATCAAAACAAAAGAATTTGTTCACTTCGCATTATGGAACAAATTATTTATGCCTTTCTTACGTAAATTTTGTTATGACTTCAAATGAACAGTTGAATAACCTGAACGCCTTCTCTATACATGAATGACTTCTACACAAACTATTCAAACTAAAACAAAAGCAGTATCAGACTTATGACGCTACCAATTAATCAATCGGTCAAACTATAAACTCAAAAATCTAGGCCTTATTTGGAAGTTTAAAGTCCTCCTGTCGTTTCTCTGAAACAAATTCCCCAAAAGTGACAACGATGGAACTTGCCGCAATGCACTTACTAACACCCTGACGTATTTCATCACACTGAGGTAAATACCGGATGATAATCTTTTTTATTAATTCGGTCCCCCTCAGAAAATCAATATTGCACCCACTTAACTCGTAAGAAACTTTTTTTTTGTTCAACAGAAGACTGTTTGCCAAATGACTTTGAATTGCAAGCGAACAGCCTTACCAACAATTCTATGGTAACCGATTTTTGAAATTCAAATTGTATCCATTTCAATTGCGACACTTTTGTGAGAAAAGTAGGATTTACCAAATTCTACACTAGGCATATAAATTCTGCGGAGTTATTCTGTTTTACCCCGTGTTTTTTTCGCCCCCACAAAATTTTTTGTGTTGTTATACAGCACGGTGCTGTGTAAAAAATAGCACGTGAACGGGGGGATATGTCCACAATGTATGCGAGAGTGTTATAGTTCTTGGAAACAGAACCTTAGTGACCGATGAATCGAAAAAAGAAAGGTTTGGATGTATGGAGATGTTGCTACTTGTTTGTTGGAAAATCGTATTTGAATTTGAAATCCTACAAGAAACTTGAAAGAATCTTGCAAGATTTCACATTCGAAAGGTATTTATGAAAAAAAGGTCAATTAGAATCAGTTCTCCTGATCGGAATTTTTGTAACAGTCAATTGGTTTGGTTTTCAGTAAGTTTCAGCTGCCAAAAACTCTCAGGAAGTTTTTTCAGGAATTTAAAATCTTGCAACATTCTCGCAACATTTTGAATCCGGGCTAAAAAATTTTCCATGGATTTTTGTTTTGTAACTTGTTTAATAAACAATAATTTGCATCAAAGGTGTTTTGCATCAATGGTAACCTGATTTATTTTTTGCTTTGAGTAATATCTTGCAAGAGTCGTACAAGATTCTTGCAAGATCTAAATCCGCTCATCATTAGGGAATAGACCCAATTTTACAAACCCCGGGCGCACGTGCCTTTTTTAAAAATAGTAACAGGCTAATGGCACCCTAAAGTTTGTCAGTGAGAGCCATATAAAACACGAGGGGCAAAAGCGATCCATTTTTCGTTATAAAGATTGGTTTCATTGGTGTCTGATCATAGTACCAATGGCACTCTCAATGTATTCAGTAGTTAAGGTCACAGTCAATTAAGTTAAAACCATTTCTTTCTAAAGCAACAAAGAAAATAATATAAAAAATTAAAGGATTAAAAGAAACACTGTGATAATGGAGATCTCAAAAAAGTGAAAAAAATATTCTAAGCGTTTTAGCTTGAAAAATTTACAGAAACACGAATTGATGCTAAGAAATCACTATTTTAAGCTCTTGAATGCGCTTTGAGTTGTTTGGAGCAATTTTACAATATCTAACCGACATTTGAAAACATTTCGGAAACAATTAAAATTGGGCACAGCCTAAAGTAAATTCGAACAGTAGAATAATAGAATTGATTTTTTCATTTCAATTGCAGCTTTTAAGACCTGTTCAAACCATTCACTGTAAAAAAACTATTCAAAGACGACCCTCTGATCAGATCAACCAGAACAAGCTAGGCCAGATAAGTGTTTGGCTGTTGAGAGGGTTATCTCTGAACAACTGCAACAACTATAACCATGAAAAGGCACCTTGAGTTCACTTTTACAGCTTTAGTTTCTCAAAATCATTGGAAGATGAAAGGAAAGGTAACACTGAACAAAGCATTTTGTTCGAAAAATAAGCAGACCGAAAAAACCTGAAATTGCATTGAACTACTGCATTGGATTTGTTCGTTTTTCAGGAACAGGTTCTCAAGAATTCCCAGGTTTTTTGTATAGATTTTTGTGTTTCACAGAAGTGACCAGTGCTTTTCAATCGTGCTGATTTCTTTTTCCATTCAGATGAGCCTCAACAAAATGACAATGATTGAGATTAACTTAGTGGCTGCTGCCCTTTTTGGTTATATGGAAAAAACTATTTCAACTCCGTGATACTCCGGAAAGAAAAAAAACACAGTTTTAAAAACTCATTTTAAGTATTGTTATAATGACACAGATTTTGGGGGCCAAGAAAGACACAAAGCGTGTATATACGTTATAATGCAGTAAAAATATATACTTTTTTCCAAAATGTCCTGGAAAAAGTTTGATTCTGGCATGACTTTTATCATAGTGTTTTTAAGGGAGAATTCAACAGTGAGCCTATTAACTCTTTGAGCGTATGAAACCTTCAAAAGCACACAGAAAACAAATACGGCCTACCACTGAAAAGATTATGCCACCTGTTTAAATTAATTGATCGCTTGGACGGTTAAATTTGTTATAATCAAAAATGGTTGTCGTCGAAAAGCAACTGAACAAACACTTCAGCCTGAAAATTATGCAAAAGATTAAAAAATAGTCTATTAGTTAAATCCGTCTATTATTCACAAAACTTCAAACCTCAACAACTCCCTGTAAAATCCAAAATTAAAAAATCTTTTTAGTTCCGTATTCTACGCTGGAGGGGTTTTTTAATGATACCGCCCACAACTCTGTACGATGAATATATCGATCGGCCAAAGTTGTCTGAACAAAAAAACCAATTGAGTTTATAGTGCCTCCCCCTCAAGAGGGGTCGCAACAAAAAATAATCACTGTTATCGAGGAGAAAACAATCAGAGAAAGGACGAAAATGATTTATTCGCGAAAAAAGTGGCTAAAGTACTAGCAATTGAATTTAAGAGTCCCATAAATATACCCAAATTGAGGCGCTCGTCCTGGTAACAAACTTCTACGCCTCTTCAACCTGTGATCATTAACGAGCTCTTTAAAATGAGTTGTCAATTGATAGCAAGATCTCCCGTCGTGAACCAGGAATGCCGGTTGAATCACTCATGCCACGACTGAACGAATCCCAGTTCCGTTCTGTTCACTTTGGCGATGTGGCTAGAATTGTGTTGCTGTACAAATATGGAGGCTTATATACTGACTCAGGCTGCGTTTTAATTTCTGCTTTTTTCTAAAAACCTTGTGGTCAAGTCTGCGATTCTGGATCAAATTAGGCTTTGATCAGACCCTGTGAGCTGGTTCAAATTTTTCAGCCCAAAAAGATGCTAGGGTGGTGCTTTAGTGTAAAATTACGTTTTATGAAACCCACTTCAAAACTCCTTTTACATCTTTTTGGGCTGCAGGGGGCTAGCAAAAGGTCAAAATGATGCAAGAAAAGTGAGGGGGGGCTCATTTCAGAGGGTGGTGGTGGGGCGATGTACGAGTGGGAGAATAAATATCAATTACCCCCACACCCCTTACACAATTTTAAAATTTTCCTGAATTATATTCGTCTTGTTATTTTTTTGTCTAGTTGATATGAGTAAAACAATAACAGATAATGAACTCATAGACCCAATAATCAACTCTACTGGAGGACTCTCAAACATTTTTGTTCTTTAGAATTTTCGTTCTTTCAAAATTTTTGTTTTTGAGAGCATTGAAGAAACTGAATGAAATAAACGCAGCTTTCGTCCTAGACATATTCTTAGTTCGACCTCCAACATTCGGCAACAAATTTTTGACCAGAAACGGCAATTCGTACAACTTAAACAACGCCGTTTTCGCCTCACCCAAAAACAACTCCCATTTTAACTCGGTTATGAATTTCATCACACGAAAATACGAACCCGACAGTTATTTTGGAATACTTCAAAATTATGGTCACAGAGTTTACAAACACTGCCGTAGGAATTGTGGATCGAGAAATTCAGATTTGAACGATAATTCCCGAAACATGAAATGTTGTGATTTGAATATCATTGCTAGTCATTTAGGACAATGCGGGCGTGAATTTTCACCGGAAAGGGTTGAAGAAACGGATTGCACGTTTTTTCATTACTCAAGATCGTACAGGTGTATTTCTAATGATAATTTTGATTCAAACGTACGAATTAGAACTTCAAAAGCAACAATTGCTCAATTGGCCAGAAAACATTGCCCAATAACGGCTAGTCAGTTCGAGTATTTTAAAATAACATGTGAAAACCTTCCTGCCTAAAGTTATCTCATAATCTGATAATTAAAAAAATTTTCTGATATATGTGCGAATAAAATGGATGAATGGCAGTTTGCAAATATGTAGAAATTTTAGTACCACTGCCGGTAGTTTCCATTTTTTATTGTATGAGCACAGGCAAAGGTAACGCCCGGGTCGAGGCCGAATGGTTATCTTGTAAGAACTTGCAAGTTTCTGGCAGAAACTTACAAGGCGATGCATCGCCTTGCAAGTTTTTCTTCCAAAAACTTGCAAGTTCTTACAAGTTAACCCTTCGACTTGCAAGTTCTTACAAGTTAACCATTCGACTTACAAGGCTCCTACAAGTTAACCATTTGACTTACAAGTTACTTACAAGTTAACCATTCGCACACACGCACACCCACACACACACCACGCACGCACACACACACACGCGCACACACACATACACGCTCTCTCTCACACACACACGCACATACACACATACACACACACGCACGCACACACACACACACACATACACATACGCCCGAAACCGTAAATAAAATGTTGCAAGACATGAATGTAAATGGATGTTTGAAAAAAAATCGAATCTGGAAAAGTGTGAGTAAATTATAAAAAAGTATAAAACTCAAGGGCCACTAAATTATTTTGAGAAAATACAGACATATGAATTTGAAAATTCAATCAAAGTCAATATTTTGGGAACTTTTTTGAGAACGCGATGAAGCTAATTGAGATCTACAGTTTTTTAATGGAATTGCAAAAGGAACTCTCTTGAATTGATAAATTTCAAAAAGTAACCATTTTGTCTACTTAGGTCGAGTTTTATTATGTTATCCAAACTGAGCAACTAACTCCCGCGCGCTTTCTACGGTAAATGACTGAATTTTATATTGAATTAACCAATAAGAGTTGTGCTCGACCGGAACGAACTTGCAAGAAACTTACAAGTTAGCCATTCGCCTTGCAAGTTCTTACAAGTTAACCATTCTACTTACAAGTTCTTACAAGTTAACCATTCGACTTGCAAGTTCTTACAAGTTAACCCTCTTTTGCAAGAAACTTGCAAGTTCTTACAAGTTAACCATTCGGTCTCGACCCGGGCGGAGACATAATCAAAACATGTTTGCGAAATTTTTTGCAAAATATTTTGAGAATAATCCAGAGGGAGACTTTTATATATATTCTCCGCTGAGCAAAACGGCTTCACGCACTTTGTATGCATTTAATTTGGGTGTACTATATATTAGGCGAAACCTCGATTACGCGAAATGTAATTTTGTAGTTATTAGGTTTCTAGAGCTAACTAAATTTGTGAACTAGAGTTTTGCGAAAAATGCCCTAATACCGATTAAAACACTTAAAAGAGGTATTGCTACATCCGCTTAGTGATATATTGTAGTCAAGTGACTATAAAAATTCACTTCGTAGAAGAATAACTGACAACTACAATCAAAAGTTGACCAGAGTTTTCAAATTTTGAACGTTTTTTCAACGGTGGCTCTTAACATTTTACAGTAAAAGCTATTCATATAAAATTTCAAACATTCACCGATCTCTCGCTATTCTTTTTTTCGAAAACTCAAAATAAAAACATTGGCTATGATGACTTATGAGAGATGTACAAAAAGAGTACAGTAAGATAGATGCAAAATTTTGAAAATATGGCCATATTGTCATTTGATTTTAACACTTTTTGGATGAAATGAAGACTGTTAAGCTCACTTGACAATTGTTTTGTTGTTTCTGATTTTAGTGGTTCTGAAATTTGATTGCTTATCAATGCTCTGTAAAATAAAACAGATAGCAAAAACCGTTACTCCTGAGAAAAAAAATGGTTTAAAAATTTTATAATCCGTCGTCCTATTACCGTGTCTTACTACAGTTGGCAATTCAATAAGACGGATTAACAAATTGCATTTTGGCAAACAAAAGAATTGCAACAGTACAATTTTGAAAACACATGAAGTTCAAAGAGTTGCTTAAAAAAACGCTAGAATCGCAAAAAAATGACAAATATGAAAAAATAACATACACAATCACTAAAACAAATATATCACTGAATTGTCATAAAAAGGTGGTACCCTTACTTGTGACTCAAAGACAATCAGTGCTGCTGAACCAACATATATCAATAGTAATGCCCAAATTCAGTTCTTGCAAAAAGACTAGCCTAAAATTAAGACTAGCCAGTGTTAATTCGGACATGAACAGAGTACTGGCCATCCAGAAAAAAAAGAATTTCTTCAGACTGATTCAGCGCTGATTTGCTCTGTCATCAACCTCCGGATAGTCTGATTTTTACTATAACGACATAAAGAAGAGATGCCAGATCACATAGATACGGTTTATTACAAATATCTATGGAAAGGCTTATAAAGTTCTGAATTTTCTCTATGGGTTATTGAATAGAGATTGCTTTATTTCCGATTGGCCAGGTTGATGAAATATTCATAGCATAGATTTCTATTTGATCAATTACTTAAACCGTATCTTGAGTGCTACGCACCCAACTCGAAAACAAAAGTTAATATTGTAAGAGTCTTGCAAAACTTGACAATATCTTGTAATAATATTGTTAGAATCTTGTAAGGTTTAACGAGGTCTTGTAATAATATTATAAGAACCTTAAAAGATCTTAACTGATTAACTTCTGTTTTCGACCCGGGTGTTGAGCCGCGTGTAGTCTGAGTCATCTAAAAATGTCAATTTATCTGAATGAATTAACCCTGTTAACCCCGTGAGTTGCCATCTAATGCTGGGACCCTTATTCACTTTTAACTGGTTTCATAATTTTAAGTTTATTCTCTATCCAGTGTGCTGAATTCTGATTTCTAATCTCCAGTAATTTTATCGATTATTCCTCAAACTGAAAACGGCAACTAGTTTTTTAAAGAGCTCTGATTACGCTAAAGGATTATATTATCTACTGCAAAAAAATATAACCCCAATTTCAAGTACTGAACCATAGAACGATTTTTCCAATTTATTAGTGTCAGATATGGGAAAGTCTAATTTCAGGTGATAATATGATTCAGTGCAGGAATTGATCACCAGAGGTCTAGGTCGATACGGATCAGCTCTAAAATGACTCTCACTTGTACGCTATAAAATCCTAACAGTCGACAGTGCCAGAAGTTAAAAGGCCAGTAGTTGCTATATACTGTAGTATTACGAGAGCCGTTACAAATGAACGGATAATTAATCCCGCATTAGAGCGAACGTATTTAGGCGCTATTTAACCATTCTTTCGCCGCGCGGTAAACAAACTAACGCTTATTAAGAATACCAGTACACAAGTATTTAAACAACTCAGTTCGACTTATTTAAACAACACAACTTTAGGCCTGGATCTCCTCGCTTATATCCAGGACAGAAAATGTACGTTGTTGAACGTAGGCGGCCTGTAAAACCACAGTTTCTTTTGATTTAAATTACTTCTGGTTCTGACAGTTGCAATGCAGATCTTTCCCCCCAAGTTCAATAAAGATGAAGCAGATTGCTTCAGGGGAAAAGACAATAGAGTCTCATAAAAAGCCCCCAAGAAAACCATAATTGTTGCGGTTTTACAAGAGGGGAAAGCAGAAAACAGGCGCCTACGAAATCAATAATTGATGCTCTCAGCTTTTTAGATTTTTATTATTTTTTGGAGTTTCAATAATTTTTCCGTGAGATAAAAAAGAGTTAATTCTCTTGCCTTCTCGGCCAATAGGAAAATTAAGAAGCAGCTCACTATGAACGTGAGTTTGTGATTCGCTCCCTATCGGCCCAAACGGAGCTGAGAGGAATTAATTGTTTCTCTCAGCGAAGTGGGACGGAATAAAATTAGAGAGACAAATAACAGAGCCAACGACCAGCAGCAGACAACTGCTTCATTTTTTCATACAAAATAAATTTCAAAATTCAAACAGAGAAGAAATTATATAAAAGACTTCTAACTTAGAAGAACATTTTCTAATTTTCAAACAGAACATTCTTACGAGGGACCGACTTGAAGAAGTTTCAACGACGCTTTCACTTAACAACAACACAATCAAGTAACAGCTCAACCCGGTTAAATACTACTCAGTGTAAGCCTGTTCATTTAAACTATCTATTTAATTAATTGAACTTTTGAGCCCCCCAGCAATTTTAAATTGAGACTTATAGCACAGACAGGTCTTAGGCATATATCTTTGCCTTCGATTTGTTATATCTTTTGTCAAGTTTGACTGGCATACATAAAGAGATCCCGTATTGTGTGATCTGTAGCAGCCCAGCCAATTTTGATAACTGGTGCGCCCAGAGGAAAGAATCACGCCTGAATGTTTGTTTTTCTATCCGATCGGATTAAAATAGTAAAATAACCACTACCACAGAAGTGAAAGCACACTAATAGACAAACAAATAGAGTAATTTAAATCAAATTTACGGCCGAAATACAGTAAATTTACATTAAAATAGTAACAGGCAACTGATTCTTTGCTCTTGTAAAATTGTTCTGACCCGGGTGGGGGTAATCTATGTCCGATTTTTAGTTTATTTATATAACAATTGAAGTACTTTCACATTTTATAGTCGAAATTTAACCAAAAACCATCCCCCCAAAACCTATTTAGCCTAATTTTCACCCAATTTTCATCAAATTTATGGTCAAATTTTAGTATTTACACTTTAAATAGCCAAAATTCAACCAGATTTCATCACCCAAAACACATTTAATTTGATTTTAACCCAATTTTCACCAAATTTTTGGTTGAATTTTAGTATTTTCACTCTAAATAATTGAAACTTATACAAAATTCATCCCTCCAGTCTATTTCTAACCCAATTTTGACCAAATTTATGCTTAAATTTTAGTATTTTCACACTAGATAATCGAAATTTATACAGAATTTATCCCCCCAAAACTTGTTTAGACTATTTCTGACCCGATTTGGACCAAATTTATGGTTAAATTTTAGCATATGCACTCCAAATAACCAAAAATTATCCAAATTTCACCGCCCCAACACCTAATTAAACTAAACTTTAGCCGATTTTCACCAAATTCACAGTAGAATTTTAGCATTTTCACACTAAATAGCCAATTTTTGACCAGAATTCATCCCCCCAAATCATATTTATGGTAACATATGTCTAGTTTTCACTAAACTTTTGCCAAAAATATAGCATTTGCAAACAAATTAACTTAAAATTTACAAGAATTCATCCCCCCAATGCGTGTTTAGTGTAATTTATACCAAATTTTCTACAAATTTAAGCACACATTGTTGCATTTTCACATTAACTAACCCAATTTTGGTTAAATATAAGCCTTCCTTAGTTGAATATTCACTCTGTTTTATCAATTTCTTGACCCGGGTGGGGTAATATTAATCAATTTTTAACCAAATAAACATCATTTTGACCTAAAGTCTCAAATATTAACCAGAATTTAACAAAATTAACGTCATTTTTATTAAAATTTAAGGGAAACTAATCAGATTTAAGCTGTAACAACATCAATTTTATCCATTTTTAATCAATTTTACACAAAATTTAGCCAATTTAGCGTCATTTTTACATTATATTATCCCCCCAACACAGATTTGTAGCCTGAAAATAACATAAATTGATGAGATTTTCCCCTGTTTAGCCGTTTTCACACGAACATTTTCAACAATAGAGGTTTTAAACAGTGCATGGACCAAACTGAAATAGTTATTGTAGAACATCTTAATCTAACAGCAATAGAAAACACTAGAAGGGTCAAAATAACACGATTTATTACTGACGGAATTACCTTTGTAGCTATTTTCTACGATCTTCATCTACGATCTATTTTCTACGATCTTCAAAATTAATTTTCTACGATTTTCATCTGAGAACATTAATTTTCAGAATTTACTAACTTTGTTAAAAACTAAAAACAGTGTGATTGAGATTCCCGCAGAAAACTTAGCCAATAATTAATTAAAAGAGCGTAAACTAGCCTTTTTAACCCAATTTGTACACAAATTTATCACAGAAAAGTTGTTGTCTCATGTTAAAATACGGTCATTAACAGACTCAAGCACTTCAGAAACAATATTTAAACACCATAATAGCTACAAAAATACTACTACTGATGTACTAAATATCCCGTACTAAACGTTTTTATACTGTCTTCTGTGTAATTTCATACAAAAATACAATAATAAAACAACAAAAACAATTGTTCTATGTTATTTATATGTCATATATTAAAGTAAACGTTCAAGATTTAAATATAAGTATTAAAGTACATAACAAAATAGGCAAAATTTCATATTATTTAACTGATCTGAACAGAAACTTTTTATGCATTTACCATCACTCTTCTAGCGAATCAGAGACTGAAATCTACATAACTTACAAGTGGACCAACCCAAACTTTAAGGAACATTTGTGTGCTCTAAGAAATCAGAACAGTGTGATAGAATTAGCATAAACGTTATCATCTTGTGTGTGGATGAGCCACCAAAATAAAATTTCCCCGTTTTGTTTACAAATCTTAAAAATCATTAAACCCAAATACGTCAACGTTTCTCCTGACGATCCAAGTTTACCAGATAGAGTTAAATTACTTATAAAAACAGAATTTGTCACACAAATTAGATTTACAAAAAAAACAGATTTCACCAATACTCTGTTGAATTTAAGCACTCTGAAAGCACTTATCCTTGGTTATTAAATTTTACCGTTTAGCAAACCGATATTTACTCTTGGGTTGAAATTTTTAGCACTGATAACGGCAAAAACTTTAAATTTAAAATACAATCATTAAACGGTCCTAAACAAATAAAATTCATATTACAAAACAAACAGTTCAACTTTCTAAGTTAGTATTAGCGTTTTATTACTTAGTTGTTATAACAAAGATATTTTCTACACTAATTACCCAAACTAATAATACTTTCGTATAAAATATTCTTTTCGTACAATAAATAAAACATGACAGCGAACGTTGTTGCGTACCCTGACATAGCGTTAGAGAAATTTACAGGTTTAGATCCATCTGAAGATGCCAGGAATTCTTTAGTTTAATACAAAGAAAAATCCAATTCTCACTAGGAACAAGAGATCCTGCGGATGCTGGCTTGCAAGCAGCATACGACGCTAGACAAAAAGCGTTGTTTGGTTCGGTTTTGCGTGGGCCCGCAGCCCAATGGTTTGAAAACTTAGCACCAGGTTTAGCATGGAACGAAGTTAGAAATCAGTTCATTGACCGTTTTACTGATGCAAAAGACAGGTATAGGAAAAGAATTGAAGTCGAGAGTATTAAAAGGCAACCAGATGAATTGATAAAAATCTATACACACCGAATAACAAAAGCAGTTGAAAAAGGATGGCCAGATCCAGATTTTAACAACGACCAGCGTAACGCTAAGTGTATGGAGTACTTTGTAAGAGGATTAAAGCCACCTGCACTCAAGCAAAAGGCACATCAGCGGTTAAAAGAAAACCCAGCTACAACTTGGCAACAATTACAGGATCAAGTAGCAACTAAAGACTTAAGTTTTTTTGTTAGCAGTGAATTCACGGGTACTGCCCCAAGTAGTATCGACAATAAAATAGAAATAGAAGGGTTAAAAAATCAACTCATAGAAATTGCAAATCTAATGAAAGATCATAAAATAAACGCCACATACAACAACGACAATCCCAGATTCAAACAGAACCAGACTAGATTCTGCAAGTTTTGCAAACGTTCAGGTCACACAATAGCTTTCTGCTTTAAGTACAAGGACTTTAAAAACGAAACCCGAAACCCACCTCAACAACGAGAAAAGTTCACAGATAATTATAAATGTAGTAGGAGCCATTCACCAGGTCAACAAAATTACAAATCAAACAATTATGACAATCGGAATTCTAGGGACAGATAGAGAAATAGTTATAACCAAAATCAATCCAATTATCAAAACAACTCTAGATCAGACTACCGACATCGATCACCGTACCCTTCAAACTCTTCAAACAATTACCGATCATCTTCTTACGATAACCGATCACAGGAACGACAAAATAACCATCGAAACAACTCTTACAGAGATAACAATAGGCAAAATAGTAGGGATAGACAAAGCAACGGTCCTCCAAGATCAGATAATCGATATCGTGATAGGAGTAGAGACCATAACCGAGATAGGACACCTACTAGACAAAACCATAATACTCATTCAAGAGATAACAGTGAAGGGCGAAGCCCTCGAGTTCACTTTACCAGTGAAACTTCCAGAGACTATTACAATAATGAGAATCACAACGACGAGTATTTAAACTAGACAGGTCTCCGTTCATAAACACTACTGATAACAAAGCAAGTTACTCACATATTTATATTAATTTATACCAATCCGTCGGAGACAAAAATAAAAATAACAGCTTAGAAACACAGTTTTTATTGGACACAGGAGCATCAAGCTCTATAATTAATTACCACACTTATCTTGAACTATGTAAATTACAACACATTGAGATGAAAGCTTCAAAAAATCATACTTTAGCGGTTAATGGTGAGAAACTAAAACTTCTAGGTCAAAATACTTTCAAAACTTCTTTCGACATTGAAGGAAAGTATCAAGTGGAAGTTACCACGTGGGTTTCATTCAAAGATGGTTGCAAGCCGAATTTGTTGGGAATGGATTTCCTTGAATCTACAGTGAAATCTATTGACCTAACCACTCCAAAAATTGACTTAAAAACTTACCCTGAAGTAGCCGTCACATTATCTAGATACCAAACGAAACGCTATCCATACATTAGCTCTTACAAAATTGTAACTCTTGACCAGCAACTACCATTAACACCAAAATCAACTTGAGTAATATCAATTAGACCTCCGAATGAATTCTTCAGAAAGGGAACCTCCTTCGTAATTGGAAGTGAACTGCAAGCTCAAGGAAATTATACTTACAACGTTCAGTGTTTTAGAAAAGAAAAGGAATTACCAATAATGCTAAACAATCCTCAAAACAACAAGGTTGTCATCTAAAAGGGTCCTATTGGGCACAATTTAGAAGACAGTGAAATTAGGCAAGACCCAGAATTTTCTGTAGTTGACAACGTTGCATTCATAAACCACCTAATGAATAGTGACACTAATTGGGATCAAATATTCCATGTTAGTGAAAAACAATGTCCAAAAATTTCAAAAATTCAAAATTTCTTTGCAAGCAAAACCCCTGAAAAACAAAAGAAAACAGAAAAGCGAAAAAGGCAACAAGATTTCACCAACAACTACGAATTAGAAACAGACTTTAGCGACGACCTCAAGAATCTTAAGCCACAATTAGAAACAACTGATGAGAACATCAGACCCGTTGAACTTCCCAAGGAAAAACTTAACAGATTTGACAAAACCGATCAAGCGTTTCTCAAAAAATTTGATTTCAGTCAAGCTGATATCAATGACGAAAACTTAGACAAAATACTGAGGACTTTAACTAAAAATAAAGGCGTTTACTCTCAACACAAATACGATGTTGGAAAGATAAAACAAAAGTTTCATGTTAAACTTTTATCTAATTCAACTTTGACAAAACAAAGACCATCCAAAGTACCACTACATTATCAGGAAAAACTAGAAAACCTTTTGGAACAACTGTGTAAAACAGGTCTAATCCAGGAAATTGGTAATGATAAAGAAATGGGATCAGAATTTGTTAATCCAATCATAATCCTACCCAAGGGGAACACAGTAAAACTGGTTATAGATGCCCGATATTTGAATTCAATAACAGATCTTAGTCGATATTCGTGGCCACTAGAGCCAATCGGAAGCCTATTAACTAGATTTAAAGATAATTTCTTCACAACCAGTGATCTTTGTTCAGCCTATAACCAAGTCCCTCTAACTGAGGAAACCAAACAGCTGGTAAGTTTTGTTATTGGTCCAAAGCAATACACATTTGAACGCGGATTTTACGGCCTATGCGGTGTACCTAATTTCTTTAGTCGTATAATGACTATCCATTTTGCACCTTTAATTAGAAAAAAACAAGCTATAACCTACATTGATGACACCATCATGCAAGTGAAAGATGAAACCGAAATGTTTGAAATAATTGACAAGTACCATGAACTTTTAAGGAAATCAAGGTTGAAAGCTCAACCTGAAAAGACTAAATTTTTCCTTAGGAAAGTACAGTTCTTGTGACATGTAGTAGGTAAAGATGGGATACAACCAGTCAAGAAGCGAGTAGCAGATTTAAAAGCACTTAAGTTGCCTGAAAACAAACGTGATGTCATGAGAGTTCTAGGTTGCTTAGGACTTTAGCGACGACCTCAAGAATCTTAAGCCACAATTAGAAACAACTGATGAGAACATCAGACCCGTTGAACTTCCCAAGGAAAAACTTAACAGATTTGACAAAACCGATCAAGCGTTTCTCAAAAAATTTGATTTCAGTCAAGCTGATATCAATGACGAAAACTTAGACAAGTTACTGAGGACTTTAACTAAAAATAAAGACGTTTACTCTCAACACAAATACGATGTTGGAAAGATAAAACAAAAGTTTCATGTTAAACTTTTATCTAATTCAACTTTGACAAAACAAAGACCATCCAAAGTACCACTACATTATCAGGAAAAACTAGAAAACCTTTTGGAACAACTGTGTAAAACAGGTCTAATCCAGGAAATTGGTAATGATAAAGAAATGGGATCAGAATTTGTTAATCCAATCATAATCCTACCCAAGGGGAACACAGTAAAACTGGTTATAGATGCCCGATATTTGAATTCAATAACAGATCTTAGTCGATATTCGTGGCCACTAGAGCCAATCGGAAGCCTATTAACTAGATTTAAAGATAATTTCTTCACAACCAGTGATCTTTGTTCAGCCTATAACCAAGTCCCTCTAACTGAGGAAACCAAACAGCTGGTAAGTTTTGTTATTGGTCCAAAGCAATACACATTTGAACGCGGATTTTACGGCCTATGCGGTGTACCTAATTTCTTTAGTCGTATAATGACTATCCATTTTGCACCTTTAATTAGAAAAAAACAAGCTATAACCTACATTGATGACACCATCATGCAAGCGAAAGATGAAACCGAAATGTTTGAAATAATTGACAAGTACCATGAACTTTTAAGGAAATCAAGGTTGAAAGCTCAACCTGAAAAGACTAAATTTTTCCTTAGGAAAGTACAGTTCTTGGGACATGTAGTAGGTAAAGATAGGATACAACCAGTCAAGAAGCGAGTAGCAGATTTAAAAGCACTTAAGTTGCCTGAAAACAAACGTGATGTCATGAGAGTTCTAGGTTGCTTAGGATTCTACAGCATGTACATCAAAAATTTGCATGTTGACTGCAAACCATTTTATGACCTAACCCGCACAGAAACTAAATTTGTCTGGACAACAGAACACGAAAACTGTTTAACGACATTAAAAACAGGATTAGCGAAGATACTATCTTAGCAATACCCGATACTAAATACCCTTTCCACGTGCATGTAGACGCTTCTTCTATAGGAGTAGGCTCAATTCTCGTTCAAGACTTTCCAGAAGGGAAACGAATAGTGTCTTTTAATTCTAGAATTTACACTAAAGAGGAACAAAAAATGAGTACCACAGCACGCAAACTTTGCGGTGTAATATCGGCATTACAAACTTATGAGCATTAACTAATTGGTTCTCCCCATCCCGTATATGTGTACACAGACCATAAGCCTTTAATATATCTATGGGGTAGAAGAGGAAAACTCTCTCACAGGTTTTTCAGGTACCAGTTAGTAATTTCTCAATTCCATAACTTGAAAAATATTTGGACTGAAGGAAAAAACTTAGCTTTTCCCGACATCCTATGTCGCAATGTAAAACTTAAAGATCTGGACAAGTATCAACTTAAACACAAAAAGATACCAAAAGACATTAGTTTTCACGACGAGCATGGTAACGAGGAAAAATACTTCATTTTGCGTGATAATGAAAAGGGACCAGCAGATGACTTTTTTCCAATCCTAAAACAAAGCATAACGGGTATCGACAAATTCATTTTCAAAAATGACAAAATGGTAAAGCAAAAGTACGACAATAATCAAAACAGACTTTGCTCAATAAACAATATTTCGGAAGATTTCTCGTATGGTTCATCGATTAACAACTATAGGCGTCACCGCAAACATGAAATAACCCCTTTATCAGAACAGGAGGAAGACGAAACGTCTGATCATTATACAGAAATTGATTCCTACCCTGATGAAGGGATAACCGAACAAAATTTTGGCCCAATTTCGGAATTTGAATTGTTCAAACTCTACATTGACAAACTCTACATTGATCAAACTAATACCACAGACTCGGAGTACAGATTCCCTCTAGAATACGATAAAGTTTTTCTCGTGAAAAATAGCACTTGTATAGACAAAACCGAATTAGCAAAAAAAATTCCCGAATATACAAAAATACAAGATGCAAGAGAACTCATCGATAAACTGACAATCTTCTCTAAAGAAGTTGATTTAAATACATTGGTAATTTGTCAAGAAAAATTAAAAGACCCAGTGATACAACAAATTCGCCAATTAAGGACGAACAATAACAAAGATGAAAAGAAAATTGAATTCCGACAATCTAAAGCCATAATGTCGTACATTAATAACTTTGAGAAACTGAGTTTTGTAGGTAACATCTTATGTATTCAACAACAAAAAGACGAACCAGATATTGAATATTTAAAAATTTGTGTACCACTGTCATTGTTTTTTACAGTTTTTCAGCTAGCTCATTGTGAACTGTTAGGTCATGTAGGTTTAGATAAAACACTTGCTAATGTAAAACGATTTTTTTATTGGCCCGGAATGTATAAATGGTTTGAAAACCTAATTGCTGATTGCCTTGAATGCCAAAAAAATAAACAAAAACGGAGAGACATCCACGAGGCACCTCTCGAAAAGTGGACTGATACAGTCCCATTCCCCTTTCATACGGTCCATATTGATCACAAAGGACCTTTAAATCCTCCATCGAACGGTAAACACCATTGTTTAGTTATTGTCGATTCATTTTCGCGTTTCATTCAAGTGTACCTTGTACATTCCACAGACGCAGTAGACACCATAAAAACTTTAGAAAAGTTCATCTTGTCTTTGGAATACCACAAAAACTTGTTAATGATAAGGGTTGGGCATTCATGAACCAAGATTTTGCGAGTTACATTCATGAATTAGGTATAACACCCGCACCTCGAACTGCTTATGCGCCTTGGACTAATGGTAAAGTCGAGATCCAAAACAAACATCTAGGAACACATTTCCGAACTTTTCTAGAACAAGCTCCAGGTAAATGGGATGAACTGCACCAAAATTATCTTTTTCTCATAACACGATTCCAAATGCTAGTACTGGAATCTCACCTTGTGTTCGGACAAAAACCACAGATACCTCTGTCACTTAAGTTAGGACTCCTACGAAATTCACAACTCACATGCTCTTCCGAGTTTTGCAAAGACCTGCCTCTTCACAGGCATATCTTGCAAACTTCAAAAACACCGAAATTGACAAACTTCTAAAACCGACTATTAACAATTCGTTGCTTATGCGAGAAAACCAATTCCAACAAATATACAATAACGCTTATAAAAAGAGCTTAGAAAACAAAAACCGCGCACATAAACATAGAAACAAACACAAATTAGGCAAGCCACTTGAGGTTGGACAAAAAGTTCTCATGGAAAACCATCACATTGAGTTAGGAAAGTCAAAAAAACTACATGAACGAAGATCAGCTCCTTATACTGTAGAAAAAAACTAACCAATGTTAACTATGAATTAACTTTAGATAGCAACCCGGCCACCAGGAAGGTCGCCCATAGAAATCACCTAGTCGAGTACTACCCAGCTACTGAAACTAAACCAGATTTAACCCTAGAATATGGTATAGATAAAAAGTATTGTGACACATTTTATAATAATCTAATGACAAGTCAGATGAATAAACTCAACTGTCACTTGACTAAATTCTCCTTCCAAAGCCCCACTAACACCGAATATTTCCCCGTGGATAATTTCATACGAAGAGACTCCCCTGTGCAGAACTTCGACCCTGACCGAACTCCTACCAATTTCGATTCTGGATTCAACGAAGCAGGTTCAGGTGGTCGTGACAACCCACCTCCAGTCCAAACACACCTGCCTAGCGGTAGTCGAACAAGAAGTTCAACTCCTTGCCCACAGCACATTTCTAGAATACCTCTAGACCCTAATTTAAGTCCTCTCCGCCCTAATACATCGGAACAAGGACCTTCTAATTTACAAACTTTAGAAAATAATAATAATAATAGGCGAACTTCTAGTCGCTCGGCCTAGCCGCCATCACGCTATCAAGCCGGATTTACTTAACTTTGTTTTAGGTAGCAATAAATCCAGTCAACATTTACTGGCAGTGCCTATTACTACAACTCATAGCCTTAATTCCCGACTTCAAGCGCTAAAAAAAGAACAGGATGAAAAGATATCCTTGTTTTGAAAAACTCTATTTTTCTTATTTACTTATAAGTCTTTTCTACTTTTGTACTCTATCTATAGTTATTAACGCTACTGGACCTCCTTTTGAGGATATTAATGACGTATCTAACAAACTTAGGTTCATTCATTATGACTGTTCTAAAACGAAAGAAAATAAAATGTATGCTTTAACACAAGTTTCTCCTTGCAAAATTGCACCCGAAAGCATTCAGATGGTTGACACACATGTAACACTTTATCAACGGTCTTATCGGACCTTTGTTAAAGCTCTTATGTGCAAAGTCACTGCAATGCTCATTCGTTATAATTGTGGTATGTTTTCCCATTCATCAATTGTACACAACGCTCCAATAATAACATACGATATTATTGTTTCACCCGAACAATGCCTAAATGCTAATAAAACTGGAAAAATTACTGTTACCGAATTTGACGATGATGACATGGAAATTGACATAAAACATGGAATAAAAACTGTCTCCTATAAAAACCAGGGAGTTGATCTTGAAGGTGATTCATCAACATCTTGTGATAGTCGTGGTCAAATTAAACACTTCTCTTTTGAAACCCTGATGCAAGAAACTGTACTCGATATTGATCTTAATGACAGAACTGTCTATAACAGTCAAGGACTAAAATTTCCTTGTGCCCTCTCAGAAGGAGATTGTCATTCGACATCACTCGACCCTTTTGCATACAATTGGGAGGCACCGGAAAATTGTATTGTTACTAAAAGATTTTCACAAAACGCAAAAATGCTAAAACATGAGAACGAACTTGGTAACGTACAGTATTTCATAGTGAGTGATGAAAAACCGGAGACGCCCTATGAAGGACCAGGAACGTATTCTCCTGCTGAAATGGACATAAAAATTAGAGTAATTGATGAAAAAGAAAAGATGTGTGGAAAACCAGAATTTATTTACAGAACAAATTTAGATTCTTTATATGTTTCTCATAAAGGCGGATTCAATATGAAGACTGGCAAACCTTATAAAACAAAAACTCAACAAGTTTTTTTCATAAACTTCGTGTTGAACCTGACAAAAACCTAAGTGTAAATGGGTTTATTAGGAAGCCTTCAGATGAACAGATCCGAACATCCGACAATGGTTTTGTTGCATGGGAACACTTAGACAAAGACAAGTTAGACTATGATCTTAACCTTGCGGTAAAAATGGATTTTGTCATATATCATAATTACATGCAAATAAAGCAAGCATGGAAAGGTTTGGTCATAGAACAATGCGAACTTGATCGAACTCAAAAACAAATGATACTAATGCCGGCTATCCAAAACAATCGTTTAGCTGGATATATGTTAACCGGCAACCTCTCGATGTTCTTAGACACAGATGGTAGCATAGGTTGGCTGTACCACTGTGCAAAACGAAACTCACCACTTCAGGTTCTTGAACAGTGTTATGATAGGATTCCTATTCATTATGATGGTAGGACAATGTTCGTCGACCCAATTACTCGACAAACCTACCCTTTTGCAAACGAAGTAGATTGTGTTGGAGGCTAAAAAAATGCCTACCAATTAGATATTGATAATGAAAATTCATGGTACCATTTGATGCCAGCACCTGTTCCTTTACAACCGCCAAAAATATTCTTTTCAAGAGTTATTAGTTTTATTCCAAAATTTACCGGTTACGAATCACAGCGTGCCGGAATTTACACACCAAATCAACTTAAATCCTTTTGGAATAATATCTTGCATTCGGAAGCTTCAAAATCTATTTTGACAAAAATTTCAAGAGAAGTTCTAGAAGGAAGAAGCATAGACTATTCTCAAAAAGATATCTATGCGTCAGCAATGGGAATTAACAGACAAATTTATCTAAATTCTCTTCTTTCACCTACATTTTTTACAGACAAGTTCAAAGACACTTTTGGACTCATCACTTTTTATCTGGAAAAAATTGGAGTTTATTTTGCTTGTTTCTTGTGCATAAAATTCTTAAATGATGTAATCGTAACAATCATAAGAGCGTTCGAAATCGAAAAAATATCCAACAAAACAATGGGTTTTTGGAAAATTCTATTAGGAGCAACATATAATCTTTGTATCTTATCGTTCTTTACACCGGTATTCTCTAACGAAACCAAACCGTTGGCCCCACAGAACAACAATCATTTTTAACCGCTTAGTAATTATCAACCTTACAGCACAATAGAAAAAACTTACAAATGCGTTGAGGATCAACCAAGAGAAAATAAAATTAATGAGCATTGTCATACAGAAAAAAAAGCAGAATACCCAAGTCTGGCGTAACATCAACCACAATCAGAAAAATGATGCAACCATTCGAAGTGTGGTGGCACCTCCTTAAAACTGTGACTAAAAATCATCCTTATATAAAAAAATAATTTGTCTCAAAAATAGTAAAAATTATTTGTATTAGACTCTGTAAGTTAGTTAATATCTTGTTTAGATACACCTCAAGGATGCTATGTTATGTAGCCCAAATTCATAAAACAGCCTAACGCTTTATTCATTCGATTTGGACAATACACCAGACAAATATTATCATCAAGTATTTCCGCCTTGAAAACTACTGTAACTATTAGAGTTGCATCTTTCTACTTCAGTGACATCATTGATCTGGATGTACCACATTCAAATTTTCAATACTTCTCATTGTTAAGAGCCCTGATTGATAACACAATTACTTTTGTAAACATTGGAATCGAATACGAAATTGTTTCAAAGCACCTGAAGAAAAATATTACTAGATTTTGAATTCTCTTGTAAGTTCAACATTGAGAGACATAAATGAATTTCTTTCTTTCTTTTTATTTCTTATAATCCAGTTTCAACTATGTAATCCCAACTATGTTTATCTAGCTATTGCCTGCACTCTCCCCCTACTCCGATTTTACTACAGTGAATCCGATTGATATATTATCTATAAATATCAATCATTGTCAAAAATCATGTTTTTAGAAATAATTGACACTCCTTTTTATCCTTTTTTTAAAATTTATTTTAATACCTATTTTGAAATGAAGAACACTAAGTTATTTAACAACTAAAACGCTTCCATTGATGTACTTTTTGTTTCAAGATAGACCTGTTACAATTTATCAAATAAAGAAAACCTTTGAAGAACAACACGGAGACATTTTCCCTCAAATTGTTATGAACTTTGAGTTTTGGGACACTTGGGAAAACGATTATGTGATTTTATCCCCTCATTCGTTGTATTGGAATTATTTCGTGTATTTAGCACAATTCGACACTAATAGTTTGCCAAATGAGCTAGATCAGCAACATGATGCATTTAACTAATAGAAACTTACAAATCAGAATCGGAAACCAAAATTTTGAGCTATTAGCCGTATACTATGTTTCCGCTATAGGTATAATGACTTTCGCAAAAAAAAACCCATGACAGATATTTACAGACTTTTAACTATTTTCATTACTCATCCTCAGTTCGCCGAATTCACCATTTTTCTAGCATTCAAAGAGAACTCGGTATTTCAGTTACAACATCCAATCTACTTTGCTTAGGTATCATTCTAAACTATGATATTTGCAGTTAACAATAAATTTGTAGAATTACAAAAAATTCAACGATCTTTTGATGCATACCCAACTCCTGTACCTACTATGCTAGTAACGCTCAAAGAAATCCAAAGTGAAAAAATTTGTTTAATAAGTATTAATCCTCTCTCAGTTCATTGGAAATTCTTCCTTTTTATTCTAGAAAACCCAAACAGTGTACCTCACAATATTTATTTTGATATGCAAAAAACTGATTCTTGCCAAAACGATTCATTCCTTAAAGAGTTGGAAACTATTAACAATTAAAAGCAGCAATGATATTCTAATACCAAAACTGCCTTATACAATTACAATTTTTTGAAAGATCATTTGTCACGACAAAAAGCAACAGAATAATCCCACACCTAATACTCCATTTTGAATATTTAAACACTTGGACTGATGGAACCATTAGCTTAACACCATCTTCCCCTATAGGACATTCTTTATAAATATATCCCAAGCTTTAAATGGTTCTAATATCCCTTTTAATTTAGATCTTCTATAATGCTGTTCCACTTTGGTGAGCGCCTAGTAAAAGTAGAGCCCCTCGAGGGATCTTTCATTGAAACTTCCACAGCAGAGATTTAACCCTGAATAATTATACACTATACAGACTACGAGCGTGGATGTGAGGGTTCTACTCGAGTCACCAAGGGAATGATGCACTGGGAATTCTTTCTTGCACTCATTGATATCGAAGAGCACTTCCCAGTCAAATTGGGCGCTCTTCAGTAAAGTAATTTGTTTCACATAACTTTCTCTCCCCAAAAAATAATTTTTTTCCCTTGCTCATTATTCCTATCCTTTTTTTCTGATCAATTTGTTCTTTTCCCTCATTTCTTTCGAAATTGTTAAAAATAAAATGATTTTGTTCATTGGTAAGGAGAAAGTTAAAATTGTTAAAAAAGAAAGATGGTTTACTATCTGTTTCATACAATATAAAGCATGTATCATATCAAAATAACTTATATGTTCCTAAGCACAGGTACCATTAATCATTATTACATCTATCCAAACGGGAAACACTGGATTTTCTTTTTTTGCTATTGCAGATCTAAATGTAACTATCCCCAACGAACTTGAACACCATGGATTAGGAGTCGCATACCCAGATCTCTCTGATTTATCCATATAATGGGAAACATTTTGAAAATACTATCTCAGCAACCACAAATTGACTCAACCCCAAAAATCGAATGTCCTATTTGTTACCTCCCTTGTCGTCAATCTAAAAAATTGCACAAAAACACAAACGGTCAACCCCCCATTTTGCTTGCATTCCCTGTAGAAATGAATTATTTAAATATTGGAACCAACCTAAATGCCCCATTTGCGTAACTCCCATTTATACAATCAGTCATTGCCCTTATTTCCAGTGTGATTCTTGTCAAGAAATCAAAAAGTTATCCACTTGCCACAGCCACTTCAAAAACCTACAACCTAAAAAATCAATTTGTTTGCAGTGTATGACTTTCACAACTACTAAATGCCCTTTATGCAAACAAACAATTGACCCAAACAACCCGTGGTAAATTCCTCAATTCAAAACTACGTTCACAAACTATCCAAAATGTTTACCCCCACATTACTTGATTTTTTATTAATGGCCCTTATGGTTATTGCAGCAGCCTTCTCTTTCGTTTTAACCGTTTTCCTCATAGTTGTAAGTATTCCTTTCAACTTTTTGATGTTCATAATTATATTATTAATGGACCAAACAATAAAATCCCAAATTAATCGACAACCAAATCCTCCAACCATGCCAGTCCCATAATTCCTTCCAATAACAATCTTTCAAAAATGAATACAATTGACAAAGACACCAATACTATAGAATCCAAACCGGTCTCATTAATTTGTTTATGCTGCAGACGTGAAACAATTGTTTTCAGGAAATTACACGAGAACACCCCTAACGAACTACCCCACGTAATGTGTCTGCTCTGTTACCAATATGTTATAAAAGATATGGGCTATGATTTTTGTCCTAAATGCTCTAAAATTAATGTAATCTTTTCAATGTTTAGCTGGTTTTAATGTGATATTTGCAAACAAACAAGATTCCAATATTCTGTTGCAAAAACGTTTCATCACGGTGATCATGAGCCCGTCAACTTTTGTAAATTTTGCGTAGAAGATTATAAATTATGCCTTCGTTGCGAAAAAACAATGACATAATCTAAAATGCGTCCAAGAACATACAAAATTTTACTTCTTTCCCTAGTTTTATTTTTAATCCTATCGATATCCCTAATTCAACTCAGTTTTTACCAGGAGCAAGTCACCTCTTTCACCCTAGTTCTACACTACTCATTGAATTGACAAAATGCAACCCATAACATTGGTTATTCTTCTATTTGTTCTTTTATGCGCATTGGCAATATCCCTTTTTATTAATCACTACCTCCTTTCCACAATTCGCAAAATTTTTTCCAGATACTGAAAATGACCAATCTAGACCTATCCACAAAAATATTTATCCTAATCCTAATTACCTTGCTTGCATTATCGTTCCTTATTAATCTCATCCTACTGCAGTTTCTCAAAGGTTTTCCTGTTTCTATCTAAGGAAAATAAGAGAACAGTCACTCGATGGGTCTTTCACAATCCCTATTCGACGGTTTCCGTTGGTTCTATCCCCATAAGGACATTATCTGCCCCATATGTTCACGGAAAACCGTTATTGTAGAAAAACTACATATGCAATTTCCCAGAGAAAATCCTCACTAGGTATGTATTCCTTGCAGAAAGGCACTTTTTAAAAGATACCCAAACCCTAAATGTCCCAATTGTCTTCGACCTTGTCTTCCCGTCCTGATCACATCCTACTTTCATTGCAATTTATGCAAAAAAATGAAAACAGAATTAGGAGTAACAAAACACCCACATTTTTCCCAACATGACAAACACCGATTCTGTCGGGTGTGCATAAATAAGCTGACAAAATGTCCCATTTGCAAAAAAATTTTTTAGACGACGTTGTCTAATAAACCAAAAACAACTCAAGTACAAACAATCTTTTTTTCCTCTTTTAATTTTTCCTCGGGAAGGGGTTACCTCAGCTTTCTCCAGCCTGCCCCCTGGCTTTTGAACCTAAATAATTCAGAACACTAACACGATAACTGAGAATTCCAAAAATGACCCGGAAAATTTCTTTTTTTTTCAACTCAGCAAGGTTGTCTCCCCAGCTGCACGGGTCGTTGCAGCCGTGTTAGTGTGACGCACGCCCCAAGACTCACACCTCCGGGCAGCGGAGAAATACGTACTTGTGCCAGGGCTGCCTGCCTGGCATAAGTATAAAAATTTTTTTTATTATTGCCCCCCTCCCTTTATTAAAGTTAACTTTGCATTTAGCAAAACAAAAACTTTTCTACCAAATTTTAATAACAAATGCAATTAGCGTTATAATTTTTAAGTAAAGCAGTTAGCAACAAAACCTTGCAAAACATTTTTTACAATAGAATACTTTTTTATATTAGCAATACAATTGCAAACTTAAAGAAATGGAAAAGAAGTTATAATGTATGATATTGATGACGCAGGCTAACGAAAGTCAATACATTTTAGATCATCCACAAGGAAACACTCAAAATGACTACCAGACCCACACTCGCAAGCGTAGTAATCCCCAGTCAACATCAACAAGTGACAACACAAAAAGAACAAACACAAACCCACTCTTCTCAGCCTCCTATTTTCTCAAAGCCTCCATTTAAACCCCAGAACACACAACAAGTTACTACAACTATTGCATCTCCATCAACTTCCAGTCAATATGATCCCGAAAACAACTGGCAAGTTAGCAGAAAGAGACAATTCCCAACCCAACAAATTAGCAATCACAAAAACAAAATTATTAAGATGAACAACATTGAAGATCTCGTTCCCGACGCTATCAGGAATTTACCCTCAGAATGTTTGAAACTGCAGAAACCGCGAGAGGTGAACATGAATACAGAAAACCCGAGATACGTTAACACCCTCCTCTATTTCCTGGAACCAAACTGTAACAAATTTGAGGTTGCTAATAAAATAAACATCATCCAGTCAAATGGACAACAACAGATACTAGTCAACAGCGAAAAGCTTCCAGTTCTGAAAACCTTCTCGCTTCCCGCAGAAAACAACAAATGGAGAATCAAAAATCGCGACCCTAAGAAGGGCACTTATACCCTTAGGAATAACATGCTCGACGCATATATTGAAGTCCCCTACGATGCCATTTCCGCTTTTCCTGTCGAGATGCCAGATCTATCAAATATCAACATCAGTAGTTTAATAGAGGAAAACACCACAATTAGGCAGGAACTATTTCAAAAGGAAACAGAGTTGCAAGAATTGCAACTGAAATTTGAACAACTAAAAATGGAGTCACAGAAACCACCTGAGGAGAAGCACCTACCTAACGACTATTGGCGGCGCTAATATGTCGTTGCCCATCAACTCCAAAAAACCAGCGAATCGAATGCACAAACTATGTTAAAAACGTTCTTCTTGAAACATCTAGAAATAACAAACGCCAACAAAAAACTTGGAGAAAAGAATCTGGAGCTAGGAAAGAAAATAACTCAATTAATGAAGGAAAACGAAGAACAAAAAACCAAAATTTCCGAGCTCAAAAGGAGGGTTAAAAAACACAAAAAACGACAGTCAATGGATAAGGACGAACCAACTGAGGACGATATACAAGAGGTTCTTTTGATCGAAGACGATGGTAACAGTCCGATGCCAAGCCCAATCATTTTGCCTCCAGAATTTTTTAACTATTATAGCACAACATTATCGCCCTTTGCGATTAATTTTATAGCATACCATTATTGCCCTTTGCGATTAATTTTATAAACTGTCTGAACTTGTAGTAACTCATTCATATGTCCCAAGCGCAATAAAATCAAATACGATGCAGTATATTTTTTTCTTTTAATCATTTTCATTTCTATCTTAAAAATCGGGGTGAGCTGTAGTATTACGAGAGCCGTTACAAATGAACGGATAATTATTCCCGCATTAGAGCGAAAGTATTTAGGCGCTAATTAACGATTCTTTCGCCGCGCGGTAAACAAACTAACGCTTATTAAGAATACCAGTACACAAGTATTTAAACAACTCAGTTCGACTTATTTAAATAACACAACTTTAGGCCTGGATCTCCTCGCTTATATCCAGGAGAGAAAATGTACGTTGTTGAACGTAGGCGGCCTGTAAAACCACAGTTTCTTCTGATTTAAATTACTTCTGCTTCTGACAGTTGCAATGCAGATCTTTCCCCCCAAGTTCAATAAAGATGAAGCAGATTGCTTCAGGGGAAAAGACAATAGAGTCTCATAAAAAGCCCCCAAGAAAACCATAATTGTTGCGGTTTTAGAAGAAGGAAAAAGCAGAAAACAGGCGCCTACGAAATCAATAATTGATGCTCTCAGCTTTTTAGATTTTTATTATTTTTTGGAGTTTCAATAATTTTTCCGTGAGATAAAAAAGAGTTAATTCTCTTGCCTTCTCGGCCAATAGGAAAATTAAGAAGCACCTCACTATGAACGTGAGTTTGTGATTCGCTCCCTATCGGCCCAAACGGAGCTGAGAGGAATTAATTGTTTCTCTCAGCGAAGTGGGACGGAATAAAATTAGAGAGACAAATAACAGAGCCAACGACCAGCAGCAGACAACTGCTTCATTTTTTCATACAAAATAAATTTCAAAATTCAAACAGAGAAGAAATTATATAAAAGACTTCTAACTTAGAAGAACATTTTCTAATTTTCAAACAGAACATTCTTACGAGGGACCGACTTGAAGAAGTTTCAACGACGCATTCACTTAACAACAACACAATCAAGTAACAGCTCAACCCGGTTAAATACTACTCAGTGTAAGCCTGTTCATTTAAACTATCTATTTAATTAATTGAACTTTTCAGCCCCCCAACAATTTTAAATTGAGACTTATAGCACAGACAGGTCTTAGGCATATATCTTTGCCTTCGATTTGTTATATCTTTTGTCAAGTTTGACTGGCATACATAAAGAGATCCCGTATTGTGTGATCTGTAGCAGCCCAGCCAAATTTGATAATACATCGCCAGAATTCGACTTTCATCGACAATCGCCACTTTGAAACGTGCAAACTGCGTGTTCTAAGTAAGTGTATTGCTGACTTTGCAGAATATGCTTCTTAATTCTGACTTAAGTCCCAGACAAAATAGTCCCAAATAAGTATCAGAACAATTGTAAATCTAATCTACAAACAATTATCAAGCATAATCTATGAGTTGAGCTTCTGAATGCATTGCTTTTAATTGATATGAATTAGGATTAAACCAAAAAATCGTTACAAAATACAATATTTGACAAAAATTATGTTAGTATTTGCTCAATGAAATATAATCATATGGATAACTTAAGGGTTCTGTTGCTAATTGTTGCGAATATGCTTAACTTTATCTTTAGTTCGGACTATTTTGTCTGGGACTGTTTTGTCTGCTTTCTTGGGATTATTTTGTCTGGGACTGTTTTGTCTGGGAATATTTTGCTATTCGGGACTGTTTTGTCCGGGACTGTTTTGTCTGGGACTGTTTTGTCTGTTCACCGTGCTTATATATTAGACTTGGAATTTTAATTAGAGGTTGAGTGCAAATGTGGAGCTAGTTCGGTTAGGGGCTGGTAATAAGAACTGACAGAGGATTATTTGGTTCATTGCCGGACATCTTACTTTGAATGTATGAATGTATTGCGTCGTTTTTATCTAAGAGGCAAGTTTAAGAATTGAATTTTAATTAATTGCTGTTTTTTGAGGGGGTTCTTGTATTTCTGTATTTTACCATAACAGGCCCTAGTGGTGAGCGGATTCAAATCTTGCAAGAATCTTGAAAGATAAGTATCCCTGCTAAAAATTAAAATTTTCTACTAATGTTTTAGAGAACACTTTGAAGCAGATTACTGTTGATTAAGCAAAGTACAAAGCCGAAATGAATTTAAAAAAATTATCCCTGATTCAAAATCTTGCGAGAATCTTGCAGGATTCTTGCAGGTTCTTAAATTCGGGAAAAAAATTTTCAGTATTTTTGGCAGCTAAAAGTAACTGAAAACCAAATGACTTACCAAAATTCCGATCAGCAAAAATGATTCTAATTGACTTTTTTCCTGAATAATTTTTGAATGTGAAATCTTGCAAGAATCGTGCAAGTTTCTTGCAAGATTTTGAATTCAAAAACATTTTTCCGACAAATAACTAGAAATATCTGGAGCCATCCCAATTCTTTTTCTAACATCAAATTACTCAATAAATGACAAATTTAGTTTAATTGTCTTGTAAAAAGTTCCTCTCTTAGTTGTTCTTGTTCGCTTTTTGCAATTCTCAATTTAAGACGTTGTTTTTTAAAATCTGAAATTTTAGTCGTTCAAGCCTAACAAAATTGAGCGTAGAAATTCAGTTACATATGTGGGTTTTAATTCAAAACAATCGTTGGTATTTGTCTAGAAAAAAGTTCCTTTTTTAGTTGTTCTTGTTCGCTTTTTCCGAGTTTTTTTAATGTTTTTTTTGGATTTGGATCTTTTTTTATTCTTTAACCCAATGCCAGTCCCTAGCCCGTGATGTAAAAAGAGGAGGGAGAAACAACCCAAATAGTTCTCGAAATGCTCAAAAAGTCAGTTTTTTTTAATATGACTTGAGTTCTTATTCCGACAGATATTAATCTTGTTAACTTTGTATTTTTGGATAGCTGTGTGGGTTGGTTTTCACCGTACCTTAAAAGTAACCCTAAAACTTTATTCGTAAGTCCGCCACTGCCGGTCCCAAGTCCGGAATTGAAAAGGAGGGAAAAAACCCCAAATCATACTGGAAATCGCTCAAAAAAGTCAGTTTTAACATGACTTGAGTAATTTTTCCGACACAATATTACCAATTTCATGCTTAACATAGACATTTTTAGCTCGTCTGCCATAGTAATCCAGCAAGGTAACCAAAAGAGATTTCAAAATCTTACAAGAACCATGCAAGAAGAATTCAACTCTTGCAAGAATCTTGTAAGATAAATGAAAGAAATATGCATTATCTTGCAAGATTTCTTGCAAGTTTCTTGCAAGATTTTGAATTCTTTGATCACTAGGAGAACATGACCTTGGGCCCTAGAAACGCGCCGAGCTTCGAGAATAATAGTGAAATTGAACAATTGCAAAAGTTACAATTCAAGTATTAATTTAAACTTTGTTTATTTCTTTTTATAAATCAACCATGAATTAAACATGCTAGTTTATCACCTAAATATGGCTAAAATCTTTGTTCTTATTCTGGGTCTGGATATTGGAATGCTCTTTTCATGTTTCATTCTGAAAATTTCTGACTTTAATTAGCTTTGAACGTTTCCTATGGTCCTGTAGCGAATGAAGTCTTGAACTGTGACATCACAAAATGCGTCATCTTTCTTCATTTTTTCTCGGGCTATTCTTGTGTCACATGGCTTGCAAAATTCAAAAACATTTTCTGCACGACGTTGCAAATTTTCTTTCGTTTGTCTCTTCTTTTAATTCTTGAGCGCTGAAAGAGAATCTGGTGTTAGATTGATCGTGACTTCTAAATACCCGTCAAATATGGTACAAAATTGCCGATTAAACCCGACATACATGCGACCCAGTTCCGTGGGGGATTATTTCCGAGACCCGATAAATTAGCAGAGGTTAATTTTAATTCATATGTCTTTTTTCGACTAATTGAGGCATTTAGAAATCAATAATAGCAATGATCAGATTCCGCGATTGCACAAATATTGGAGAATTATGCAAACTGACCTGTCAATTGGTGGACATCTGTTACATAATTGTTGCGTCACAATTGATCGTTATGTGTACAATTACATAATCGGAGCAATATTCAATCTCTGATCATTGATCACAACTTTTCTCGCCGAAATGGGTCGAGTCTCGGCAGTGACCTACCATAGGCACAGAGACTACACCCACCGCTCGTAATTGAGCCCGTTGCTGGGGTTTTCACCGAATAGTAACTAGACTTGGAAGAGTAGGATGATTTTTTATGATAATAGGTATAACTTCCAATTATGCATTGCATAAACACAAATACACATAGATGAATTGCGGTCAACTTCATTTTTTCAAGGTTATATTATGGCTGATAACGGCAAAAGTAAGTTAGCACTGATGTAAAAATTAATCAAGTAAATGACCTATTATGGACGTGAAATGGTGACAGATTCAGGCAATTGTTGAGGATATGGTTGTAAATTTAACCCTTATAAGTACCTGTTGGCCTACACCGACTACTTGGGAAGTCTGGCCAAGAACCATCTAAACTTTGCTATAAATGAACACTCATTAACCATTTTTTCCCTTGAAAAACTATAGTTTTTCACAGTTTTCGACAATTATTTGAGAACACGGTGTCCATTTGACCTTTATACTTCCCTGAAAACCATATGTGGGCAAAAATATTAGTAAAAGAAACTTATACTCTATTTCTCTCCCTGATTACATAGAATGGGTTATCTTCAATTGTTACATGTGACAAATTAAAACATGTAAACATGTCTAAAATTGACTTTTATTTTGGAAAACCTAATACAATTCGAAATTACTTTTGCCGCTGAGATTTCTCAATTGAGCTGATGGTCGACTGTACACTAGCTTGCTCTTTAAAATAAAATGATCGATTTTCAGAGAAGCACATAGACATGAATCGAAGAAACGGCGGGCAGCCCAAAAAATGCGAAAAGTCAACGGAAAGATCATGAGAATGATCTCTCTGTTTAAACTTCTGGTGAGCTGTGATCTCAAATTGACAAATACTGTCAATTTGAGGAACTTGTTACCCAAAAGGAACTTGTTATGTTACCCAAAAAAGGAACTTGATACCCAAAAGTGGACCCACAAACACAAAAACAGAATAACTGTATCCCCATACCTATATTTTAGAGATCAATAGATGAATGAACTTATGAACTTTTTAATGAAAAAATAGATGGCTACAGAAAAGGGCTATTCGCTATAATTTTCAGTAGGACGGTATCATACGGGTAAAATATTATAGTTGGTATTACTTCAAAAAACTTCTCAAACTCGTCAAAAAGATTTAAAAATATACTAATCAAAAATAAGGGAAGTTATCAAGAAATTCATTGACCAACGGAAATCAGATTACAGAGAGTTGATTAATCTCAATTTCTGTATTTGACAATCTCATTTTTCATTTGAATTTATTGTCAAAAACCTTAAAATTAGATCAATTTCAAACAAGGAAAATCGAAACAATAAAAAGTCTATACATTACTTACCTGTGCCACGCAAACGTATACAACCTGAGCTAGGTATTAAAAAGCCTGAAAAACCTGATCCTGTTTGGAACCCAAAAATGTTCCAAGAGTGAGTACGTTTTGTTAGTTTTTCGTGTTCTAGCAAATTTGTCGAAATTAGCAACATTGTGAACACAGGTACCAAAAGTAATAAAATTCCTAATCATTTCGTTGCTAATTTCATTTGCATTTACGGTTGTAGTTCACGTTATCCTCTAATTCCAATTTGTTCATGTCTACGATGCTCCTACTAATGTATTGTTCATTCCTTAAACCTTCTGTTTTTAAAACATTAAATAAATCTTTTCACTCCGAGTTATAAATCATAAATCTGTTCACTCCTAATCACTCAGAGAATTGAACAGCTTCAGACAGAGAATTGAACAGCTTCTTAATAGTTGCTCTTTTGTCGTTGAAAATCGTTTCACATGACCTTCTAAATTCAATTCTTTTTGACCGATAGAACAAATTGCATTGATAAGAAATGGATGCAAATTGTGTTAATCACATAACTTCTGATTCTTATGGAGATGAAATGCTAACCCTTAGCGACTGGTTATCCATCAAAAAGGAAGTTACTTACAAATTATATGTCCAATTATTCAAAAAACTTACTGCGAAAGAAGAATTTATCTGTGAAGTTATTACAAAACTAGCCAAAATGACGGCAGATAGAGAGGCAGGTGAAGGGGTTATGGGGGTTTCATCGTCAACTGGAGAGGGTTTATGCAGTGAAAGTGTTAGAGTGTTCAAAGCTACCCCACCCAAAAAAGAGGAAAACAACATAGTTTTTGGAAGCAGCATTGTAGCGAACATTGAGGAAGACAAAAGCCTTCGCCTTCCCCTGACTGTAGTTTCCACGCATATAGGGGGTCCACAACAAAGGAAAAACTCTAAATGCTAGATGACTACCCGAACAAAAAGCTCAAAATTTTTGATCCTACAAGACGGAACTAAAAACATATTGAAGTTTAGTAAATCTGCTGGTGACATATTTTCAGAATTCAACGAGCTGGTCGAAAAATGTAAAGACAAATTTGAACTGGCTGTTTTTGTACTGTGTGAGGTGCCACCCTTAAAGAACCGACTTGCTAATAGTGAAAAAAATTTGATTGACGAATTCAATGGGTTACTACTTGAAAAGTTTGATAATGATTCCAGTGGTTTTCAAGTGCTTAAACTCAACCAAATAATTCGCAACACTCCTAACTTTAATTGAAATGTGCAGGAATAAAATCAACTCTTCCACGATAATGTGCATCTGAATTACTCCCGGTGTGTACCAATGCTTAAAAATCTTCTTCTTAGTTATCTTCTAAGAACATCATCTGTTTTAGCAAATGATAGCAGTAAAATGTGCAATGAAGCGGTTTATAACATTGGAACAACCAATAACGGTCTGGCCCCACCCATGTGCAAAATTTGAAATCCGTTCAAAAACCCAAATTTCCAAAAACCTCGCCAGACTTATTCATATTTTGAACCTTACTGATCGTTTTTCATGTTCTGTCGGTCGACAAGTGTAGTGTATTAAATGCTAAATATTTTTAATATATTTATACTCTTGTTGATTCTGTTTGTAAGATCGGTGGTCTATCCTCCTCCCGCGCCACCGGATTTCAAACAGAGTTTCAATCTATTATGCAAGAAGCACTCAAATTTATGTTTACAATATGTAATTATTTTTTTTCCAAAAATTTGCTCAATTTTAGCGTTTATTTTTTATTACTTCTCTGCTATAGTGGAAACATTGAATTGAGCCTCGACCCATACGAAAAAAACAGTGACATTTTCACAAATGCGTGAAGGACTATCCCATAAATCTAAAAATACTACATCTAAACTGTCGGAGTTTAAATACAAAAACCATCGAATTAAAACATCTAATCAATGACATCGGACTTAATTGCATGTACTGCTTCACTGAAACATGGTTAAATACGTTTTCAAATCCGACACTATTTGAAATTCAGAAAAATGATTTGACCTGTTTGAGAAATGACAGAAGCGAAGCGAAGAAAGGTGGTGATTTAATGTTGCTACTACCAAAAACACTAAACGCAAAGTTGCGTACGGACTTTGAAGACATGAATGAACATTGTGAAAGCATGTGGGTACAATTTACTCACCTAAAAACGAGACGAAAATTTATGATCAATCTTTCTTACTGTCCCAATAAAAAGTTTGCTGACGAATTCCTTGAAAACTTAGCCAGAGGAATAGATCGGGCGGTATCTAAAAACATGACGGTTAAATTAGTGGGAGACTATGTTTTGATCTATTGGGACCAATCAGATCGTTCAAAAATTGATGCAGTTGCTTTTCCCTACGATTTGAATATCAATAACGTGTCACATGCCTCTAGAATAGTAAACAAAAAAGGAACATTAATTGATTATATTATAACGTATGGATCTTTAACGATATAGAAAATTTACATTTTTGATACCTTGGTCAAAAATGACCATATGGCAAAACTCTCCATTCTATTTTTGACACTCAGTAAAAAATCATCCGTTAGTACATAGTTGGTTTTTGATAACACGAATTTAGATATAAAAACGATTAAAAACTCAGATTGCAATTTTTTTATTCAATAAAAAACATAGAAACACTATCAGTGCATTAAGAACTCCTGCTCCTTTGAGAAAAGTATATATACCCAACGATAAAAACTTTTTCTATTTAGCACAGAAATTTGTTAGTGCAACAATTAGACAGTTAACTCAAGCACTCGAAAAAATTGGAACTTTATTAATGAAGTTAGAAACTTCAAAAAAAAAACTAAAGTGGAGTGCTTAAAAAATAGCTTTGGTAAATTCATAACAAACAAACAAGAGATTGCTAATCACTTCAACTAAGTTTTTAATCAATTAGGGCATTTAAGTTTAATAATAATGATAGAAACTATCAGGTTGAAAACCCACTAGGTTCCTTTCGATTTTTCTTTTAGATTTGTAACCAGCCATGAATGCCTAGGAGTGCTTCTTGACTTAAACAAAGATAAACCACTGGATCCTTTCAACTTGTCTGCTTGGGCACTTAAATTAGAAGCAGCAGAACTAGCTGAACTGTTGTTTTTTCTGTTTAATGAATATTTGAAAGCCGAACAAATTTCTTCGCAACTAAAATTTGCTCACATCACTCCTCTATTTAAAAAGGGTGATAATGACAATCCATCAAACTATAGACCAATTTCTTTAACGCCTGCCATATCAAATTTTTTTGAAAACTATTTAAAGAGCAAATTGAAGAATATCTTAACAAGACCAATATCTATTACAAAACGCAATTTGGGTTCCGGGAAAATTATTCCATGATGGACGCACTGGTACATTTAACAGAAACAATACGATGCAAACTTGATAAAAAAGACCATATAGCAGACGTTTTCCTTGACTTATCAAAAGCGTTTGATTCGATAGACCACGAGAATTTCTTCGCAAAATTTGAAACCTTGAGTTTTACCGTTTCAGCCGAGAACATTATCATAAATTTTCTTCGTTTCAATGATACGTTTCACTGTGTTAAAGTGAACAATGTAGAATTGGACTGGTTGAAATTAATCAGAGGGGCTTCGCAAGGTACGGTTCGCGGTCCCCTTTTAAGAAATTTTTACATTAACAACCTGCAATTCAATATAGTCTATAATATATTTCAATATGCAGATGACACAGTCATTTACTCCTCCGAAAAAAAAGTTCAAGATAGTCTTGATTTTATTGAAAAGGATGTAAAAAAATTGTTTGATTACTTTGATTGCAATTATCTTAGGCTCAATGCTGACAAAACGGAATTCATTGTTTTTGGCTCAACAGCATCTAAAGATATGTCAGTTACAGTTGATGGACAAAAAAAAGAAAAAAAGTAAAATATCTTGGAGTTACTATTGATAAAAAACTCACTTTTCAATCCGAGGTAAAGAACATTTTACGAAGTATGGCACAAGGCATAAAATCAATCTAAAAATTATGGAACTTCGTTCCTGAAAGCTTCAAAAAAAATACTGATTAACTCTCTTGTTATAAGTCACCTGCAATATCCAGCATTGCTTCTGTACTCATTATATCAGAATCTTATAACAACTCTCGAAAAACAATTAAACTGGGCAGTCAAAGCTTGCTACAATCGTAAAAACTTTGATTCATCTCCAGATCTTAAACTGATGAATAACAGATTACCTGTTCGAATGTTAATACAATATAGGGTTGCACTATGCACCACATAAATTTTTAATTACAAAAAGCAAGCATTCAAAAATTTTTCTGGCAATCCTTTACCAACGGCGAACTTTTATTTTCACAATCAGACGAGAAAATTAGTAAACGAAATCATTGATAGAACTAATTACCTTGAACAGAGGGAGATCAAATTTGTTGTAAGATAACACAATGAAATTTTGAGGGCGAATGAAACCTTATCAAAACCTTCTGAAACTGCCAAAAAATTTACGCATTAGAAAATTTCAAGAGGGACCCAGGCCAAATTTAGTTTGGCCAATTATTGTGGCGTGAATTCTAATTTTGTTCATTATGTGTGCTGTTCCTATTCTATCTATTAATTTATCTATTCATCTACCATTTCAGTTATTTGATGTTCACAATTAAAAAAAACTTTTTCTTTTTATTTAATTACATACACTTCCTGCATGATGTATTTTTGTATATCTTTTCAGGAATTTACGTGTTCTTTTTTTATATAGACATTTTGAAAATGTTCATGCGATGTTAAATTATACCGTTCAGTCAAAACTCTCTTTGTAATCAGTTATATTTCGATCTTATAAATCATGTTTTCCAATCGATAAGCAAATACAACACTCTGCACTCTAATAAATCAGTCTAATCGTCGCGCGATTGACACCTCATATACAAACAATAATAAGCCTGATTCGCTCTGCGAATCAGCAGTGTTGACATCCAATCGAGTTGAAATCCAACGGCAATTCAGCCCTTCATTTTAGATATACTACTCAATCCAAAACCAACCACAGTAACTTTTCCACCAGAATCACGTTACGAGCAACCAAACCGACCAGGTCAATGGACCAAGAAAAATTCAACTCGCTCAACTCAAACGCTCAACTCAATTTCTCGTGGCAGTACTCGTGGGAGTACTTTGTTTTAATCGCCCATAGGACCTTTGTGACCAAAAATGCGCTTCTTCACTTTATCTGAGCATCGGCACTGACTATCATGGAAGCGGCATTCGTAAGACCCCGCAACATTACTGTTCATAGGTATCTATTTTTTCCGCGAAAACAGAAAAGAAGGGGTAAGTATAGAGCAATTTTGTCTGTACACTTGAAATTTAGCGGAAAATTGTGGCTTTAGAGACTGTGACGCGATAATCGTTAGGGATTTATTCCTCACAAACATGTCAGATAACAAAATGCAATGCCCCTTGCTCCCCGAAACAACCGAATAAAACGAATCACTCCAAACAGCAATCAATATGGAAATGGTAGATCTAAACCAAATGAGATTAAACAGCACAACTCCACTATCAATGAGCAGCATCAAAATAATATTAGTTATTGCCCCTCGAATTCAGAACAACAGACGAATACAAATTTACCAGGAGAAATCAATCAAATCAATGCCGCATTTCTTGACAATCGTGGCAGCCAAATCCCAAACAAAACTGCATTGCATTAGGGAGAAAGTGGCACAACTGCGGCATAATGAATCACTTTGCAAAATGTTTAGAAAAACGAAACAAAGAAATTCAAACCGAAACGTAAGTGGCAAATATGTAATTATCAAAGCTGACGACGAATATGACGAAGAAACAGTGAATAATGTTAGAAACTACAACAACAAAAAATGCGACTATTGAATTGATGCTAGGCAATGATCTCAAACGTAAACACAGAAAGAAATGCACAGCAAAAAATGAAAGTCATGGTCGGAAGTAACCAGGTAACACTACTACTCAACTCAGGAAGTGTATGCTCAACAGTTACAAAAGATTTGAGAGTTCCGATCATAGAACTGCAAAGAGGCAAGATAGGTAACGGAAAAGAGATTAAAAATAAAGAACTTTTCAAACGCGGAACACTCATGGCACCAGTCGATCTTAACAATTGGACTACTAAAAACGTACACTTCCTGATTGCAGTGAAAGAACTACGACCAGTGGTTGTACGAAATTTGTTTGAAACGTTCGGAATATATATCATACCACAAAAAGCCACTAACAGAATAGTTTACTGCGTCAACACACCAAACCAAATAAAACAATAAATAGCTGAAGAATTTCCTCGACTGATCAGCAGAATTGGTGAGTCAAAGAACCACACAGTAAAATCACAGTATCACAAAAATTATCAAGCGTGTCATCAAAAAGGCTGAAATTAACAGTAAGACAAAAAGAAACAGGAGTTAAAAACATTATTCGACCAACAACAAATTGAATTTTTTGATTCGTGTTCAGAAAAAACTTCTTTTCAATATTTGTCATGACACTATATAAGGCCAGTTTCTTTAATATAGCACTTGATTTGAAAGATGGAAGAAATCAATTAAAAAAAAGAAAAGTTTCCAATATTGATGTTCTTTTACCGAATTTTTCTCAAAAATGAAGCTTAAACAAGGAGCGAAATGACTCATTCTGTACAACAATATATTTGAAGTATGCGTATAGTCAGTTCAATCTGCCACTACATTTTTGACATTAAATGCGACGGTATAACCGGCACGTACCGCTTCGAAACAGGATTTTACGGACTCGCGGACATGCCCAATGAATTTCAAAAGGCAATTGACGCAACTCTAATAGGTCTAACAAATACATGCTCTTTCTTGGAGGACATACTCATCGTGAGCTGAGAAAAATTAGAAGAGCACCTGACACTAGTAAGGAAATGTCACTCAAAGCTGGACGACAGAAATTTGAGAACAAATTTAGCTAAATGCCATTTTTCAAAAGAAAAGATCAAATGGCTCGTTATAAAATTACAAAAAGCGGCATCAAACAACTAGATTCTAAAACAAGCGCAATACTGAACCGCTGAAAAACTAAGATCTTTTCCGGTTTTGTCAAAATTGTACGATACAATTTGAAGAATTAAAAACCATTGTCGGCGGAGCAACAGAAAGTAGAAAATTCAAACCTAATCTCAAAATTAGATCAAAATGCTACGTATCACAACACGGCCTAGTTGCTGCCCTATAACAATTGGACCACGACGCGTAAAAAATAGTTGCTTTTAATTGCTGTTTTTTAAATTCAGCCGACACAAGATATAAAGTTATTGAACGAAATCATTTGCCGTTCGGATTCTATCGAGCATTTCAAATATTATTTGTTTGGTCAGAAATTAAAGTCATAAAAGATCATCGCACCCAACATTCTATTCTATAATGAAAGAGCAGCGCGTGTAATAGTCGACTTACACTGGGTTGATAGGTCATTGCCTTTCAGCTTTGAAATTGATATTTTGCCAGGCACACGTATGGGATTAGTCGATTACATAAGGAAGGCGCCACGAAACGCTTTCTACAAAATCTAACTATGAGCAAAACGCTCGGCAATTACAAGCGAGCTGTCAATCACACAACCCAATTGATCTAATTACGAATGAAATCGCTCCGCAAAAAGAAGATTCCATTCACGTTGCAGCAAATTACAGCGCCAAAGCAAATCCTTCAAGTTTCTCAAAAAAGCGGGTAATTCAAGGAAAAAATCTGATCAAAGTCATTCCAACAATTTGATAGCTACAAAAGATTTAAAAACCAAAACTGAAATATTTGATTGAATTTCCAATCCCGTCATTAATTTAATCAATATCCCAGGCAAAAGCAAACAACAAAAAGTGGCAACAGTAGTGCGCTTTGATTAAGAAGGTGGTGGGCAGGCTCATCCTGCTTTGCAATCACCAAACACCCCCACAACTGATGTTACACGCACAACAGAATCAACCACCAACACGTCGGCGGAAATTTATACGGTCGCCTTCAACTTTGCCTCGAGCAGAAATTTCACAAAAAACTGACCAGTTTTACAACAAAACATGCTATACTTAAACAGGTACGCGATTAAGTACTGACTGGCGACGAAGAACGCTGTAAGCAAATCATCCCCTATATATAATCATTCGGCGCTACCTGCACACAAAGCCAGTTTTTCTTTGCATCCATGGCTGCATCGCGATACCAAATACAAAAAAGATGCTCACATCGATGTTGTCCACAGCACTTACCCTGAATGCTGGGGTATGACTGAAATGGCAATCAACGCCTGGTCACCATATAAGGACTGGGATCTACTGTCCGAAACTTCAAAATGCACGGCGTGCGTCAAAATATGTAAAAACTTGAAACTTATTATTGCCTCAAATGAAAGTAAGCCTATTAAACTGTGCAGCGAACTAAAAGACGAGATCCAAATATAATTTGGCGGTCAATAATGAAAAAAGAAGAATTACATTTCTTAGAATGTGTAGACCGCTTCTCCAAACATTCCCCAGTGAAAGTAAATGAACATGCTGACGCTAATAGCATACAAAATTTTCTACAAAATTATATTCTGGTACTCGGCGTAGCGTTTCGCGTTCATTTGGAACAATTTCGATGCTAACAAGGCAAGCAAATAGGCAACTTCAGTAAACAACATAATATTGATGTAATTGCGATGCCTACCAATTAAGACAGGGCAATAGATCTAGTGGAACGTCTACTCCAAATAAATAAAATTAAGCTCGGATACATTAAAGAGGCAACTAAATCCAATGTCAACGTAAAAAGTTCAATAACTTTGATCCTTTATCAGCTTCGTATCTGCAAACACAAGACATAAAAAATCTCTCCATTTGAAGCTCGTTTCGAAAGATGTCTAAATTATCTTATTAAAATGTTTTTGATAAATGTTTAGACCTAGACACCGTAAATCAGAAAGACCTCATTTTGACAGACAATTGGAACGACCCGGACAGGAGCCACAGTGAAGTAGAGAAAAATAAGACCAACGCAATAAAGGATGCAAACGACAGGCGAATCAATGATCCGCTGAGCAAATCACGTCTCGTCAGAATTGATGGACAGGGTAGACGGACCGCGAGGATAGAGAAATCTGTCCAATTATCGCTCGCTGTCCAAAAATTTACCAGCTCACACACGGTTCAAGAAAGACGTCCAAAGATTATATAATGTGCTGGAGCCCATTTCAACAGTTGTAGAAGAGGACGATTACACGTTCGTAACGAAGTAGCTAGGCACGATGAAAGTAACGTTTAGAAAGCCGACCTGGCAAAATTCGGTACCATTGCCAAAAAAGATCACTCTTCTCAAATTGTACGCCGAACGCAGACTGAAACCACCAACGGGCATGATATCAGCGGACAAGCTTATGAAGCACGCATCAGACCTACGACGCAAAATGGACGGGGACAATTAGATAAGCTCTGCGAATCCGCATGCCGGTGAAGCTGCTCCCAACTCCGCCACTCTCGCCAGCCAAGAACCCAGATGCACCAGATACTCTAATTATAATCACTCCGGTAGAGCCCAGACGATGCAAACGATCCAGACGGGAGCCAGGTTCGGATGACATCAATATTTTCTGCTCCCACAAATAGCGGTGCCTAAAAAATGCGAATAGACCGCAATCGGCACCATCGCACAATGCAGTACTTCTGCATTTCAGCCAGTTGCTCAGTGTTCAATAATAATCAAGGATATTCAGCCACTTTTCGAGCAAAACCCGCCCGAGAAAACCAATATGACATTTGTGTAATTACGCCAAAATTATATCCGGTGGTGAAAACCTACACTTCAGCGAACATAAGCGCTCGAAAACCTACCGCACTTGAAGCGGAGATGCAATCCGTTTCCAACTGTTGCTATGCCTAATTTTGAAAACTCAAAAACCATGCAAACGAATATGCGATTAATAGATAAGAGAACAAAATTTATTTAATTTTTTTGCACCAAGCCTTCTTTATAAAATTTATAAAGTTCAGCAAAGCTTAATTTTCTTTTGTAAGTGGGGAATTGTGGTACACAGGTACCAACACGATCATTTTTCCTGCTAGTTTTGTTGTTAATTTCAATTCCATTGGCAATCTCAGTTTGCGGTTGCAGTTAATCTTACCTTCTATTGCCAATTTGTTTATGTCTACGATGCTCTGACTTATAATTTGTTCACTCTTCATACCTTCCTTTTGTAAAACTGTTCAAACATCTGTTCACGCCGCGGTTCAGCCCTTCATTTTTTTAACAACTCTCGAAAAACATTTAAACTGGGCAGTCAAAGCTTGCTACAATCGTAAAAACTTTGATTCATCTCAAGATCTTAAGCTGATGAATAACAGATTACCTGCTCGAATGGTAATACAAAATAGGGCTGCACTATACACCAGACAATTTTTTTAATTACAAAAAGCAAGCATTTAAAAATATTTCTGGCAATCCATTACCAACGGCGAACTTTTATTTTCAAAATTGGACGAGAAAATTAGTAAACAAAGTCATTGATAGAACTAAATACCTTGAACAATGGGTGATCAGAAGTGGTGTAAGATTACTCAATGAAATTTTGAGGGCGAATGAAACCTTGTCAAAACCTCCTGAAACTGCCAAAAAATATACTTTTTAGAAAAATTCAAGAAGGACCCAGGCCAAATTGAGTTTGGCCTATTAAAACTGGCGTGAATTCAAATTTAGTTCATGATGTGTGCTGTTCATATCTATGTATTTATTTGTCATTCTATTTATCTTCCATTTCAATTATTTGATGTTCACAATTCAAAATTAACTTTTCTTTTTATTTAATTACATACACTACCTGCATGATTTATTTTTATAAATAATTTCAGGAAATAACGTGTTGTTTTTTTGTATAGACATTTTGAAAATGTTCATGCGATACATGTCTGTTACTTAATCCGATGACTTCAAAATTTTCTGCTCCCACAAATAGCGGTGCCTAAAAAAATGCGAATATACCGCAATAGGCACCATCGCACAATGCAGTACTTCTGCATTTCAGCCAGTTGCTCAGTGTTCAATAATAATCGAGGATATTCAGCCACTCTTCGAGCAAAACCCGCCCGAGAAAACCAATATAGCATTTGTGTAGTTACGTCAAAATTATATCCAGTGGTGAAAACCTACACGTCAGCGAACATAAGCGCTCGAAAACCTACCGCCCCTGAAGCGGAGATGCAATCCGTTTCCAACTGTTGCTATACCTAATTTTTAAAACTCAAAAACCATGCAATCCAAGCCTTCTTTATGAAATTAATAAAGTTCGGCAAAGCTTAATTTTCGTTTGTAAGGGGGCAATTGTGGTACACAGGTATAAACACTATCATTTTTTCTGCTAGTTTTGTTGTTAATTTCAATTCCATTGGCAATCTCAGTTTGCGGTTGCAATTAATCTTACCTTCTATTTCCAATTTGTTTATGTCTACGATGCTCTGACTTATAAATTGTTCATTCTTTATACCTTCCTTTTGTAAAACTGTTCATACATCTGTTCACGCCGCCTCATAAACATTTTGAAATTGTTCATACGATAAATATCTGTTATTAAATCGTAATGAGCTGCTAATTTATACAATCCAGTCAGAACTGTCTTTGTAATCAGTTGTAGTTCGTTCTTGTAGGTCATGTCTTCTAATCGATAAGAAAACACAACACACACTAAGAAATCAACCTAATCGCCTCGCGAATATTAACAACTCATATTCAAACAAAAATAAGCCTGATTTGCTCCGCGATTCAGCCCTACTTTCTACATCAATCAATTAATGCCAGGAATCTCTAAAAATTTGTTCCGTGCAGCAAGAGTGTACAATAAAAGGACTTTAAATGCGAAAATTACGGACCTATATAGCAAAAATGGAGCGTTTTGATTTTTTTCACAATGCCTTATTTTCCTGATATTTATAGAAGTGTGCAGAAAACATTGACATGACGAGTATAAGTATCCGCGCTAATTTTCTTTGCGCTTGAAGTGGAGATGCAATCCGATTCCAAAAGCTTTTAATTTAAAACGTAAAACCCACAAAAAATGCAAGCGCATAATCTATTAGTATATAAATATCACAGATTTTATGTAATTTTCTAGCACCAAATTTTCTTTATAAAAAAGAATTCCGCAAAATAATTTTCGTTTGCAAGGCGAGATATTTGGTAAACTTGTACCAACACTATCTTTCTCCTATTCATTTTTTTGCTAATATCATTTCCATTTTTAATCTCTATTTACAAATGCAGTTAAATTTACCTTCTACTTCCAGTTTGTTTGTGTCTACAACGCTCCTACTTATGACTGTTCACTCCGCGTTACAAACATTTTGAAATTGTTCATACGATTTATGATTGTTATTCAATCGTAAAGAGCTGCTAATTTATATAGTCCGGTCAGAAATCTCTTAGTAATCAGTTGTTTTTCGATCTTATAAATCATGTTTTCCAATGGATAAGCAAATACAACACTCTAATAAACCAGCCTAATCGCCTCGCGATTAGCCACAACTCATCTCCAAACGATAATAAGCCTGATTCGCTCCGTGAATCAGCACAAGGGAAATCCAATTGGGTAATTGCAAAACTCACAAGCCTGATTACACACGCGGTTCAGCCCTTCATTCTTATAACAACTCTCGAAAAACAATTAAACTGGGCAGTCAAAGCTTGCTACAATCGTAAAAACTTTGTTTCATCTCAAGATCTTAAACTGATGAATAACAGATTACCTGTTGGAATGGTAATACAAAATAGGGCTGCACTATACACCAGACAATTTTTTTAATTACAAAAAGCAAGCATTTAAAAATATTTCTGACAATCCATTGCCAACGGCGAACTTTTTTCACAATTGGACGAGAAAATTAGTAAACAAAGTCATTGATAGATTTAATTACCTTGAACAATGGGTGATCAAAAGTGGTGTAAGATTACATAATGAAATTTTGAGGGCGACTGAAACCTTGTCAAAACCTCCTGAAACTGCCAAAAAATATACTTTTTAGAAAAATTCAAGAAGGACCCAGGCCAAATTTAGTTTGGCCAAATAAAAGTGGCGTGAATTCAAGTTTAGTTCATGATGTGTGCTGTTACTATCTATGTACTTATTAGTCTATCTATTTATCTACCATTTCAATTATTCGATGTTCACAAATCAAAAATAACTTTTTCTTTTTATTTAATTACATACACTACCTGCATGATGTGTTTTTATATATCATTTCAGGAATTTACGTGTTCTTTTTTTGTTTAGACATTTTGAGAATGTTCATGCGATACATGTCTGTTTCTTAATCTTAGGAGCTGCTAAATTATACCGTCCAGTCAAAACTCTCTTTGTAATCAGGTATATTTTGATCTTATAAATAATGTTTTCCAATCGATAAGCAAATACAATATTCTGCACTCTGATAAATCAGTCTGATCGTCGCGCGATTGACACCTCATATACAAACAAAAATAAGCCTGATTCGCTCGCTCTGCGAATCAGCAGTTTTGACACCCAATCGAGTTGAAATCCAATGGCAATTCAGCCCTTCATTCTGAATCAATCAATTCACCCTTGAACAATGGGTGATCAAAAGTGGTGTAATATTACATAATGAAATTTTGAGGGCGAATGAAACCTTGTCAAAACCTCATGAAACTGCCAAAAAATATACTTTTTAGAAATATTCAAGAAGGACCCAGGCCAAATTTAGTTTGGCCAATTAAAAGTGGCGTGAATTCAAATTTAGTTCATGATGTGTGCTGTTCCTATCTATGTATTTATTAGTCTATCCATTTATCTACCATTTCAATTATTCGATGTTCACAATTCAAAATTAACTTTTTCTTTTTATTTAATTACAAACACTACCTGCATGATGTATTTTTATATATCATTTCAGGAATTTACGTGTTCTTTTTTGTATAGACATTTTGAAAATGTTCATGCGATACATGTCTGTTACTTAATCTTAAGAGCTGCTAAAATATACCGTCCAGTCAAAACTCTCTTTGTAATCAGTTATATTTCGATCTTATAAATCATGTTTTCCAATCGATAAGCAAATACAACACTCTGCACTCTGATAAATCAGTCTGATCGTCGCGCGATTGACACCTCATACACAAACAAAAATAAGCCTGATTCGCTCTGCGAATCAGCAGTGTTGACATCCAATCGAGTTGAAATCCAATGGCAATTCAGCCCTTCATTCTGAATCAATCAATTCACCCTTGAACAATGGGTGATCAAAAGTGGTGTAAGATTACATAATGAAATTTTGAGGGCGAATGAAATCTTGTCAAAACCTCCTGAAACTGCCAAAAAACATTTTTTTAGAAAAATTCAAGAAGGACCCAGGCCAAATTTAGTTTGGCCAATTTAAAGTGGCGTGAATTCAAATTTAGTTCATGATGTGTGCTGTTCCTATCTATGTATTTATTAGTCTATCTATTTATCTACCATTTCAATTATTCGATGTTCACAGTTCAAAATTAACTTTTTCTTTTTATTTAATTACATACACTACCTGCATGATGTTTTTTTTATCATTTCAGATATTTACGTGTTCTTCTTTTGTATAGACATTTTGAAAATGTTCATGCGATACATGTCTGTTACTTAATCTTAGGAGCTGCTAAATTATACCGTCCAGTCAAAACTCTCTTTGTAATCAGTTATATTTCGATCTTATAAATCATGTTTTCCAATCGATAAGCAAATACAATATTCTGCACTCTGATAAATCAGTCTGATCGTCGCGCGATTGACACCTCATATACAAACAAAAATAAGCCTGATTCGCTCGCTCTGCGAATCAGCAGTTTTGACACCCAATCGAGTTGAAATCCAATGGCAATTCAGCCCTTCATTCTGAATCAATCAATTCACCCTTGAACAATGGGTAATCAAAAGTGGTGTAATATTACATAATGAAATTTTGAGGGCGAATGAAACCTTGTCAAAGCCTCCTGAAACTGCCAAAAAAATATACTTTTTAGAAATATTCGAGAAGGACCCAGGCCAAATTTAGTTTGGCCAATTAAAAGTGGCGTGAATTCAAATTTAGTTCATGATGTGTGCTGTTCCTATCTATGTATTTATTAGTCTATCTATTTATCTACCATTTCAATTATTCGATGTTCACAATTCAAAATTAACTTTTTTTCTTTTTATTTAATTACATACACTACCTTCATGATGTTTTTTTTATCATTTCAGGAATTTACGTGTTCTTCTTTTGTTTAGACATTTTGAAAATGTTCATGCGATACATGTCTGTTACTTAATCTTAAGAGCTGCTAAATTATACCGTCCAGTCAAAACTTTCTTTGTAATCAGTTATATTTTGATCTTATAAATCACATTTTCCAATCGATAAGCAAATACAACACTCTGCACTCTGATAAATCAGTCTGATCGTCGCGCGATTGACACCTCATATACAAACAAAAATAAGCCTGATTCGCTCTGCGAATCAGCAGTGTTGACATCCAATCGAGTTGAAATCCAAAGGCAATTCAGCCCTTCATTCTGAATCAATCAATTCACCCTTCAACAATGGGTGATCAAAAATGGTGTAAGATTACATAATGAAATATTGAGGGCGAATGAAATCTTGTCAAAACCTCCTGAAACTGCCAAAAAGTATTTTTTTTTAGAAAAATTCAAGAAGGACCCAGGCCAAATTTAGTTTGGCCAATTAAAAGTGGCGTGAATTCAAATTTAGTTCATGATGTGTGCTGTTCCTATCTATGTATTTATTAGTCTATCTATTTATCTACCATTTCAATTATTCGATGTTCACAATTCAAAATTAACTTTTTCTTTTTATTTAATTACATACACTACCTGCATGATGTATTTTTATTTATCATTTCAGGAATTTACGTGTTCTTTTTTTGTATAGACATTTTGAAAATGTTCATGCGATACATGTCTGTTACTTAATCTTAAGAGCTGCTAAATTATACCGTCCAGTCAAAACTCTCTTTGTAATCAGTTATATTTCGATCTTATAAATCATGTTTTCCAATCGATAAGCAAATACAACACTCTGCACTCTGATAAATCAGTCTGATCGTCGCGCGATTGACACCTCATATACAAACAAAAATAAGCCTGATTCGCTCTGCGAATCAGCAGTGTTGACATCCAATCGAGTTGAAATCCAATGGCAATTCAGCCCTTCATTCTGAATCAATCAATTCACCCCGCAATCAAACTTGTTCTTTTTCCAACGAAATGTAATACGTTCTGCGATTTTCCTGAAAAGCATTTAAGCATTCTGTTATTTTCACTGGTTTTCCATCTTTTTTATGTTTTTCCAACACTATCTATCGGAACTAATTTATATGTACAACGTTTATGAACCGTTTACACTCTTCAACGCTTCTAATTAATGCATAATAGGTCCAATTTAATTCCCAATAGATTAAGCGCAAACTCCATGCGAAAGTTTTTTGGATCTCTAAAACGCCATCTTGTTCAGATTGTGATTTCTCCTTGCTTGGACTACAATACCCCTAAAAACACTTTACTTGCTGTAAATCATTTGAAAAAGTTTTCGGTTATCTAAATGAGAGCATCTTTGAATCCATTTTAGCTGTTTTGCTTTCAGGATAAATTAAATTTTTTTAACCTTTCGACAACTCTACGTGAAAAATGAATAGTGCGAAGAACCTAACTCCTAAAATTGTTTACATAGGGATGCGAGACCAAATGAATCGCTCCCCGCCTACGTAAAAACTTACTTTTAGTCTGGAGATACTGTTTTATAAACTTTAAAAGCTTTTAATTTTACTTATTTTTCTGGACACAGTTACAAGTTTGTTTAATAGCATAATAAACTTTAAAAAATGCTTTAGATCTGTATTTGAGCGCAAATTGTTCTAAAGTGTCGACACTAGTTTTATGTCTGCGCCTTATCTGTGTCATATAAAACATAACTCAGGGCAGAGGTAACCAGGACTGTTCTGTCCAGGGGAACTCAAGTCTTGGCGGCACTCTGCAAATAAAGGTCCCCAGTCATGGATAAAACAACCTAATCTTGGCCCCTCTCTGTCAAAAATTTGTCTCCGGAAAGTCTCTGAGTCAGGACTGACGGCCTTTGAGAGTTCGGTATATGCTGGCACATCTGTGATCGCTGTCTTCAACTTTTTAACTTTTTAAAATAAAAAGTGTTATGTGTAAAAACTTAACACTTTAATGTAAGAAGTGTTTATTTAAAAGGTGTTACTTTACATAGCACTTGTTATTTTAAAGAAGTTGAAGTGTTAATATAAAAAGTGTTAATTAACACTTTAATATAAAAAATATTAACATAGAAAGTATTACTTCACATAACACTTCTTATATTAAAAAGTTGAAGACAGTCTTCACAGTTGTGCCAACCTATACCGGACTCGCAAAGGCCGTCAGTCCTGATTCAGGTACTTTCCGGAGACAAATTAGACCCGTGTTATCGACCACGACGATTGTGTCCTGAACACAAGCAGACAGACAAATTCTGGATGTACCGAATACAGAATCAGCTACAGCGTGGATTATGTCTTTTGTGACCAAGTATCGTGCAGAGAAGAAAGAGGACAAGATCCATTAAAAGGGTACTGTAGTTGATCTACAGGAAACTAATCTCTTTTTAAACATGTGCAGAAAAGATGCAATTACTAAAATTAGGAACCTAATATGCCCTAGGAATATGATGGACACTCCGTATAAAGACATCAGATTGGCGATTAAAAAATATTTTTCTCCTGAAGAGAAAATAGTTCGGCAGAAAAGGCCAAATTTCTGTCCGGAATACAAGGAGTAGGGGAGTCAAACGAAGATTTCCCAGCATGTGTTGGAGAAAACACGCTAATGTGACTTCAAAAATCTCAAAACAGCAACCATCCCCGAAAAGGAGTTGATAAACCTAAAGTGTATCTCAAGTTTGAGGAACCATGGCGCAAAACTTAGACCACTGAACAATTCTGAAGCAAAACCAGTAATATCGGTTACTGAAATGATTGAGAGCTTACAGTTCAGAAGTCAAGCAATGGCTTTTAATAGTTCTTTATCTTTTAGCTGGAAAGATGAAGTTGGTTACAACTTCAAAAAGAGCTTTCGAAAACCAAATCAACAATTTACGGCCAATAAAAGCAACAATATGTGCACTAGGTGTGGAGGTAAGCCATATTCTAGTAGACCCTGTCCAGCGGTAAAAAAAATGCAACAACTGTCAAACGGTCAGTAAAGTAAACAAACTAAGTTTTGCAAAGAAGAAAATATTTCTTCAGAACAAGCCTCTTCATAATTGGAGATAGGAATTTTTTGTACTAATGAACAAATCTTCAGCATGTCTGTGACATTGGAATATATCTAAATAAATAACTGCAAAGTAAAAGTGCAGGTAGAGACAGATGCAGATGGCACAATGATATTATCAAAGATTTTGACTAAGCTTGGTAACCCCCAGTTGGACGTTAAGGTAAGAGTTCTTGAAGATGATGATGGTCATCGTTTTACGCATTCTCGATCGCTTACTTGTGACTTTGAGTGGAACGCATGTAGGCACACACAATACCTCTATGTAAAAATACCTCTACGTCATCAAGAAAAGATAGGAAAGCTGGAACAGATGGTCAGATAGGAACAGACCTTTAAAACAGTACAGCCAGGAGGAGTCACTAATGAATCTGCAGTGTTGTTGCAGAAAAAGAAGAGTGGAGAACAGACTTTGTGTGGACTTGAAGGTGCATATCAATGGCAAGGTGATGGATGGGGACTACCCAATACCATACATTGAGTCGATTATCCACAACCTACATGGGGCCTCATACTTTGGCATAATTGACCACTCTGATGCATACTAGCAAACTGAACTTGATGAAGAATCAAAAAATATATAAACAATCAATACATCTCAGGGACTGTTTAAGGTGTGCCAACTACCTCATGGATTGAAAAACACGAATCGATATTGAAAGAATAAAAGGTGTTGTGGTCTTTCAAGACGATGTGTAGGTCTATGGAAATACCAGGGAGCAGTTCGACAAGAGAAAACTTGCAGTCAGGAGTCGACTAGGTGAGAAAAACTCTTAATGACTAAAAGTGTAACTCAAAACCAGTAGATAGTGTTAGTTTTTTTGGTTTACTCCATCTCAAAGGAGAGAATGGCATCAGAACCAAAACAGATTGAACAAAAACAGCAAAAGCACCAACTGAAAACAAACAATTCGAATCGTTTCCAGCGCTATCTATTTTTTAAGGAAGATTTAATCCTGATTTTACAATAAAAATCTACCCTTAAATAACATGAGAAATAGCCAATTCTCATGGGGCAAAATGCAACAAAAAGCTTTTGAAGATATAACTAACGAATTTTATGTTAAGCCCTAGGTACAGCCTTACAAATTGCAAAAGGAGGGCACAGTAACTATTGACGCCTCTCAAAAAGCAGAGGCGGCGTTCTTTGGCAAGAAGGACATCCAGTAATATATTTCTCGAGGAAATTGACTCCATGCGAGCAAAACAGATCAAACATAGAGTGTGAGACACTGGCAATTGTTTTTGTGGTCACAAAATTCAAACAGTTTCTTCTTGGAAGACGATATAACCTACAGACAGACAAGCCACTCAAATGTCTCTTTGCACCAGACGATTAGCACCCGAAGTCAGCGTCGGCTAGAATCACAAGGTGGGCAATAGCTCTAATTACTTTCGGCTTTGTATTGAAGTATATAAAAGGATAGAAGATACCCCATGCAGATGCTTTGAGTAAAAAGGACATTCAAAAAGACGAATCCGTCAACAATCGAACAAGCTTCGTAATAAATAACATCTACTTCGCTCAGAGTGGCTTAGTGACCCAAACACAAATCAAAATTGATCTTGGAACAAACAGACTCTTCCAGGACATAATTAGACGAATCAAAAGCGGCAATTGGAAAAAATAATTGGAAGCGGAAAAAGGATTCGAACAACACAAATGTGCTGCACTGACTATGCACAGTGGAATCATATTCAGAGATGTTGTTTTTTTCATTCCAGCCAAACTGCCAAACTTGGTTTTGGCAAAAGTCCTGGTTAGAACGAAACAAAGGCATTTTCAAAATGATAGCATGGTTTCCTGGCATTAACCAAGACGCTCACAATTTTGTTAGTAAACGTAACATTTGTCAAATGAACAGGCCTAGCCTGCGAAAAACAAGTCTCTACGTTGCTAGAAGCCGACGTTTGGGAACGGCTCCACATGGACTGGGGATATGTTAAAGACCAAGCAAAATCTTAGTAACTGTTGACGCGGGTTGGTGCTGGATGGAAGCTTTCCCAACGGGAGAAAGCACATCAGAAACAGTCAAAATATATCTTTTTCAAATTGTTGCCAGATTCAAATTAGCAAAAACTTTCTTATCTGATAATGGTCCTCAATTTGTGACTGGTGACCTTAAAGAGTGTGGTGGATCACTGGGAATTGAGAAAATGGAATCACCGTCTATCATCCAAGATCTAATGGACTTGCTGGAAGAGCAGTTCAGACAGTGAATCGGGCACCTCAAGCGTGGAGTCCAATCTTAATGTGTCATTTGGAGCATACCTGTAAAGGACACTGATGACACATCGCAGAACTTTAAAGACGAGGGTCTAAGCTCCAGAGTAAGACTACCAGCATAGCAGATTTTGACTTCTGCAAAATCATTTTCTTCAAAGCTAAATAAAAGATAGTTCCCGCTACCTTCGTCATCAGGAAGGTTTTGAATACATCTTTTATACAGCCCGAAAACTCAATACGGACTATTCTAGTGAGCGATAACTAAATTGCTAGACTAGACGAGGACAATGTGAAAACTGAACTACAAGTGGATCAGACTGTATCTCAATCCGAACCACAACCTCAGAACACAGATGTGGGACCTTTACATCAAGATGAATCTCTGCAGCCACATCATCTGAAGAGAATCAACACAGTTTTTGCGAACATCAACAAGAAATCTAAGATAACTCGACAAATTTGGAGTACTTAAACCCACAAACTTTCTAAAAAAAGGATGTGATGGTTTCAAAGAAACATCAAGAATCATAGACGTTTTCCTTATTTAAGATCTAATGAACCAAAGAAGAACTTTGCTGATGAACAGTGTTGCTATGTAGATTGGTAATGCTCACAAAACTAAACTCACTTCTAATTTTTTGGCGCTATCTTTATCGTATTTACCTATTAATCAAATGTCAGAAGTAAAATCCCCTGACCAACAAAAAAACTGAATCTAACATTCCCCGACCTCCAACTATCCCTCGATTTTATCGAGGCCATATATGATTCTCATGAAAAGTAGTAGTTGATGAAAGTAGAAAATCATCTCCGGGATATGGAACTAAGATCTATTCAGATGTCAGTCAAGTAAAATATTTTAAGTTAATTTAAATTTTCTCTTTATATTTTTGCAAAGATAACTACTGTAAATACTAGCTAAACTTTTATATAATTTCAGTTCCAATTTTAATTTGAAGTTCAACCTATCGATTTCCTTTGACCCGCGTGTTCGACCACGAGAACATGATCTAATAGTTTGACAATCGCAATCAGATCATTGTTGTCATTTATCACTGATTCGCACTCCTCTGGCTCTCAAATTTGATTCAACTATTCGTTCATCTCATAGATCCGAAACAAATTGTCAAAATTGAGATACAACTTGTAGAATATTTTGAGGTGTTTGAGTCTTCATGTTTGTTACAACTTGTGCCACTTACGGCTCGAAACTTGCCTTAGATCGATTTCCTAGAGAGTAGTGGATAAAACAAGGAAACCAACCACCAGTAAAATTTGACCTTGCTCCTACCGCTAACAGCGCATGTCGAATCGGGCCAAATTTTACTGCTTGTTAGTTTCCTTGTTTTATCCACTACTACATATTCACTCTAAGTCTAACATTAAATTATGAAATGGCTTAATTCTAGAAAATAATAATAAGCTCGTTTGCAAATTCACCACTTTTTTTTTGTTTTTTCACACTTTTATGTTAAATCTTTCAGCATATTCCTCGAATCTATCTTTGGTATGTGTATATCTATATCTATGTAATTAAATACATAATCTAGACTTAAAATTTTTAAATCTAAATCCGCTGATGTGTTGATTTTCATTACACATAATACAAGTTATATATAGACTAGAATCATTATAATGTATATTCATATGATTAATATAATCTCTATTCCTAAAGTAACCCTTGCAGATATAACATTCAAATAATCTATCTAAACATTTATCACAACAATTTCTCCATGATTTATCTTTACAACCACAACATTTTACTGATGTAGACATTTTTAATTTGTATGTTTTCAAACATGAATTTTTTGTCTATAAAAATAAAAATATTTAAAGTAGAAAAATTAAACTTTTGTTATATTTGTGATTTGGCCTTTGAAACAAGGAAACAAATTGTCAAACATAATTTATGTGATGAACACTTAAACAGGGCGAGAAAGGAGTATGTGGATGAAGTGGAAGATGAAACTAGGGAAAGGGTGTATAAATCAGATGAAGATGACTACGTTCTCAGACCTAAAGTTAATACTAAAGATAAAATTAAAACTAAAACGGAAACTGAAACTAAAGCTAAAACTAATCCTAAAACCGAAGATGGGCCAGAGGCCATGCTACGCCATACTATCTACAACAGAATTAAGTATGAGTGTAAAGAATTTCATGAAGAATTTAGGAATAAAATAGCGCTGACTACTCATTCATATAGTCATGATTGCAAGTATCTAGAAAACACAGAATACTTTGATATAAACTTTAGCCAGAACATGAGAGAATTTTATATTACTGATAAAGCTGGAAATTACATTGAAGACATAGACGAAGCCATTAATAACTCTTTAGAAGAAATTAAAAACTGTCATCAGTATAGAAAAGTTAAGAGTTTTAAATATAAGATCACAGCTGAGTGTAAGTACAAAAAAGAGAACCAAAGAAGAAGTTAAAACTACTAAAATACTTTTCAAAGCTGACTATATTATTCATAAAGCAATATATGAAAATGGAGACTTCACTCAATGGTTAAACTTTGAAAATGAAATATATGAGGGTTATGGCTATGACTTTGAGTTTCTCGAATTAACAAGTACTCAGATAAATGATGAACCAAGTAAATCATCTATTGGTAGTTATATAAATTTACCCCTGGTCTCAAAAACTCTAAATCAATTTTGAATATCTGCAATTCCAAATATAACTGCTTGCAACTGGCTATTACTGCTTGGCTATATCCTGCTATCGATATCCTGCTAGCGAAGTGGCTTTCTCAATAATGCAACAAGCGAGAGTAAATATGTAAATAATTTAATTGAAGCACGACAACGAGGTGAAGATGATTTTGCTTATAAAATGAGAATACAGAAATTGTACAATATTAATATTTGGATATACACACCTTGTGTTGGGGGTCAATTAGAATTGTTTAAACCAGTGGATGATTTCGATAAAGATAGAAAAGATGTCAGAATTTTGGTTTGGGGTGACGGTACTGCAGAACACTGTGCTCTAATTAAAAACATAGAAACCTTGTTAGATCGACCAAAAAAAATAACATTAAATATTATTATTGTGATAGATGTACATATTGTTTTGATTCACAAATTAAATACAACAAACATGAATGTAACAACTCTTTCAAACCCTGGGTTGTTTGTTCTAAGAAGAAGAAATTTACCTTTATAAATGAACACAAACGTCAGAATATAAAAAATATTATAACTGCTGATATAGAATGTTGCATTGTTGAAGTCGCAACTAATGGCTGTAAGTATGTAATAGCTGAACACATACCAATAAGTGTTGGTTACATCTGGCAGTGTAATTTCAAATACTATTTCGGTCTTGATTGTATCAAAAGGTTTGCTAGTGATCTATTAGAAATAGAAACTGAGAATAACTTCGAGCGCAACAAACAAATGATATTTAATGAAGAAGATAAATTATATCATGAAAATAATAACACTTGTCATATATGCAGTAAAACATGTATTAATAAAGTAAGAGATCATTGTCATGAAACTGGTAAATATAGAGGACCAGCATGTAGAATATGTAATCTGAGGTAAAAACAACAAAATTTTATTACTGTAAAATTCCACAATGGCTCTGGCTATGAGTTCAACCTACAATACAGTGAACTCTTTGAACGGAATAATGATATACGAAAAGTAGATAACATACCACTAGCTGCTGGTAAGTCTAAGATGTTTAGCATCGGTTATCTCAAATTCTCAGATAGTTATAACTTCTTAGATATGCCTCTAGATCAAATGGCAAAGATATACGGATGTAAAACTAAAACATTATATCCAAATGAATACTTTGGTTTGGAATCGTATGATGAAGTTATAGGTAATCTAAAAATAGACGACTTCAAATCCTCTCTCTCGAATAAATTACCAACACAAGAAGAAGTCGATATCTTTAATAAAGGCAACAGTCATAAAACTGGTAAAGATCTAAATATAGTGTAATTACAAAATGATGTGGAAATATTAGACTACTGCATCGATGAATATGTTCAACTATCTATGAAAGAATTCAAGCTCAATCCCCTACAATATGTAAGTCTCCCAGGCTATAGTTTTGATTGTTGGTTATTGTCAAGCGGTGTAACATTAGATACAATACAAGCTAAATAAATGCTAGATGACTTTGTTGAGGCAAATAGAGGGTGCATATGCAGTATAATGGGAGATAGGATAGTCAACGTGAAACAGGGATGAAGTCCCATAACAGAAATATCTGGTACATTGATGCAATGCAAACAACCTATACGGCTGTGCAATGTTGCAAAAGCTACCTTATAAGGACTTCCAGTTTACTACTACTACTACTACTACTACTACTACTACTACTACTACTACTACTACTACTACTACTGTTTCAACACTTTAATTCCAAATATGAAATAAAGGCACGGTTGGCAACAAATACAAATACAAATACAAATACAAACAAAACAAGAAGAGTTATTTGTTTGGTTATTCTGTGAAGTGCTGTACGACGAAATTGTTGAAGGCATTCTTTGACCCGGTTGCTGCTTTCTCCTGCAATCTGGTGAACGATACTTTGTTTCGTACACAGTCTCCTTCGATTTGACTCATCCACGTTTTCCGTTGCCCCCCAGGAGCGCGTCTGGCATGGGCGTATTGATCGGGCGGGTCCCAATCGAAGGCACTGCGGGCTAATCTTCCTGGTTCCATTCTCTGGATGTGACCGTACCATTTTATCCGTTTGAGCATGATCATCGTGGATAGTTGGGGCATTCGCGATCTTGACATAATTTCATCGTTCGTTGCTTTCTCCAGATATGACACACGTAGAATTCTCCGAAGACAACCACAGTGGAAACTCTCAAGTTTTCTCTCCATTAATTTCGAAAGAGTCCACGTCTCTGAGCTGTACAGCACGGCTGATAAAACGAGTGCTTTGTACAAATTGCACTTGAGGTGCACGCTGAGCTGCTTGCTCTTCCAGAGATTTTGGAAGTTAGCAAACCGTTGTCTACCTTCTGCAAGTTTGCAATTGACTTCCTGGAGGTCTCCATGCTTGAGGCTGACATATGATCCGAGATACTTGAACGCTTCTATGTTTTCAAACTCGTTTCCGATAACATCTTGTACTTTGCAGGAAAACACGCGTGTGGCAGCTGCTTTAGGTTTGCCACAGTATCTCGATTGGTGAACTTTTCGGCCATTGACTGTTTTGAACTTCCTTTCGCACTTGTCACAGTTGAGGCTCGCCTCTAGTTGCTCGAACTTTGACTTGTCGACGACATTCTTTGACAAACCGGCTTTGCAGAATCTTGTTTGGTGCACTTTGCGTCCGGTAACTGTACTGAATTGCCGCTGACAGTTCTGACATCTTAAAGACTCTTGATCAGCCACCGCTGACCCACTCTCATTTTCTAGCGACTCTAAATCCGCTACTGCAGATTGTTGTTGTGAAGCTACCAACGCTGGCTTAGCCTCCGCTAAGCTTTTCAATCTGAGCTTCCGGCCATCTTGTGTTTCGAACCAGCCCGCTTTCTTTTTCGTTCCCAGCAGCACCTCCGTGCCGATGGTTAGTCGTGACTGGCTAGATGTCTCTGCCAGGAGTCCTAGTTTGCCTTTATGTGTTCCAGTGAGTATCTCCACGTTCTGTTGGATACTAGGCACTGCAACAACATTTGGGCTGTCGCATTTTACGCCCATATTCTTTGTTTTGGCCACATTAATCTTCAGACCAGCGGCTTCCGCTAGGGCCTCGATTCGATGTAGGTTTTCTTGCACCTCACTGTCTGAGACCCCCACGAGAGCAACATCATCAGCAAAATCTAAGTCAGCCACCAATCTCCCAATGTCTAATCCTCCATGCACCGAGTTAGCTAAAATGTAGTTGATGACAAGGCCGAATAGGATTGGGGACCACACATCACCCTGCCTAACGCCTGTTCTGACATCAAATAAGCGTCCCTTCTCACCTTCGGCTTTGACTCGACATTTGAATCCATCATAGCTGTTTCTTATGATGTTTATCACTTTTTGCGGCAGACCATAGTGTTTCATTATCTGGTACATCTGCTCACGATCGACAGAATCGAATGCCGCTCGAAAGTCTATGAAACAAAAGCTAATATCCAATTGAAACGCCATTGATTTCTCTATTATTTGACGCAGGGCAAAGAGTTGATCGGCGCATCCTCTGCTTTTTCTGAAGCCGCACTGCTCTTCCCTTAAGACGCGATCCACTGAATCTTTGCATCGATTGAGAGTAACGGAAGCGAACACTTTGCCTGGTACTGACAATAGAGAGATCCCTCGGTGGTTCGAACACTCTGACCTCTTTCCTTTACTCTTGTATAATGGGACAATTTCTGCTACCTTCCAGCCATCGGGCAGAACTTCCGTCGACCAACATTTATCTATGATGTCCCAGAGCCACTCGACAATACCCTTGTGTGCTTCAACATCTCACAGGAAATGTTATCGGGTCCACTTGCCTTGCCATTCTTCAACCTGCGGACAGCTTCAAGCACTTCTTCAAATCGAATTGGGCTCAGGTCAATCGGCAAGCTTTCAGCTGCTTCTTCGGGATCCAATCTCGTACTGCAACTGAATGTTGAGGGATTCAGGAGTTGACTAAAATGTTCCGTCCAGCGTTCAAGTCGTTCCTCTTTCGTCCGTAAGTTGACGCCAGTGCTTGAAACTAATTTGGTCAACTGGGGCCTCCAGTTTCGGCAAATCTGCTGTGATGCCCCAAAAACCTCCTTTAAGTTGCCTCTGTCCGCGAAGCTCTGCACTTCTTGGCCTTTGCGTTCAAGCCATGCCCGTTTGTCTGCACGTAGAGCTTTTCTGACTTCCTTACAGCAGTTTGTGAACTCTAACAGCGCCTCCGCGCTGCTGTGTTTCTTTAACTGTAGATCGGCTCGTTTCCGGATAAGTTCCAGAGAATCTGGAGAAATCCAAGGTTTGTTCACTCGCTTGTCCGGAAGGAGGCATTTCACTGCTGCTTGGTTCAGGGCTTTTCGAAAATTGTCCCAAGACTGCTCTGTATTCTCGAAATCGCCGCTCTTATCAAGATGTAGCTTGACCTCCTGCGTGAATAAGTCACGCGTTGTTTCATCTTGCAGCTTTGCAGAACTGATTCTGGGCGTGAAGCATGACTTTTTAGACAAAAGTTTCATAGATACTTCCGCAATGACCAGTTCGTGATCGGTAATTGTGGTTTTCCCTCTTCTGGACCTCACATTCGTCAGACATCCTCTGTATCTCTCTGCAAACAGAATGTGATCCAGCATCTTTTTTCGACAACTCGGATCGGGAGGGTTGAAGGTGTACCGATGCACTTGTCGATGCTGGAACCATGTACGACCTACGAGCAATTTGTGTGAAGTGCAAAATGATAACAACTTTTCAGAGTTTTCATTTTCTTCACCCATTCCAAACGGGCCTCTGCAGCTCATGGTGTCATTCAACTGGTGTCCAGGCTCTGCATTGAGGTCACCGATGACACAAATACGCTCCCTATGTTTGAAACTGGAAACTAGGTCTGAAAGTTGACTCCAAAACAAATCCTTCTCTTGGAGACTAGCTTCATTCGTAGGTGCGTAGCAGACAACAACAGCTAGATTGGCTCTCCTCTGAGCCGCGAACTTGACGTAGCAAATACGTTCACTTAGAGCCACTTGTTCTACGATGCTGTTTATCAATGACTTCTTTACAGCAACGCCCACTCCTCCTTGTCTCGACTTTACACCAGACAACCACGAGTCAGACAGGTAGAGCTTGTGGTCTCCGAGATCAATTTCTTGCTCCTGCAATCTCGTCTCCTGCACTCCCAGAATATCCAACTTGTATCGCGCCAGATCCATTTTCAAAGCCTCTAGAGATCCGGCTTGGGTCAGTGTTCTGACGTTTAAAGTTGCAATTCTGAGTTGGTTCCTCGGGAGATTCTTAGCACCCCTTACCCGGGACTCGGGGCCATGGTTGATTGTACTCATTGCTTTGGTGTTTGAAGGCTGAGATACGACTAGTTGCGCCACAAACTAGAAGACCAGTGCCTCGTTAGCTCGACCATGTGAGCGTAGAGCCGCAGCACATGACCTACCCCCAGGATTTCTACTACTACTACTACTACTACTACTACTACTACTACTACTACTACTACTACTACTACTACTACTACTACTACTACTACTACTACTACTACTACTACTACTACTACTACTACTACTACTACTACTACTCGTGATACTATATTAAATACTCCTGATGATAGTGATCATGATTATTATATAGTTTGCGATATTGATTATACTGATACATGTAAAGATAGAACAGAGCAACTAGCATTAAAGCCCAATAAGAGAAAGATAATTGATATTGAATTGGGATACCGAGAAAGAGAGAAAGGCAACACAAAAACAGAGAAATTAATCTTAGACGAAAACAACAGAACAGGATACATGCTTCATTATAGGATGTTAAAGTTCTATGTTTATTTGGGTGTAAAAGTAACTAAAATACATAGAGTAATTATGATGTATTCTATAATATTCTTCAACCATCTCTCAAAGATCTACAACTCCATTATATGGATACTGATAGTTTTGTATTAAAATTTAGCTAGGGTAATGTCGACAATGAACACATTGACCTATCCAATCTCCAACCTCCAATTAAATTTAATAATAAAGTTCGAGGCAAATTCAAACATGAATTAAGTAGTAAAGTTATAGAAGAATTAATAGCCCTGTCACCAAAGACATATAGTTTCAAAGACTATCCTAAGAAAACTAAAGAGAAAGGAATAAAGAAGTGTAACAATGCTAAACATGAGGAGTATTAGTCTAAACACATTTGATGATAAAAGATTTTATGTAAATTATATTAAAAGCTATCCTCATGATGAGAAGGTATATCTATTCAAAAGAGATCTATTAAATAAAATCTGCGAAGCAGGTTGGGGAACCAAAGCCGAAGCCCCTTCCCCGATTAAGAATGCATCATTAGATGGAGACAAAGACCTACTGGTTAATAATATTCTAGAACTAACCATTAATGATGATAGAAAGTTAATTGAAGCTGCAATTACACTTTATAATGATTTACTATAATTATAAAAAATGATTAAACTAGAAACACTTATAAAATTAAATAATCGAGAAAAACAAAACAGAAGAAATAGATTAGAAGATAAATTAAAATAACAAGAATATTATGGTAAAATAAAAGAGCTTTTTGATCCAGTAACTAAAACTTTAAATGTAAACAAGGAAGCAATGCAAGCTCTTCAAAAGCAAACATTAGCAGCACTCGCGGACAATACTAATACTTTAAAGAGTGTGGAGCACCAAAGTCAAAGACAAAGTAGCTTTCTTGATAATCTGCGAAGCAGTTTCACTGATCAAGCCTCACTTATTTCACCTGTAAAATAAAAAGATGATAGAGGTTAAACGTTTGATTAAGACAATGATATGATTGAGATTTTTTTTTCTAATGGGTAAGCAAACAAATAAACAATTCGAATTAACATCAGTTGATCCAAATTCAAACAAATTAAAATTAAATGATGTAGATGTATCCCTAGTCCCTGATGGTACAAAAATGAAAGGTAAAGTCTATGATTTTTCTAGGGGTTTTGCCTTTTTATTACTAATAAAGATGTACCCAAAAGAGATATAAAAAATGATGAAGACAAAACAAAACAAATTCTAAGGGATATCGCTTATAAACAAAGAGGAGATACTAAAAGTAATAGATCGAAAGTTATAAGAAAAATGCTTGCTAATATCGGCGAAGCCACTTCTCATGTTATATCAATACCAACCTCCGGTGAAGATGAAATATATCGTCGTGATACTAGTGACTATGAACAAGGGATAGTAGAAGAAGAAGAAGAAGAAGAAGAAGAAGAAGAAGAAGAAACTGATTATGAGACTGATAAACAAACAGAAGCTAGTGGTCTTAGCAAAGCCGACCCAAATAACTTAATAGAAAGATTAGAGTTATTAATACTGGAATCAAAAGCTGGTCATGATGGATTATATGATGAAATGCTAGATACATCTAAGCAACTATTATCTATGAATATTATTAATCAAGAGCAACTAGATAGTTTTTAACTATGGAAAATAAATAATGATGGAAAAACAACAACAACAACAACAACAACAACAACAACTATTAGCTAAAGAAGTTTTCAGTCCTCAAATAACAAAGTTTAGAAGAGAAAAAATAATACCATTATATAAAGATGAAACATGGTCAGCTGATTTAATTTATAAGTCATCTCTAAGTAAATACAATAATAATTATAAAATTATATTAACAGTAATAGATATATTCACAAAATATGCATGGGCTATTCCGTTAAGAAATAAATCTGGTTTATCTCTAACTTTTGGTTTTAAAATAGTATTAAGTGATAATCCACAGGGCGACCCTGAATGTCGAAAACCAGAAAAGTTATGGGTAGATAGAGGTAGTGAGTTTTACAAAAAAAAACATTTATATCTTTACTTAAAGAATATGAAACAAAACTATATTCTAATTATAGTGATTTAAAGGTTGTGTTTTTAGAGAGATTTAATAGAACATTATTACATATAATTAATAAACCAATGTTCATCAATGGTGATGGTAATCGGGTAAAAATACTAAATGATGCAGTCATAACATATAACAATAACATTCATTCAACAATTAATATGACACCAGTTGATGCTTCTAATAATCCTGATAAAGTTAAATACTATGTTAATTCGACCAAAGCAACACCAAAACTTGATGTTGGTGATTATGTTAGAAATGCAGATAAACGTAATATCTTTTCTAAAGGTTACACTTCTAATTGGAATAGAGAACTATTTAAAGTTGATGAAGTTTTAAAAACACAACCACCAACATATAAAATAGAAGATATTATTGTTGTTATAGTAGAAAATAAATATTACGAACAGGAATTATCAAAATCCGAGTTTGATTTTGAGTCTAATAATAAATTTTTAGAATCATTATATATATTTCTTAATATAAATAATGACAAGAAACGGATTCAATCAGGCTAAACACCAATCGGGGAACCCGCTTCTCGGATTAACATCAACAAACAACTTAACACTAAGTAGGGCTCATGGGTTATTCCTAGAAGATAATGATAATATTGATATGAAGGATACAAATAAAATTACAAATGTTCATCCTCCAATATAGGAAAAAGATGTTAATAAAGTGTATTGTGACAATAACTTGTTATCTTCTAATAATAATATAGATATTTTAATTAAAAACATAACTGAGCTAAGAACAGGTGAATTTGATAAAGTCACAATTAAAACATTACAACTAAATGAAACACGAGTTATTGATGAACAAATTAATGAGTTTTTTGAATCAGCAAATGAAGTCACAAATACTGTTAACTTTTGAAATAAAGTTGCTGTTGATACTATCTCTAATTAAAATAAATTAAAATAAGAATTTGATAATGATAAGTTTAATCAAAACATTATTAACATGCATTTAGATGATATGTTTACTAAAGGTCTAAGAGAAATGAAAGAATACAATAAATCGCTTAGAAAAATTATAGTTTAATGTATAATAGCTATACTTTTACGAAGTACGTTAGTTGATAATAAAGAGCAAGCAAGACTTGAGATGCGTTATGGTTTTAAACAAGAAGATATAATGAAAGAAAAAGAAGGAATTTTTACTAATGAAAATAAGCAAAGCTATGACGGAGTCCATGACCAATCCAACAGCACCGAGTGAGAGATTACTATATCCAGATTTGTCATCAGTATGAGAACGATAAATGATCGAAAAGATTCAAGCTGATAATAATTTAAGCTAATATACTTTAAGCTAATAATATTTTAACAACAATATTAACATTATAAAAGATATCAGAAATTTTTATGAAACTGAAACTAATAACTATAATAAGAAGTTAAGTAGATATAAAAATTGTATTAACGTAGCTGAGATAACAGAAATACTATTATCATCAATAGCAACAACGGCAACAACAACAACATCAGTTGCATTAACAGGTATAGGATTACCTTATTTTATACCAACAGCTTTTGCAACAGCAACTGTTTGTGGTTCATTATCAAAAACAATTAATACTAAAATAAGAAACAAAATTATAAAGTATTCACAAATGTATATTTTAAATAAACAGTTTAGCGACAAGTTAAATAAACTATATACTAAATCAATGAAAGGTAACAAAATAGATAATGATGAATATAATGAATTAGTCAAGGTATATGAAGAATATAAGAAGAACAAGGAAAATAAGTTAAGTGTTTTTTTTAGATTAAAGCTATTAGTGCATAGTAATAACATTGTTTTTAGTAATAAAAATATTGGTATTAATATGTATAGATAGATATAGAGTTTTAACTGGAAATATAGTCATAGTCTTAGCCATATCTAAATTATCTTTCCTTTGTACCTAAGTATAACCCTCTTCCTTTTTGTACTACCTTTATAATTTCACCAGTAGTTGCAGATTTAATTAAATCAGGCGTGGCTGATAAAGCAGCTCTAGGGTTTCTAGATGCAGCTGCACTTCCTTTTTCACTTGCTATTTCTAATGCTCTTACTGGATTATTAGCAACTTTCTTTCCAAAGTTAACCGTAGCTTGACCAACACTTTTAAAGAAATCTTTCAATCCCTCAGCTTCTATTGTTGCATCACTAACAGTCATTGACTTATTTCTCCTACACTTAACACAATTAGCTTTTAACATTTTAGTACCTTTTGAAGTAATTCGTGAACTGGGTTCCCCGACAAAACCTCTTATGTTTTTAGCACCACTATAATGTCTACCTCCAACACAATATGAATTAGTTTTATATTTCTGTAAAGGACTCATTTCTATATATAAAAAATAATGGAAGTTAAAAAGTATAATCATTTTGTTGTTATGAATTAACATAGACCTAAAGCTAAGCCTAAGACAAAGCTTGAAGCTAAGGGCCTATCTCAAGAGAATAAAAAGAAATTGGATATTGTTTATGCTAGGGGTTTTGTTAAGACATGTAAGTCATAGTTTACAGGTATTGGGCTTCGCCCATCAGGGAACCTGCTTCGCAGGTGTTTCACCATAACAATGTCTATGGGGCTTTGCCCATGTTTCACCATAATTATAACAATGACTATAATTAAGTGATTATATCAACCATCTTATTACCATCACTATTAACACTAATAACCTTTCTAGTTAATACTAATGCATGACATATAACCTCGGCAACTCCAGCACTAAATTTAAAATTAAGTTGTATTGGTTGTCGTCCTATATGGTCACTTTGATATCTAGTATCAAATACATATATTCTATAACTACGTTTGAGTGATTATTTATAATTGGTTTAATATTATGAGGTAATCCATTATAACCTTTATTAAAAACAACATTCTCTTTAAAAGCCTGATTATAATTATTGGTACCATAATTAATATTCATTCTATCCTCGGGATAAAAGTCACTATCAATCCTACAATAACATTCAGTAACATCCATTATATCAAATGTACTTGCATCATGAGTTTGCTCATTAACATTATTATTTTCAAAACCAACTATTATATATTGCGATCTTTCCAGACAACTTTCCATTCCTAGATTAAACAAGAAGTTAGTTGCATTGTGTAAATTCTTTTAAAATGTCTTGCTTTCATAATAGCTAAAATCTACATTATTCTTTTTATTTAAACCTTTCTGCACAATAATTCTATTGTCATTACTAGGATCAATACTGAGCACACACCATGATATATCTCTAATATCTATATTACCATCATTACCAACTGCATCAGCACCAGCATTAACTCTAAATAGAGCTCTATCATTATTATTGCTTTTTAATATTAGTTTGAATCCTAAACAATATATAATCTTTTCTAACTCATTTACAAAACCAAATAGATCACTCATCTTAATCATCATATACATATGACCTCGTTCTGCAGCAATATTTTCACCTTTAAGTTGAGTATCGCTATTGCCTTGATCTCTAACAAAACCACTCTCATATTCATCATCAGCACTAGTTAATAACTTATACTTCAATAGATTAGGATGACAATGATCAAAATAATCAATAGTCCTACCACCACTAGTTTCAAGCTTAACTGAACTAAATAATGCAATCATACTATAATTAACTAATCTGATATTAGCATTATTAGCAAATACACCACCAGCATCATCTAATACAACAAACTCTATCTGTAAATATGAATCACGCAAATTTAAATGACTCTCTTCTCTATTGAGAATGATATTGATATTAATATTAACCGTATTCATTGTTGCTAGGTTATTAGGTTTATATTTTATAATCTTAATTTTGTGCATATCATTATTATAACCATAAGTTGTATCCAAATGAAAATTCATTTTTGTAAGTCAAAAAATGTCCGATAACTTAATTCTATATGAACTAAAAAAGATACATGAAACGCTAACTAAAATTAAAGAAGAACATAAACTTAACTTTAGAATGATAAAGCCAACAGAAAACTTTAGTGAACCTATACTTAACTCGTCAAAATTAGGTTTAATTAGATTATCAGTTATAACTCGGTGATTAATGTGAATAGGAGAAATAGTCAATTCTTGTATGCTAGTACTGTTATAGAAGGCGAAGCAATCCGAGAACTGGCTTCGCTAATCCGGGAACCGGCTTTGCCAGTAGCAGAACCTCTTAGCTCTAACAATAACAATAACACTGACTCAAACATTACATCTGTCCTTAATTATGATTATAAAGGAATCCCGTTGCTATATTCAACTATTACACCAGAAGCATATGAGTTAACTGACATAACAGAATTAATAAAAAAAGAAACTGATGGTAATGTTATAAAAGAACCTGATAAGAATACGATGAAATCTTTAATGGAAATAAAACAGGGAGCAATTAGCTATGATGTAGAAAACTCAATAGCCTCATTACTAGGATTTAGAAAAATAGTTTATAAAAAAAGGTAAATATACATCTCAGAAAAATGTTGATATTATGGGTTTTAGTACTATTAACATTCATTGTAATGTAATATCTGGTGTCAAAGATAATGGGAATAACACAAACATACTATATACTTTTACTCTAACAGAACCACCAAGTTACTTGATAAATATTATACCAACTAATATCTTGTATCAAAATGTAACTAAAGATAGAATAGAATATATAGAGTTTCATACCTAAGACGAGCATGGAAGACCTATAGACTTTAATGGTGATGTATTAAGTTTGACTTAACATCTGGTGTAGATATAAACTTAAACTAAAACTAAACTATAAAAATCTCCGATCCCAATTAATTCTTAGTTTACCATTAAAATATTTATTTTTAGTTATATCGATGACAATGTAATTATTAGGCTCTTTCCATACCTTATTACATATATTAGCAAAATCATTATAACTAAGTTCAACATTATTACAGAAATCTTGATAAATATAGATATGAGGACTTTACCTCTTTGTTCAAATAAAGTAAATTGATTACAATTCTCTCTAACACTTTGTCTATCTATTGTGAATAGATTTTGATTAAGATACATCATAATAAAATTATTATGTCTACCCCGACAAAAGTATTCATTAATAACTGTTTCTTTGGCTCTAACATCATCGAATATCATTAGTTTCTTTAAATCTTTTGGTAGTTGATCGGGAGAGAGTAAATCTTTTATATCTTTAACAAACTCACCATCTGCATTGTCGTCAACAGAGTTGCGACTTGGTCTATTATAACTCTCTACACCTTCATTTTGATCACTACTACGACCAATGATGTATAGCTTATGAAAGTATATTCTAGCCAGAATTAGTTTTTTCAATAAGAATGTTCTGCCGCATTCACTAGGGCCAGATATTATACATCTAAAGTTCTCTGGGAGTGTAGCTTCTGTTATTATATTATCATCATTTAGCCATGATTGTAGATCTTCATTTATATTTACAGAGATATTGTTACTAAGATCGGTGAAACTGCTTGGTTTACCACAGACGGAGTCTGTTCGCGGATATTCTTTGTTGTTAGGTTTACCCCTTTGATGTTTTTCATCGAATAGATGTATAAAATTATCAGTAACATTATCATTGTCATTATCATTAATATTATCATTATCATTAACATTATTAGCAAAGCTACTTCGTAGATCATTAGCATTATCATTATCATTAACATTATCATTATCATTAAAACTATTAGCAAAGCTAATTCGTAGATCATTAGCATTATCATTATCATTAACATTATCATTACTATTATCATTATTAGTAAAGCTACTTCGTAGATCATTATCTTTATCAATAATATTATCTTTAACACTCTCATTATTTTTATCATTAACATTATCTATATCATTATCATTATCATTATCATTAACATTATCATTAACATTATCATTATCATTATTAGCAAAGCTACTTCGTAGATTTTTACTACAACCTAAACAAAAACACGCATTATATATTCCTGGATATTTACATTAATTAACTAGAATATTTAAAACATTGTTAATTCTAAATCCTCTATCAATAAGATAGATCATATATAAACAATAAGCCCCACAATAAGATTCATCATATTGTTGTATTCTCTCATTAGAGCCTAGATCAACATATTCTTCTAAAAATAATGGTGGGGTTTCTACACCAAAACTATCAAGGTAATACGCAGGACCACCTCTTCTTCTTATAAATAAAGCCCAATATTTACCATCAGTTGGATGTAAATTTACAATAATGTTGGAGTTAGGTTCACAGATTGCTTTGGGACTTTGGTCTCTCATTACTATTTCAATTGGTGTTAGACTTATATCTTTTCCTATATCTTTTATTCTGATATCACTCATAGCATTATTATCAATATTAAATTTATTATTGGATTCCTCAAAAGTTAGGATAGGCATTTTTAATATGTATAAAAATGGAGACGGGTAGCGCAGTTATAATTTTTATTTTCTTAATTGGAATTTGTTATATCATATATGATTCAATACCAAGTAAATATACAAAACTAGACAAAAGATTTGCTGGATTTATGAATAGGAGTCTAGTTAGATTTGAATATGAAAAGTCACCATTACATACTATTGTTTGTGGTGGAACTGGTACAGGCAAAACATATTTTATTATAAAATACTTAAAGTTATACTTAGATCCGCGCAGCTGTTACACCGATCAAGCTAAAAATATAATCATAGTATTTAAAGATGATAGAGATTGGATAGATCCTGAGACTGGTGAGTTTTATATTGGATTTAATACAAGCGATATAAATATGATCACATCAAAAAACAAGTCTAAATTCAAAGATAGTGTAATTGTTCTTGATGATATGGGTGATAAGTTAAATAAGGATATAGCTTATTATTTCACAGAAGGCAGAAATTACAATGTTCAAATGATTGTAATATGTCATAATCCAACCCAAATAATTAATACAGCAAGAATGAGTTGTGATACGTTTTATTTAACAACTTATAATGGAGCTGATCTATTTAAAAATTTAATGAAATATATAAATGCGAACATAACTTCAATAAAATAACTAGTGAGTTAAATAGTAACTATTATAATTGTACAAATGGAATGTCAGTTGAATTTCGTTATGGTATAATTAAATATAATAGGAAAGAGAATACTTTTATTATTATTGATAAGAATAGAACTTTGATATATGACTTGAGAGTTGTTTTCCTTGATTTAAAAGCTCTTAGTTTAAAAAATAAATTAGAAAGTGGAGATAAAAATAAACTTTTATCATATATGAAACCACTCATGATAAATGCTACAGATAGAAACACTCTTAGTCATGATAATTATCAGTTCTAGTTTAATAAACTTCTTACATTAAAAGGTATTAAAATACAGAATGATGTTTTAACACAAGAAATGGTTAAAGCAGATGGTTTTAGGTTCGCATCAACTATTTTAGGAATTATAGGTTCATGTTTTATGATATATAATTAAATGAGTCCTGATACAACAGTAAAAACTGCTGGACATGTCGCAACGAGTGCAAGTAATATATTAAATAGAGCAAGTACATTGGTTAACTTTGGATATGGGGAAGAAAAACAGCTACAAGGAGAATAAATAAATAAAGAGAGTTGATTTTTAAATAAAGAGGGACGAAGGTATTTAAACAGACTATATGGAAATAATGAGGAATTTAAAGATGAAATTATAAATTTTGTTAGAGATAATACGGGATTAGACCTTGAAGTGATTTTAGATAGAATATATAAAACCAATACACTCAATACGACGGAAATATTTAACAGAGTGTGTCGCGTCTAAAGATAATACTAAAAATGTAATTGAAATCTTGGCTAAATATATTGGGTATAATTGAAATTTGACCAATTATAATTGGTTATAAAATGTTTAGAGTGTAAACATAAATGTGGACTCCCTTTTAATTTAGCTTTTCATTATTCAATATATCATGAGGATAAAATTAGTAAATGTGCATGTGGTGATAAAACATTAAGTGGTATTTGTATCAGGGAACTTGCTTCGCCGATGAAAACTGATTGTTTTTTTAAAGATGAATCTGGATATAACTCTAGCTCTAGTCTTAACTCTAACTCTAATTCTAACGCTAGCTCTAACTCCAACTCTAACTCTAGCTCTAACTCTAACTCTAGCTCTAGCATTAACTCTAATTCTTACTCTAACTATAACTCTAACTCTAACTTGTAATAAATGTAATTCTGTGAAATCACTAACTGATTTTGATGAGAGTAAGTATACATGTAGAAATTGTACTTCTGCTAAAGTTCTGCTTGACAATTGTCTATATTGTCTTTCACTTATGAGATATGATGGGATAGGGGCTCATGTAAAGAAAAAACATCCAGATGTAGAATTAACTAGAGGATTTAGTAGAAATTTAACTGAGAGATCAGCGGATCCCAGATCTGTTATTGGCCAAACTGGGAAAAGTTGTTCGCGTAAATATTATAATTTTGTATCATTTCTTATTAATAAAGGAATAAATATAGAACAAGTAAAAGAGAATATAAATTTATTGAAGATTATAGATAATTTAAAATAAAAAATATAGAAAAGTAAAAAAAAATAAAAATTTATTAGAAAATTTAGATAATTTTAAAAATTGAATAAAAAAGAAGGGTTTCACTCTTTAAGCGCGATAAATAGTGATTTTGTACTGTGGCATCACTCCAATAGGGGCGAGTTCGCTCCTAAAGAGTGATTCGCTCTTAAAAGAGGGATTTCACTCTTATTTTGAAGTTTTACAAATTTTTTGTTTTTTGGAAAAAAATTAATTTTTTAAAATGAAAAAAATATGTAAAATTAGCTTTCTTTCATATTTAGCAGCCACTAAAAGTACAAGAAGTCAACAAGCTTGGTATAACATCGCATTACAAATCGAATGAAAAGTGCATGTCATGCTAAAATGGCCGCCACCATTGACAAAGAAAGCCACCACCACTAACAGAATGGAATCAAACAAGTGAAAATTTCGAATATAAGATGCCCTTAAAAATTAGCTAGTAAGGTGAGTTTTTGCTAAAATTCATTTTAATTTTTAATAAATTATACAAAGAATTCAATTTAATAGAAGGATTTAATTATTATTTTACTTTCAAACAGGTGGTTACCTGAGAAAGGATAAATAAATTTAAGTTAAAAATCATGTCAGAATATTCTAGAAAAAAGAATGTTCTAGAGTAATTGTCCATGAGTGGACCTTTTTTCTCCACAGCACTTTTTGCCTATTCATCATAAGTTTCATTTCACTACAAAAGCTAGCGAAAAATTTTAAACAATTTTCTTCGTTTGACGAGACTTTTACAACTGGAGCTTTATCAAATGCGTTTTTATCTACAGAAGATTTGAACGGGTTGACAAATTTAACAACTCAACTGATCGCATTTTGTAAAAATAACAAAGCCACACCCGACAATACTGCTGAAAACGAAATAGAGACTGGAAAACGAAGAAAAGCAGAACACTTCCAGTTATTCTTCACCAAGTTCAAGAAGGATTTACTACAATACGAGCATCAGAAAACACTGGACAAGTTTGAAGTAAACGTTCCAGAATGTTTATCTTTCCACAATAAACTCAGAAATTCATTCAATGTTGGTGAATTTGAGACTTATCTCACCACAGTCAATAACATGGAGGGAAAGCTGAATCGTTTGTACCTGCTGTCTGTCTGACAGAGGATACATATGGGCAAAAGTGAAACAAGATCATTATGACAATAATAAGGTTATTCCTTGGAAACAACTGCTGAACGATAAAGGATCTTCCTACTCTACTGTCCAGAGTTATATCAACTTCTCTCAAGCATGTGAAAGCTATCCAAAGATCCTGGTCTCAACAGACTACTACTCAGAATGGAAAAAGTTCCTAACAATGTTTTTGGCAGAAATTCAGAAGGATAGCCAGCTATAATCTAGGTGCATGACAGAACTACAATTTTCATAAATGATAAACAAGTGATTGGTTATTGAGAAATATATTTCATAATAATATTGATATTGATATCCCTACAAATGATACATTAATGTTGATTTCCTTAATGTTAATACATTAATATATTCACCTGATTATTAAGAGTTCAGTCAGCTTAATAATAAAAATTAAAAGTGTTCAAGCATTCTGTAGTTGCACCCTCCCCCACAGTTGCCATTAAGAAAGGTCGAGCAATACTGCCGTAGCGTGGTAAAGGCGAGTCAACCTTTTAACAAGACCTCTCAAGACTCGGCTCAAAAATGTACCCAGGTACATTGAATCACTCAGTAAAACATCATAGATCAACTGTCTCCATGGGTAAATTTAAAATTTTAAAGGAACTTGTTTCTTATTATCGATTTCTAAGCAATTTTGAGTTATTTTCAGTCCATCCGATTCTATTGAAAAAAAACTTTGTGAGATGATTAACCTGATTTATTTCAATATAGTTTGGCATGACATGCACGATTAGCGTTAGGCGAAAAAGTCAAATTTACTGGTGGTTGGTTTCCTTGTTTTATCCACTACTCCAGAGATTTGCTGATTTGTTGTTTATGGTGATCTTTTCAGATTGTGTCCCGCTGTACGTTATGTAACCCCAAGTTACGAAGAACGTAAAGGCACGTTTTTGGTGTTCGATAAAGCTCGTTGCGTTTGGGTGAGCAGGATGAGGAGCTTCAGGGTGAAATCTACTAATGATTGAATCTAGAGGACGTACTGTCAACTCGATCAATACTTCTTATAAATACTCAAATAAAAAAAATTAACAGTGCCATATCGTTTACAGATAATGGCATTAACACTGAAAAATAATTAATTACAGTAACGCTAAATTGTCTTTCATTATGAAACGTGCAGACCACTGCTTAACCTTAACGTGCTGTCAAAAACATTGAAGGAACAGTGAAAGAGCTCAACAACAAACCACCACATTTAAAATGGTGATGAAGTGTGATAGATGATGTGCGACAACTGACACAACAATCTGTAACCGCAGCCAACTTTTTTCAGAAACCTGGAACATTTCTTTCAGATAATTCAATAAAGTCATGATTAAATGACCCACTCTTGTATAAAAGGGAATAACCTGCAATCTTATTCAAGTAAAGGAATCAAGTGAGCGTTCTCATTTGCTTTTGGCCTCCTTGTAATACCATTGCTACAAGTAGTAATATGTGAACAGACCAGGGGGGGGGGGAAGACGTACCTTTGTATGAAATTTTAAGTATAGCCTGTTTTCATCAATTTTTCAAAAACGTACCTCACAGCATGATACCCAAGCTGTTCAAACGAAAGTGATAATCAAGATGATAATCCCACAATAACAAATTGCTAAGGTCATTTACCCCATCCCACATTACACTTTACTAATATCAATTTCCAAAGACGTACCTCACAGCATGATACCCAAGCTGTTGACACGAAACCGGTTAGATAGGTATTCTTTCAATATTAAATTAGATAGGACGACTCATTCACACTTATGTACGGCTCACTTGATTTTCAAAATTGTACCTCACAGCTTGATACCCAAGCTGCTCACACAAAAGCGATTAGCTAGTTGCTTATGTTCATATCTAGTTTTTTGATAAAATTAGTTTATCCCTCGTAGTTAACAAATACCCGACTATTCTCAAAAATACCCAATTTTTTGCAAAAAAATTATGGCTTGAAAATATCAAATTTTTGCAAACAACTACACAATTCTTGCCACAAATACCCAATTCTTGAAAAAAACCCAATTTGTGCCAAAACACACGCAATTCTTTCTAAAAGTGCCCAATTATTACCAAAAATTACCCAATTATTGCCAAAAATACACAACTTCTGCTAGAAAATACCCAATTCTTGTCAAAAAATAGCCAATTTTTTTAACCAAAATACCCAATCATTGCCAAAAATTACCCAGTTATTGCCAAAAAGTACCCAATTTCTGGTAAAAAATACACAAATCTTGCAAATATTTACCCAAATATTGCCAAAAAATAAAAAATTATTGCCAGAAAGTACCCAATTTTTGGCCAAAAGTATCCAAAATTTTGTCAAAAATACCCAATTATTGGCAAAAATACACAAATTATTGCTAAAAAAGACCCCATTTTTGGCAAAAATCACCCAAATCTTGGCGAAAATTACCCAATTCTTGCCAAAACTTAACCAATTATCTTTAGGACTGGGTTTTTATTTTCAAGAATTTTGTAATTTTTTTCAAGAATTGGGTAATTTTTGGCAATAATTGGTTATTATTGCCAAAAATTGGATGTTTTTTGGCTATAACATTTGTTAAAAAATAGGTTTTTTTGGCAAAAATTGGGTATTTTTGCTAAAAACTGGGTATTTCGTGGCAATAATTGGTATTTTTATGTAATAATTGGGTTTTTTTTAGCAAAAATTGGGTATTGTTTAGCGAGAATTGGGTATTTTTGGCAATAATTGACTGTTTTTGCCAAGAATTTGATGTTTTTTGGCTATAACTTTTGTTAATATTTGGGTATATTTGGAAAAAATTGGGTATTTTTTGCCAAAAACTGGGTATTTCATGGCAATAATTGTGTAATTTTTCGTAATAATTGGGTTTTTTAATAAGAATTGGGAATTTTTGGCAGGAATTGGGTAATTTTCAGCAAGAATTGGGTATTGTTGGCAATAATTGAGTATTTTCGGCTGTTTTCTGCCAAGAATGTGGGTTTTCTGGTAATAGTTGGGTATTTTGCAGCAAGAATTCAGTATTTAGTTTCTGCCTGGAGTTGGGTGTTTTTGACATGAATCGGGTATTTTTTCAAAAATGGGGTCTTTTTTAGCAGGAATTTGGGTATTAATGGGCAATAATTGGGTATTTTTTGATAAGAGTTGGGTATATTTGGCAGGAATTGGGCATTTTTTATCTACGCGGGATGAATTGATTGTTTTCAAAAAAGAGAATGAGTAATTAGCTTATGTCCCAACATATGGATACCGGCGGTTTCTTTAATACCCTTCTAATCCGCCTCGTTTCTTCTGGTGAACATATGACTCATCCTAACTAATTTGTTGTTAAGGCAATATCCTGATTATCCCCTTCGTCTCAACAGCTTGGGTATCATGCTCTAAGGAACGTCTTTGGAAATTCACATTAGTAAAGTGTATTATGGGAAGCGGTAAATGACCTCACTAATTTGTTATTGAGGGATTATCGTGCTAATCCCCTTCGCGTGAACAGCTTGGGTATCATGCTGTGAGGTGCGTCTTTGGAAATTGACATTAGTAAAGTGTTTTGTGGGAAGAGGTGAATGACTTTACTAATTTGTTATTAAGGTATTATCTTGCTAATCGCCTTCGTGTGAACAGCTTGGATATCATGCTCTGAGGTACGTCTTTGGAAAACTGATGAAAATAGGCTATAAGTAATCTTTATACTTAGCTACGTGTTTTTACCCCCCCCCCCTGCTCACAAATTACTACTACTACAATTGTCAATTGCTATAAGGCGGGACTTTCGGCAATGCGTTACGTATAATTTTTCGGATATGTGTGCTATATCTTTGAAATATTCTATTCCACTATGGATAGTGTGTTTATCGTTCACAGACTGGATTGACTGTAATATTTTTATAACGAGAAAAGAAGAAATGTGAGTGTTTGGTTATTTTCTGTACAGTAGTAAACAGGATTGACACTTGGGTTAGAAAATATTTGTTCTGAGTAAAATTCATATAGTATGTTTCTGTGCAGATATACTATGACACAAAGGTGAGAGTAGTCAAAAAAATGTTTTCTGTTTGTTCCTTCTTCAATGATTAGATCCGAAACTACATACGCTCCCATGTATATATGTGCAAAGTAAGGTTCCCTGGACGAGAGAGAATGGCTATGTTGTAAAATGTTACAAGATTATTGTAAAAGATGGTTATCTTATAAGTTCTGCAAAATTCTTACAAAAAATTGTTATCTTATAAGATCTTACACGATGAATGGTTATCTTGTAAGATTCTTGCAAGTTCGTTCCGGTTGAGCTGCATTCTCATTGGTTCTTTTATGCGCAATTTTCTTCATTTAATGCATTGAATTTTGGAGAATTGGTTGCGTATTTTTGACTGATAATTTCAATCAATAATTTGACTGAAAAATGCTTTTCAAGATAAATTTTACTGCATCAATACAAAATTATCAACTTTTACTTTTGACTTATTGTCAAACACTAAAAACGTGAAACAAATTAATATTTTTCCTCTACTTTTTATGCTCTTATGAATAAAAAATTGCAGATTTTTTTATTTTCAAATCAGTTTTTTCTCATTGCCTTTAATCTGGAGGAACAGAAAAACCCATATTGGCAATTTCCATTTAATGCTGGGTGTAAATTTTTTACTCAAAGAAATTTTTTTCTTTTCATGTTTTACACTGTTTAGAACAAATTACTTGTTTTTTCGTTTTGTGCATCTTCTCCAATTCTTTTTAAGCGCTGCGTGTTTCAGTTCTGTGCATTTTGATCCTTGCAAGACAACGGTTAGTCTTGTAAGAATCTTGTAAGACAAATGTTTATCTTATAAAAATGTTGTAAGACGAATTCTTATCTTGTAGTAATCTTTTAAGACGAATGCCTATCTTGTAAGAATCTTGTAAGACGAATGTTTATCTTGTAAGAAACTGTCAGGAAATCTTGTTAAACAATGCATCCTCTGTAGAATTCTGACAGAATCTTACAATACCTTACAAGATAACCATCCCCAGTCCACTCGGGTTACGAAACTCTATTCCCATTACCAAAATATCCATTCTGCCAATACAACCAATGCCATTCCATTATCCTCAATTTTTCCCCGCTAACCTTTTCATTCAATAGCCGGTTACCAATTAGCCCTGAAAGTTGCCTGATTATTTGTCATACTTGGGCAACAATAGAATACCATGTTTGCTTGTGACAGTTTCTTGTCAAATCAAACAGGCGGCAGAAGCATGGCAAAATACAGTACCCGGATCAAGCTCACATAGAAAATCAGTCATGAAAAATGGGAAAAACATTATGTTTTTGCGGTGGCCTTTACTCTGTGCATGTCCCCTTTTTCAAATTACAGACTGAATTCTATACTCGATTGAGTCGTCAAACTTGGTTTTGTCTGCACATGAAAATTTTCACGCTCTGTTGAATCTTTTGACATGAATAATTACCGCGGATGTCTTTGATCTGAGAAATTTTCGACTGCATTTTAACCTTAGAAATAGTCTTTCATTAATCATTGATATTTATACCCCAGTGATTCTGGAATTTTTATCGTGTAAGATCTGATAAGATGCAGACTAAGAATTTTAATCGTGTAAGATCTGCTCAGATCGTACACAATAAAAATTCCTCTTATCAGAACTTACCCGATAAAAATTCTGTTAAGAGGAATTTTTATCGTGTAAGATCTTATAAGAGGAATTTTTATCGTATAAGATCTGATAAACGTCTTATAAGATCTTATAAGAAGATGCATCCCCTTACAAGCTATTAGCAAGAAGGTTTTGTCAGATCTTACACGATAAAAATTCCAGAATCACTGAGGTAGTTTAATACATTCTAAATTATCTCACTTGAAGAATATAGAGTAATTTAGTTGACAGTGTCACCATTACGATAAATTATTGGGTATATTTTGAGTTTTATCACAGGGTTCGTTTGCAAGGAGTATTTTGTCTAGATGCTGCAAAATAAAAGGACGCACATCAAACGCTTATCAAGCCCGGACCTAACGCCAAGTCAATTTCAGTACTGGGCAAGTCTAAATCCAAGTCTTATTTCATTACTGATTCAGAACCATGATCATGTCACTTTTTACACTTTCAATGTCACTGTGTCTTTCGATTTAAAAAAATGCGTCCATAAAAAGATGGTTATTTTAGTTCAAAATATGTTGCAATTAACTTTCATAACACGATGTCCAATGAATTGCTTCAATCAGGTCTGTGATGTAATTTTTCTTCAGAGTAGTCATAAATTTTGAAAGACTATTCCTCACAAGCATCAACAGCATGAATATTTACTGATGTTTGAGCTCCATGAAACTAAACATCCGTTTTTACAAAAGAAATATGAATTTTTGTAAAAAAAAAGTAAGAAGTTTTATCACGCGCGTGTGCAGGTATAACACATTGAAACAAGTTACACTAAAGGAAATAAAATAAAAATTACAAAATTTAGAAGTATATTGGGCTGACAAAGATTGTCTTCCCTCGTCGAGAACTATTCGGTTTTAAACATAACAAATCGTTTGGACTTCATCTAAGATACCGAAAATTTGATTCTTTTTTAAATACTCTAACAAAAAGTGATTGACGGAATTCTCGCACCAGATGCACTGTTGAGAAACTTTTTTGAAGCAAAATGACGTTATTGGAACATGAGATATCTGAACGCGTCACAAAACGTTTGTTAGCACCCGCTTAAAGTTTGCACATACCTGTTCCCGAATTTCGATGCATACCTGAAAGAATCTGACGCCACTGGCCTTAAAATATGCCCTGACTCTTTGCGCTTATTTCTAGTTATTGCTCTGTTTGCTTTTTGTTTTGTGCACTTAATATTATCACAAATGGTTTTTTTTCTCACTAATTTCTAATTGACAAAAAAAATCTAATTGTTTTCAGACTTTTTTACTCATTGTTGCGCTCATAGTGTCATTGTCTTCGATGAATGTCATATGATGTTTCTGGAAAAGTATTAGTCAGGTCATTGTTTAATTCAATTGTTTGGATTTTAGTTCAGAACTTGTCCTGCTATGCTTACTTTTTGGTAAACTATACAATGTTTGCAGAAGAATGACAACAGTTTTTCAGGTTTTTGTAGTAGCCAATGAACTTCATTTCATCAATGAGTTATGTAACTGTTGTAATTGCAACGAATGTTGAGTTTTTAGGTTTGCACTCCTCATTCCGTTGAGTTTTGTGTTTGGTATTTTCCAGCTGATAGAGTCCCATGTTCAAACTTTGCAAGGATCAAGACTTTCATATCCTCAGTGCTCAATTAATATTTGCAGAATATATGATTGGAGACCAAATAGTTTTATAGTAACAATATATATATTGCACAAAAACGAGAAATATTTTTATAGAAAAAAAAAGTTTAACTGGACAATTAAATTTAAAAAATTAAATATATTTTTTTAATACCCATGCGAATTATGTGTTGTCACATTGCATCTATTTCACGTGTTTATTTATCTATTTATCTATTATGTGTTGCAACATTGTTACTATTTTAAAATAATAATAAATTGTTTACGGATTACGCATGATACAAACGGGCATTTACATAATTAATTTATTTTCAAATGTTACATGCTCTCCGAAAGGACACCATATCAAGTGTGGAGGGGCAAATATATAATTGAAACAAATTTGTTACTATTTTAAAATATCAAGTGTGGAGGGGCAAATATATAATTGAAACAAATTGGTTACTATTTTAAAATATCAAGTGTGCAGGGGCAAATATATAATTGAAACAAATTTGTTACTATTTTAAAATATCAAGTGTGCAGGGGCAAATATATAATTGAAACAAATTTGTTACTATTTTAAAATATCAAGTGTGGAGGGGCAAATATATAATTGAAACAAATTTGTTACTATTTTAAAATAGCAAGTGTGCAGGGGCAAATATATAATTGAAACAAATTTGTTACTATTTTAAAATATCAAGTGTGCAGGGGCAAATATATAATTGAAACAAATTTGTTACTATTTTAAAATATCAAGTGTGCAGGGGCAAATATATAATTGAAACAAATTTGTTACTATTTTAAAATATCAAGTGTGCAGGGGCAAATATATAATTGAAACTAATTTGCTACTATTTTAAAATATCAAGTGTGGAGGGGCAAATATATAATTGAAACAAATTTGTTACTATTTTAAAATATCAAGTGTGCAGGGGCAAATATATAATTGAAACAAATTTGTTACTATTTTAAAATATCAAGTGTGCAGGGGCAAATATATAATTGAAACAAATTTGTTACTATTTTAAAATATCAAGTGTGCAGGGGCAAATATATAATCGAAACTAATTTGCTACTATTTTAAAATATCAAGTGTGGAGGGGCAAATATATAATTGAAACAAATTTGTTACTATTTTAAAATATCAAGTGTGCAGGGGCAAATATATAATTGAAACAAATTTGTTACTATTTTAAAATATCAAGTGTGCAGGGGCGAATATATAATTGAAACAAATTTGTTACTATTTTAAAATATCAAGTGTGCAGGGGCAAATATATAATTGAAACAAATTTGTTACTATTTTAAAATATCAAGTGTGGAGGGGCAAATATATAATTGAAACAAATTTGTTACTATTTTAAAATATCAAGTGTGCAGGGGCAAATATATAATTGAAACAAATTTGTTACTATTTTAAAATATCAAGTGTGCAGGGGCAAATATATAATTGAAACAAATTTGTTACTATTTTAAAATATCAAGTGTGCAGGGGCAAATATATAATTGAAAAAAATTTGTTACTATTTTAAAATATCAAGTGTGCAGGGGAAAATATATAATTGAAACAAATTTTCATTGTATGAAAATTGAATGAATTTACTCTGCCACCCTCCAGATTTGTGGGCATGTATATTTTAGGGTCAGTCAGACTTGATATTCTTCAATAGTAACATGCTATATGTTACAAATCATAACTAATAAATGGGCGAAGTCACACGGGGAAATCGATCTGCTTTAGTTTAATTCTCTGGTAATTAAGGATCATACATGTGTTCGGAAACAGAAATTTGAACGAATTGGAGAAAAATTGAAGTATAAAAATATCTTTTTATATATATGGGCAGATTTCTGTAAGTGCGAATAATTGATCTGACAAGCTAGCTCAAGAAAATTTGAATACGTTTTGAGCAGATGTGTGCACACAGAAATGTGTAGAGTGTGAAAAAGTGGAAACCTCGGAAAAGCAAGGATTCATACAGAAACATGCAAAATAATTTTTCCTCTTGCCCATAATAGCTCCCCTCCTCCCACGCACGACTCTACTGCCCCCCCCCAATGGTGGTATGTTTTCCATAAAAGAGTATATGTTTTATGATCACTAAGCTTTAACCTCAGATAATCAAAACTTTGTGAATCACGAAACAGAATAGCTTCCAAATTTCGTAAACTTTGATATGATCATGCAGTTTTAAAAATCTTTTTTTGAAGTTTTTTTAGAAGTTATTTTTGTTATTAGGATCAACTTCATAATTTGATGATTTAATTCTACATTTAAAATAATAATCATGAATTACACAGAATTTTTCAAATGTTTTGAATATATCAAAGTTTTTGGTGTTGGGGTATAATCCAATTGGTTTTCTGTCCGTAAAAAAGTATTACTTAATTTTGTGGAATATAAATATTATTACTATAAAATTTATTGTCCCCAGTCAGATATTTTGCCAATTCTAATTGAATAATGAGGATATGAAAGTAATGATCCTTGCAAAGTTTAAACATGGGACTACTTCAGCTGGAAAATACAAACACAAATCGGAAGGAGGAATACAAAATTAAAGACTCAACTTTCGTTGCGTTCACAACACATAACTCACTGATGAAATGATGATCATTGGTTACTACGAAAATCTGAAGCAGTGGCTTTATTCTTCTAAAACCATTGCATTTGTTTACCAAAAAAAAATATAAATGTTGAAAAAAATATTAAATTCAACCGTACTTCTTCAACATGTATTGACGAAGTATCGGTAAAATTATAGTATTTTCTTCTAAAAAGAGTCTCAGCATGTCAATTTTCAAGTTTGCTCTAAATATCAGAACTTCCTACTTTAAAAACTCTAAATTTTCTTTATGCTGGTATTTGCCAAATTTGGCGGGTAGTGTTGCTTTTTATGCATGTCGAAAGGCTTTAACAGTCAATTTGTCATGAAAAGTTCTGAGTAGAAGAAGTGCTGCAATACTCCAATATCCAAAATGAAGTCAAAAATCAAAACATATCTTTTCATGAGTGCTCTCATAAATTGTTCTTTGATAGTGTTTAGTGGTCACCTTCAAATAGAAAATTACAGAGTAGTCACATTCTCTGGACTTGGACTTGGACTTGGAGTTGCAATTGGAGTGGGTAAAAGACCAGATGAGCAAAAACAAGGGCGTGGCATTGGTGTAGGTGTAGACGCCGGGATAGCTTTTGGCAAAATCGAACGTTCCGGATAATCTTATATATTTATAAATGCATCCATTCAAATGCATAAATTGAAAAAAACTCTTTGGAAAATGGTACTTGAAAAACCAGATGCATCTTTTTCGTTTGTGACGCCAGCTTATTTGTCTCGTGATTGAGCAACGAAAACGATATTAACTAATTGCTGATTGTACAGATGTTGTATGCTTTAAAGTTATACAGAAAGATTATTTACAAAAATAGATATTATCCTTAAATGCAACCAAGCTGAAAAAATTTTTGGTCTTTTTTTTACAAGATGGAGTTCAGTCTTGATCTATCCTACCCCCCTCCTCCCCCCCTCCCCCGTGCCGCAGTGTTTTTATGATGCCTCATTACAAATTATCTTCAGTCACAATTTGCACAAGCTTCGAATATTGCGTTGGCAGGTGCGTCTGAATCAGATCTATCCTGTCCCCCCACTGTATTTTTATGCCCCCTATTACGGTTTATGTGTTGTCAAAGAGCCCATTACAAAAAAATATGCCACGTGCGCCTTGGGGGTGCAAAATTTCCATGGTGGGGGGACACAGCAGATCCCAAAGTCATTGAAAGCACACATTAAAAAAATTATTTGGATCATTTAGGGCCCGTTTTGAAATCTGGGTTTTTCTTCTTTTCGAACATTCTGGGGTGGTTGCGTAAAAGCAGATTGTTAAGATGAAGCTGGAAGCTGGTCAAAACTATTTGGGTCCTAACGTTTCAACCCGCCCACAGCCCCCGCCTCCTCCGCAACCTCTATCCGTCGAATCGTCAAGCCATACAAATCGAAGATGGGTTCGGTGGTCGACGCTTTTACGTCGACCCCTTACTCAATGTCGACCCCTTACTCAAAATAACTCATCCCCCTTACTCAATGTTCTTTGAATATCAGTAACAAGTTGCCTGCTTCCATATCTCACGGCAATAATAGCTGACAGTAAAAATTCACCGCCATTTCAAGAAGGAGTGTCCTGTCCTTCTCCTCAACTCCATCAACATAGCAGATTAGTGAACTTACTATTAATAATCTTGTTTCCAGATTGCAGTTGGCAGCATACTAATTCGCATCGGTAAGAATAAAAACTATAAAATTTCAGTTTTGCAGCACGATTTAGCCAAGTTTAAAAGGGGATAATTGCAATGGCGTTCTGAATGCGAAAAATTGCATCCAAGAGCAAAACTTTTTTTTTTGATCCGATGTAAGACTTTAACTGCACAGAAATTTAACGAATATGAAAAACTTTTTGAAATTCAATCGTTTTCCAGTTTAACAACCGCTGGGAATTTGAAAATGTGCGCCGAACGTCCTCACGTACACAGTCAATTGTTCAATTTTTCATCAATACAATTGAGCAATGACATTCCTCAGCAATTTAGTGATTCTGGCAAGTAGTGGTCAGCCCAAAAATTTTGGTGGTTTAATTTGTTTTGCATCAATAACAGCCTTAAAGAAAAAACTCTAGCTTTAGACCAATAACTGTAAGTGACGCTTTTTAGTATCTCATAGCCAAGTGAATAGGAAAACTAGCAGCTTCCGAGGCAGTTCAATTATTCAAAGCAAAGCAGGTGGAAGCTTTTAATCAAGGAAGGAGCCAGGAGTTTAGTGTATGCCATATAAAAATCCTTGAAAAGATTGAAGAACTAAAAAAGGAGGCATATTGTATGTTGATTTCAGAGCCATATGAGGTCAAACGTAGAAACGTACGGAGCCCAACAATATCTGACACTTATTACAGTGTCTTAATGTCTTGTTTTGCAACAGCTCAGCGGTTGACAGTCAGCTGGAAGTGCAACAATGAGAACCTCTTTTGTTTTTCTCTGGCCAGATTGACTGTTTTTGCTCAAATTGAAAGCAAATTACCATAATTTTTAAAACATGTTCGTCATCGCGATAGAGAAACCAAACTGTGTAAAGCGTTAGATAAAATTCCAAAATCAGTTGAAAACCGTGTTTTGAAACTCGAGAGGAAATGTGCCAGAAATGTTGAGTTCATAGCATGAAAAAAGATGATAGTGTCATCAAGAGGAACAACGCAGATGTAGATAGGAGCCGCTATGGTCTCGGATGCTTTTGTTTTTTTGTGTGTTTACTGACGCGTGTTGAAATATTGGAGGAGCTTTACGACGATTTATCATACGTAGGCATTCCCAATGTGCTGCTGTTTTCCTGCATTGTTTTCTTGTTGCCTCCAACAAATCTAATAGGAAGCAAATCTCCTTCAGACCAAAAATCAAAAAATAATCAAATTGCGTCAGCCTGCATCGTTTGGAGCATTTTAGGTTTTTTTATGTCAGCATCGCCAATGGGTCAATCATGCCTTACAATTAAGAAAAAACCGGCCAAGAAAATCTGCTGACCAATATCAAGTAGCATATTTCAGTTTTTCTTTCCGTTTTTTTCTCAAATGAATAACAATGAACTTTTCTCAAATGAATCACCTCACTAGCTTTCAGTAGGCAATCAAATCACTCTGTTCTTCAAATAGATGGCTGCAGGTTTTCAGTAAAACTGACCGCAAGAGCCAACCTATGAATCCTTATCTGGACTGTTAAGAGGAGAGTCTTCTTTGATAAAATTGCCTCCCAATGATTGTAAGAAGCAATCATTACTGATGAGTTTTTGGTATCCGCCCAAAGAGTGGTGAGCAGAAAATGTTTTCTTCTTATCGTAGGTGTTGTAAATGAAGCCGGGAAAATGGGAAAATACCACTGGGAATTACATCTAAAGATTGTTCCGAAGCAGGTAGTGATAGTAATTTCAACCGATTCCAACTGAGCTAATGATGATATCAATGATCGGTTGTGAACCAAGATGCCATCATGATACATCATTTTTTACCAAAAAAAATGCAAAAGAAAGTGGCCTTTTCCTTTGTTGCCCCCGCCACCCAGTTTAGTATTCTTATATTTTATGCCACCCATCATGGCACATAAACCATAATGAGGGACCATCAATTATTTGGGGGGATGGGCTTTTTATGCGAAAAACTCACGATAAACATCTTCGAGGAAAGAAACGTTACAAAATCCCTAGGTTCTTTGATCTTTGTGTACGATCTGCGATATTTCCCAGTATAGGCCCCCTCCTCAGCTCAGTAGTCATTTATCCTATAGCCATCATTGTAAATCATTGTAAAGGTTCCATAATGCGGGCTTTTTATTTGAGCAAAATGTTTGTTTAAGACACTCCACAAAAATATTTTGCGACATTATAAAAAGATCAACTATATTTGGGCGGGAACTGATTGCTGTTGATCAATATTAACGTTGCTATTTTCCACATGAAGACTTAGTCATAATTTTGATAATGAAAGTTAATGTTATTGCGAAGAAATTTATAGTGACCAATTCACAAATTATGGCAATCTACCAACAAACTCTCTTATGTTGAATTTCTTTTTTGGCCGCAAGATATAACTATGCAACATGTTCTGAATCATCTATCCTTCAAAGCAAATTTTTAAATTTTGCCTTTATACAAAACATTTCTTGCAGTTTTCAACACTTTTCAAACACAGAGTTTTGGCACAAATTCAGTATCTGCCTCGAAACAAATCAACGCATTTCAGCGCATTTTGTACAAAAAAACAGCACTTTTATAACGTTCAGGAACTCTATCAAAAAACAAATAGGCCGAATTCAACCTCTGAACGAGATATATGGAAAAAACAATTAAATATTTATAAGATGAACGAGACGAAGTAGACGCTTAAACATTTATACGATGAAGGAGCGAGAAAATGAGAAAGTGAACTGTTTAAAATCCTTGGATGATTATGGGCTATCAAAACATCATACTGACCCCAAAATTATCTCATTTTGTTGAACTAAAAAATGCTTAAAGTTTAGTAACATACACCAAAGACTCAAACAAATGACAAATCAAAATTTGATAGATATTTCAAAAGAACATAAAGATAATCCAAAACAAACTGACGAAATATGCAAAGGAATGAATCGATCATCTCACAATTGGCATTGACCAAGCCCAATTCACTCACATCAAAAAACTGCCCGCGCAACTAAATGATGAATACATTCTAAAAAAATGCACAACCATTAATCACTGTGTCGTACCTGATTGATTTACTGTCGCCTCCGCAGCGCGAAAAAACAATTTTTTAGTTCTAAAAACTTTTCTAAGTTATGGCCTCTGATTTGCGGTGCGAAATAAAAAAAATGACAACTATTTTTAACTGGTTATAATAAGGGATGCAAATGTGAAGTGCTTAACAACGAAAGTATGTATGAACAGACATGAACGATTCTGCAGCGGGAAGTGAAGTTGGAGTAAACAGACGGGAACATAAACAAGCTGGAAATACGGGATGAGGTCTGATTAAAATAATGAAATGAAGGGAAAACAAACTTATTTGAACTAAATACAGCGTCATCATAATTAAGCTACAATAAATTAATTAATGATGTTCAGGTATCACATACCACCTAGAATTTTGATTGAAACTTTTCAACAATGCAAAATATAATAGGAGTAACATATTTACAATATTAATACTTTGTTCCCGGTTTAAAATGTAATAACACTATTTTTTAAAGGCTATCATACCTAGCGATATATAGAAAAAAACAGTTTTAAATGGATGTCCAAAACAGTTTAATTTCAATCTTTATTTAACTTCGCTTCATACAGAGTCATTAAATTTATTTTGTCATCGGGTGCCGGGCTCCTGTTATCATTTATATACCTGATTCACAGATCGCGAGAGACACTTCTTCAATGGCGGGAGAGATGTTTTTCACATCAAGACTTTGCTCTGCTGTTGCTTGAACCCTTTCGATAACGGACGTATACGGCGGGCGAACATTTTCCACATCTCCAAATCAGCGGTTCTACTCTAGGAGGAGCAGTGATCAGGGAGTCCGATGATTATTCGAAATTTTCATAGTATATTGGACTTCTGCTAGTTCGACCACTAGCCTCCTTGTCCCTGTTCGTATCTGCTTGAGTGGAGGAAAATTGTTGTAGAGCTGAGGAGGCTGTGTTTGGAACTCTTGGGAGAATTAACTTGGCCGGCGATTCACGATTGAGTACTCTAGGACAATCTCTGATGGACGCGAATTTATTCAGGACTTTTAGAAAGCGTCATAGCATCGCGCGTGCTATATTGGATTTGAAGACGATACGCCGCTGTCCAGTTCACGTTTCCTATGCTTGATTTTATTATCGCCTTTTTCTTTTCAAGTAAAGTCTTCCACATGACCTCTAACTTTCTCTTCTCTCAGTTTTTGCTATGTTGGGATCCGCGACAATCTGCGTATACTTTGAGAGAAGTTTGGCGCTCGAGCTGGGTTCCAAACTTTGCAATTTTGCTATTGCTAACTGTGACCATTGATCTGCCTGGCTCCTTTATCTCCGAGGTGGTGGGCCCTATTTTTGAGCCTGGGGGCAAGTTTTTCGTGGAAACCTTCTAAGTTTTTACAAACCTGTTCTTTTCATGAATCTCTAGGACCAATTTAAGTTGTACAGCGCGTTCAGAGTTGGGAATTGGACGACAAAGGTTGGAACCGAAAAAAAGTGATCCGCCGTCATCGCCGTGAGTTCTCTTCACGTAACCTACCGCTTATGATGTTTTGACCCTGCTTATCCAAATGTTTGGCCTTAGTTGTCTGCAAAATAGAGAAAAGATAGAAAACTTTCAAAACATCACTTATTGATTTAAAAAAGTAATTGCTATTTGAATTTAAAAAAATTGCTCACAACTCAAATAGTCTATTTGAGAGATTACGGACATATTAGTGAAACAATGAGACCTTCTATTATATAGACTACGGGAAAAAACATGAAAAATTGATTAATAAGAACCATTTACATCCAGAACTCTATCTTTTGAAAAAAAGATAAATAATAGCAAAGTGAAAATAGTGTCAAAAGAACCCTTAACTAAATAAACTAGTTTGTTCTTCTTTAAAAAAAAATCAAGTCACCAGCCCATGATTTTACTCGACAGAAAATTAATCAAGAATAAGTTAAATTTGTTGTGTCGATCCTTGCTATAAACCATTTTCGATCCCGTAAGTAAACCTTAAGTAATGACCTAAAAATTTTAGGTATGTTCAGCTTTGCTTTTTTCACACAAAACCGTTACTATACAAGCTACCTAATTTTATAAGTAATTTAAGAAAACAGGTGAAAAAATTAAACAGCAACGAGCAGCAAAGAGCAAAGTTAAAATACAAATCCAATTTTTTTTATAACATTTGATTCGAAAGTCATGAAAAACGTTAGCAATTAACTGAAATCTGTATATAGGTTCTTTTTTATCCATAAGAAGTCTATTACACTGATCCAAAATATGTCAGAGGATTGCAAAGACATCGACAAACAACTAAAGAATCAAAAATAAAATTAACCTATTGCGAAGAACTGGTATCGGGGCCGTCAGAAAAAAAGGCCAAAAAAGAACAACTTCAATTTTTTGTTTTTCTTTATTAACAATAATTTTGAATGTAACCTGCAATTTTTGAACGTGGTAACATGTATATGAAAAAGCGCAGCGATGTGTCAATTTAAAAAGTAAGTCAATATCTTTTCTAATATATTTGATTTTGAAGTCATGAAAACTTTAGCTATCAATTGAAATCATTACATAGGTTCCTTTCATCATCCACAAGAAACCGTTTAGACTTATAACTATCCAAAAAATATCACAGGAAAAAGAAGAAAGACAAACATGGTTAAACTTATAAAATTCCCCGAAAAGCTGAGGGAAGACGGCATCGAAGCAGTTGAAACCCCAATTCGTTCACTTATAAATTGGTCTTTTCAATTGTGCTTATTTTAAAAAAAGTGCTAAAAATGTGATAATTGAAGTGTAAATAATGTGAGAGAAGAAGCAGATGAACCTTAATGATAGAAAAGCCGAAAAGGAAAGCAAAATTGTGAAAACTCATAGTGTCGAAGCAGAAAAACCATTAGTTAAACCAAAAAACAGCAATAAAAACAAATCTTACATTCATTAGAAAAAAAGCGAACTGCTGCCGTTGATGATATAATGAGACAAATTGGCCCAGAAAGAGAAAAGAAATTCTCAAAGCCCAAAAAATTCCTTTTTTATTTTAAAATTTTATATTTTCGAAACTGAAAACGACCATTAGCCTTCCATTAAAAAGCTACCTAATTTACATTGAATCTCTGCAGCTGGCCAAACGCTACCGCCATTAGTAGGTTTTGCTATTACTTTGTTCATTCTTGTAATTAAGTTGGGAAAAAGCAAAAAAAAATGCGAAAATTTTAAAAAAAAAAATCGACTGATTACAATCCGAACTCTTTTTGCATTTCAAAAAACCTGGATTAGACCAAAACTAGGTTTGCAATTGCTGTTTTGTCTTTATGAACTCATAATTGTTCCAAATATTGTGAATATAGAAATATTGACAAAACAATCCAATACATCAAAAATAAATTATACAACTTGCCTAATTATCAAGTTAAATTTGCAAAAACCGGCAAAATTTTAATACAGCGAAACTCTCAGAGGATCCACAAACAAAACTGGCTATCAGTGGAGTGAAGGAAGATTGTATCGGCAGTTCGTAGGATTGATAATTCAATAAAGGTAAACAAAGTTGACTAAAGAGCTTACATCGTGCCATTTTTTTATGAAAAAGGCTGAATTTTGAAATTTTAACAGACATTTTAGCCAAAAAGTTGGATCAAGCAGTTCAATAACATTCTTTTGCGTACAGGGGGTGAAACCAACAACAATAGCAGTTACGATTTTAACATATATATTTTTAGCAAAATTGCCGAATTATTGCACAAAAATACGGAGAATGTGAACAGAAACAACGAAAATCAGTAAAAAAAAAACAAATTTGACCTCGATAACTCTGAGCGAAAACCGAAATACGAAAATTTTTTCACCTATAGTTTTTAAGGTGGTGATACTTCTAGCTTTCTAGTGATACCTCTCATAACCATCTACGATTAATATATCGATCGTCCAGAATCGACTGAACATAAAAACGGTTTGAATATATAGTTCCTCCCACACTAATATGAGTCGGAACATCAAGGGTGTTTACTGGCACCGAAATATACTTTTTATAAAATAGTTTTCCTCCACCTACAGAATGAATAATAGAATTAAACATTTTTTTAGAGTGTAGTCCATCTTTCTAAGATAAAAAGTTTATTTCGTTGGCTTTTACTATTTAGCAAAGTTGGCCAAAATCAGTGACAAGGCAAAAATCACCGGCAGAACTGCCATTCTTCGTCATTAACCTCGTTAGTGACTTCTAGCCACAAAAGCACTGCGCAAAATCGTTGATTAATCCCACCAATTGCGTCGCCAAATTTTGCACCAATTTGTACCATTCTTTTGGCATATCAGTGGTTACGTTTTGATCACTAATTATTCCATTTTAAAATTGTTACGTTTGGTTATTAATTAATTTAACTCTATTCTAAAAAAATTTTAGAGTGGTAGTCGCCGACATCAATTTTGCCGAAAAGTGTGACAAGATCGAAAGATTAGAATTAGACTTGTCGCTGGTAATCGCACAATGTAAAATGTAATAACTAGCGACCTTATAACAAAAGACTGACGATGTCACACGTTTTCGCGCTGGCTTACTTTCCTGATGTTAAAACATGTGCCTAAATACATGCGTAAAAAAGCGATGTGCTGAGTATATATACTCGAGCAAATGTGCTTTTTGCAAATTATTGTGCAATCGGCTATAACACAGATTGTAAAGTTACCCAAAAGATTGGGGCGGGGAGAAGAATATTTTCGGAACCACTTTCACCGTGTTTTCCTATTAACCAGGAATTTTGAGTAACTTTACGGTGGACGGGGTTAAGTGGACTTTATAGTGCTATGATAAGTTATGATTAACTTATCATAACAAGTATTTACGAGCTCCGACTTTTTCTTTGAAGAAAGGGGCTTCCAGCCAATCAATCTAAAATTCAAAAATGCACGTTCACATTGGCGGTCGGCCATCATATCACCGTAAAGCTATAACACAGATCGTGAAATTACTCAAAAGTTGGGGCGAGGATAATGGGGCGTTTATTGCCCCAGATATTAGGATCTTTTCCGTTTGTGCATCCTCCCTGCTTAGTTGACTCATATTATTTGCAACCCCTACATATTTTGCAAAGTTTTCTCCATCTCCATCAGTATCCCCAAAGCTGCTGTTTTTCATAGGTTCTTGAGGAACGTCCGTTGATTGTTCAACATTTTTCACATCACGATTTGCAGATGTTTCATCAGAGCATATGTCTTTTTTGAGCACTGTCTTGAGAAATGGTCCAAACACAGGACCCAATTTCTGAACTTCCTCTGTTACAGGCAATACTTCTAGTAGTTCAGCCAGCTTTTCAGCTTACTTTAGTTTAGCTTCATCGGAAAAAATTTCTTTCAATTTGTGCCACGCATCCCATTTGTATCTGCTTTTACATCCCAGACATCGTCAAGGGATGGTATTCTATCGCACATCACAAATCTGAAAAAGGAACAAAAAGGGTCTCTAGTTTCGTACGCTTGAAGGGATCAAGAAGTATTGTGAGAGCACGTAGAGGTGCAGGTAAATTTAGTTTTACAATAAAAACCAGCTTCAAAGTCCATCACCTTTTGCATGAGCAGCAAGTTTCAATATTTTTTGTTGTGTGGCATTACAGCAAGTCCTCCAGCCTAATGCGCATATTTTGCAAGTAGTGAAATATCAGGTATTAAGTATTTCTACACTAGTGCCAAAAGAATGCAGAAGGACATAGGGGAATAATTCAAGGTTGACTGGCTTTTTGTACGAAACAAAAGGAATCTCTTCCCCTTGTGCCCCCAGTTTAGTGAGAGCATATTAATTGCACCCCCAGACGCACGTGCCATATTTTACATAATGATTTACTATGTAATGACACGTGCTCTGTAATAAGAGGAGCATAATGTACGGGGGGGGGGGGCACAAACGGAAGATCTAAAAAAAATTAAATGCATTTTTATGTACAGCAAAAACTGAGTCAATTCAAATACTGTTTTTGCCAATTAACAGTGTTATTTTTGAGTTATCAAACTTGGTTGCAGGAAATCTGCTGTGTTCCAATTCCGAGTATTCTTTCGTCCCAAATGGGCGCTGAATCAATTCAAAGATGCTCTTATTTGCTGTAGTTTCATCTCAGTTGCGTTCCAACCGCGTGAGAGCTGAGATCAGCTTCAATTTAAACCTCAAAGTTCCAATCTCTCTGAATTAGTTGGCCTCTTTTTGGGATGGAACCAGCAAACATAAGCAACATACAGTTTACAAAGACAACTAGAAGCAAAAGAACTTTGATCGAGTGCATTTGTTGATTGCTATTATGTTAGGATAATGTTACTGTATTGTGATAGGCTAATGAGTGTTCTTATTCTTATAAATCTGAATTTAGCGCCAAATTACTGAGCTAAAACAGTAGAAGGAAATTAAACAGTGTCCAACTTTTTTGGTTGACTTTTTTCTCAGGTTTTCTATTAGGAAGATGTAAAAATTGCCCCTTTTATCTTCATATACCTAGCATAGTTTTGGGAGGTAAAATAACTTGTCAGGGTCGGCCTGAAAACTTTCTCGTCAACCCTGAGTGCTTCTTTAGTCCTAATTTGCATACAAGATGTCTCCAAAATGCCAGCATTTGATTTCGACAACAGACAAGACGTCAAACTTAAAGATCACTTAGTCAAATATGCAATGTGCATAAAAACTATTATAAACCAAACACATTAACGTCATTTATCTATAGCAACCAAATTAAGTCCATTAGTTGACAAACAAATTAAGTCCAAACCAATGAAAATGCAATACTTTACCAAAATGATCCATGCACAGACGGTACTTGAACGATTGGGAAAATAAAATTACCTTGTACAGCTTATAACGAGAGCTTAATTTTCAGATATGTTAAAAGTCGGTGATATTTCGGTTTGAAAAACGATAAATTCTCTCCAATATTGTAATATATTTCAATAGAACAGTAATTGGAAAATTCGAGCTTTTTTTAATGGTAGAGCAAAAGAATTTAATAGAAATTTCACATAAAATTCGTCTAAAAAAGCTGAAAAAAAATTAATTTTTCAAGATCTGTAGTTTAACTTTTAAAATACTTTCTCAATAATGGTAACAATTAAGTGGGTGAAATCTTTTAGCGTGTTTTCAGAAAAACTGACTATTGTGCCCCAAGATACTGTTCTCGGACCTCTAATTTTCTTCTTTTACATTACCCGGATTTGAGTGTCATAATAATTCAGTACTGAATCATGATAATTCCATTCTGATTTTTTCTATTTCAAGAATTCTTGACAGGGCATTTTATAGCCTGATAATTGTAAAACTCAGAAACCGTTTCTGATTTTATTCTTCTCAGACTGAAAAATAGACTGGGTTTGGTCTGCACAGAATGAAATTTTGATGAGTCATGCACTGAATTTTTTCTGGACAGCCTAAAATTCAGACTGATTTTTTTCTGCACATTAAGACGTTCAGACTATTTTTTGTTAAAAGAAAAACGTTGTCTGAACTCAAAAAGGTTCAATTTAATAGAACACATTAACTGGAATATTCACTCAAAATTGCAGTTTTTAATAAAATATCAATAAAAAGTTTGAGTTTTTGCCTGTTTTTAACATATTCGAAGCTGCAGACTGAAACCGAACTCCAGACTCATCACTACGATTCCAGACACTCATCTTGCAGCTCATCTTCCCCAATTCATCTTCGATCTACAGTGAAGCTGTGAATACCGCGAACTACAGCCAGCTACTGCGAAGCTTTGAATACCCGGATCTGGTGTGAATTCCGGATCACAACTGTGCTAACCCGAGTTGTGAACAATCGTATGTGCTCACTCACGGAGTTCTGAATCAGCTGTTGGACCTTGTACCTGCGCCAACAGTCGCCAGATCGACCATCACCTGCCGTCAAATTCCTCACAGAGATGCGTCAGAAGTTTCAGGTGGCTCGAATTTGAACGAATTGCATCAGATACATCTGAAATGAATGAAACCAGCCGAGAAAGGTACCGATGAAGGAAATGAGGAAAATACATCACTGCTTTAATGATTCAAAAACGAATGCGACAAAGTTACAAGTTGACAAAGGTGCTGTAAACTGTTTACACAGAACTCACATAGAACTCACATAGAACTCATATAGAACTCATAGAACAAATGAGGATGGAGGAAGCGAGATGGCTTTGCCAATCACCAGCTTCGTACAAATTCTTCACAGACGGCAAGGATTAAAGCAGCTAGATGCCGATACCCCTCGCCTTCACGATCAAAATGACAATCATAATCATGAAAATCATTGGGTTTTATAAGCTTTGTACTTTTGTAGTGAACACCTAAGTTTTCGCTCAAAAAAATATTATTATTAGCAACCAACACAGGATCCAGATCACCACGCCGCATATGCCCAGCAAACTTCACCTTGGATGGCCAGACTGCCTTTTTGAATTCTAAATTTTTTTTCAGAATATACCCAATTTTTTGCGTTTTTACGTCATTGTCACCAACAATAACTAAAATATGAGTAAACTCCCGTGCAAAGTCCACTAAATCAATAAGATGCTCGCACCGACGTCCACCTTCTCCCTCGTACTGTGCTCTGAAAAAATCAGTCAATTCCGATTTAAAAAAAAGGCAATCAAAAAATCAAAAAATTTTTGAAATGTACCCGAAAATTTTTAGTGGCTCGTCCTGGTATAGATATTGCTGCGCGTTTCTTAAATTGGAGTCCCCAATCACGAGAAAGCTCATCTGAAAACAAAACAAAAAGCTCATTTCTCAAACAAAAAGTTGGGTGCAAGAGAAAGTGAAGTGTTGAAAGGAGACAATAGTGCAAAAATCAAAAATTTATAACTTCAATTCAAAATTTCTATATGATTGAGCAGAAAATTGACCCCCCAACCCAGGTTTTTGAACTCTTGACTTAGCCTACTTTCAATTTATATGTGCAATTTTTCAAAAAAATAGTCGGGTGCAAGAGAAACTGAAGTGTTGAAAGGAGACAATAGTGCAATAATCAAAAATTTTTAACTTCAATTCAAAATTTCTATATGATTGAGCAGAAAATTGACCCCCCTAACCCAGGTTTTTGAACTCTTGACTTAGCCTACTTTCAATTTATATGTGCAATTTTTCAAAAAAATAGTTGGGTGCAAGAGAAACTGAAGTGTTGAAAGGAGACAATAGTGCAATAATCAAAAATTTTTAACTTCAATTCAAAATTTCTATATGATTGAGCAGAAAATTGACCCCCCCAAACCAGGTTTTTGAACTTTTGACTTAGCCTAATTTCAATTTATATGTGCAATTTTTCATAAAAATAGTCGGGTGCAAGAGAAACTGAAGTGTTGAAAGGAGACAACAGGGCAAAAATCAAAAATTTTTAATTTCAATTCAAAATTTCTATATGATTGAGCAGAAAATTGACCCCCCAACCTAGGTTTTTGAACTCTTGACTTAGCCTATTTTCAACTTATATGTGCAATTTTTCAAAAATATAGTCGGGTGCAAGAGAAACTGAAGTGTTGAAAGGAGACAATAGGGCAAAAATCAAAAATTTTTAACTTCAAATCAAAATTTCTATATGATTGAGCAGAAAATTGACACCCCCAACCTAGGTTTTTGAACTCTTGATTTAGCCTACTTTCAATTTATATGTGCAATTTCTCAAAAAAATAGTTGGGTGCAAGAGAAACTGAAGTGCTGAAAGGAGGCAATAGTGCAAAAATCAAAAATTTATTAACTTCAAATCAAAATTTCTATATGATTGAGCAAAAAATTGACCCCCCAACCTAGGTTTTTGAACTCTTGACTTAGCCTACTTTCAATTTATGTGTGCAATTTTTCAAAAAAATAGTTGGGTGCTAGAGAAACTGAAGTGTTGAAAGGAGACAATAGTGCAATAATCAAAAATTTTTAACTTCAATTCAAAATTTCTATATGATTGAGCAGAAAATCGACCCCCCCAACCCAGGTTTTTGAACTCTTGACTTAGCCTACTTTCAATTTCTAGGTGCAATTTTTCAAAAAAATAGTCGGGTGCAAGAGAAACTGAAGTGTTGAAAGGAGACAATAGTGCAATAATCAAAAATTTTTAACTTCAATTCAAAATTTCTATATGATTGAGCAGAAAATTGACCCCCCAACCCAGGTTTTTGAACTCTTGACTTAGCCTACTTTCAATTTACATGTGCAATTTTTCAAAAAAATAGTTGGGTGCAAGAGAAACTGAAGTGTTGAAAGGAGACAATAGTGCAATAATCAAAAATTTTTAACTTCAATTCAAAATTTCTATATGATTGAGCAGAAAATTGACCCCCCAACCCAGGTTTTTGAACTCTTGACTTAGCCTACTTTCAATTTATATGTGCAATTTTTCAAAAAAATAGTCGGGTCCAAGAGAAACTGAAGTGTTGAAAGGAGACAACAGGGCAAAAATCAAAAATTTTTAACTTCAATTCAAAATTTCTATATGATTGAGCAGAAAATTGACCCCCCAACCTAGGTTTTTGAACTCTTGACTTAGCCTACTTTCAATTTATATGTGCAATTTTTCAAAAATATAGTCGGGTGCAAGAGAAACTGAAGTGTTGAAAGGAGACAATAGGGCAAAAATCAAAAATTTTTAACTTCAAATCAAAATTTCTATATGATTGAGCAGAAAATTGACACCCCCAACCTAGGTTTTTGAACTCTTGATTTAGCCTATTTTCAATTTATATGTGCAATTTCTCAAAAAAATAGTTGGGTGCAAGAGAAACTGAAGTGCTGAAAGGAGGCAATAGTGCAAAAATCAAAAATTTTTTAACTTCAAATCAAAATTTCTATATGATTGAGCAAAAAATTGACCCCCCAACCTAGGTTTTTGAACTCTTGACTTAGCCTACTTTCTATTTATATGTGCAATTTTTCAAAAAAATAGTCGGGTGCAAGAGAAACTGAAGTGTTGAAAGGAGACAATAGGGCAAAAATCAAAAATTTTTAACTTCAAATCAAAATTTTTATATGATTGAGCAACAAATTGACCCCCCAACCTAGGTTTTTGAACTCTTGATTTAGCCTACTTTCAATTTATATGTAAAATTTCTCAAAAAAAAAATAGTTGTGTGCAAGAGAAACTCAAGTGTTGAAAGGAGACAATAGTGCAAAAATCGAAAATTTTTAACTTCAAACCAAAATTTCTATATGATTGAGCAGAAAATTGACACCCCCAACCTAGGTTTTTGAACTCTTGATTTAGCCTACTTTCAATTTTTATGTGCAATTTCTCAAAAAAATAGTTGGGTGCAAGAGAAACTGAAGTGCTGAAAGGAGGCAATAGTGCAAAAATCAAAAATTTTTTAACTTCAAATCAAAATTTCTATATGATTGAGCAAAAAATTGACCCCCCAACCTAGGTTTTTAAACTCTTGACTTAGCCTACTTTCAATTTATATGTGCAATTTTTCAAAAAATAGTCGGGTGCAAGAGAAACTGAAGTGTTGAAAGGAGACAATAGGGCAAAAATCAAAAATTTTTAACTTCAAATCAAAATTTTTATATGATTGAGCAACAAATTGACCCCCCAACCTAGGTTTTTGAACTCTTGATTTAGCCTACTTTCAATTTATATGTGCAATTTCTCAAAAAAAAAATAGTTGTGTGCAAGAGAAACTCAAGTGTTGAAAGGAGACAATAGTGCAAAAATCGAAAATTTTTAACTTCAAATCAAAATTTCTATATGATTGAGCAGAAAATTGACACCCCCAACCTAGGTTTTTGAACTCTTGATTTAGCCTACTTTCAATTTATATGTGCAATTTCTCAAAAAAATATCTGGGTGCAAGAGAAACTGAAGTGTTGAAAGGAGGCAATAGTGCAAAAATCAAAAATTTTTAACTTCAAATCAAAATTTCTATATGATTGAGCAGAAAATTGACCCCCCCACCTAGGTTTTTGAACTCTTGACTTAGCCTACTTTCAATTTATATGTGCAATTTCTCAAAAAAAATAGTTGAGTGCAAGAGAAACTCAAGTGTTAAAAGGAGACAATAGTGCAAAAATCGAAAATTTTTAAATTCAAATCAAAATTTTTATATGATTGAGCAGAAAGTTGACCCCCCAACCTAGGTTTTTGAACTCTTAATTTAGCCTACTTTCAATTTATATGTGCAATTTCTCAAAAAAAAATAGTTGGGTGCAAGAGAAACTCAAGTGTTGAAAGGAGACAATAGTGCAAAAATCGAAAATTTTTAACTTCAAATCAAAATTTTTATATGATTGAGCAACAAATTGACCCCCCCAACCTAGGTTTTTGAACTCTTGATTTAGCCTATTTTCAATTTATATGTGCAATTTCTCAAAAAAATAGTTGGGTACAAGAGAAACTCAAGTGTTGAAAGGAGACAATAGTGCAAAAATCGAAAATTTTTAACTTCAAGTCAAAATTTTTATATGATGGAGCAACAAATTGACCCCCCCAACCTAGGTTTTTGAATTCTTGACTTAACCTACTTTCAATTTATATGTGCAATTTCTCAAAAAAAATAGTTGGGTGCAAGAGAAACGCAAGTGTTGAAAGGAGACAATAGTGCAAAAATCCAAAATTTTTAACTTCAAATCAAAATTTTTATATGATTGAGCAGAAAATTGACCCCCCAACCTAGGTTTTTGATCTCTTGACTTAGACTACTTTCAGTTTATATGTGCAATTTCTCAAAAAAATAGTTGGGTGCAAGAGAAACTCAAGTGTTGAAAGGAGACAATAATGCAAAAATCGAAAATTTTTAACTTCAAATCAAAATTTTCATATGATGGAGCAACAAATTGACACCCCAACCTAGGTTTTTGAACTCTTGACTTAGCCTACTTTCAATTTATATGTGCAATTTCTCGAAAAAATAATTGGGTGCCAGAGAAACTGAAGTTTTGAAAGGAGACAATAGTACAAAAATCGAAAACTTTCAACTTGAAATCAAAATCTCTATATGATGGAGCAAAAAACTGACCCCCGAACCTAGGTTTTTGAACTCTTGATTTAGCCTACTTTCAATTTATATGTGCAATTTCTCAAAAAAATAGTTGGGTGCAAGAGAAACTGAAGTGTTGAAACTAGACAATAGTGCAAAAATCAAATATTTTTAACTTCAAATCAAAATTTCTATATGATTGTGAAAATTGACCCCCCCAACCTAGGTTTTTGAACTCTTGACTTAGCCTACTTTCAATTTATATGTGCAATTTCTCAAAAAAATAGTATGGTGCAAGAGAAACTGAAGTGTTGAAAGGAGACAATAGTGCAAAAATCAAAAATTTTTGACTTCAAATCAAAATTTCTATATGATTGAGCAGAAAATTGACCCCCCCAACCTAGGTTTTTGAACTCTTGACTTAGCCTACTTTCAATTTATATGTGCAATTTCTCAAAAAAATAGCTGGGTGCAAGAGAAACTCAAGTGTTGAAAGGAGACAATAGTGCAAAAATCGAAAATTTTTAATTTCAAATCAAAATTCTTATATGATGGAGCAACAAATTGACGCCCCAACCTAGGTTTTTGAACTCTTGACTTAGCCTACTTTCAATTTATATGTGCAATTTCTCAAAAAAATAGTTGGGTGCAAGAGAAACTCAAGTGTTGAAAGGAGACAATAATGCAAAAATCGAAAATTTTTAACTTCAAATCAAAATTTTCATATGATGGAGCAACAAATTGACACCCCAACCTAGGTTTTTGAACTCTTGACTTAGCCTACTTTCAATTTATATGTGCAATTTCTCGAAAAAATAATTGGGTGCCAGAGAAACTGAAGTTTTGAAAGGAGACAATAGTACAAAAATCGAAAACTTTCAACTTGAAATCAAAATCTCTATATGATGGAGCAAAAAACTGACCCCCGAACCTAGGTTTTTGAACTCTTGATTTAGCCTACTTTCAATTTATATGTGCAATTTCTCAAAAAAATAGTTGGGTGCAAGAGAAACTGAAGTGTTGAAACTAGACAATAGTGCAAAAATCAAATATTTTTAACTTCAAATCAAAATTTCTATATGATTGTGAAAATTGACCCCCCCAACCTAGGTTTTTGAACTCTTGACTTAGCCTACTTTCAATTTATATGTGCAATTTCTCAAAAAAATAGTATGGTGCAAGAGAAACTGAAGTGTTGAAAGGAGACAATAGTGCAAAAATCAAAAATTTTTGACTTCAAATCAAAATTTCTATATGATTGAGCAGAAAATTGACCCCCCCAACCTAGGTTTTTGAACTCTTGACTTAGCCTACTTTCAATTTATATGTGCAATTTCTCAAAAAAATAGCTGGGTGCAAGAGAAACTCAAGTGTTGAAAGGAGACAATAGTGCAAAAATCGAAAATTTTTAATTTCAAATCAAAATTCTTATATGATGGAGCAACAAATTGACGCCCCAACCTAGGTTTTTGAACTCTTGACTTAGCCTACTTTCAATTTATATGTGCAATTTCTCGAAAAAAATAATTGGGTGCAAGAGAAACTGAAGTTTTGAAAGGAGACAATAGTACAAAAATCGAAAATTTTCAACTTGAAATCAAAATTTCTATATGATGGAGCAAAAAATTGACACCCCAAACTAGGTTTTTGAACTCTTGACTTAGCCTACTTTCAATTTATATGTGCAATTTCTCGAAAAAATAATTGGGTGCAAGAGAAACTCAAGTGTTGAAAGGAGACAATAGTGCAAAAATCGAAAATTTTTAACTTCAAATCAAAATTCTTATATGATGGAGCAACAAATTGACCCCCCAACCTAGGTTTTTAAACTCTTGACTTAGCCTACTTTCAATTCATATGTGCAATTTCTCAAAAAATATTTGGGTGCAAGAGAAACTGAAGTGTTGAAAGGAGACAATAGTGCAAAAATCAAAAATTTTTAACTTCAAATCAAAATTTCTATATGATTGAGCAGAAAATTGACCCCCCAACCTAGGTTTTTGAACTCTTGACTTAGCCTACTTTCAATTTATATGTGCAATTTCTCAAAAAAGTAGTTGGGTGCAAGAGAAACTGAAGTGTTGAAAGGAGACAATAGTGCAAAAATCAAAAATTTTTAACTTCAAATCAAAATTTCTATATGATGAACTCATAGAACAATTGAGGATGCAGGAAGCGAGTTGGCTTTCCCAATACCCAGCTTCGTACAAATTCTTCAAATGCGGCAGGGATCAAAGCAGCTAGATGCCGATACCCCTCGCCTTCACGATCAAAATGACAATCATAATCATGAAAATCATTGGGTTTTTTTAAGCTTTGTACTTTTGTAGTGCACACCTAAGTTTTCGCTCAAAAAAATATTATTATTAGCAACCAACACAGGATCCAAATCACCACGCCGCATATGCCCAGCAAACTTCACCTTGGAGGGCAGACTGCCTTTTTGAATTCTAAATATTTTTTCAGAATATACCCAATTTTTTGCGTTTTTACGTCATTGTCACCAAAAATAACTAAAATATGAGTAAACTCTCGTGCAAAGTCCACAAAATCGATAAGATGCTCGCATCGACGTCAACCTTCTCCCACGTAATGTGCTCTGCAAAAATCAGTCAATTTCGATTTAAAAAAAAGCAATCAAAAAATCAAAAATTTTTGAAATGTAACCGAAAATTTTTGGTGGCTCGTCCTGGTATAGATATTTATGATTATTTACAAAAACAAAATATTACAAGCGAAACAGATTATGTCTGTGTTTATTATGAATGCTCGAACGAACTGATAAGTTTCATGACAAAACCATCTCTGAATGATTTAGAGTTATTGAAAAAGAAAACTTTTTGAACTTTCTCTACAGGAATTAAGTCTTCTTCCGTCGATTGGCACACGCGATAGATATATCCCTTCACGGGTCCAACTTCTTCAATCACATTAAATGTTGCTACATTTACAAAAACTTCTTTGCTGTAAGATTTGTCTGGAAATCGCACGAAATATTGAATTTTTCCAAAAACATCTTGATCGCCATTTTGGAAACAAACATAACAATTTGCAAACTTTGACCTCTTGTATGCCGCTGAATCGAGATAACATTCTTTTTTCATGTACCGATTTGTAAAAATGGCTGTCGGATATTGGCATCGACCATCTTTGACCTCGTCAGTTTCAACAAATTCCCTATCAAAATTTTCATTTGTCTGCTGATTTTTCCCTGAGAGTTTAAAGAAAAGGGGTTTTAATTTTTCGCTCTGGAAGTCAGGCTCAGAAAGTTTATGGCGCTGCAGTACTCTTCTACAGATAACTTCGCATTCAGAAGTGGAACCGGAGAAAACTTCTCCTAGAGTTCTGTTGGCAGACTCGAAGCTCATTGCTGACTGGCAAAAGAGTGGTCCGAATCTCCTCACTTGGTCTGGCAGATGCTTCAGACAGTGAGCGTTGATCGTTTCAACTCGCTCATTTCCTCCGTTGACAGCAACATGTTCAGAGCAGAATTGATCCAAGAGTTTCTCCGCAGCACGGACAATTGCAGGGCTACTTGATTCAAGCAAAAGCCTGATTCCAAAAACCAAATTTGTTAAATGCGAGTATAGAGCAAATGGGATTTGATCCAAAAACACAATTGGGCTTATGTAAAAAAGCCAATTAAAAAATTCGTTGGCTTTAAACTGAGAAACTTCTTCTAACGACCTAATTTTCCTCGAGTAAGAAACCATTTCTCTGGGACAGGCTAAACCGGATGTTTTTCGATTAATTTCTTCCCTCTCTTTAGCACTTGATGACTTGTAACATACTTTCAGCAACTCAGGAAAGACGCCAATTAAAACGCAGTGCATGTAATCCACTGGTGCAGTAAGTGGCAGTCCATCAATGACACGGGAGAACTCACTACGGCCCTTAACACCAACAACGTTTGGTGTTTTGCACACACTAAGAGTGTCAGCCAATTTTACATAAACGTCATTTAGGAGAGGCTCACGCAACTCATTTTCTTGCGCATAAGGATAATACGCGTGTGTTCTTCCTATTGTCTTACCCTGCGCAGTGCAATAGTGACAGCCATAATATCCATTGAATTGATACATGTTCAGCATATGGCTTTTTGCTACTAGATCAGATATCAAAAGCCTTATTTTAAAAGATGCTCGATGTCTAACATTCTCATTCAGTTCAATTTCTATGGCAGAGACAAGTTCAGCTTTAATGTGAGGAACCACTTGTTCCCAGTGGGGATGAGAACCTCCAGCATGAAGAGCAGCCAAAACTATATTTTTTCTCGCCATTCTTAACTTGGGAGGCAGATCAGCGAGCTGAATCCATACTGGCCAAAGTGTTTTCTTGAGAGTTGATTTTTTGATAGTTACACCATCAGAGAAAACTACCAAACTGAAAACAATTGTTTCGTTCAACTTTAGCTCAACTGGTGGACAGAATGAAGGGCAAAAATCTTTAAAAGGGTTGTCCTTACGGTTTTCTGCGTATCGCCTTATTTCGGAAAAATTTCGTTTCACAATCTCACGCAATTGGAACCGGAAATTCAGAACGCATAAACAGTCGTCGGCAGTCTTCTTAAGGACTCGAATATTTTCCTGGAAGTTCTTTTTCATATTTCGGATATGAGAATAACCTGATGGAAGTTTATTGTTCTGAGGAAGAAGACAGTGGAGCAGCGCATAAAGCGAACTTGAGCATTCGTCAGAGAGATTATATTTTGAACAAAAAAGTTCCGTAAGATTTGAAGCTTCTTGCACTTTTACGTTGCTTCCATCAAACAGAGTCTCATCCAGCTGACTGATTGCGTCAAAGTTATCATCGTCACTGTTAGATAGCGTTTCGTCGATAGCCGAAATTGAAAAATTGAGGACAGCGTTCGATGAAATTGGTGACGATGCTCTTTCTCTAATAGTCACAGCACCAGCATTTCCTATTTCAGAACTTTCAGTTGACACATCAATTTCAAGGGGGCCAGGATCTTCATGCCAACTATTAGATACCGTTTCACTGCATTCTGAAATGTTTGGAGTAACGACAGGGAAATCGACACAACTGTTTGGCGGGCTTTCAAACAGGTCTATCGAGCAGTTTATAGGGTCATCTGGTGATTCAGTAGCACTTGGAGGACTTTCTTCCAAGTTGTTGAAGAGCTCGACTAACTATTTGCCTTTAATGCGTCTGGCTTTAGGTCCATTATTCTCACAATTAATTTTTCGTTTCCTAACAGTTGATTGTTTTGACTCTTCAATCGTTTGCTCCGTCAGCTCTACCAGCAAATCCAAGAGAAGATCGTCATATATGAACTTGTTCTCCGGAAACTCTTTCTTTGCTTTGACCTCACAAGTTCTGCAAAGGCATGCATTAAACTCAAAAAAATGAGGACCGTATTTGACGAAAATTTCGTCGCCTGGTTTAATGCGCCTCTTAACGCGAATTTGGATTATCCCATCCTCGCTGGAGAAATCGTATTCTGCATTGGGGTTACAATCCGAATTCACGAATCGTACAGGACCTAATAGGATGAGCTGTTTGCCAGTTCGCTCAGACGACATAATAGAAAGATCAGTGACAACTCCTTCAGGAATTTCTCTTACGAAACCCACTGGGTTCCTTTTAAACACTGTTTGAGCACTCACAGACGATTTTCCCGTATACTGTAGCCGGTACCCACCATAGTTGTCATAACAAATCGAAAAAAGTGGATTCAAATTTCTATAGGCCGCGCAGAGAGTTTCGTATGCATTGCGCCAATTCGCATTGGTTTCCAACATTTTCTTGAAAATTGTTTCAAGCATGGGTTTAACCGTTCTCATTGCTGGACGCTCGGCGGTCTGAACGTATTTTTCAACGGCGAAAAAATCGCACTCGGCCAATATGGACCAGTCTATATCCTTAGGTAACATTTGATCTGAAATCAAAACTTGACTGATTATTTGAACACTCTGATGTCTAACTACAAAATCTCAATTTGGAGACGAAGTCCAGCAACCTGATCATTTAATCCTTTTTTAAAAATAAAAAATTCCAGCCAAGTCCAGCAACTTGACTGACCACTTGAGCACAATGATGTCTAACTACAAAATCTCAATTTGGAGACCAAGTCCAGCAACTTGATCATTTAATCCTTTTTAAAAATTAAAAAATGCCAGCCAAGTCCAGTAACTTGATTGACCCTTTGAGCACACTGATGTCTAACTACAAAATCTCAATTTGGAGACCAAGTCCAGCAACTTGATCATTTAATCCTTTTTAAAAATTAAAAAAATGCCAGCCAAGTCCAGCAACTTGACTGACCATTTGAGCACACTGATGCCTAACTACAAAATCTCAATTTGGAGACCAAGTCCAGCAACTTGATCATTAAATCTTTTTTAAAAAATAAAAAATTCCAGCCAAGTCCAGCAACTTGACTGACCATTTGAGCACACTGATGTCTAACTACAAAGTCTCAATTTGGAGACCAAGTCCAGCAACTTGATCATTTAATCCTTTTTAAAAATTAAAAAATGCCAGCCAAGTCAAGCAACTTGACTGACCATTTGACCACATTGATGTCTAACTGCAAAATCTTAGTTTGGAGACCAAGTCCAGCAACTTGATCATTTAATCCTTTTTAAAAATTAAAAAAAGCCAGCCAAGTCCAGCAACTTGACTGACCATTTGAGCACATTGATGTCTAACTACAAAATCCTAGTTTAGAGACCAAGTCCAGCAACTTGATCATTTGTTCTTTTTTAAAAATTAAAAAATACCAGCCAAGTCCAGCAACTTGACTGACCATTTGAGCACACTGATGCCTAACTACAAAATCTCAATTTGGAGACCAAGTCCAGCAACTTGATCATTTGTTCTTTTTTAAAAATTAAAAAAATGCCAGCCAAGTCCAGCAACTTGACTGACCATTTGAGCACACTGATGCCTAACTACAAAATCTCAATTTGAAGACCAAGTCCAGCAACTTGATCAATTAATTTTTTTTAAAAAAATAAAAAATTCCAGCCAAGTCCAGCAATTTGACTGACCATTTGAGCACACTGATGCCTAACTACAAAATCTCAATTTGGAGACCAAGTCCAGCAACTTGACCATTTAATCCTTTTTAAAAATTAAAAAATGCCAGCCAAGTCCAGCAACTTGACTGACCATTTGAGCACATTGATGTCTAACTACAAAATCTTAGTTTGGAGACCAAGTCCAGCAACTTGATCATTTGTTCTTTTTTAAAAAATAAAAAATGCCAGCCAAGTCCAGCAACTTGACTGAACATTTGAGCACATTGATGTCTAACTACAAACTCTTAGTTTGGAGACCAATTCCAGCAACTTGATCATTTGTTCTTTTTTAAAAAAAAAATGCCAGCCAAGTCCAGCAACTTGACTGAGCATTTGAGCACATTGATGTCTAACTACAAAATCTTAGTTTGGAGACCAAGTCCAGCAACTTGATCATTTATTCTTTTTTTAAAAATTAAAAAATGCCAGCCAAGTCCAGCAACATGACTGACCATTTCAGCACACTGATGCCTAACTACAAAATCTCTATTTGGAGACCAAGTCCAGCAACCTGATCATTTAATCCTTTTTAAAAATTAAAAAATGCCAGCCAATTCCAGCAACTTGATTGACCATCTGAGCACATTGATGTCTAACTACAAATTCTTAGTTTGGAGACCAATTCCAGCAACTTGATCATTTGTTCTTCTTTAAAAAATAAAAAATGCCAGCCAAGTCCAGCAACTTGACTGACCATTTGAGCACATTGATGTCTAACTACAAAATCTTAGTTTGGAGACCAAGTCCAGCAAGTTGATCATTTGTTCTTTATTAAAAATTAAAAAATGCCAGCCAAGTCCAGCAACTTGACTGACCATTTGAGCACATTGATGTCTAACTACAAACTCTTAGTTTGGAGACCAAGTCCAGCAACTTGATCATTTGTTCTTTTTTAAAAAATAAAAAAATGCCAGCCAAGTTCAGCAACTTGACTGACCATTTGAGCACATTGATGTCTATCTACAAAATTTTACTTTGGAGACCAATTCCAGCAACTTGATCATTTGTTCTTTTTTAAAAAATAAAAAATGCCAGCCAGATCCAGCAACTTGACTGACCATTTGAGCACATTGATGTCTAACTACAAAATTTTAGTTTGGAGACCAAGTCCAGCAACTTGATCATTTGTTCTTTATTAAAAATTAAAAATTTCAGCCAAGTCCAGCAACTTGACTGACCATTTGAGCACACTGATGCCTAACTACAAAATCTCAATTTGGAGACCAAGTCCAGCAACTTGATCTTTTAATCCTTTTTAAAAATTAAAAAAAAATGCCAGCCAAGTCCAGCAACTTGACTGACCATTTGAGCACATTGATGTCTAACTACAAAATCTTAGTTTGGAGACCAAGTCCAGCCACTTGATCATTTGTTCTTTTTTAAAAATTAAAAAATGCCAGCCAAGTCCAGCAACTTGACTGACCATTTCAGCACACTGATGCCTAACTACAAAATCTCTATTTGGAGACCAAGTCCAGCAACTTGATCTTTTAATCCTTTTTAAAAATTAAAAAATGCCAGCCAAGTCCAGCAACTTGACTGACCATTTGAGCGCATTGATGTCTAACTACAAAATCTTAGTTTGGAGACCAAGTCCAGCAACTTGATCATTTGTTCTTTTTTAAAAATTAAAAAATGCCAGCCAAGTCCAGCAACTTGACTGACCATTTGAGCACATTGATGTCTAACTACAAACTCTTAGTTTGGAGACCAAGTCCAGCAACTTGATCATTTGTTCTTTTTTAAAAAATAAAAAATGCCAGCCAAGTCCAGCAACTTGACTGACCATTTGAGCACATTGATGTCTAACTACAAAATTTTAGTTTGGAGACCAAGTCCAGCAACTTGATGATTTGTTCTTTTTTAAAAATTAAAAAATGCCAGCCAAGTCCAGCAACTTGACTGACCATTTCAGCACACTGATGCCTAACTACAAAATCTCAATTTGGAGACCAAGTCCAGCAACTTGATCTTTTAATCCTTTTTAAAAATTAAAAAATGCCAGCCAAGTCCAGCAACTTGACTGACAATTTGAGCATATTGATGTCTAACTACAAAATCTTAGTTTGGAGACCAAGTCCAGCAACTTGATCATTTGTTTTTTTTAAAAAAATTGAAAAAAGCCAGCCAAGTCCAGCAACTTGACTGACCATTTGAGCACACTAATGCCTAACTACAAAATCTCAATTTGGAGACCAAGTCCAGCAACTTGATCATTTCATCTTTTTTAAAAATTAAAAAAAAATGCCAGCCAAGTCCAGCAACTTGACTGACCATTTGAGCACATTGATGTCTAACTACAAAATCTTAGTTTGGAGACCAAGTCCAGCAACTTGATCATTTGTTCTTTTTTAGAAGTTAAAAAATGCCAGCCAAGTCCAGCAACTTGACTGACCATTTGAGCACACTGATACCTAACTACAAAATCTCAATTTGGTGACCAAGTCCAGCAACTTGATCATTTAATCCTTTTCAAAAATTAAAAAAATGCCAGCCAAGTCCAGCAACTTGACTGACCATTTGAGCACACTGACGTCTAACTACAATATCTCAATTTGGAGACAGTCCAGCAACTTCATCATTTGTTCTTTTTTAAAAATTAAAAACTGCCAGCCAAGTCCAGCAACTTGACTGACCATTTGAGCACACTGATACCTAACTACAAAATCTCAATTTGGTGACCAAGTCCAGCAACTTGATCATTTAATCCTTTTTAAAAATTAAAAAATGCCAGCCAAGTCCAGCAACTTGACTGACCATTTGATCACATTGATGTCTAACTACAAACTCTTAGTTTGGAGACCAATTCCAGCAACTTGATCATTTGTTCTTTTTTAAAAATTAAAAAATACCAGCCAAGTCCAGCAACTTGACTGACCATTTGAGCACACTGATGCCTAACTACAAAATCTCAATTTGGAGACCAAGTCCAGCAACTTGATCATTTCATCCTTTTTAAAAATTAAAAAAAAAATGCCAGCCAAGTCCAGCAATTTGACTGATCATTTGAGCACATTGATGTCTAATTACAGAATCTTAGTTTGGAGACCAAGTCCAGCAACTTGATCATTTGTTCTTTTTTAAAAATTAAAAATTGCCAGCCAAGTCCAGCAACTTGACTGACCATTTGTGCACACTGATGCCTAACTACAAAATCTCAATTTGGAGACCAAGTCCAGCAACTTGATCATTTAATCCTTTTTAAAAATTAAAAAATGCCAGCCAAGTCCAGCAACTTGACTGACCATTTGATCACATTGATGTCTAACTACAAACTCTTAGTTTGGAGACCAATTCCAGCAACTTGATCATTTGTTCTTTTTTAAAAATTAAAAAATACCAGCCAAGTCCAGCAACTTGACTGACCATTTGAGCACACTGATACCTAACTACAAAATCTCAATTTGGAGACCAAGTCCAGCAACTTTATCATTTAATCCTTTTCAAAAATTAAAAAAATGCCAGCCAAGTCCAGCAACTTGACTGACCATTTGAGCACACTGACGTCTAACTACAATATCTCAATTTGGAGACCAAGTCCAGCAACTTCATCATTTGTTCTTTTTTAAAAATTAAAAAACAATGCCAGCCAAGTCCAGCAACTTGACTGACCATTTGAGCACACTGATGCCTAACTACAAAATCTCAATTTGGAGACCAAGTCCAGCAACTTGATCATTTCATCCTTTTTAAAAATTAAAAAAAAATGCCAGCCAAGTCCAGCAATTTGACTGACCATTTGAGCACATTGATGTCTAATTACAGAATCTTAGTTTGGAGACCAAGTCCAGCAAGTTGATCATTTGTTCTTTTTTAAAAATTAAAAAATGCTAGCCAAGTCCAGCAACTTGACTGACCATTTGAGCACATTGATGTCTAACTACAAACTCTTAGTTTGGAGACCAATTCCAGCAACTTGATCATTTGTTCTTTTTTAAAAATTAAAAAATACCAGCCAAGTCCAGCAACTTGACTGACCATTTGAGCACACTGATGCCTAACTACAAAATCTCAATTTGGAGACCAAGTCCAGCAACTTGATCTTTTAATCCTTTTTAAAAATTAAAAAATGCCAGCCAAGTCCAGCAACTTGACTGACCATTTGAGCACATTGATGTCTAACTACAAACTCTTAGTTTGGAGACCAATTCCAGCAACTTGATCATTTGTTCTTTTTTAAAAATTAAAAAATACCAGCCAAGTCCAGCAACTTGACTGACCATTTGAGCACACTGATGCCTAACTACAAAATCTCAATTTGGAGACCAAGTCCAGCAACTTGATCATTTCATCCTTTTTAAAAATTAAAAAAAAAATGCCAGCCAAGTCCAGCAACTTGACTGACCATTTGAGCATATTGATGTCTAACTACAAAATCTTAGTTTGGAGACCAAGTCCAGCAACTTGATCATTTGTTCTTTTTTAAGAAATGGGAAAAAAATGCCAGCTGACTCTTAATTGTTCTTGAATGAACAGGAAAGTCATTTAATGAAAAATCAACGTAGTAATAAAGCAAAATATAATAACAAAAACAGGATAAAACAAGCATCTGCTTATAGGAGAGATCAAAAACTGAGTAAATACAATTATAACAAAAAGTTTTTTTTGGTTCTGATGAGCCTGAAAGACATTAACGGTTGAGTCTCTTTGAATACGTTATGCTTCATCTGCGTTTTCCAATTGTGGATCGACGTTTTCACTTTCGTCATTACTCGATCGAGCTTCATTGCTTCTCCGCTCTTGGGAACGTATTTCGTTACCCATGTTATTAAGACTCACTTTTGCAAGCTCGTACGGGGCGATCCATTTGCTCTCGAACTTCAACTGGAACAGCTCTAAAGCATATAAAAATCATCACCCTGTAAGTTAATCGTTTTTCCTATAGGTTTTTGACTTTCTAACCGTCAGTTTTGAAAAGGGTAGTTTAACAATCTACTCGCGAAGAAAAACTTTCTAAACTAACATCTAACGTATAAAACCTTTGAAAAGTCTTTTTCTTATAGGTGAAAAGTCCGTCCGTGGCTCGGACCCCGTCTTATTCTTCATCTTGGGCGACAGCATGTGCTGTTTTAACTCTTCTCTTGTCCAAAGCTTTTTCGAAGCATTGCGTCCAATGGTTTGGGCTGTAGTACCCTCAACCAAAGCGAGATCATACCCTTTCCCAGGGCCATGAGGAATGGGCAACAGAGGTTTATCACCTTTAGAGAAACTTTTGGGCGTCGGTAGGAGCACTCCTAGTTTCCCAATTTCTGAAGTCTAAACACAATACTTTAAAAACAGTGGCCTTTTTCTTTTGAACAGTAAAAAACCGCCAAACCTAGAGCATTGATAAAACCGGACTTTAAGCAATTACGATAAAATACTTTAATTTCAAGTACCAAATTTAGTAATATCTAACCAATTGTTTTACGGCATTCGTTGACATCTGAATTTCCTTATAGTTCCGATTCGTCAGTGACCTGATCTCCGGCTTTAACTCCTGCATGCAGTTTACAATCATCTCTGCAGCGTGCACTATCTTGTCAGCTGCTTCTTTGATTGCGAGTGATGCTTCGCGATCTGAACGCCTAACCTCCATCTCAGTTATATCATCTGGGTTTACTGTTTTTGTTCGCTTCAATTTTTTGTTCGCAGGTGTTGAGCTACACCTTGGGACGTCAAAGCTGCTGTCACCTACTTTAGCGGCACGCAAAACTTCATCTTTATTGCTCGAATCGACACAGTCTCCGTTTGATTCTATTTCAGGCTGAACATTCTGAGCTTCATCTCCAATTTGCTCCAAATAAACAGAAACGTCGGCTGGATTTAAGGACATATAGGGTTCAGAAGTGTTCAAAACAGCATTTTCGCTAGCATAAGTTTGAGAAGCTGGATTGGAAAGAGCTTTTTGAGACGAAGTAACAAACTTAATTTTCTTCCTTGCTAATTGCGCTTCCTGATCTTCCTGCAATAGTAATTGGTTTACATCCTCGTATATTGTTAAATCCGGATCAGGTCTTTGGACTACCGGTACGAAGCTAACGTTGCCGTCAGCTTCGGTTACTTGTACGCGGGCGCTTGCTGCTTCCATGTCGCAATAAGATTTGTGCCCAATTGTTAGTACTGAACCTGTCCAAATATAGGAGTTTGTCCTTGGATTTTTAAAGTTATATCGTACGTCCACAGAACTCCCAACCTCTACATTGAGTCGTTTCATTATGTCAAGGACAACGCTGCCATGTCGGCCCCAGACTGTATGTACAGAGTTGTCTTCAAAAAAAAGAAGCCAATATCGGTTTGTCAGCTGTTGTAGAGCAATTTCTTGCGCTCTGTTCTTTGCTTTCCTGCTATTCATGTCCAGCCCCCTGTTAGCACGGTCTGGAAGCCTTTTTTGGGAAAGCTGTAAAATAGATCGATATATAGAGAACAGAGAGGGCAGGATATATACATCACACAAACCACAAACGAGCACTCACACACAAACTTACTCACACCACACCAACAAACTGGCACACACGCACTCACTCACCTACACAAACACACACACAGACTCAAACTCACAATCAGTTACATGCCACACACATAAACCCACGCTCACTCAACCCTGACCCCCTAAACACAAAAACATACCTAACATACACACACACGAACTTACACACCACTCTCACACAAACAAATACACAGGCGCATGCAAACACACACCACACATAAACTCATCACACATGTACATACACACCACACACACACACACACACAACCTCACCCACCACTCACACAAACAACACACATACAAATACCCACTACACATACACATACAAACCCACACAACACAAACACTTACACACATATACATACCACCACACAAACAAACTCATTTTAACGAAGAGCAAACACGCACACACAATCAGCTCCCTACACACACATACAGAAACACATGCACGCTTACTTATAAATAAACAAATGCAGGCACGCACGCACACACACACACACACCACACAAAAAGACACACCACACACACACACACATACACTCACACAAACACATGCAAGCTTACACAGACTACACATAACACACTTACACACACTCGCACTGACAAACTTACACACCGCACACATCACTCATAAACACTCACACACATACACAACACACACACAAATGCTCACGCTTACACACAGATAACACATTCGCACACAAATACACAACAAACACACATACATCGCACACACACACACACTTAGACTTAGACCATAGACATACACAAACTGACCTAAACATACACACTCACAAACAGAAACAGACCACACATACAAAAACACGCACACTCAACCCCCTCCCTCACATATACGCATACACACAGAAACACATGCACGCTTACACACACACACACACACGCACTCACAGACAATTACGCACAAAATTACACAACAAACACACAAAAAACACAGCAGATACACAGACACCACATGCCCGCAAACACACACCCAGCTGGGTGCGTGTTTGTTTGCATGTGGTGTCTGTGTATCTGCTGTGTTTTTTCGTGTGTTTGTTGTGTAATTTTGTGCGTTATTGTCTGTGCGTGCGTGTGTTTGTGTGTAAGCGTGCATGTGTTTCTGTGTGTATGCGTATATGTGAGGGAGGGGGTTGAGTGTGCGTGTTTTTGTATGTGTGGTCTGTTTCTGTTTGTGAGTGTGTATGTTTATGTCAGTTTGTGTATGTCTATGGTCTAAGTCTAAGTGTGTGTGTGTGTGTGTGTGCGATGTATGTGTGTTTGTTGTGTATTTGTGTGCGAATGTGTTATCTGTGTGTAAGCGTGAGCGTTTGTGTGTGTGTTGTGTATGTGTGTGAGTGTTTATGAGTGATGTGTGCGGTGTGTAAGTTTGTCAGTGCGAGTGTGTGTAAGTGTGTTATGTGTAGTCTGTGTAAGCTTGCATGTGTTTGTGTGTTTGAGTGTATATGTGTGTGGTGTGTCTTTTTGTGTGGTGTGTGTGTGCGTGCGTGCCTGCATTTGTTTATTTATAAGTAAACGTGCATGTGTTTCTGTATGTGTGTGTAGGGAGCTGATTGTGTGTGCGTGTTTGTTCTCTTCATTAAAATGAGTTTGTGTGGTGGTATGTATATATGTGTGTAAGTGTTTGTGTTGTGTGGGTTTGTATGTGTATGTGTAGTGGGTATTTGTATGTGTGTTGTGTGTGTGAGTGGTGGGTGAGTTTGTGTGTGTGTGGTGTGTATGTACATGTGTGACGAGTTTATGTGTGGTGTGTGTTTGCATGGGCCTGTGTATTTGTTTGTGTGTGAGTGGTGGGTGAGTTTGTGTGTGTGTGGTGTGTATGTACATGTGTGACGAGTTTATGTGTGGTGTGTGTTTGCATGGGCCTGTGTATTTGTTTGTGTGAGAGTGGTGTGTAAGTTCGTGTGTGTGTGTTTATGTTAGGTATGTTTTTGTGTTTAGGGGTTCAGGGTTGAGTGAGCGTGGGTTTATGTGTGTGGTATGTAACTGATTGTGAGTTTGAGTCTGTGTGTGTGCTTGTGTAGGTGAGTGAGTGCGTGTGTGGTCTGTGTTTAAGTGCGTGTTTGTATGTGTGTGTGTGTGTTTGTGTGTGTGGTCTGTGTCTAAGCATGTGCTAATTGTGTACTTCTGTGTGTGAGTTTTTTGGTGTGTGTGTATGTGTGTATGAGTTTATATATATATATGTGTGTGTGTTCGCGTGTATGTGTAATTATGTGTGTGCGTGTGTGTGTATGTATGTGCGTATGTGTGTATGTATGTATGTGCGTATGTGAATGAATGTGTGTATGTATGTATGTGTGTGTGCGTGTGTGTATGTATGTGTGTATGTATGTATGTGTGTTTGTGTGAGCGCGTGTGTGTATGTAGTGTGCGTATGTGTGTAAGTATATGTGTGTATGTATGTATGTGTGCGTGCCTGTGTGTATGTATGTGTGTGCGTGTGTGTATGTGTGTATGTATATGTGTGTGTTTGTATGCATATGTATGTGTGTTTGCGCGTGTGTGTATATGTGTGTATGTAGTTGTGTGTATGTATGTGTGTGTGTGCATGAATGTGTGTAAGTATGTATATGTGTGTGTATGTATGTGCGTATGTGTATGAATGAGTGTGTATGTGTGTAAGTATGTATGTGTATGTGCGTCTGTGTGTATGCATGTGCGTATGTGTGTGTATGTATGTGCGTATGTGAATTAATGTGTGTGTATGTGTGTATGTATGTATGTGTGTGTGAGTGAATGTGTGTAAGTATGTGTATGTGTGTGCGTATGTGTAAGAATGTGAGTATATGTGTGTGTATGTATGTATGTGTGCGTGTGTTTGTATGTGTGTATGTATGTGTGTGTATGTATGTATGTGTATGTGTGTGTTTGCGCGCGTGTGTGTGTATAAGTGTGTGCGCGCGTGTGTGTGTATGTATGTGTGAGTGTGCGTATGTGTGTAAGTGTGTGTATAAGTATGTGTGTATGTATGTATGTGTGCGTGCGTGTGTGTATGTATGTATGTGTGCCTGTGTGTATGTATGTGTGTGTGCGTGTGTTTATGTGTGTATGTATATGTGTGTCTTTGTATGCATGTGTGTGTATATGTGTTTGTGCGTGTGTGTATATGTGTGTATGTAGGTGTGTGTATGTATGTGTGTGTGTGCATGAATGTGTGTAAGTATGTGTATGTGTGTGTGTATGTGCGTATGTGTTTGAATGTGTGTGTATGTGTGTAAGTATGTATGTGTGTGTGTGTGCGTCTATGTGTATGTATGTGCGTATGAGTGTGTGTATGTATGTGCGTATGTGAATTAATGTATGTGTGTGTGTGCGTGTGTGTATGTATGTGTGTGTTTGTATGTATGTGTGTGTATGTGTGTGTTTGTGTGCGCGTGTGTTTGTATAAGGGTGTGCGCGTGTGTGTGTATGTATGTACGTGTGTGTATGTGAGTGTGCGTATGTGTGTAAGTATATGTGTGTATGTATGTATGTGTGCGTGCGTGTGTGTATGTATGTATGTGTGCCTGTGTGTATTTACGTGTGTGTGCGTGTGTGTATGTATAAGTGTGTGTTTGTATGCATGTGTATGTGTGTTTGTGCGGGTGTGTATATGTGTGTATGTAGGTGTGTGTATGTATGTATGTGTGTGTGCGTGAATGTGTGTAAGTATGTGTGTATGTGTGTGCGTATGTGTAAGAATGTGAGTGTATGTATGTATGTGTGCGTGTGTGTATGTATGTGTGTATGTATTTAATGTGTATGTGTGTGTGTGTGCGTGTCTAAGTGTGTATGTATGTGTAAATATATATATATATATATATATATATATATATATATATAATATATATTTATATATATATATATAAATGTGTGTGTATGTGAGTGTGTGAGTGTGTATGTGTGTGCATGTATGTGTGTGTGCGTATGTGTGTGTATGAGTGTATATGTGTGTGTATTTATGTGTGTATGTGTGTGTGTCTGTGTGTGTTTATGTGAATGTATGTATGTGTGCGTGTGTGTTTGTGTGTATGTATGTGTGTATGTGTGTTTGTATGTATGTGTGTGTAAGTATGTGTAGATGTGTGTATGTGTTTATGTATGTATGTATGTGTGCGTGTGTGTGTGTATGTATGTGTGTTTGTATGTATGTGAGTATGTGTGCGTGTGTGTGTTTGTGTCTGTATGTATGTGTGTATGTAGGTGTGTGTGTATCTATGTATGTGTATGTGTGTGCGTGTGTGTATGTATGCATGTGTGTGTAAGTATGTGTGTGTTTGTATGTATGTGTGTGTGCGTGTGTGTGTGTATGTGTGTCTTCTGCTATACCGCAACCAATTTTACGTTAGCCACAAGCTCTACTTGGGAGTGAGAGCGATAGAGATCACTCAAACACGAAGAATGAAGGGGTGAAAAAGTTAATTGAGAATTCAGAGAGTGTTCTAGAGAAAAAGCGCAAAAATGACCAAGCAGAAATTTCGCAAAAAAACCAGGACGACACACACACACACGTTTACAATAAATGTTTCATCCAATGTGTATTTGTTTTATTTGTATTGTGGTTAAGGCTAAAAAGGAATTTTTAAATGGATATATCAATTATCAATTAATTAGGATTTTTGAAAGTTTTCTCTTTTTTCCTCATTTGGTGGACAATTAAGTCAAAAACGTTGTTGGGCGGGGCCAGAACATTTCTGAGCCTCCTTTTTTACCATAAATTTAAACCAAACAAAGTACTTGCATTCGAGCAAAGTTAGCGTTGGTATTCTGATTTTTTGATCAAACGTCTGTGTTTGGTATTTCATTCATAGGGCGGAGTTCGTTCAAGTCATCAAAGATAAAAATCAAGCTCAACCATTAACGCTTGATACAAATTTTTATTTAAAGAGAATTTTTTCTTTAGGCAGTAACCGAATAAATAAGACCCTTCAAACAGTTAAAAAATTTGGATCTATTTTGTTTTGCCCCCCCTTTAGTTGGTATCTGTTACGCCCCCGTGGATAGCACATGTGGATATTTCTGAATGTTGTGTGTACATTTCTCCCGTCTGTCTTTCATTTGAGTGTAAAGAAGTGGGGGCTTATCTGTTAAATATTGAAATGGCTCCCACCCCCCCCCCCCACTCCAGCCTCTAATATATCAATAACCAGTCATATTTCAGCATTCTGTAACAGGCTTTTGTAACGTAATGTGCTATTCAAAATAGATCCAATTCAAAATAGATCCAATTCATTCAACCTTCCATAGTAGCGTGCTAGTAAAAATAATTTGTGACTGGGGTCAAAAACACGGGGAGAGAATATAACTCAATATACTAACAACTTCATTCGGATCTTGGGCCACTTCAGTAGTGTTCTTCGAAGCTGCAATGTTTTCCTGTGCATTTGAACTAGTAAAAACGACCCGTTGAGCGCTTCCCACTTTTTGGTTCATTATTCGATCAAGACTTTGAAATCAGAGCAAGAGCAAATCTGAAATTTACCTATTGTTTAACCAGAGCAGACATTGTAACTTCACATTAACCTCCCCCCCCCCCCCTCCTACGCGCCCCAGGTCGTCGTTGTGCACCTTACTGGGGCGGTCTGCGTCTACATTTCAGATTGTACCCCCCCCCCTCCTACACGCCCCAGGTCGTCGTGGTGCATCTTACTGGGGGGGGGGTCTGCGTCTACATGTCAGATTGTTCCCCCCTCCTACATCCCCCCCTCTTTTCCACGCCCCCACCCCCCCCCCCCCTCCTACACGCCCCTTACCACCACCACCACATTGCGATATTATTTTGAACAATTCGTTCAAATTCGAGCCACCTGAAACTTCTGACGCATCTCTATGATGAATTTGACGGCAGGTGATGATCGATCTGGTGGCTGTTGGTGCAGGTACAAGGTGCAACAGCCGCTTCAGAACTCCGTGAATGAACACATACGATTGTTCACAGCCCGGGTAAGAAATTGGGGGGTGTTCAAGAAGGTGGTGGTGGTGGGGGGGGTTTGTGTTGAGAGTGGAGGTGGGGGGGGGAGTAATATAACTCAGAAGTAATATAACTCAGAGTGGAGGTGGGGGGGGGAAGTAATATAACTCAGAAGTAATATAACTCAGAGTGGAGGTGGGGGGGAAGTAATATAACTCGGAAGTAATATAACTCAGAAGTAATATAACTCAGTGGGGGGGGAAGTAATATAAATCAGAAGTAATATAACTCAGAATTTTGGGGGGGGGAAGTAATATAACTCAGAAAGTAATATAACTCAGAAGTAATATAACTCAGAAGTAATATAACTCAGTAATATAACTCGTTTCCTGGTTGGGGGGGGCTTGACGTGCTCTATCTGAAAGGAGACGGATCCAGATCTGTCAGCCAATCAGGTCGCTTCTCATCTGTCGCAGCCAATGAGAGCGAAGATAGCAGCTCTGACGATGAGTTCTACGAGAACATGACTTCTGACTTCAACACTCTCATTCCCGTTCAGAAATCACGCAATGTGCCTTCTCGAAAATACTAAGACAAACAATGCCAACTCAGCTTGGATATCGACTATTACTTGACTTTTCTTCTCGGAAATTCTATCCCACTTCAGAAAACTACCCACGTATAAATTCTTGGATCTTTTCCGTTTGTGCCCCCCCCAGTACGTTATGTAGCCCCAATTACGGAGCACGCGTCATTGCATAATAAATCATTATGTAAAAATATGACACATGCATGGGGGATGCAAATATGCACCCACTAAACTTGGGGGTGGGGGGGGGGTAAACGGATAAGATCCAAATTCCTGCATGTGTAACTTCGCTATATATCAAACGATATCAAATTATTTTGAAGTTGCTAATATGTGTACTGACTGTGTCATTTCTAAAGCCGGTGTAACCTTAAAGCATGTATAACTTGGAACAATGTGTCCAACTTTGGATCAAACAGAACCAAATGGAAATCTTGTTCACTTTATTTCTGCCAGTTGAGATGCGTGTTTGTGTGTTTGTCATCTCATTGTGTGATCTTTTACCTTTACCCCCCGCATTCACAGTCTTTACGTTTTACTGTAATTTATGGCCTGATCGTGCGACACGTTTGCCAAAATTTTCGATTTTCGAAAATTTCATTTTTACTATGATTTTACTCTGATCAGAAAAAAACAACAAACTCAGAATGTCCAGTGACAATTCATGAAAAAAAATGTTTCTGGGTTTTGTCTGCACATAATGCGAGGTAAATTTACCCTTAGGTCACTCTGATTCAGGACTGATTTATCGTTTTACCATTGGATTGTAATGAATCAGTACTGAAAGGCTCTGACACTCGGGTCCGGGTAATGTGTTGTCCTAGCAATTTAGCGATGAGTTTAACAACGTCAAGATTGCAAATTATTGCGATCTTGATGAGTCAGTTTGAGGCAGTAGAAAAACTGAAGAAAAACGGAAGTTGATTCGAAGAAAATGAACAACTTTTTGAATGAGAACCAGTCAGCACTAAATGCAATCAATTGTTTCATAATTTACAAACATGTGAAAACAAAAACACAAATACTCTTTTCAAAGGTGAACTTATCCAAGGTGATATATAAAGACTTATCCAGGAGG
>NC_134472.1:66160307-66203307 GCF_964194025.1 Convolutriloba macropyga
GGTTTCTCAGTTTCACGCTTTGTAAAATTTGTGTAAGATAAATATACGGGTAGACACCATGTTCCCAATGTAGACCATGAAGATACTTGGTGAGCCAATTAAATGCTCGCTGCTCAGCTGGAGGCAATGAATTGAATGAGCTAGGAGGAAGAAAAAGAATGCAATCTATATACTGTTCTGTACAAATTGCCAATTCCTTCACAATAAAATTTTGTTTTGAATAACGAAATGTTTCACAGTCAATAACAACTGCTCGCTCTCTCAACTTTCTAACAAATGAAAAGTGATAGGTTTGAACAATTTTGTATACCAACAAAAAGCAATTCCTGTAATATGCCCTGCAAAAGGGCTGTTAATGTCACATGGTAACATGTAAGCATAGCCCGGTCCTTGTTTGTAGTACTCTTGAATGTATCCGGCTGCATCATGTAGAATAGCATGCAGTCTCAATATTTTCGAATCTTTCAGAAAACGATCCATTGATGAATTATCTATTCCAATCAAACCTCCATAAGGTCGAAGTTTCATAGCAATGTCAAAATCAAAGTCTGTTGATCCGTTGAACAAGGAACACGCTGCTAAAAATTAGTTGCGTCTTACAGAGTTGTCAGGATAAATTTTTTGTAATGATAAATATGTTTTGTGAATGATTTCCAGGTCATTTGTTGTTATAACAGGTTTGGTAAACAACATTACACACCGTCTCTGAGCAATTGTTGTATTCGGTGAATTTCATTCCAATAGAAGTAAAAATAACCGTAGTATTGCCACCGGCCGCGTGCTTTTTGATAAATTGTTAAATGAAGCCTCGGAATATTTTTGGAAGTAAATTTCTTGTTGATACTTAGAACAGTCTTCCTCTCAACACCTAGTTCCGTGCAAATTGTTTTGAACTCGTAGTAGCAATCGTATCTTCTACCCTGAACAATTTCTGTATTTTCCAAGCAATGCTGACCAATAAAAACTCCGTCTGCTCCACGAAGACTCTGAACTAATTCAAATGTTAGTCGAAAAATTTCAACGCAGTAAAACTTCTCCATGCGAACTCGAACACATTCTGAAGAGAGTAAGCTGACTGTGCTTTTCCACCGGCTCAGTACAACCGTTTTTAAGTGAAAATTTCTGTCATGAAATAATTTAATTCTCAAAAATTGTTTTGAAGAGCTATCATCTTGTTTGATACACCAATCACCAATCTTTTTCAAACTACCTACAGCTTCAACAGCTTCAGACGGAGTCATTTTTTGAAATGAATGTTTTTTTCCACGGATTCAGTTTCTTTTTCAGAAAAAATTGAACTATATTAATGAGTAAGAAAACATGTCTGATACTAAAATGTTCTCACTCTACTGAAAACATTTGCTCAACAGAACAAAAAACTCTCCCTTAGTCTCTTGTTAGACTTTACCACCTCTCTGCGAATGTGGTAAGGCTGGAGACTGGGTGGGGGGTAATTGAAGATAGTGTTTCTACTATCTTCAATTACCCCTCACTCTGGGTCTCCACCCGGAAGATGTATGGAATCTCAGCTTAAGCCTAAAAAGCTACAAGCTGGAACCACGCATCTTCCTTGGGCAGTAACACACATCAGTCATCTGAACTCCAGGTGGAAGGTGTAATTGTTACTCTCCACTTTGAAAAAGCAAATTGCTTTTCAAAGAAATTAAACTTTTCATAAATGAATTAAATATATCTTCATTATATTTCTCCAATTAGTTCCCTGAACCGCTGAACCTGGGGGGGGGGGGGGGGGAAGCGCTCACGTTCAGAGCCGATTGTCTTTGAGATCTGGAAACCGGTGCTAAAAATATTACACAAAATTTTATCACTTCAAAATTCATCAATTTTTCAGATTTTCAATTTTTTAAAATTTTTTAAATGATGAGGCTCCCCTGGGCTGACGATGACAAACATTACATAACTGCTACTTCCCAACAACCCTCTTAATACAAAACATTCCCATCAAAAACATCAAGAATTCAAGAAAAATACCAAAATTGTGTATTACTGGGCAAGCAACGGGGGGGGACATTTGGGTGTTACTGTGTTCGCAACGGGGGGGGGGGGACACGAAAAATTTTTTCGAAAAGTTGATAGCTTTTGGCGTTCTCCACCGCTCTTGGAGAACGCCAAAAGCTATCAACTTTTCGAAAAAAAATTTCGTGTCCCCCCCCCCCCGTTGCGAACACAGTAACACCCAAATGTCCCCCCCCCCCGTTGCGTGCCCAGTAAGACACCTTACTACTTCCGTCTATTATTCACAAAACTTCAAACCTCAACTCCATGTAATATACAAAATTAAAAAATCTTTTTAGTTCCGTATTCTACGCTGGAGGGGTTTTTTAATAATACCACCCACAACTCTGTACGATGAATATATCGATCGGCCAAAGTTGTCTGAACAAAAAAAGCCAATTGAGTTTATAGTGCCTCCCCCTCAAGAGGGGTCGCAACAATAAATAATCACTGGTATCGAGGAGAAAACAATCAGAGAAAGGACGAAAATGATTTATTCGCGAAAAAAGTGGCTAAAGTACTAGCACTTGAATTTAAGAGTCCCATAATTATACCCAAATTGAGGCGCTCGCCCTGGTAACAAACTTCTACGCCTCTTCAACCTGTGATCATTAACGAGCTCTTTAAAATGAGTAGTCAATTGATAGCAAGATCTCCCGTCATGAACCAGGAATGCCGGTTGAATCACTCATGCCACGACTGAACGAATCCAAGTTCCGTTCTGTTCACTTTGGCGATGTGGCTAGAATTGTGTTGCTGTACAAATACGGAGGCTTATATACTGACTCAGGCTGCGTTTTAATTTGTGCTTTTTTTCAAAAATTTGTTTTTCCGAATTTGTGGTCAAGACTGTGATTCTGGAACAAATGAGGCTTTGATCAGACCCTGTGAGCTGGTTCAAATTTTTCAGCCCAAAAAGATGGTAGGGTGGTGCTTTAGTGTGAAATTACGTTTTATGAAACCCACTTCAAAACTCCTTTTACATCTTTTTGGGCTGCAGGAGGCTAGCAAAAGGTCAAAATGATGCAAGAATAGTGAGGGGGGGGGCTCATTTCAGAGGGTGGTGGTGGGGGGATGTACGAGTGGGAGAATAAATATCTATTACCCCCACACCCCTTACAAAATTTTAAAATTTTCCTGAATTATATTCGTCTTGTTATTTTTTTGTCTAGTTGATATGAGTAAAACAATAACAGATAATGAACTCATAGACCCAATAATCAACTCTACTGGAGGACTCTCAAACATTTTTTGTTCTTTAGAATTTTCGTTCTTTCAAACTTTTTGCTCTTGAGAATATTGAACAAACTGAATGAAAACGCAGCTTTCGTCCTAGACATATTCTTAGTTCGACCTCCAACATTCGGCAACAAATTTTTGACCAGAAACGGCAATTCGTACAACTTAAACAACGCCGTTTTCGCCTCACCCAAAAACAACTCCCACTTAAATTCGGTTATGAATTTCATCACGCGAAAATACGAACCCGACAGTTATTTTGGAATACTTCAAAATTATGGTCACAGAGTTTACAAACACTGTCGTAGGAATTGTGGATCGAGAAATTCAGATTTGAACGATAATTCCCGAAACGTGAAATGTTGTGATTTGAATATCATTGCTAGTCATTTAGGACAATGCGGGCGTGAATTTTCTCCCAAAAGGGTTGAAGAAACGGATTGCACGTTTTTTCATTACTCAAGATCGTACAGGTGTATTTCTAATGATAATTTTGATTCAAACGTACAAATTAGAACTTCAAAAGCAACTATTGCTCAATTGGCCAGAAAACATTGCCCAATAACGGCTAGTCAGTTCGAGTATTTTAAAATAACATGTGAAAACCTTCCTGCCTAAAGTTATCTCATAATCTGATAATTTAAAAAAATTCCTGATATATCTGCGAATAAAATGGATAAATGACAGTTTGCAAATATGTAGAAATTTTAGTACCACTGCCGGTAGTTTCCATTTTTTATTATTTGAGCACAGACAAAGGTAACGGAGACATAATCAAAACATGTGTGCGAAATTTTTTTGCAAAATGATGTTGTGAGAATAATCCCGAGGGAGACTTTTATATATATTCTCCGCTGAACAAAACGGCTTCACGCACTTTGTATGCATTTAATTTGGGTGTACTATATGTTAGGCGAAAACTCGATTAGGCGAAATGTAATTTTGTAGTCATCAGGTTTCTAGAGCTAACTAAATTTGTGAACTAGAGTTTTGCGGAAAATGCCCTAATACCGATTAAAACACTTAAAAGAGGTATTGCTACATCCGCTTGGTACTTTATTGTTGTCAAGTGACAATAACATTTCACAATTCACTTCGTAGAACGATAACTGACAACTACAATCAAAAGTTGACCAGAGTTTTCAACATTTTAACAATCTAATTCAAATCCAACTCCTTCATATTTCTGTGCGTTTTTTCAACGGTGGCTCTTAAAATTTTACAGTAATTGCTATTCATATATAATTTCAAACATTCACCGACATCTCGCTATTCATTTTTTTAAAACTCAAAATAAAAACATTGGCCATGATGACTTATGAGAGATGTACAAAAAGAGGACAGTAAGAGAGTACAGTAAGATAGATGGAAAATTTTGAAAATATGGTCAAATTTGCTTTTGATTTTAACAATTTTTGCATGAAATGAAGACTGTTAAGCTCACTTGACAATTGTTTTGTTGTTTCTGACTTTATTGGTTCTGAAATTTGATTGCTTATCAATGCTCTGTAATATAAAACAGATAGCAAAAACCGTTATTCCTGAGAAAAAAAATGATTTAAAAATTTTTTAATCCGTCGTCATATTACCGTGTCTTACTACAGTTGGCAATTCAATAAGACGGATTAACAAATTGCATTTTGTCAAACAAAAGGAGGTGTACGGCCAATCGCTTTGGGAGAAGTTCTCCGACGTCTCATAGCCAAATGTATTGGGCAAGAGGCCAGTTATGAGGCTGTTGAACTTTTTTCATCCAGGCAACTTGGTGTGGCAGTTAAATGCGGCGCCGAAAGCATTGTACACGCAACAAAATAAACCTTTCAAAAGTTATTGAACAACCAAAAAGCGGGCCTACTTCAAATCGACTTCAAAAATGTTTTCAATTCCATTACGAGAAGCAGTGTGTTAGATGCAGTGCGAAAATTCATTCCCTCTTTAGCCCCTTTCGCGTCTTTTTGCTGTTCTCAGCATAGCAAACTCTTTTTAAATGCAACTCATATTCAAAGTGAATCAGGAGTTAAACAAGGAGACCCGCTGGGTCCCCTACTTTTTTCTTTAGGACTTTGGCCCATTATCAAAGAACTCGACGATAAGTTACCAAATCTTATGCAGAATTCTTGGTACCTTGATGATGAAATTATAGCAAGTACGGAAGAGGAGCTATGTGAATCATTAGAAGTTTTAGCAACTCATGGCAACAAGTGTGGCCTTGAACTCAGAAGAGACAAGTGCGAGTTGTGGTCCACCTCGCGTTTTATTGCTGTTGATAGTAGGATAAAGAGAAACAGCCAATCAGGAATCGAAATCTTGGGCGCAGCAATCGGAACACCCACTTTTGTTGCGTCTTGTTTAGAAAAACGGGTTAAAAAACTCGATAAGGTGTTAGACAATCTAGGCTATATAGAGGACACTCAGTGCGCTCTTGGAATTTTGCGCAGATGTCTAAGTGCACCTAAGTTAGTGTATTCGTTGAGACGCAACACACCGTCCACTGAGAGTAAAACAATACTTGAAAAATTTGACCATCTCCAACGAACAACTTTTGAAAACATATTGGGTTCTGTAATCAGCGATAATTCATGGGAGCAAGCATGCCTGCCAATAAGCAAAACAGGAGCTGGAGTTCGACGTTCTCTGAAACAACTCAAAGCAGCTTATGTTGGTTCCTTATGCCAGTCAGCAAACATAGTAGAACAAATTACTGGTGTGAACCCAACTCACGAAGTTAGTTTCACAGACCTAGTGGAGGAGTTTAGCGCTTTGGGGATTCCTCATTTGACGCAAGAGAAAATTCAAGAACAATTTGACAATACGGCTCTAAGCGACCTTCTTGAAGGTCAAACCTCCACCAGAGAAAAAACCAGACTGTTATCTGTTTCCCTCTCTCAATCAGGAGCTCGGTTGACGGCAGCACCTATCCCTGCTCTTGGCCTACACCTTCAACCTAACGAATTCCGAGGTGCTCTGAAATACCGTTTAGGAGTTCCACTCTATGATTCGGACAGGACATGTCCATATTATAAGTCAGCTATTTTGGACATATTTGGAGATCATGCCGTTTCATGTCACGGTCGTGGCGATATTATCTCTCGCATGACAGAGTACGTGACACAATAATGACTGCATGTTCGTCGGCCAATCTTTCCCCTCTATGTGAGCAAAAACATCTGCCGGAAAATAATTCAAGACCAGGGGACGTGTATTGGCCCAGTTTTATAGCAGGACAACCCGCAGCCTTAGACGTCACCATTACGTCCCCACTGCAAGCCAGCCTTATCTCAGATGCGGCGAGGACATGTGGTTTTGCTCTAACCCTAGCAGAAGACAGAAAGATTGGGCATTACTACCAGAAGTGCAGCGATATGGGTATTCACTTCATACCTTTGGCGTTAGAAACTTTTGGCGGACTATCCGAAACAACAAGGAAAACATTGAAAATAATAGCTCTTTTTTCTGATAACAGAGGTTTCCAGCCCTCAGGCCTATCAGTAGCCTTCAGTCGCCTCGCTCAAGCGGTATCAATAAGTGCCATGCGTGGCTCAGCTACAATGCTGATTGCAAGAGATTCGCGACTATGAGCCAGAAATGATGGGGACCGTCGCATCCAATTGTGCCGCTATGCCCAATCAGATGATCAAGAAAATCCGGTTCAAGAATTCACTAACCTCAAGTGATATTGGACTCACTTCATGAGAGGGGAGGCCTTCTGTGTTTAAATGTCACCCAATGAGTGGGGACTTCAGATAATTTTACTAGTTTTTGTCCTCATACATCAGCAGAGAAACTTCGAAATCACCGAAGGAAACGAGTTTTCTCAAAGACATCTAATTGAAAGTAGAGCTGCATTCACAATTTGTTAAATCCTTCAATCACGAGTTTATATTCTTACCTGACCAAAGTGGGGAGAATATAAACGAACATTTCACGAGTGCACATTTGAAATAGACAGTTGAATTTAGAATTATTGAACTGCTGATCTGTTGAATTAATTACCATAGTTATGATAACCAAGTTAATTATAATTCAAATATATGTGTTAAAAAAAATTCTTAAAACGCATGAAGTTCAAAGAGTTGCTTAAAATGACGCTAGAATCGCAAAAAAATATGAAAAAAAAAACATACACTATCACTAAAACAAGTATATCACCGAATTGTCATGAAAAAGGTGGTACCCTTACTTGTGTCTCAAAGACATTCAGTGCTGAACCAACATATATCAATAGTAATGCCCAAATTCAGTTCTAGCAAAAGAAGACGAGCCTAAAGTCAAGACTAGCCACTGTTAATTCGGACATTAACAGAGTACTGGCCATCCAGAAAAAAAAAGAATTTCTTCAGACTGATTCAGCGCTGATTTGTTCTGTCATCAACCTCCGGATAGTCTGATTTTTACTATAACGACATAAAGAAGAGATGCCAGAGTACATAGATACGGTTTATTACAAATATCTATGGAAAAGCTAAAAAAAGTTCTGAATTTTCTCTATGGGTTATTGAATAGAGATTGCTTTATTTCCGATTGGCCAGGTTGATGAAATATCCATAATATAGATTTCTTTTTGATCAATTAATTACTTAGGCAGTTAAACCGTATCTTGAGTGCTACACGCCCAACTCGAAAATAAAAGTTAATATTGTAAGAGTCTTGCAAAACTTGACAATATCTTGTAATAATATTGTTAGAATTTCGTAAGGTTTAACGAGGTCTTGTAATAATATTATAAGAACCTTACAAGATCTTAACTGATTAACTTCTGTTTTCGACCCGGGTGTTGAGCCGCGTGTAGTCTGAGTCATCTAAAAATGTCAATTTTTCTGAATGAGTTAACCCTGTTAACCCCGTGAGTTGCCATCTAATGCTGGGACTCTTGTTCACTTTTAACTGGTTTCATAATTTTAAGTTTATTCTCTATCCAGTGTGCTGAATTCTGATTTCTAATCTCCAGTAATTTTATCGATTATTCCTCAAACTGAAAACGGCAACGAGTTTTTTAAAGAACTCTTATTACGCTAAAAGATTATATCTACTGTAAAAAAAATAGCCCCAATTTCAAGTACTGAACCATAGAACGATTTTTCCAATTTATTAGTGTCAGATATGGGAAAGTCTAATTTCAGGTGATAATATAACTTAGTACCGGAATTGATCACCAGAGGTCTAGGTCGATACGGATCAGCTCTAAAATGACTCTCACTTGTACGCTATAAAATCCTAACAATCGACAGAGTCAGAAGTTAAAATGCCAGTAGTTGCTCTATACATCGCCAGAATTAGACTTTCATTCACTATCGCCACTTTGAAACGTGAAAATTGCGTGTTTTAAGTAAGTGTATCGCTGACTTTGCAGAATGTGCTTCTTAAATCTGATTTCAGAATTCAAAATTAATTATTGTACCATTAGCTCTCATTTGCATCAAGCAGAGTCAGTTAACTTGTACTTATATATTAGACTTGGAATTATAATTAGAGGTTGAATGCAAAATTGGCGCTCGTTCGGTTAATAACTGGTAATAAAAACTGACAAAGGATTATTTGGCTAATTGCCGGACATCTTTCTCTGAATGTATGAATGTATTGCTTCGTTTTTATCTAAGAGGCAAGTTTAAGAATTGAAGTTCAATTAATTGCTGTTTTTGAGGGGGTTCTTGTATTTCTGTATTTTACCATAACAGGCCCTAGTGGTGAGCGGATTCAAATCTTGCAAGAATCTTGCAAGATAAGTATCCCTGCTAAAAATTAAAATTTTCTACTAAGGTTTTAGAGAACACTTTGAAGCAGATTACTGTTGATTAAGCGAAGTACAAAACCGAAATGAATACAAAAAATAATCCCTGATTCAAAATCTTGCGAGAATCTTGCAGGAATCTTGCAGGATCTTAAATTCAGGAAAAATTTTTTTCAGTGTTTTGGCAGCTAAAAGTAACTGAAAACCAAATGAATTGACTGTTACCAAAATTCCTATCAGGAAAATTGATTCTAATTGACTTTTTTCCTGAATAGTTTTTGAACGTGAAATCTTGCAAGAATCGTGCAAGTTTCTTGCACGATTTTGAATTCAAAAACACTTTTACGGAAAATAACTAGAAATATCTGGAGCCATCCGAAATCTTTTTCTAACATCAAATTACTCAATAAATGACAAATTTAGTTTAATTGTCTTGTAAAAAGTTCCTCTCTTAGTTGTTCTTGTTCGCTTTTTGCAATTTTCAATTTACAACGTTGTTTTTTAAAATCGGAAATTTTAGTCATTCAAACTTAACAAAATTGAGCGTAGAAATTCAGTTACATATGTGGGTTATAATTCAAAACAATCGTTGGTATTTGTCTAGAGAAAAGTTCCTTTTTTAGTTGTTCTTGTTCGCTTTTTCCGAGTCTTTTAATGGTTTTTTTTGGATTTGGATCTTTTTTATTTTTTAACTCCAATAATTCCAGTCCCTAGCCCGTGATGTAAAAAGGAGGAGGGAGAAACAACCCAAATAGTTCTCGAAATGCTCAAAAAGTCAGTTTTTTTAATATGACTTGAGTTCTTACTCCGACAGATATTAATCTTGTTAACTTTGTATTTTTGGATAGCTGTGTGGGTTGGTTTTCACCGTACCTTAAAAGTAACCCTAAAACTTTATTTGTAAGTCCGCCACTGCCAGTCCCAACTCCGGAATTGAAAAGGAGGGAAAACAACCCAAATCATACTGGAAATCGCTCAGAAAAGTCAGTTTTAACTTGACTTGAGAAATTTGTCCGACACAATATTACCAATTTCATGCTTAACATAGACATTTTTAGCTCGTCTGCCATTGTAATCCAGCAAGGTAACCAAAACAGATTTCGAAATCTAACAAGAACCATGCAAGAAGAATTCAACTCTTGCAAGAATCTTGTATGATAAATGGAAGAAATATGCATTATCAATAGTAATGCCCAAATTCAGTTCTAGCAAAAGAAGACGAGCCTAAAGCCACGACTAGCCACTGTTAATTCGGACATTAGCAGAGTACTGGCCATCCAGAAAAAAAAAGAATTTCTTCAGACTGATTCAGCGCTGATTTGCTCTATCATCAACCTCCGGATAGTCTGATTTCTACTATAACAACATAAAGAATAGATGCCAGAGTACATAGATACGGTTTATTACAAATATCTATGGAAAGGCTAAAAAGGTTTTGAATTTTCTCTATGGGTTATTGAGTAGAGATTGCTTTATTTCCGATTGACCAGGTTGATGAAATATCCATAATAAAGATTTCTATTTGATCAATTACATAGGCAGTTATATCGTATCTTGAGTGCTACACACCCAACTCGAAAACAAAAATTAATATTGTAAGAGTCTTGCAAAACCTGACAATATCTTGTAATAATATTGTTAGAATCTTGTACGGTTTAACAAGGGTTTGTAATAATATTATAAGAACCTTACAAGATTTTAACTAATTAACTTCTGTTTTTGACCCGGGTGTTGAGCCCCGTGTAGTCTGAGTCATCTCAAAGTGTCAATTTATCTGAATGAATTAACCCTGTTAGCCCCGTGAGTTTCCATCTAATGCTGGGACTCTTCTGATTTCTAACCTCCAGTAATTTTTATCGATTATTCCTCAAAATGAAAACAGCAACTAGTTTTTTAAAGAGCTCTGATTACGCTAAAGGAATATATTATCTACTGCAAAAAGATATAACCCCAATTTCAAGTACTGAACCATAGAACGATTTTTCCAATTTATTAGTGTCAGATATGTGAAATTCTAATTTCAGGTGATAATATGATTCAGCGCAGGAATTGATCACCAGAGGTATAGGTCGATACGGATCAGCTCTAAAATGACTCTCACTTGTACTTTATAAAATGCTAAAAGTCGACAGTGCCAGAAGTTAAAATGTCAGAAGTTGCTATATACATCGCCAGAAGCTGACTTTCATTGACTATCGCCACTTTGAAACGTGCAAATTGCGTGTTTTAAGTAATTGTATTGCTGACTTTGCAGAATATGCTTCTTGATTCTTTCTTCATAATTCAAAATTAATTATTGGTCCGACCCCACTTGTGGGGGAGAAACTATATACTCAAATGGGTTTTTTTTGTTCAGTCAATTTTGGCCGATCGATATATTCATCGTAGAGAAATGTGAGTGGTATCACTAAAAAGCTGTTCCAGCGTAGAAATCATAATAAAAAAGATTTTTTTGAAATTCGTTGTTTTCGAGGAGTTATCGAGGATTGAAGTTTTGTGTGAACACGGGATATTTGCATGATTTTGTTCACTTTTAGTGTAAATTCAGTGCAAATTTAGATCTGTTCTATTAAAAAATATTAATTCAAAAATAAATATCACGCTACAATATGCAACAAATTTTCTGTTACTAATAAACGAAGGACGATGAAAAGGCTAGTTGTGGTCTGATAACAAAGCTCACTCAAGATCAAGAAAAATTTGAAATCAATTCAAGTGCTGTTTTTTCAGAAAAATTTTCCTATCTTTTTTGTTTTTTCAGTCACTCTGAGACTAGTCTTTTTTGCATATCGAAGTTCTGTTAATGACAAAAATCATTTACAGTCAAATGATGCCCAATGATGAAAAGTTCGTTTTCAAGGAATCGCTCGTTTTTTTTTCGTTTCGCTTCGACTATGAGTTTTTGTAATTTTAATCAAAGTTTTGACTTTCATTTTTAGCTTTTACAAATTTTTTGGAGTCCTATGGGATAGACTCATCAACTAAACGTGCAATTAGTTTCGTAATGAGCATTAGGTGAACAAATTTAGTACTTTAAATGGACAACTAATGGCTGTTAAGACTTTGAAAATAAATTTTCGAAAATTTTTTTTCAACATAAACTAATCATAAACCTATCTTCGTTATTTGTAAGTCAGTCTCTGTTATTACAGTACCCCCTTCCTTCCTAATGCAACCAAAATAATCTGGTTAATAGTATTATCTTCTAACTATTTGTCATTTGACTCCAATGCCACAAGACTCTACAAATTTTTCAAATTTTTAGATGTTTTCGTATTATTGGTTCTTTTTGAATTCTTATCACATTAAATTAAAACTGTTAGCTCAAACTGGTTTAACAAAGACGTTCAATGGATCATACATAAAGTTTGCAAAAAAAACGTATGGTTTAATTGGCTTCGAAACTTTCCTCTCGCACATTTCTACTGATTTTTTTTGTTTTTGCCTATAAATATATTGTTGTTTTCTTAGTCAGAAGATTTATTGTGATGTTTTTATTGATTACGTATGCTTGACCATCATTTTTGATGTCCTATCGAGGGGTAATTGAGCGTTTTTTTTGACATCCGTTGAAAGCTATTGATTTTAATGACTGTCAAGACTTTAAAAATATTTTTTCAAAATTTTTTTTGAACATTAACCAATCGTAAACTTATATTTTTGAACTGTAAGTCAGTCTCAGTAATGTCAGCTCTCTTTTCTTTTCTACTTCAGCCAAAATTTAGCGGTTTTAATCTTCTATCTATTGGTTTTATGACTTCCATGCACGAGTTTTTATACTTTTTTTTTTTAAATTTTTGTTTATATTTTTTTCGTAATTCTGGTTCCTTTTGAAATCTTATCACATTATCCTAATATTGATAGCTCCCGTGGTCTTAGAGAAGACGGTCAGTGGATCACAGATAATGTTTTCAGAGAAAAGCTTATGGTTTTAATGGCCCATACACTTTCTTCTCGCACTTTTCTCTTGAATTTTTGAATTTTGACAGTATTTGTTGTTGTTTTCAATGTCAGTGATTTGTTGTAATGTCTTATTCATGACTTTTGGATGACAAACATCGTTGTCGTTCTATCGAGGCATAGTCTAGCGTATTTATTGGCTTCCGTTGAATTCTATTGAATTTAATGGCGTTGATACTACGCGGTTTCTCAAAAATTTCCTGGTTTTAATGTATTTGTTCGTATTTGTTGATTTTTTGAAGTCATTTTGTCAAAAAAGAAGAAACTTATTGCTTTTAAGGAATTATTTGAATTTGGAAACATTTTTACTGAATTTTTCAGTTTTTTAATGGCTTATCACTCGACACTTTTCTCGCTCATTCTTTTTTCAGTTTGCTGTTTTGCCTGTTTTTTGTTCTTTATGTAGCCGAAAAATGCTGACCTATCTCATAAGCATGTAATTAAACCTTGTGTTACTCGAAGCAGTCAGTTTATAGTGAATAGTCATAAAATTCTTCATATTATTTTTTTTCAATAATTTTTAAATTTTTTTTAGATTTGCTGTTCTTTTCGTCAGCTCGTAATTTATTCTCATCATCGAGAGGTCCCATACATGTCCTTGTGTTATAAAATATAACATGTTTTTTTTGTATTGTGATGTAACTCTTGTTTTGTATGTAGGACAATATGCGTTTTTATAAAAAGTTATGTGAGTGGTGTATTTGTTTCTTTTTCTCCTCCTCTAGCGCATTCGCGTAATAACAGATAAAAATTATTTTCAAATGTGGCCCAATTGAACTTTTTTCAGTAAAATTTTAGCTGAATTAGTATAAACAAAAACTGAATTAAAAATACATACTATGCAGATAATATCTAATGATTTTAATGGCTTCAATAATTTGTGTTTTCGCAAACTGTTTGTAATTTTTTTTACTTTTTCTGTATCTTTAGCTTTAGTCGGTTTCCATGGCTTAGTCTTACCAAAGGCAGGTCCCAATGGTTTCATAATGACCTTTACTAATTTTGACCAGAATTAGTTTGTTATAAGCTAATGATTTTCAAGACTTTTGAAATTATTTGGTTTAAAAAATGTTGATCGATTTTTGAATTTTGCCTCTTTATTTCTTCTTTTTGTCGACTTGTTACCGAGTCTCATTATGGAAAGTTTTCATCTGCTGTATAGCTAGGAAATAGTAACTTTGTGGTTAAGGTTTTATCTGATTGCATTTTGACGTTGTTACTAGGTGCTTCTAAGTTTAGATAATAAGTTTTTGCCTTGAAATTTTTGTTTTTGCTTATTTTGTTGTATGTTTTTTTACTCGTAGTCTTTTTAATGGCAAAACTCGTGAGTGTTGTAATGGGGCATGGCATTATGTAATTCAATAAGTAGTTGGGTTTTATAAAGATTTTTTTATATCAACCTGTTTTTGTTATCTCTTCATTTGGTTGACAATAAGTCAAAATTGTAGAAGAGCTCGGGTCGGAAGATCATGTGCGAACGCACATTAACGAGCCTCCTTGTTGTACCATTAGTTCTCAGTTGCATCAAGAAGAGTCAATTAACTTGTACTTATATATTAGACTTGGAATTATAATTAGGGGTTGAATGCAAATCTGGAGCTAGTTTGGTTAGGGGCTGGTAATAAAAACTGACAAAGGATTATTTGGTTCACTGCCGGACATCTTTCTTTGAATGTATGAATGTATTGCTTCATTTTTATCTAAGAGGCAAGTTTAAGAATTGAATTTCAATTAATTGCTGTTTTTTGAGGGGGTTCTTATATTTCTGTATTTTACCATAACAGGCCCTAGTAGTGAGCGGATTCAAATCTTGCAAGAATCTTGCAAGGTAAGTATCCCTGCTAAAAATTAAACTTTTCAACTAATGTTTTAGAGAACACTTTGAAGCAGATACTGCTGATTAAGCGAAGTACAAAACCGAAATGAATAAAAAAAATATCCCTTACTCAAAAAAATCTTGCGAGAATCTTGCAGGAATCTTGCAGGTTCTTAAATTCGGGAAAAAAATTTTCAGTTTTTTTGGCAGCTAAAAGTAACTGAAAACCAAATGAATTGACTGTTGCCAAAATTCTGATCAGCAAAAATTTTTCTAATTGACTTTTTTCCTGAATAGTTTTTGAATGTGAAATCTTGCAAGCATCGAAAGTTTCTTGCAAGGTTTTGAATTCAAAAACACTTTTCCGACAAATAACTAGAAATATCTGGAGCCATCCGAATTCTTTTTCTAACATCAAATTACTCAATAAATGACAATGTTAGTTTAATTGTCTTGTAAAAAGTTCCTCTCTTAGTTGTTCTTGTTCGCTTTTTGCAATTTAAAACGTTGTTTTTTAAAATCGGAAATTTTAGTCGTTCAAGCTTAACAAAATTGAGCGTAGCAATTCAGTTACATAGGTGGTTTTTAATTCAAAACAATCGTTGGTATTTGTCCAGAAAAAATTCCTTTTTTAGTTGTTCTTGTTCGCTTTTTTCCGAGTTTTTTTAATGTTTTTTTTTGGATTTGGATGTTTTTTATTTTTTAACTCCGCCAATGCCAGTCCCTAGCCCGTGATGTAAAAAGAGGAGGGATAAAAACAACCCAGATAATTTTCGAAATGCTCAAAAAATCACAGTTTTTTTTAATATGACTTGAGTTCTTATACCGACAGATTTTTATCTTGTTAACTTTGTATTTTTGGGTAGCTGTGTGGGTTGGTTTTCACCGTACCTTAAAAGTAACCCTAACACTTTATTCGTAAGTCTGCCACTGCCGGTCCCAAGTCCGGGATTGAAAAGGAGGGAAAACAACCCAAATCATACTGGAAATCGCTCAAAAAAGTCAGTTTTAACATGACTTGAGTAATTTTTCCGACACAATATTACCAATTTCATGCTTAACATAGACCTTTTTAGCTCGTCTGCCATTGTAATCCAGCAAGGTAACCAACAAAGATTTCAAAATCTAACAAAAACCATGCAAGAAGAATTCAATTCTTGCAAGAATCTTGCAAGATAAATGGAAAAAATATGCATTATCTTGCAAGATTTCTTGCAAGTTTTTTTGCAAGATTTTGAATTCTTTGATCACTAGGAGAACATGACCTTGGGCCCTAGAAACGCGCCGAGCTTCGAGAATAATAGTGAAATTGAACAATTGCAAAAGTTACAATTCAAGTATTAATTTAATAAACTTTGTTTATTTCTTTTTATATATCAACCATGAATTAAACATGCTAGTTTATCACCTAAATATGGCTAAAATCTTTGTTCTTATTCTGGGTCTGGATATTGGAATGCTCTTTTCATGTTTCATTCTGAAAATTTCTGACTTTAATTAGCTCTAAACAATTCCTATGGCCCTGTAGTGATTGAAGTCTTGAACTGTGACATCACAAAATGCGTCATCTTTCTTCATTTTTTCTCGGGCTATTCTTGTGTCTCATGGCTTGCAAAATTCAGAAACATTTTCTGCACGACGTTGCAAATTTTCTTTCGTTTGTCTCTTCTTTTAATTCTTGAGCGCTGAAAGAATCTGATGTTATATTGATGATAAATTTAGGCTAAATAACCACAAAATATGCCAAGAAATTGCTGATCAAACCCTACATACATGCGACCCAATTGTTTCTACACTATTTGACCCTGGCATCAGAGTGAGAACTGAACAATGTTATTTTATCGAGTCATTTTGAGGTCATAAACCCCCATAAAAAACCACACAATTTTAGATAGGAAATAAAACCCCACTTGACTTTTAAACTTTTAACGAGCTGCGCATTTACCAAATTTGGCCATAGCCATGCCTAAGTGGCCTGTGGGACTTGGTATAAAACTATCACAACCAAACAAATTATCACGACCAAAATTCAATTTTAAAACGTTTTTTTTCCGTGGGGGTTGATATCCTAGACCCGATAAGTTAACATTGGTTACTTTTCATTCCTATGTCTTCTTTTGAATGTTAGAGGGCATTAAAAATCAGTAATAGCAATTATCAGATTCAGCGATTGCACAAATATTGGTGAATTATATAAACTGACCTGTCAATTGGTGGACATCTGTTGCATAATTGTTGCGTCACAATTGATCGTTATGTGTACAATTACATAATCGGAGCAATATTCAATCTCTGATCAATGATCACAACTTCTCTCGCCGAAATGGGTCGAGTCTCGGCAGTGACCTACCATAGGCACAGACACTACACCCACCGCTCGTACTTGAGCCCGTTGCTGGGGTTTTCGCCCAATAGTAACTAGACTTGGAAGAGTAGGATGATTTTTTATGATAATAGTTATAACTTCCTATTATGCATTGCATAAACACAAATACACACAGATAAATTGTGCTCAACTTCATTTTTCAGAGTTGTATTATGGCTGATAACGGCAAAAGTAAGTTAGCACTTACGTAAAAATTAATCAAGTAAATGACCTCTTATGGACGTGAAATGGTGACAGATTCAGGCAATTGCTGAGGATATGGTTGTAAATTTAACCCTTATAAGTACCTGTTGGCCTACACCGACGACTTGGGAAGCATGGTCAAGAGCCATCAATGAACACTCATTAGCCATTTTTTTTCCTTGAAAAACTATAATTTCCACCGTTTTCGACAAGTATTTGAGAATACGGTGTCCATTTGACTTTTGTACTTCCCCGAAAACCATTTATGGGCACAAATATTAGAAAAAGAGACATACTCTATTTCTCTCCCTGATTACATACAATGGGTTATCTTCAATTGTTACATGTAATAAATTAAAACATGTAAACATGTCTAAAATTGGCTTTTATTTTGGAAAACCTAATACAATTCGAAATTACTTTTGCCGCTGAGTTTTCTCAATTGAGCTGATGGTCGACTGTACACTAGCTTGCTCTTTAAAATAAAATGATAGATTTTCAGAGAAGCACATAGACATGAATCGAAGAAACGGCGGGCAGCCCAAAAAATGCGAAAAGTCAACGGAAAGATCATGAGAATGATCTCTCTGTTTAAACTTCTGGTGAGTTTTGATCTCAAAATGACATATACTCCTGTCAATTTGAGGAATTTGTTACCCAAAAGGATCTTGTTAACCAAAAAAAGGAACTGGATACCCAAAAGTCGAACCACAAAGCACGAAAAGAGAATAACTGTAGCTCCATACCCATATTTTTGAGATAAATAGATGAATGAATTTATGAATTTTTTTCTGAAAAAATAGATGGCTACAGAAGAGGGCTACTCGCTATAATTTTCAGTAGGACGGTATCACACGGATAATAAATTACAGTTGGTATTACTTCGAAAAATTTCTCAAAATCGTCAAAAAGATTTTAAAATATACTTAGCAAAAAATACGGGAAGTTATCAAGAAATTCATTGACCAACGGAAATAGGATTACAGCGATTTGATGAATCTTGATTTATCTATTTGTCAATGTGTTTTTTCACTTGAGTTTATTGTCAAAAGCCTTGAAGTCAGATCAATTTCAAACAAAAAACAAATAAAACAATAAAATTTCTATACATTACTTACCTGTGCCACGCAAACGTATACAAACTGAGATAGATATTATAAAAATGGTTGAAAAACCTGAACCGGTTTGAAACCCGAAAATGTTCTAAGGGTCAGTACGTTTCGTTAATTTTTCGTGTTCTAGCAAAATTTTTCGTGTTCTAGCAAAGTTAAAATTGGTGATCACTCTGCAAAATCAAAGTTGTGGTACACGGGAACCAAAACTAATATTATTCCTAATCATTTCGTTGCTAATTTCGTTTCCATTTACGGTTGTATCTCAAGTTTCCTTCTATTTCTAATTTGTTTCTGTCAACGATGCTCCTACTTATATGTTGTGCATTCCTTACACCTTCCTTTTTTAAAATTTTTCGTACAACTGATCACTCCGCGTTAAAAACATATTGAAAATGTTCATACAATATATTTCTGTCATTTAATCTTCAGGAGCTGCTAATTTATAGAGTCCAGTCAGAACTCTCTTTGCAATCAGTTGTCTTTTGATCTTATAAATCACGTTTTCCAATCGATAAGAGGGTACAGCCCTCTAATAAATCAGCCTAATCGCCTTGCGACTAGCAACAACTCTTTTCAAAATTTGCGAAAACTCGATTGGTTTTCAACAGTGATGATTCGCAGAGCGAATCAGGCCTATATTTTTTTATAGGCCTGATTCGCTCTGCGAATCATCACTGTTGAAAACCAATCGAGTTTTCGCAAATTTAAACAAACTGATTTGCTCCGCGATTCGGCTCTTCATTCTAAGTCAATCACTGCACCCCGCGAATCACTAAAATTTCGTGACGTACAGCAAGCCTGTACGATATGGCGCTGTCATCAGGACCAATAAAAAGCTCACTGGCAATTGATCCTTTTTGAGAGAAAGCCTCGTCAGAACCGCCGCTACGTTGAAAAAAGTGGTGGACACACGAGAAGCTCGCGATAGTGACCCATGAAGGCATGAATTGAGATGTACTTCTCAATCCAAAACCGATCACAGTAACTGTGCCACACAACCATCTGACGAGCAACCGATCCGACCGAGGCAACGGAATGAGAAAAAAAGTCTCAAAACGTGCAACTCAAATGCTCGTGGGAGTTGATTTTCCAGATTATAACAGACGCAGGAATACTTTGTTTTAATCAACCATGGGACCTTTGTGACCAAAAAACGTTTTTTACTGAATCTGAGCATTGGCACTGACCATCAAGGAAGCAGAATTCGTTGGATCCCCGCAATATTACCATTAACAGGTATCTATTACTTTCGCAAAAAGAGAAAAAAGGAAAGTGTAGAGCTTTTTTTCAGAAAACTTCAAGAAATAGCAGAAAATTGATGCTTTGGAGACTGTGAGGAGACAATAGTTCGGAACATATTAATCACAAACATGTCAGATATCGAAATACAATCCACTTGCTCCCCGAAACAACAGAACCAAGCAAATCACTCCAAACAGCAATAAATATAGAAATGGTAGTACTGAACCAAATGAGATTAAACAGCACAGTTATTGCCCCTCGAATCGACAACAACAGACGAATACCAATTTTACCTGGCGAAATCAACCAAATCAATGCCTCAATTTTTGACACGCTGGGCAGCCAAATCACAAACAAAATTGCATTGATTTAGGGAGAAAGTGCAACAACTGCAGCGTAATGAATCACATTGCAAAAATGTTCAGAAAACCAAAAGAAATGAATTCAACCCGAAACGTAAAAGAATTTGTAAATATCAAAGATGACAACAAAAATGACCAAGAAATAGAGACTAATGCTGAAAACTACAACACCGAATAAAATTTCGACTAAATTTGTCAGATAACAATTATGAGGCAATGACCTCAAACGAAAACACAGACAAAAAGCACCGCAAAACATAAAAATAATGATCGGAAATAACCAGGTAACACGACTGCTCAACTCAGGAAGTGTATGCTCAACAGTTAAAAACGACTCGGACTGTTTCGATCATCTGAAAGGTTCGATCATAGATGACTGCAAAGAGGCAAGATGGGTAACGGAAAAGAGATGAAATATAAAGAACTTTTCTGACAGGCCTATAAGGGTCCTCGGAACACTAATAGCACCAGTCGAATTTAACAATTGGACTACTAAAAACGTTAACTTCGTGATTGTAGTGAATGGACTACGACCACAGATTGATCGAGATTTGTTTGAAACATTCGGAATATACATCAAACAACAACAAGCCACTAACAGAATAGTATATTGCATCAACACACCATATACAATACAACCACGAAAAGCTGATGAACTTCCTCGACTGATCAGCAGAATTGGTGAGTCAAAGAACATCACTTAAAATCACAGTTTCAAAAAATTATCAAGCTTGTCATCAAAAAGGCAAACAATAACTCGACGACAAAGTTTAACAGGAAATAAAAACGTTATTAGATCAGGAACATTTTGAACAAATTGATTCGTGTCCAGAAAAATTTCATTTCATTAATTGTCGTAACAGTAGAAAAAGGACGGCTTCTTTAAACTAGTAATTGATTTGAAAGTTGTGAAAAAATCATTTCATGAAAAAATACCAAATTCCCAATTTTGATGGTCTAATCCAAATAATTTCCCAAAGTTTAAGCGTAAACGCGGAGTGATTTTAAGTAGATTTGAAGTACGCGTATAGTCAGCTGAATCTGGATCCTGAAACGACACGCCACTGCAACTTTGAAATTTAAGTGGCGCTATAACTGGCACGTACCGCTTCAAAACATGATTCTACGGACTCAGGGACATGCCTGCCGAAATTCAAAAAGCAATTGACACAACTCTAATAGGGTTAACAACAACATAGTATTTCTCGGAGGATGTACTCAGTGTGAGCTGCGAAACTTTAGAAGAGCACATGAAACTAGTAAGGAAATGTCTTAAAAATGTTGGACGACAAAAATTTGAGAATAAATTTACCGATATGCCATTTCACAAAAAACGACATTGAATGGCTCTTTACAATTAGACAAATAGCAGCATCAAGACTACTAGATTCAATAACAAGTGCAATTTTCTGGAAAAAAAAACTGAGATCTTCTCTCGGATTGATCCACCATTTAATTTAATTGACATCAAATTTAATAAAACTATGCCAAACACTCAGCATTATTGGAAAAATCAGAAAAATTTCATTATACTCAAAATCAAACGATACATTTTGAAGAATTAAAAACCAAAATTGCCCGAGCAACAGAAAGTGAAAAACTCAATCTTACTATAGAAATTAGATCAAAATGCGATGCTTCACAGCAGGGCCTAGGTGCTGCCTCAGAACAACTGGACCACGAAGGGTAAGAAATGACTGCTTTTATATGCTGTTTTTTAAATTCAGTCAAAAAATATATAGCGTGAATGAACTAGAACAATTTGCAGTCGTATTGGCTATAGAGCATTTCAAATACTATTTGTTTGGTCAAAATTAACAGTCACAACAGATCATCGCGCCCTACTTCCTATAATGAAAGAGTAGCGCTCTAATAAAAGATATAATAGTCGACTTAGACTCTGGGTCAATGGGTCAATGCCTTTCAGCTTTCAAAATGAGGATTTGCCGGGCACACGTATGGGAGTAGTTGAATATATTTCAATCGAAACAAATCGCATATCACCCAATTTTACTCAATATGACAATTAACTCAAAGTCGCAAGACTAGATAGCGCCACGAAATTCTTTCTACTAAAGAAATCTTAAAGTGAGCAAAACGCGCCGGAATTATAAGCAAACTGTCAATCACAAAACTCAATTGATCTAATTACCAATCATATCGCTCCGCTGAAAAAAAGATTCCATTGTCATTCAACAAAGAACAGCGCGAAAACAAATCCTTCAAATTTCTCAAAAAAAGCGGGTATTTCAACTAAATTATTGAACAAGTTCATTCCAACAATTTGAAAGCTACAAATCAGTTAGGAAAAACTGAAACATTTGAGCGAATTTACAATCTCTTCAATAAATTAATCGACATACACCGCAAGAGCAAACAACGAAATACGATAACACCTGTGCGCTTTGATGAAGAAGGTAATGCGCAGGCGCATCCTGCATGCCAATCACCAGACACCCCCACCACTGACGCCACACGCACACTAGAATCAATCACAAAAACTTCGGTGGAAATCTACGCGGATGCCTTGAGCAAAATTTTCGAAGAAAAATTGGCCAGTTTGACGACAAAAGTTGCTATACTTAAAGAGGTACGCCATTGCGTACCGACTGACGACGAAGATCGTTGCATACAAATCATTCCCTACATACAATCATTCTGCGCGACCTGCACGTGAATTCAGGTTGTCTTTGCATCGATGGCCGCATCGCGATACCACATGCAATAGAAGATGCTTACATCAAAGTTATCCGCAGCACTCACCCTGGATGCTGGAGTATGACTGAAATGGCCATCCACGTCTGGTCGCCATATATGGACCGGGATCTACTGTCCAAAACGTCAACACCCATAGCATGCAACAAAAATAGGTAATGATTGCAAACCTACTATCGCCTCAATTAAATGTAAGCCTATTAAACCGTGCAGCGAACGAAAAGACGAGATACAACTAAAGTTTGGCGGTCCAATCAAGAATGAAGGATCGATGAAATATATTTCTTAGCTTGTATATTCCCCTTCTATAAAATTCCCTCAGTGTAAGTATATGAACACGCTAACGCTAATAGTTTAAAAATGTTTCTATTATTTTTTTTCTGGTACTAGGCGTACGGTGACGCATTCAGTTGAGCCAAGCTCGATGCCAACAAGGCAAGCAACTGGGCAGTTTCAAGGAACAACATTGAATTGAAGTAATTGCGGCGCCAACCATTTATGACATGGCGATAGGTCTAGTGGAACGTCTAATCCAAACAATCAAACGTAGGCTCGGATGCATTAAAGAGGCAGCTAATTCTTAATTCAACGTAAAAGTTCAATAATTTTGATAATTCATCAGCTTCGTATCTGCAAACAGAATACTTTAAAACTCTCCCCTTTTGAAGCACGTTTCGAAAGACGCCCAAATACGCCGCTGAGCAATATAAACATCAAACCAAACATGTCTAAAATATCTTATCAAAACGTTTTTGGTAAATATTTAGAGCTAGACACCATTAATTAGAAAGATCTCTTACCGACAAACAATTGGGACATCCCGGACAGAAGCGACAACGAAATAGAGACATATAAGACCAACGCAATAAAAGATGAGAACGACAGGCAAATCAGATATCCGCAGGGCGAATCACGTCTCGTCAGAATTGAAGAACAGGGTAGGTGGACCCCCAGGACAGAAGAATTTGTCCAATTATTGCTCGCTTAAAAAATACCAGCACATAAACGGTCCAAGAAAGCCCTCCAAGGATTATATGTGGTGCAGCCCGGCTCAATGGTTGTAAGGAAGACGATTACACATTCGTAACATTGGAGCCAGGCATGATGAAAGTAATGGTTGGAAAGTCCGACCTGACAAAGTTTGGTACCATGGCCAAAAAAGACACTCCACTAAATATGTACGCCGAACGCAGGCCGAAACACGCATCAGAACTGCGACACAATATGGAGGGGGTCAAGAAGATAAGCCTCAGAATTTAACCAGGCGACACAAGTAAAATTTCGTCAGTAAAATCAAATGTATCACTTGCTCTTCGAATCCGCATGCCAGTAATGCCGCTCCCAACTCCATCAACACTATCGCCAAATTTCGCCCCCCACAAATAGCGGTTCCTAATAAAAACACTCTAATAGACAACAATCGGCCCCCATCGCACAATGCAGTACTTCTGCTTTTCAGCCAATTGCCCCCGAGTTCAACAGTAGTCGAGAATATTCAGTCACTCGCCGAGCAAAACCCGCCCAAGAAAGCCAATATGACATTGGTTTAATTACACCACAATTAACTCCGGTGGTGCAAACCTGCAGTTCGCCAAACACAAGCCCTCGAAAACTTATCGCCCTTGGAGCGGAGTCAATTCGACTTCGACAGTCGCTAAACTTAAATTTTAAAACTCAAAAAATGCAAACACATATGCTATTAGTAGATAAATAGCAGATAATTTATCCAATTTTTTTGCATCAAGCCTTCTTTATAAACGCAAAGCTTAATCAGCATAATTTAAATCATTAAAGTTTAATTTTCGTTCGTAAGGGGGAATATTTGGTACACAGGTAACAACACTCTCATTTTTCCTGTTAATTTCCTTGATAATGTCAATTCCGTTGGTAATCTGCATTTACGGTAGCAGTTAAATTTACCTTCTATATCCAAATTGTTTATGTCTACGGTGCTCCTACTTATAACTTGTTCATTCCTTATACCTTCCTTTCTGAAAACTGTCCATACATCTGTTCACTCCGCTTTATAAAAATTGTGAAATTGTTCACACGATTTATGTCGGTTATTTTATCGCAAGAAGCTGCTAATTTATAAAGTCCAGTCAGAATTCTCTTTGTAATCATTTGTAATTCAATCTTATATATCACGTTTTCCAATCGATGAGTGAATAAATACAACACTCCAATCAATCAGCCTAATCGCCTCGCAAGTAGCAAAAATTCATATCCAAACAATATTAAGCATGATTGGCTCCGCATTGAATCAGCACTGTTGAAATCTAATCGAGTACTCTCAAATCTCATAAACCTGATTCGCTCCGTGATTCAGCCCTTCATTCTAAATCAATCAATTCACCCCGCGAATCACTAAAATTTCGTTCCAGACAGCAAGAGTGTACAACAAAGGGACAAGAAATGCAAAAATTACGGACGTATATATCAAAATTGGAGCGTGTTGTTTTTTTAATCACATAATTTCCTCATATTAATAGAAGTGTGCAAAAAACATTGACATGACAAGTTTATACGCTCGCGCAACTTGTTCTTTTTTCAACGAATTGTAAGACGTTGCTGCGAATTTACTGAAAGGCATTAAAGCATTCTTTTATTTTCACTGGTTTTACATCTTTTTTCATGCTTTTCCAACACTACCTATCAGAATTAATTGTATATGTAAAGCGTTTATGAACCGTTTACACTCTTCAAAGCTTCTAATTATTTCATCATTGGTCCAATTTAATTCCCAATAGATTAAGCGCAAACTCCATGTGAAAGTTTTTTGGAGCTCTAAAAAGCCTTCTTGTTCAGATTGTGATCTGTCCTTGCTTGGACTACAATACCCCTAAGAAACACTTTATTTGTTGCAATTTATTGGAATAAGTTTTCGGTTATCGAAATGAGAGCATCTCTGGATCCATTTTAGCTGTTTTGCTTTCAAGGTAACATAAGTTTTTTTACTCGAAACTCAACCTGAAAATTGAATAGTGCGAAGAACTTAAACTCCAAAAACTGTTTACATAGGGATGCGAGACAAAACGAATCGCTCCCCCGCTACGTAAAAACTTTTTTAGACTGGAGATACTGTTTTATAAACTTTAACAGCCTTTAATTTTACTTTTTTTTCTTGACAGAGTTTAAAGCTTTTGCAATAGCATGATAATTTTTTTTTAAAATGCTTTAGATCTGTATTTGAGCGCAAAATGTTCTAAAAGGTCGACGCTAGTTGTATGTCTGGGCCTTATCTGTGTTATATAAAACATAACTCAGGGCAGAGAAAACCAGGAATTGCGTTTTTGCTCTGTCCAGAGGAAACCAGGAATTGCGTTTTTGCTCTGTCCAGAGGAACTCAAGTCTTTGCGCCATTCTGCAAATAAAGGTCCCCTGTCTTGGATAAAACAACCTAATCTTGGCCCTTCTCTGTCAAAAATTTGTCTCCGGGAAGTGTCTATGAATCAGGACTGACGGCCTTTGAGAGTTCGGTATAGTTTGGCACATCTGTGATCATTGTCTTCAACTTTTTTAATATAAGAAGTGTTTCAGTTTAACCTCCTGTCTGAGACCAACAAACACAGCAGTTACAAAATTAAATTTCGGCTGACAATTACTTGTACTATGGTCACGAAACCTGAAAGTTATTCGAACATAACCACGGCTTTATTAAACCATGCCGAATCTCAACACTGGCGAATCATGCTTAAGCTCACTTCTCTAATTGCCAGCAACCCATCATTTCAGCTGCCTGTATTCCTAAAAAGATGAAAGAGGGGGCGGCCGCAATGATAGCATAATCGAGCATTCCCACTGAAACCAGATGCTCACTAAATTTTTTCTGGCTGCTATTTCCACATCGTGGTACACAAATAGCGCCCCAATTCGAACACCATCAGTCTTGAAGCCCAAATCTCTTTCACCACGGTCAGAAATGCTGGTTGCCTCTAGGGCGACGGGTTATGAACAAATTGAGCCTTGCATATTAACCACTCACTGAAAAATCATGACAATTAAGACTTCGTTTGTATAACTTCAAAAGTCCCCTAATTTTTCCAAGACGAGTAAATTATTCAAGAACAATTTTCTCCACCTGTTTTGAGCAGCGGCTTACACTCTAAAAATCTCTCGTGTGAAATCACACGATTTTTTCTCGTGTGATGAAAAATCACACAATTTTTCGTGTGAAAGATGCGTCTCGTGTGATTTCACACGAGAAAATTTTCCTCGTGTGATGAAAAATTACACGATTTTTCGTGTGATTGAATGTATGAGGAAATGAAGCAATTTTTATAGAAAATTCAGATTTTTTCCTCGTCTTAATTTCCTTTAGAACAGACGGCTGAGCTATCCATGATAATTTCATGCTACATTGGGCTCTTTTTAGTGATTAAAGCCAAAGATAATACTTTAAATTGAAAAAGTTGGGTATAAAGTGCATTTTTTTCTTTGTTTTGTCATTTAAAATAAGAATCTGGTTATTTTGATGTACTATACGTGAAATCAATGGTGATTTCAATGGACTAAACACCCAACAAAAAGAGCCCAATAAAAAGATTTTAAAAATTCAATGCATAATGTGTTCAACGTAGATGTAGCGCACTCAAGAGTTATAGGTTCAAAGAGCTTCTTGCATAATGCAACCGCTGTGTGTCTTTTACTCATCCCAATATCTTTTAGAACACAAGAATGTTTTCTCAATTGGATTCTCATACTATTTTGGGCTTTTTTCAGTGATTAAAACCAAAGATAAAACTTTAAAATGAAAAAAATGTGGTAAAGTGGGCCACCTAAATTTATCCCGCAAAACATTTTTTCCAACGCTGATTTTGAGTGACTGCCAAGTATAATTTGTAGAAAATCTCATTTTTTAAATCAAAATCAGTGTTTGTTTGCGCAAAAAACTCATAGCTGGAGAATATAAGAGAATCTAACAAGTTACCGAGGAAACTGTTTTGTGAGGTTTGTACATTTTTTTCTTTGTTTTTGTCATTTAAAAAGACAGTCTGGTAAGCTCAAAGGACCATACGTTGTTTGTCAGGATTGGAAATTTTTGCGGTGGTTGATAAACACCCCAAAAAAGAACCCCATTAAAAAGGATTTAAAATTTTTATGGATATTGTGTTCAAAGTAGATATAGCGCACTCAAGAGTTATAGGCTCAAAGTGCTTCTTGAATATTGCAAACTCTGTGGGTCGTTGACTTGCTTCTCCTAAGTGAATTCGCACAAATGTACGGATAAATTGAATAAAATCATTTTTTGACAAGTTATAACATTGCTCATTTAAATGCGTGTGACCGTTTGTTTGCTTCTAGGGCCTATTTTTCCAGCCGTCGCATAAACTTGCAGATGGGATATCAGTTCCTCAATCGGGCATCTTCGAGCGCAAATTACGTAACATGCGCATGAAAGAGAAAGAGAATTTACCTCCCTCCGATGAGTCTAACGATGACATAGGTAATAAACATGATTTCCTTTGGTTTTAGTTGAGAAATCTCTTACTCCAAACTTCTTGGTTTTTAGTTGTGATATACAGCCAGCATAACGTTAGTAAAAGAAAGCACGCATCGGGCAGTCGGGTAGTGAAAACTGCTGACCTTTCAGAACTAAAGAGACTTTTCTCGAGGACCGATCAGTCCAGTGAAAATATACGTGCTTCGACGTTTTGTCAGAGGAAAGAATTACTCCAGAACACAAAAGAGGCCGTCGATATCACTGAGTACTGCTCGGTCATTGGACTGTCCTTTAATGATATGCTACACGTTGATTAATTTTCTTTAAAAAATAAATGGAGAGAAGGTTCTTTTTGTTTTTTGCCTAGGTTGACCTTGAGTATAAACGCTGGACGAAAAACGATCTTGAGAAACCATTCGAAATCCTCTTCAAAGAAGAGCGAGAAAAAATTTTGGCAGAGCAAGATGAGGAGCTTCCAGTTGAAGCTGAGGCCATCTTGCAAGGTATGAAAACTTTCAACCGATTCTTAGTCAGGGAAAGGCTGCTCCAAAGTTCCTAGTGTTTTTTTCTAGAAAACAATTCAACCGTCAAGGCATTACTTCTTCTGCTTCATCTTGTTCCCCAAAAGAGGAATGTTGGAAGCAGTCGTGTCAGTGACACGGAGTCGAGATGCAGAATGAAGTTGAATTTTATCAGCCAAACGACTGTAAGATAATTCTAGTTCATTAGATATCGGTTAAAAGATCTAAAGAGTTTTGTTTAGGACCAGGACAATATTGATGAGTTTGCGGGTAAATGGAATCTTTGTAATGGAGCCATTGTGCAAAGCTCTATCAAGGTATTTTATACAACGTTTATCTTTTACCTTTTGACACTTAATTGACATAACCAAAATCCTTTGTAGGCTTACGTTGTTTGCGGACGCGAGTTAGCAGAGCTCCCGACATTGATTGATGCAGTTGAGTTGAGTCACAAGTACTTCACTTGTCTCAACTTCAAGTACCCAAATTCAATATCTGTTATGTGGTCATACTTGGACAAGTATGTTTGGAAGAAGCCAGTTCCCAAAACAGTACCCGCAATGGAGGATTTCAATAGAAAGCTCAACCTTGTTTGGGCCAAAAAACGCCAACTTGAAATTTGAAGGGCCATAATATTGACCTTCAAGTTAAATACTCTGAAACTGCTGTGCTTTATTAGGTGGATAAATAACCAGGCCCTGAAAAATATTTGTTAAAGTTAAAACGCTGGATTTGCTGAAAAGGACGCTCAAGTTTTTGCAAAGACTGAAGAAGAAAAACTATCACTCCTAAGCTTTAGTCTGTCTTATTTATTCTTTTCTCTCACTTATTAATTAAGAATTCTACTAAATTTGTAATAATCGTTGCGTTTTCTTTTGACAAGCTTATTTGAGATGTCTTTCTCTTATGAATTTGACCTTGTAAATCAGTTTTTTTCCGTTCGCCATGATCTGTTCCCCTTCTCCTCCTAAACTGGTTGTAACACAGCTTCTGTTTTTCAGAGTAATGCAGATATTAGTAGCAGGGCCATAATAATGACCTGCAGATTTAGTGACGAGAACGTGCAAATGAAGATTGGAGATTGTCATTCTGCTACAGTTTCGATTGAGACAGAAACCTCATTTAAATGAATTTGACTTGTTTTTTGGGGTGAACCATATTAAACCATATATTTCCTTATCAGTGAACAGACTTGTTTGAACTTACTTTTGTATTACGTGTTAGTTTTCAATTAGTTCATCTTGTTCATGAAAAAAGATTTATAAAATGTAGATGTCTTCTATGGTGACTTATTTGCTGCTCGTAAACAGGGCCATAATAATGACCTGCAAGTTTTTAAAACATTTTCCTCGCCATGCGTATCTTCTCAGGTTGACACCAAAGATTACTGGTTCGCTCTGTTTTAGAAGTTTTGATATCTTGAGTGAAATAATCGGAAAATTTTTGCTTTCTGCTCAAAACGGGCCATAATATTGACCTTTTAATTGAAAAGCAATTTCCTTTAAAATGCCGGCGGCCTAAATTACAGCCAGAGTTGAGTCAACTGTCCATAATTACAAACTACTGGCGTCAATTGACTTTCGTCTGACTGAATCACTAATTGACAGAGATGGAGTAAGAAGTCACAAAGCTATTGCTGCAGAAAATGTGATCGATTTTTCCGACCAAGATAGCCTGTATCGTTTTCTTGAGGAGAGTTATACAACTTCCTTGCAATCTGTAGACTATAAACCATCTATTAATGAGTTCGTGAGTGATTCTGACCGCGGTTATTGTGGTTTCTCAGTAATTGCAAACAAAAACACAAAAAAAAAGTTGTGATTGTTTCTGGATTAGTAGGAAATGTTGGAAATTTGTCGGAAGCTTTAGAATTTGAGTTTGACTGTTCAACATTCGTTTGCCAATACACTCATCAAAATCGAATAATGCTGGGATTAATCTCTTTTGTTAATCATTCTTGTTGCCCCAATGTTGCCTTCAAAATACACAAATCAAAAATGGGAATAGTGCGTATGGTGACCCTTAGCGACGTGGCTCAAGGAGAAGAAATCTGCGTCAGTTACGGTGCAAAATACTTTTTGCATGGAGATATCAACACATGCCAGTGTCCACATTGCGATCTCCACGCTGCAAAGAAAAGTAGCTCCACAAAAAACAGCAGTCGTCCATTGGACTCTAATCGTGAGCAGGTTTCATTCTCTCAAGAGAAACAACCACTAATGTCAGACCAAGTCCACATAGATGACGGGAATTAAAAAAATCGAGTTTTGCCGCTCATGGAGCAATCAGGCGCTCTCGTAGAGGACATTTCTATCTCTCAAAATTCGAATGCATTGGCAAAGCAATCAACTGGGCGCCCACAACGTAGAATTGAGAACTACGAAACTTTCTGGGGGAATGAACAAAGCCAGGATTTTCCCTTAAATGTACAATTTGCGAAGAAAACATTGATGTGGCTGATATGATGTATCACATGAAGCTACATCATCGTTTCGAGGCGCAGATTCCCTGCCCTGTTTGTCAACACCTTTTTCGATTCTGTCAAAGCATTGTGCGTCATTTTGACAAACATTTGCTAGATATTCAAAACAAACTGATGATTTCTCAATCGGATTTTGTTTCCAGTGCTGTTTGGGATTCACAAGCTCTGTCAATTGCACCTTCTAGTCAAGAAAGTGTTTCTAGTGGGCTCCAAGATTCTCAACAAAGCTGGGAATCTTCTGACAGTGAAATTGATGCGGTGTTGGAACTTCAGAGTTCATCATTCCTCAATAAAAGACAGCCTTCGAATATAGCAGTACCCTCGGTATCAAACAAAAGGATCCTAAATGAAAAAAAAAAGAAAACACTAACGGAAAAACGGTCCACTCTGTGCAGACAAAATAATTGTTTTGTAATCACTAAAAGTTTGCAGCAGTTTTTGATGCTCCTTTCACTAGACCACAGTTTTGATAAAAACTTCTTCGGTCTTTTCTGTCCTCGTTTTTATTCCTCGCCTAAGTGCCTTCGGATACATATTGTCCGAAGTCATTCATCAGGAACAAAACAATCCGATGAGTTCTTGCAGGAGAACGAAAACTTCGTTTCAGAGTCAGAAACTCCCAATGAGACAGTGGAAATTTTTGAAAAACACCTTAAAATTATCCAAAAAATTGCCCGAGGTGAAGCGGGCGATGAAGTTCATTTACGTGTATTATCATCTTCCACAGTAACTTTAAGCAACACATTCAAGTTCCTTGATCAATTTGGGAGCTACTTCAACCTTTTGTTCGAGTCAATCTTTCAAATTCTTGAAAATTACCTAGCTGCTTCCTCTGAACTTTGCTCGGAAAATTGCGAGCTTCTATGTAGTGCTATTCACAACAGTAAATTTTGTACTATAAAAAATAGCAATGACCTCCAAAAATTTTTGCGGAAACAAAGCAACTATTTATCTGAAGAAGAAGTGGTTCTCGGCACGAGGCAGGAAACCAGACTCAAGTTTGGCCGCCCAAGGCAAGTCTCTGTAAAACAAGCCTGCTGTTTTGTCCCCATTTCAAACGTTTTGAAAAATATGCTCCTAAAAAGATACAAAGTGGTGGATCAGATTTTTAGTTACAACGAACTTTTGAGAAAAGTTACTGACCAAGGTCTTTTAATCGATATTCAGCAGGCCAAGTCGTTTGAAAACAATGGAACTCCATTTGATCTGCCTCTACCTGAAGGTGTGGAGATGACCCCTCACTCATTTAAGCTGAGCTTACAATTGTACTCAAATGATTTCGAAGCAGCTAACCCAATTGGGTCCCGCAGAACCATACCCAAAGTCACTTGTTTTTATTGGATTCTTAAAAATCTTCCTCCGTGTTTGACGCAGCAAGCGCGTGCAGTTAACGTTGCTGCGGTCTGTAACACCTTAGATCTGCAACGCTATGTTTACAAGATGATTCTTTCCAGAATCAGTAAAGATTTGGAGAGCTTAGAAGAACCATTCAATGTCGTAACTGATGAGGGTACAAAAATTACTATCACTGGAGCTCAATTCACTTTTGTAGCTGATAATGCTGAGTATCATTCGGCGCTAGGTTTTGTAAAAAGCTTCTCAAAATCGTTTTGCTGCGGAAGATGTCTGACAACTGTTGACGATTTCAATAAGCACTTTGACCAATCGAAATGTTTGTTGCGTAGTTTCAAAAGTTTCAAGAAAAACGTTGAAAAAGCTGAATTAAACCGCCAACCGTTAAAAGGTGTTCGAGCAAAGTCCCACCTAGAAACGAAGTACTTTAGTGCATACCGCAATTGGACAGCTGACATTCAACATGATTTATTTGAAGGTGAAACTCAATATACTTTGAAACTAGTGATTCACGACCTGATAGTCAGTCGCAAAGTTATCTCCATTGATATTCTTAATTATAGGCTGCAGTCTTTTGCCTACGGTCGAGAGATTGACGGCAAACCAACAGAAATTGACCTAAATAGTTAAAAAAAAATTCTGATATTGTCAGATTATCTAATCGCTGTGACTCATTTCTTTAAGTTCAGAGAAAAAAAGAACTAACAAATCAGCTTTTCCAATACACTTTAGTACTTGCGCAAAAGGTTTCTCATATTTTTTTACAGAACCTAAATTGGGGTGGTTGATTTATGCAGGCTCAAAGATTTGAAAGACCACAGTGTACGGGGCAAAACAGATCAAATCTTCACGCTCTATAGGTTCCTGCCTATTATTTTGTGCGACCTTATTCCACAACAAGATGAGCTCTGGCAATTTTTAATTCACTACTTTGATTTGGTCTCTCAACTTCTGTCCCCATCGTTCGTGGAAGCTGACCTAGTGATATTGTCATATGAAATTAGTAGCATTAATTGGTTTTGCATCCGAACACTTCTACGCTTTCTGAGTCTTTTTGTGTAATTTTTCTTGCTTGCTTTAAAAAGGCTATTGTGTTTTTAACAGGAAAGCACCTGCAAAAATTCAGAAAGCTGTTTCCTCACCAACCAGTAGTCTTCAAGCAGCATCGCCTAATCCATTAACCAACTGTTTTACAGCAATCCGGACCTTTCATCCACCAGTGTGTGCTAAACTATGAAAGAAAGCACCAGTTTTTTAAACGTCTCGCACATCAGGTGTGCAATTTTAAAAATATTTGCAAGACTATGGTCTACAGACGCCAATTGGAGCAATATGTGCACTAGTCGTCGTCAGATGATTCTCTGGCGACTGAATTTGGTCCTGGAAAATTGGTTCCCTGTGAGATTATTTTCTCGAAAGAAAATGTGAAAATTCTTGCAGAAAACTTTAACCTGGTTGAAAACGTTGTATACGAATGTAAGAGAGCAAAAACATTGGGAATATGGTTTAAAGTTTTTGATGTTATTATTATCAAATACAATCCTAGCACTGATATGTCAGTATTTTTGAAAATTGAAAAATTTTTGCGAGTGGCGAACCAATTGGTTTTTTTGGATATACACTTGAAATATTCAAATATTCAAATACTTCCAGAAGTTATCTGACAACCAAAACCTTGTAACCAAATTTGTTTCATACAATTCTCTGTTCGACTATCACTGCTATTCCATACATCGATGCTTCGATCAGAAATGTATTTATGGTCATATCGTTTTGCGAAATAAACTCCTCTTCAATAACTTCGCGAGCTTGCTAACAAATGCATAAAAACTTCCAAACTTCCTGTAACGAGCTATTGTTCTAGATAAAATTTGTTTGTAGATGCTGTTGTAATGTTATTTTGTCCAAAATTATTTTTTCCAAACAATTGTCTTGAAACTGAAGTTTTTTCTATTGTTGTTGGTGTCGCTTGATTGTAAAAATCTCCAGGATGGCTTGTCTTTCTAATCACGCGCTTCAGTGTATGAGTGAAGATAAAAAATTTTGAAAACGTTTCAGATAATGCTAAACAACACAAAAATGAGCAAAACTGAATCACAATCGTCACTGTTGCTCATTGATGGTAAATTGACATATACAGAAGTATCAGGAAAAAAGGTAAGCTTATTCTTAAAGTGGATTCCATGATAGCTTCTTCTTTAGCCTAAATTCTTGTACCAGGCGTAAAGCTCAAAAACTACTGTAATTTGAGAAATTTGTCTCTAAAACTACAAGTAATTTTCAAGGGTATTTCGTTGATTGCTTTGGTTTTTCTTCTTTCCGTGTCTTGGCAGGGAAACTGGGCCATAATAATGATTAGTTGAGGCATACTGTTTGTAGTTTCTGGAGAGTTTTCTGCAGTTGGGCCATAATTTTGACCAACACGAGACATCTTATGCCACTATTTGTTTCTACTCCCTGTTCTACATTTGAAGCCATAGTATGCATTAAGAGTGACTGAAGTCACAGTTTTGGATGCTTTTGACTAGCCGTCTTTTTAGTTCCAAATTTCACTAAGCCTGTGACTCTCAATTATGTGTGCCCATAAGCTCTTCATTTAGGTTAGCTGCATTTCCCAGCATCTCTAGGCGTTCAACTCCAAGTTTTTTCAATTCACTTTTGTTTGCTAAGGTATTAAAATCAGCCTGAGACTGATAGTCCAATGATCAACTTTCCCAGGAGGTTGAATTCGAGACAACAATAACGTAAGATTAGCACAACGTCATTTCTACAATTCAACCTTGTACAGATTTTTATAAAATTACAAATAACTTTCAATGTTCATTGCTTCGACTTTTCTTCTTTCTGGTTTTTGGCATGAAAACTGGGCCTTAATACTGACCAGTTGACGCATACGGTTTGTAATTTTCAGAGAAAATGTTTTTGCAGTTGGGAAAGTGTTTTCGCAGTTGGGCCATAATTTTGACCAACATGAAACGTGTGCCATTATTTGGTTTTTCCCTGTTCTACAGCTGAAGCCATAGTATGTTTAAAGAGTGAATCACTGTCACAATTTTTGGTGCTTTGACTAGCCGTCTTTTAAATTCCAATGCTCACTAAACCTCGGACTCGCGATAAATGAATGCCAATAAACTCCTCTTATAGATTAGCTACGAGATTGCCGAGCAACTCGAGGCATTCAATCCCAATTTTTTTTAGATCAATTTTTTCTGCTAATGTTGCTAATGTTTTGAAATCAGCATCAGATTGATAGGTAAATGATCAAATTTCCTAGGAGGTTGCATTTGAGACTACAGTAACGTAATATTCGCGCGAAGTCATTTCTTCAATTCAACCTTGTACTGTACAGATTTTTTTCTAAAATTACAAATAACTTTCAATGTTCATTGCTTTGACGTTTCTTCTTTCTGTGTTTTGGCATGAAAATTGGGCCATAATACTGACCAGTTGAGGCATACTGTTTGTAATTTTCAGAGAAAATGTTTTCGCAGTTGGGAAAGTTTTTTCGCATTTGGGCCATAACTTTGACCAACATGAAACGTGTGCCATTATTTGGTTTTTCCCTGTTCTACAGCTGAAGCCATAGTATTTTTAAAAAGTGAATCACTGTCACAATTTTTGGTGCTTTGACTAGCCGTCTTGTAAATTCCAATGCTCACTAAACCTCTGACTCGCGATAAATGAATGCCAATAAACTCCTCTTATAGATTAGCTACGAGATTGCCGAGCAACTCGAGGCATTCAATCCCAAGTTTTTTTAGATCAATTTTTTCTGCTAATGTTGCTAATGTGTTGAAATCAGCATCAGATTGATAGGTAAATGATCAATTTTCCTAGGAGGTTGCATTTGAGACTACAGTAACGTAATATTTGCGCGAAGTCATTTCTTCAATTCAACCTTGTACTGTACAGATTTTTCTAAAATTACAAATAACTTTCAATGTTCATTGCTTTGACGTCTCTTCTTTCTGGGTTTTGGCATGAAAACTGGGCTATAATAATGACCAGTTGAGACATTCTAGTTGTAATTTTCAGAGAAATTGTTTTCGCAGTTGGGCCATAATTTTGACCAACCCGAGGCGTTTCGTGCCAATACTTGTTTCTATTTCCAGTTCTACAACTGAAGCCCTAATTTGTATTTAAACTGAACCACTGTCTCTCATTTTTAGTGATTTCTAAACCAATTTTTGGTTGCTGAACCGAAAAAAATATTAAATGAGAAGTCATGTGAAGTTGGCCAAAAAATAGTGTATTTTTACCCGATTTCTCGCGTAAAAGAATCACACGATAAAAGGTCGATTTACACGAGAAATCGTGTAAGTTTACACGATTCTCTCGGGCTTAACCTCAGGATTTTTCGTGTGATTTACACAATTAATCATTTAATTTTCATGCAATTTTTCGTGTGTTTCAAACCGATGTTTCATGTGTTTTCACACGAAAAATCGTGTGGTTTTCACACGAAAATTTGGTTGAGAACACACGAGAAATCGTTTGAATTTTACATGATTTATCGTGTGAATCACACGAGAAATCCTGAGATTAACCCCGAGAGAATGGTGTAAATTTACATGATTTCTCGTGTAAATCGACCTTTTATCGTGTGATTCTTTTTACGCGAGAAATCGGGTAAAAATACACGATTTTTTGTTGAATTCACACGATAAATTTTTAGAGTGTACCCTTTAAATTGCAGTTTAACATTTGCCAAAGTGCTCAAACTACAAATTTAGTCTATGAAAAATTGCTTATTTAATCTAAGGAGTATATTTCAACTTCTATTATCCAGGCAAAATTTAAATTACCTTAAAATTTTTGGAAGTTTTGCTTTAAATGAAAATACCAAAAATAACTTCAGCATTGTTTGTATATTCAACTATTCTTTTAGAGGTTTTGTTTGACAAAAATTTCCTCTTTTCACTTTTCCGGCTGAATAAAAAATTCAGATTTTTTTTCCTTAGAGGGGCATTTTCGAATACTATTAATTTTTTGAGAAAAGGTAAGATCCGCAAAGATCGGGAAAAGTAGTTTCTGTTAGCTTTGCTAATGATATCGGAAAATTAATAAAGCAGAAATAATGCAAGTCTTGGTATTAGTGACAGAAAGGTAGGGTTACATAATGTACTGGAGAGGGACAAATGGAATATATCCTTGCCGATTGCTTGCCGATCCTTGCCGAAAACTTATCGTATTAGGTTTTGATTTTTAGGATGTTTAATTTTGAGACAGAGTTAACATAAAACAACAAGAGATACAACTATGTCAGATCTCTAGCAGCTGTCCAGCAAAAAGAACAAATAACAACAAGTGATGCATGTTAAAGGTTTTAGAAGAGAGAAAAAACAAATTCAACATTAAAAAAACCTTGAAATATCATATTAAAAGTATAACTCTTTAATCAGAATTTTAAAAAATGACTCTTTTGATATCTAGTTTAGGAAAGTTTTGTCTTTTTCTGGATATTTGTGAAAACATACTTCCTCTCCAGTGCTCATCTAGGTAATTGAGAGATTCCCCACCCCTATGATCAAAAATATCAGGTTTCTTTGGTATTATGATTTTGACTTAACTGTTGACTGTCCTATAAAATTGAGAAAAAAACAATCTGTAACAAAAAACTGAACAGTTTGGAGACCTATCCAGAACTGCTCTGTTTCAACCTCTCACTTCAAGCTCAGGGGGCATACAAATTTTTGTGCCCACACAAGCCCGCGTGCTATTTTTTAGATAGTATTGTGCTATATAGCAACCCATAGACTAAAATTAGCGGCATAAAAACGCTAGGGACTAAAATAGACTGAATCCCGGAATTCTGAACGCCGCATTGATAAAAATTATGGATATTCCCTTCATTGAGAGAAGTACAACTATCTATTTCTTGAGTCTTTCCTGAGCTCTGTAGTTGAATAAAGATTTGAATTCTTTCTTTAAGTTACTTAAGCAACAATTTGTAAATCAAAATTTCCCTAAGTATATCACATTATAGGTAATAGTTAGTTTGTCATTTGAGGTTTTTCACATTGTTGTCTCCCCCCTTGAAATTATAGCCCAGCCATTATGGTATATTTATCATGATTGGGGGCTATAGGTTTTTTCAGTCCTTCTATCATTTATCATTTTAAAGTTTTGGCGGCTGATTCAGCTTTTATTTGCAAGTCAAATTGCCTTTCCCGTGTCAAGATTCTTGGGCAAATCTTTTTAAGAAATGCGTTGATTGGGGTGAATGCAGTAGAAAAAAAATAATTCATCGAAACTCACTGCATTTCTTACAAAAATTGAACGCATCAACTTTTGTTGCAAATTAATGTAGGAAAGGCGGTGCATGTGGTGAAAGCGATGAAAAATTAATTCACCGTGTCGAGGTTTGGCGGTGAATTTTTGAAAAAATTGCAGTGGAATGCGGTGAAAATGAATATTTTTTATCGCGTATTTTTTACATCTTTTTGCGGTGAAAACGGTGAATCGCGGTGAATTACTATTTTTCACCGCATTCAACGCAATTTTTACAAAAAAAAATCTGCGTACACGGGTTTCAACCTCTTACCTCCTGCACGTCTACCACTTCTTATTCCACTGCGCCATCTGTCAATTAATTCTTGGATATTTCTTCTGAATTTAAATCATATTCACCAAATGTTGAAAAACAAATGCAGTGAATTTTTGTATAAAAAAACGGAGATTTTTCTAAGAATTGCGAAGAAATGCGGTGAATTTTTTTCACAGCATTTGCCGCACTTCTTACGTTAATTTTCCAAAACGTTGATGCGGTGAATTTTCGTGAGAAATGTGGTGAAATGCGCTGAATTTTTGTAAGAAACGTGGTGAAATGTGGTGATATAATTTTTTTTGCCCCATTCACTGCAATCGTCGCATTTCGTACAAAAATTCACCGCATTTTTACAAAAACTTATCCAAAACTTCGACCCGGTTTACAGAAAAGCACCAAAAATTTCAATAAAAAATAGTGAAAGTTGGCGCAGTGGAATAGTAAGTTGAAGCCATGCAGGAGGTGAGAGGTTCGGCTGTAGAAGTTTTGTTTTTGTATGAATGACGAGAACGCGTTGAAGATAACTAATTCACCGCACCTCACCGATTTCACCGCAAATATATGTAAGAAAAACGCGGTAAAAACTATTTTTTTCATCGCATTTCACTACATTTCTTGCGAAAAGTCACCGCGAATCCTCGACCCGGGTTACGATCCAATATTTATAAAAATGCACGAAGTTCAAATACAGCGTTGCATAACTGTAATTTTTACAATACGGTTGATCCAAACCTATCTTTTCCTTATCCTGTGCCTTAATGTAAATTGATTTTTGATGGTTTCTGGGGGTCCTTCTCGACCAGAAAAATACAGATATATTTTCATGAGAGAATCGTACCCATACAATGGAGGTTTACTTTCTCAGGAGGTGGCTAAACAAAAGATGACCCGCAATATATAGCGGACGACTTCCTGGTAACAACATCTTTTGAAACCAAAATTGCTTCCGACCATGCCGAATTTCGGCAATGAAAATACATTACAGACCGTTGCCAGGTATGAGTTGTTACAACTAAGGATGTGTCCTTTTTGGCTTGGTCTGCCCAGGTTGAGGTCGCGCTCGTAATCGCCTCTGATCAGACCGTCCCAGACAAGTGGGACCTCTGATCTGACCATCCCTGACCGAAGTGACATCTGATCAGACGAGTGTGCGCTCGAAGATCATTGTGCGCTCGGAGTGCGTTCCAAGCCGCCTCTGATCAGACAAATTCCAAACCGAATCGACCCATGATCAGACAAGTTCCAGACCATTGTCCAGACGTGTCCGAGACCCCATGCATGGATGATCTCTGCAGATCTTCAAAAAAGACAGTATTCCACGAACATACATGACAATACACAAAACAATAAGATATATCCATGAAAAAAATAAATTTTTCTTAGCAATAAACATCTCCAGATATCACCCAGGTTAAAGACCCGAAGCGAGTATGTTCATACTGAACATGAACGCACTGTATGGAAAGCTAAATTCTGTGCCAGTGGATTCGTATATAGACAAGGAGGCTCGGCAAAATGTGCCCCAAATAAAGTTTCGACCCCACTCATCCATGTTTTTATTTAATTGTCTACCAAATGAGGAAGAGATGGAATATTTTCAAAATTTGTTATATCGCTCGACAAAAACGATGTGAAGAAATAATGATGGATTAAGTGATCAAATAACGCTGGATTTGAGGGTCGACGCGACGGTTCAATAAAACGGTTCATTAGAAAACATTAATTGCGACACTAACATTAATTGTTTCTCATTAGATCAGATACGAGACTTTACGAGATGCGGTAACAAATCAACGAAGAAGAGCAAAAAGGGGCAAAGATCAAATATATGTTTCTGTTTTGAAAACAATAATCTCCCACTTGATTTAAACTTATACATATCAACTCGCCAGATTAAAAAATATATGTTGAACCACATAGGAAACAAGTAAGAGCTTTTTGCTTCCGTTATGTGTCAGATGACTACAAAAAAACTGCGAAAAATCAATTAACTAACCAAGGAAGCGTTATCACTATCGTTAAAACATTAGGCTATGCATAAAAAAAATTTAACTTTTTAAACAGCGCTTTTTTACTGTTGGGAATAGTACATTAGTTTAAAAATGTGGTAAGATGACACAAAACTCGGAAATATTCAAAAGTCCAACGTATTTGTTATTGCGGGTCAGCTTTAAGAAAAGCTTCGATATATTTAACTGAATTCGGATAGATTTTGAACAAGTATAACTATTTTTTTAGATTGCTTTCTTAATAATGAGAATTGAAGGAACCTAAATCAGAATTTTTGGACATATTCTCTTCCATCCTCACCCAAGCTTAGTGATCCTATGTCTTGCAATGACACCTCGTCAAATGCAAAAAGTTTTTACACAGCATAGTGTTACAGGCCTTGAAACAATTTTAACTGGGGTAATAGAAGACACTGGAAGGGGAAACAGAAAAACTTTTTTTGAATTTTTTTTCAGAGTTCGCTTTCACATGACTTACTTCTTCATCGAAAAACAAATACAAATGGAAAAGTGCTGCAATCTAAAACAATAAAATTGCAACAAAAATTTAAATAACAACGGTCTGTGGGAAGTCTCAGAGTAAAAGACTGGGAGAAGAAATATAAAATAATAACAAAAAACTTGTTTAATTTTTGTAAAGCACTTGTTTTCAAGTTCATACGTGTTCTTTTGATCAAGAGGGTAAAAAGGTCAATTTTCACACTGAATTATTGCTTCTATTTGATCAAACGAATGCTCTTTTGGAAAAAATTGAAAAAAATCAGGAAATCTTTTTCTGTTGATTTTCAACTTTTATTGCATCTTGCGTATCATTAGGTCGCCTGGAACAATCTCCATTGGAAACTGTTTTCCGAGAAACCACTACCACTTGCCTCATTTTTGGCTCGCGGGAAAGAACTGAAGAATAGTTTTCGCAAATCGAGAAGACTGTTTGATCACAAAACGAAAGACTAATAAAAATCTGCACATTATCTTCTCTGGTCTTTGTTTTTCCTTTTAAAAGACTGATGCGCCGGATCTTATTCGGTAAACTGAAACCAATTTACAATCAGAGCATTGCAGACGTTGTATTCTGATTTGAAAATGGGTCAAAACAGCCCTTGGTACTAAAGAAACTTACATAAAACAATCTTGAAAACGAATTTGTTCTTCATTATGTTACTGATTTGTCAAAGAGTGAAGATTAAATCAGCAAGTGTAGTAGATTATCAAAATTTTCAGTAGATGAGCCGTAAAATAATACATAAGGCACTAAGTACAAAACAAACTAATGGGCGAGTGCTAAAATTAATAAAGAGAATCACGGTTTTTTCAAATCACGGTTTTGATAAATAAAATCATTAACAATCTAATATTTGTTTATTTAGCATTATTTTGCTAAATTTTCATGATTAAAATTCAGCATTTTTATTGGGACTTACAAACCAAAAAAATGTAGTTTATTTTTTTTGAGCGGTAATAATCCTCTGTACAGTTGCAAAACTAAGAGTTGCAAATTTTTCGATTTTTGTTCATTTTTAATCTTCTGCATTAAAAACTTTTTCGTTAGGGTGAAATCATTCGGGTGCAATAGCTCAAATTCTAGCATTATAAACGTTCTTTCTGATTAAAAATTTATATATTTGTTAACTTTAATGTAGTTTGATTAGAAAATTTTATAATAGACTAACTTCCACAAAGCAATTTAAAAGATTTTTCAAGATTCTTTAATATTTTTTATCAAAGTTATTCGGACCAAAATTTAACACTTTAAATGAATCTTACAAAAGAAAAAATAATGTTTTCAAGCCGTAATAGGTGTCTGTTTTGCAGCTAATATTTGCAAATGTTTCCAATTTGTGGTCATTTTTAATAATTCCTTGTTAATAACTTTTTAGTTAGTG
>NC_134472.1:66203507-66447507 GCF_964194025.1 Convolutriloba macropyga
CTTTTTAAGGGGTAGTCCATTTGGTCCCCATTCGAATTCAGGTTTCTGTGGCTAAAAATTGTCAAGATTAAAACCTCGTTGAAATGCTATATTTTTATATAACATCGAAGACCGTTTCATCTTGTGTTCAAAACATATTCATTTTCTAAATTTGGTTCAGTAGATTGCGAGATAAAACACCCCATTACATATAACCCCGGACAAGCAATCAAACAACCTCTATACCCCCCGAACCTCCCCCCTACCCCCCTCCCCCTTCTCTGAAAGTCATATTTCACAGTGTTGCACTAATTTTTTCCCTTTCTGTATAGCCGATTGAATAGACCGTGGTCCGAGCTTTCAAAAGTTGTAATTTGATAATTTTGAAATTTCTGGTCACTTGTTCACGTCCCTGTGAGTTTGCAATGTGAACATTTCGAATTGCGGCAAGCTGCAATCAGCTGACATGCTCAGGCAGAGTGGTTCACGTCAGACCTCAACAGCTTGTTGCCACCGCTGCATCCGTAGTGTGACACGCAGGTCTGTGAACCATAATACTTGAAACGAATATGATTGAACGGTATTTGTAGAGAGCACGCAATGAGCATCCGAGACAAGAAAGGTACACGAGAGAGTTAATCCCCCTTTAGTTGTACTGGAGTGCAGAGGATTGCCCGCAGAGCTCCCGCAAAACTCCCGCAGAGCTCCAGTACGTGTTTTAGAGTTGTTTTAACGCCAGAATACCACTATACTAAGCTCAATCGAGTTTTTTAGATAGAACCCATGATCCGTTGATATTTTGAGGATGATATACCGGGTACAGGAGGTTTTGTTGATGAGTTTATTATCCCGGTGGAACAATGGAAGCAATAAGAAAGCAGTGTATCGCTAATCTTCAGCGCAAAGACGACGGGCAATTCATAAAAAGAAGAAACGAGTGGAATCTTGATAAGGTGTTGTCGATCAAATTTTCAAATTATCAGGCCAATTGTAAACCGAAAGGAGTGCTGGCAAATTTAAGGAACTCTTCAAGAAATCCGACAGTGTCAAACTGGGCAAACTAAGACTCAATCAGAAAAGAAGTCCAAAAAATCAAAGGTTGTACTATGGGTGGTTAAACTTTTTTGGAGTAGGCGACTGCAAGACAGCAAGGAAACTTATTGAATCGATTAAAAAGAGATACAGAGGATTTCAAGTTGTTAAAGTTGATAGAATCAGATGTTTAGGTGCAGATCATAAAATGAAGATTGTGTTATTGCTCAAATTTATATTGAATGCGATGAAAAAGGTGCCCAAAATGTACTTTATTTGGGGCAAGATGTTATTGGTTTATAACGATAGTTCGTTGGCCAATGATTGCTTCTACTGTTTTCTTGAAGATGTTGTGCTCTTGGATAAGTACAACTCTGAGTGTAGTATTATAGTCTTGTGCTTGCGGATTTGAATTTTGTTTTCTGATTTTTATGAATACAATTACGTAATTTATGCATCAACTTCAAAAGTGTCAAATTTTTTTCATATTAGTGCTTGTTCAATTGTACATGTAATGATTTGTTCTTAGTGATTCTGCAGGGGTAGCCCTAACCTACCAACAGTGTCACTAAAAACACTTCATTTGATCTCATAAACTTGCGAATTTCACGATTAGCAAATTTTAAAAATAGGTCATTTTTCACCGGGTCAAGGAGTTTTTCAAATCAAACGAAACTCAGTATGGGGTGTCCCAAGTGTACTTAGAATGTAAAACAAAAAGAATTTTTTGTATAGGTTCTGTAGGAAAAAAGTTAGTTATTCATACGGAAATTTGCGAATTTCGCAATTAGCGAATTTTAAAAATAGGTATTTTTCATAGGGTGTTCAAATACCCAATTCTTGCCAAGAAATACTCATTTAATATAAAAAAAACCAGTTATTGCCAAAAATCCCCATGATTAATAAATAATATGCAATTACTGCCAAAAAGACCCAATCAGTGCTAAAAAAATAAACAATTCTTGCAAAAAATGCCCAATTCTTGGCAAAATATTCCCACACCTTGCCAAAAATACCCAATTTTTAACAGAAATTACCCAGTTATTGCCAAAAAACAACATTTTTTTCGGCAAAAATACTCAATTACTGCTAAAAAACGCCCAATTCTTGCGAAAAATACCAATTTTCGCCAAAAATACCCAATGATTACTAAAAATTACCCAATTATTGCCAAAACTAGCCAATTTTTGCTAAAGAATACCCAACTCTTGCCAAAAATACCCAATTCTTGCCAAGAAATACTCAATTATTATAAAAAACCCAGTTATTGCCGAAAATACACAATGATTAAAAAAAGTTATCCAATTTCTGCAAAAATACTAAATCCGTGGTAAAAAAATAAACAATTCTTTCAGAAAATACCCAATTCTTGGCCAAAAATACCCACTTCATGCCAAAAATACCCAATTTTCACCAGAAATTACTCAGTCATTGCCAAAAAACACCATATTTTTTGGCACAAATACCCAATTAATGCTTAAAAGTGCCCAATTCTTGCCAAAAATACACAATTCTTGCAAAAATACGAAATTATAACCAGAAATTACACAATTATTGCCACAAGACACACATTTTTCTCTAAAACACACACAATTGTTGCCAAAAACACCCAATTCCTGCCAAAAAATGCACAGTTCTTAAAAAAAGTACCAAATTCTAGCTCAAAAGTTCCTAATTCGTGGCAAAAATAACCAAATCCCGCCAAAAACACCCAATGGTTACCCAAAAATTACACAATTATTGCCAAAAAACACACAATTCTTGCTATAAAATACCCAATTCTGTCCAAAAAACCCAGTTCTTGCCAAGAAATACCCAATTATTATAAAACAAATACCCAATTTATGCCAAAAAGTTCCCAATTCTTGGCAAAAAATATCCAATTCCTGCTAAAAAATGCACAACTCTTGCCAAAAATACCCAATTATTGCCATGAAATACCCAATTAAATTATTATCAAAAAAATACCCAGTTACTGCCGAGAAACACTGAATTCTAGGCAGAAATACCCAATTATTGCCAAAAATGAACAAAGATTTCTAAAAATTACCCAATTATTGCCAAAGAGACCCAAATTTTGCTAAAAAATACTCAATTCTCGCAAAAAATACCCAATTCTAGGCAAAAACACCCACGTCTCGCCAATAATACCCAATTTTTACCAAAAATTACCCATTTATTGCCAAAAAACACAATATTCTGGGCAAAAATACCCAATTATTCCCAAAAAACTAAATTCTTGCCAAGAAAAACCCTATTATTATCAAAAAATACCCAATTTTTGCCAAAAAAAGTACCCAATTATTATCAATAAATACCCAGTTATTGCCAAAAAACACTCAATTCTAGGCAAACAAAAACCAATTATTGCCAAAAATACACAATGATTACTAAAAATTACCATCTTATTGCCAAAAAGACCCAGTTCTTGCTAAAAAATACTCAGTTCTTGCTAAAGATACTCAATTCTTTCCAAAAAAAGGTCCAATTCTTGCCAAAAATATCCAATTTTTACCAAAAATTACCCAGATATTGCCAACAAACACCATATTCTTGGCCAAAATACCCAATTATTGCCAAAAATACCCAATTCTTGCCAAAAATACTCAATTCTTGCCAAAAATACCCAATCGCCACCACAAATTAAACAGTAACTGCCAAAAAACACGCTGTTCTTGGCAAAAATAGCCAATTTTTGCCAAAAAATAGAACTCAATTCGTGCCAAAATTTACCAAATTTAACTTTTGGTGATAATTCGGTTTTTTGCCAAGAATAGGGTGTTTTTTGGCAATAATTGGGTAATTTTTGGTAAAAATTGGGTATTTTTGTTAAGAATTGTGTATTTTTGCCAAGAATTGGCTATTTTCAGTCAATAATTGGGTATTCTGTGGCAAAAATTTGGTATTTTTCAGCAAGAGGGTACTTCTTTCAAAAATTGTATATTGTGTAGCAAAAATTGTATAATTTTGGCAAGAATAGGGTGTTTTTAAGCAAGAATTGGTGTTTTTCCAGTATTTGGGTTTTTGATAATAATTGGCTAATTTTGGAAAAAAAAATGAGTACTTTTTACCATGAATTGGGCATTATTTTTAGCAGGAATTGGGTATTTTTTAGCAAGAATTGTTAAATTATTTTCTTCTTCAGAGTTGATTTATTTTGGCAAGAATTTGGAATGTTTCTTAAAAATTGGGTACTTTTTAGAAGAAATTGGTTGTTTTTTGGCAATAATTGGGTTTATTTTGCCAAGAACTGGATATATTTGGCAAGAATCGGGTTTTTTTTCTACGTGGGATAAACTGAGTTTTTTTAAAAAAAAGGAATGAGTAATTTGCTTCTGTCCCGACAGTTGGGTACCCGCTGTTTTTTTAATACATTACTATCATGCTGTGAGGTACTTCTTTGGCAATTGACTTTAGTAAAGGGTAATATGGCAAAAGGGTAAATGACCTAACTAATTTGCTGTTAAAGCACTATCTTGTAAATCCGTTTGGTGTGAACAGATTGGGTATCATACTGTTAGGTACGTCTTGGGAAATTGACATTAGTAAAATGTAATGTGGGATGGGGTAAATGGCCTTACTAATTTTTTATTGAGGGGTTATCTCGCTAAATCCCTTCGTGTGAACAGTTTGGGTATCATGCTGTGAGGTACGACTTTGGAAATTGACATTAGTAAAGTGTAACGTGGAAAGGGGTAAATGACCTTACTAATTTGTTATTTTGGGATTATCTTGATAATCCCCTTCGTGTTAACAGTTTGGGTATCATGCTGTGAGGTAAGACTTTAGAAAAAGACATTAGTAAAATGTAATGTGGGAAGGGATAAATGACCTTACTAATTTGTTGTTGAAGGATTATCTTGCTAAAGCCCTTCGTGTGAACAGCTTGGTATCATGCTGTGAGGTACGTCTTCGAAAATTGACATTGGTAAAATGTAATGTGGAAAGAGGTAAATGACCTCTTGCGAAAAATACCCAATTATTGCCAAGAAATACCCAATTAAATTATTATAAAAAAATACCCAGTTATTGCCGAAAAACACTGAATTCTAGGCAGAAATACCCAATTATTGCCAAAAATACAAAAAGATAATCTAAAAATTACCAATTATTGCAAAAGAGACCCAATTTTTGCTAAAAAATACTCAATTCTTGCAAAAAATACCCAATTCGTGGCAAAAAAACCCAAGTCTTGCCAATAATACCCAATTTTTAATAAAAATTACCCATTTATTGCCAAAAAACTCCATATTCTGGGCAAAAATGACCAATTATTTTAAAAAAAACTAAATTCTTGCCAAGACAAAACCCTATTATTGTCAAAAAATACCCAATTTTTGCCAAAAAAAACCCAATTATTATCAATAAATACCCAGTTATTGCCAAAAAACACTCAATTCTAGGCAAACAAAAACCAATTATTGCCAAAAATACACAATGATTACTAAAAATTACCGTATTATTGCCAAAAGGCCCAGTTCTTGCTAAAAATTACTCAATTCTTGCAAAAGATACCCAATTCTTGGCAAAAAAATACCCAATTCTTGCCAAAAATATCCACTTTTTACCAAAACTTACCCGGATATTGCCAACAAACACCATATTCTGGGCCAAAATACCGAACTATTGCCAAAAATACCCAATTCTTGCCAAAAATACACAATTCTTGCCAAAAATACCCAATTGCCACCAAAATTAAACAGTAACTGCCAAAAAACAAGCTATTCTTAGCCAAAATAGCCAATTTTTGCGGAAAAATAGTACTCAGTTCGTGCCAAAATTTACCAAATTAAACTTTTGGTGATAATTCGGTTTTTTTTGCCAAGAAATGGGTGTTTTTTGGCAATAATTGGGTAATTTTTGGTAAAAATTGGGTATTTTTGTTAAGAATTGTATTTTGGCAAAAAATTGGTATGTTTTTCAAGAATTGGGTATCTGTTGCAAGAATTGGCTATTTTTTAGCAAAAATTTGGTAACTTGGCAATAATTGGATTTTTATGGTAATAATAGGTTTTTTTGGCAACAATTGGATACTTTTTAGCAAGAATTGGGAATTATTTTTTTCTTCAGAGTTGATTTATTTTGGCAAGAATTTGGTATGTTTCTTAAAAATTGGGTACTTTTTAGAAGAAATTTGGTGTTTTTTGGCAATTATTGGGTTTATTTTGCCAAGAACTGGATATATTTGGCAATAATCAGGTATTTTTTTTCTACGTGGGAAAAACTGAGTTTTTTTAAAAAATGAATGAGTAATTTGCTTTTGTTCCAACAGTTGGATACCTGCTGTTTTTCTAATACATTACTATCACGCTCTGAGGAACGTCTTTTGCAATTGACTTTAGTAAAGTGTAATATGATAAAAGGGTAAATGACCTAACTAATTTGTTGTTAAGGCACTATCTTGTTAATCCGTTTGGTGTGAACAGATTAGGTATCATGCTGTTAGGTACGTCTTGGGAAATTGACATTAGTAAAATGTAATGTGGGAAGGGGTAAATGAACTTACTAATTTGTTATTGAGGGATTATCTTGCTAAACCCCTTCGCGATAACAGCTTGGCTGTTATGCTGTGAGGTACATCTTCGGACATTGACATTGGTAAAATGTAATGTGGGAACGGCTAAATGACCTTACTAATTTGTTATTGAGGGATTATCTTGCTAAACCCTTCGCGATAACAGCTCGGGTGTCATGCTGTGAGGTACGTCTTCGGAATTTGACATTGGTAAAATGAAATGTGGGAACGGGTAAATGACCTTACTAATTTGTTGTTGAAGGATTATCTTGCTAAAGCCCTTCGTGTGAACACTTTGGGTATCATGCTTTGAGGTACGACTTTAGAAATTGACATTTGTAAAGTGTAACGTAGGAAGGGGTAAATGACTTTATAATTTGTTATTTAGGGATTATCTTGATAAACCCCTTCGCGATAACAGCTTGGGTGTCATGCTGTGAGGTACGTCTTCGGAATTTGACAATGGTAAAGTGTAATGTGGGAACGGCTAAATGACCTTACTAATTTGTTATTGAGGGATTATCCTGCTAAATCCCTTCGTGTGAACACTTTGGGTATCAAGCTTTGAGGTACGACTTTAGAAATTGACATTAGTAAAGTGTAACGTAGGAAGGGGTAAATGACTTTATAATTTGTTATTTAGGGATTATCTTGATAATCCTCTTCGTGTGAACAAGTTGGGTATCATGCTGTGAGGTAAGACTTTAGAAAAAGACATTAGTAAAATGTAATGTGGGAAGGGATAAATGACCTTGCTAATTTGTTATTGAAGGATTATCTTGCTAAAGCCCTTCTTGTGAACAGCTTGGGTATCATGCTGTGAGGTACGTCTTCGGAAATTGACATTGGTAAATTGTAATTTAGAAAGAGATAAATGACCTTGCTAAATTGATTTTGAGGGATTATCTCGCTAAACGGCTTCGTGTGAACAGCTTGCGTATCATGCTGTTAGGTACGTCATGGGAAATTGATACTAGTAAACTGTAATGTGCGAAGGGGTAAACGACCTTACTAATTTGTTATTTAAGGATTATCTTAATAATCCCCTTCGTGTGAACAAGTTGGGTATCATGCTGTGAGGTAAGACTTCGGAAAAAGACATTAGTAAAATGTAATGTGGGAAGGGATAAATGACCTTGCTAATTTGTTGTTGAAAGATTATCTTGCTAAAATCCTTCGTGTGAACAGCTTGGGTATCATGCTGTGAGGTACGTCTTCGGAAATTGACATTGGTAAATTGTAATGTGGAAAGAGGTAAATGACTTTGCTAATTTGTTTTTGAGGGATTATCTTGCTAAATGGCTTTGTGTGAACAGCTTGCTTATCATGCTCTTAGGTACGTCATGGGAAATTGATACTAGTAAATTGTAATGTGCGAAGGGGTAAATGACCATAATAATTTGTTATTGAGGGATTATCTTGCTAAATCCCTTCACGATAACAGCTTGGGTGTCATGCTGTGAGGTACGTCTTCGGAATTTGACATTGGTAAAATGTAGTGTGGGAACGGCTAAATGACCTTACCAATTTGTTATTGAGGGATTATCTTGCTAAATCCCTTCGTGTGAACACTTTGGGTATCATGCTTTGAGGTACGACTTTAGAAATTGACATTAGTAAAGTGTACCATAGGAAGGGGCAAATGAATTTACTAATTTGTTATTTAGGGATTATCTTGATAATCCCCTTCGTGTGAACAAGTTGGGTATCATGCTGTGAGGTAAGACTTCAGAAAAAGACATTAGTAAAATGTAATGTGGGAAGGGATAAATGACCTTGCTAATTTGTTGTTGAAGGATTATCTTGCTAAAGTCCTTCGTGTGAACAGCTTGGGTATCATGCTGTGAGGTACGTCTTCGGAAATTGACATTGTTAAATTGTAATGTGGAAAGAGGTAAATGACCTTGCTAATTTGTTTTTGAGGGATTATCTTGCTAAATCCCTTCGTGTGAACACTTTGGGTACCATGCTTTGAGGTACGACTTTAGCAATTGACATTAGTAAAGTGTAACGTAGGAAGGGGTAAATGACTTTACTAATTTGTTATTTAGAGATTATCTTGATAATCCCCTTCGTGTGAACAAGTTGGGTATCATGCTGTGAGGTAAGACTTTAGAAAAAGACATTAGTAAAATGTAATGTGGGAAGGGATAAATGACCTTGCTAATTTGTTGTTGAAGGATTATCTTGCTAAAACCCTTCTTGTGAACAGCTTGGGTATCATGCTGTGAGGTACGTCTTCGGAAATTAACATTGGTAAATTGTAATGTGGAAAGAGGTAAATGACCTTGCTAATTTGTTTTTGAGGGGTTATCTTGCTAAACGGCTTCGTGTGGACAGCTTGCGTGCCATGCTGTTAGGTACGTCATGGGAAATCGATACTATTAAACTGTAATGTGCGAAGGGGTAAATGACCTTAATAATTTGTTATTGAGGGATTATCTTGCTAAACTCCTTCGCATGAACAGTTTGGGTATCATGCTGTGAGGTACTACTTTTGAACTGACATTAGTAATTTGTAACGTGGGAATGGGTAAATGAACTTACTAATTTGTTATTAGGGGTTTTCTTACTAGTTTCCTTCGTGTGAATAGCTTGGGTATCATGCTGTGAGTACGACTTTAGAAAATGATATTAGTAAAATGTATTGTGAGATGGGATAAATGACCTTAAAAATTTGTTATTGTAGGGTTATCTTGCTAAAACCATTCGTGTGAACAGCTTGGGTATCATGGTGTGAGGTACGTCTTGGGAAATTGACACTGGTAAAATGTAATGTCTGAAGGGGTAGATGACCTTACTAATGTTTTTTTGAGGGATTATCTTGCTAAACCCTCTCGTGTGGACAACTTGGGTATCATGCTGTGAGGTACGACTTTAAAAAAAGACATTAGGAAAAAGGTAAGGTGGGAAGGGATAAATGTCCTTACTAATTTGTTGTTGAAGGATTATCTTGCTAAAGCCCTTATTGTGAACAGCTTGGGTATCATGCTGTGAGGTACGTCTTCGGAAATTGACATTGGTAAATTGTAATGTGGAAAGAGGTAAATGACCTTGCTAATTTGTTTTTGAGGGATTATCTTGCTAAACGGCTTCGTGTGAACAGCTTGCGTATCATGCTGTTGGGTACGTCATGGGAAATTGATACTAGTAAACTGTAATGTGCGAAGGGGTAAATGACCTTAATAATTTGTTATTGAGGGATTATCTTGCTAAACTCCTTCGCATGGACAGTTTGGGTATCAAGCTGTGAGGTACTACTTTAGAAACTGACATTATTAATTTGTAACGTGGGAATGGGTAAATGACCTTACTAATTTGTTATTAGGGGTTTTCTTACTAGTTCCCTTCGTGTGAATAGCTTGGGTATCATGCTGTGAGGTACGACTTTAGAAAATGATATTAGTAAAATGTATTGTGAGATGGGATAAATGACCTTAATAATTTGTTATTGTAGGGTTTTCTTGCTAAATCCCTTCGTGTGAACAGCTTGGGTATCATGCTGTGAGGTACGACTTTAGAAAAACACATTAGGAAAAAGTGAAGGTGGGAAGGTATGAATGTCCTTACTAATTTGTTATTGAAGGACTATCTTGCTAAAGCCCTTCGTGTGAACAGCTTGGGTATCATGCTGTGAGGTACGTCTTCGGAAAATGACATTAGTAAATTGTAACGTGGGAATGTGTAAATGACCTTACTAAATTGTTATTAAGGGATTATCTTGCTAGTTCCCTTCGTGTGAACAGCTTGGGTAACATGCTGTGAGGTACGACATTAGAAATTTATATTAGTAAAATGTATTGTGGGAAGGGATAAATGAACTTACTAATTTGTTTTTGTAGGATTATCTTGCTAAAGCCCTTCGTGTGAACTGCTTGTGTGTCATGCTGTGAGGTACGTCTTGAGAAATTGACTTTGGTAAAATGTAATGTGTGGAGGGTTAGATGACCTTACTAATGTGTTTTTGAGGGATTATCTTGCTAAACCTTCTCGTGTGAACTACTTGGGTATCATGCTGTGAGCTACGACTTTAGAAAAAGACATTAGTGAAATGCAATGTGGGAAGGGATGAATGTCCTTACTAATTTGTTATTGAAGGATTATCCTGCTAAAGCCCTTCGTATGAACAGCTTCGGTATCATGCTGTGAGCTACGACTTTAGAAAAAGACATTAGTAAAATGTAATGTGGGAAGGGATGAATGTCCTTACTAATTTGTTATTGAAGGATTATCCTGCTAAAGCCCTTCGTATGAACAGCTTGGGTAACATGCTGTGAGGTACGTCATCGGAAAATGACATTAATAAAGTGTAACGTGGTAAGGGATAAATGACATTTCTAATTTGTTACTGAGGGATTATCCTGTTCGGTCTGGCCCATTTACTGAGTCTTTTCGGTCTGGCCAGTGTTGGTGTTGGGTCTGTTCGGTCTGGCCCAGTGTTGGCCTTGGGTCTGTTCGGTCTGGCCCATTTACTGAGTCTTTCCGGTCTGGCCTAGTGTTGGTATTTGGTCAGTTCGGTCTGGCCCAGTGTTGGCCTTGGGTCTGTTCGGTCTGGCCCAGGTACTGAGTCTTTTCAGTCTGGCCCAGTGTTGGTCTTGCGTCTGTTCGATCTGGCCCAGGTACTGAGTCTTTTCGGTCTGGCCCAGGGTTGGTCTTGGGCCTGTTCGGTCTGGCCCAGTGTTGGCCTTGGGTCTGTTCAGTCTGGTTCATGTACTGAGTCTTTTCGGTCCGGCCTAGTGTTGGTATTGGGTCTGTTCGGTCTGGCCCAGTGTTGGCCTTGGGTCTGTTCGGTCTGGCCCAGGTACTGAGTCTTTTCGGTCTAGCCCAGTGTTGGTCTTGGGTCTGTTCGATCTAGCCCAGGTACTGAGTCTTTTCGGTCTGGCCAGTGTTGGTGTTGTGTCTGTTCGGTCTGGCCCAGGGTTGGTCTTGGGTCTGTTCGGTCTGGTCCAGTGTTGGCCTTGGGTCTGTTCGGTCTGGCCCATTTACTGAGTCTTTTCGGTCTGGCCAGTGTTGGTGTTGGGTCTGTTCGGTATGGCCCAGTGTTGGCCTTGGGTCTGTTCGGTCTGGCCCAGGGTGACCAAGGTCTGTTCTGCCTGGTCCATACCTGAATTCGGGTCTGTTCTGTCTGAAGCCCCCTGTCCGCGACCCAAGTCCGTCTGCCCCATACCTGTCTTGGGTCGCGGACTTCATCCTGGGTGGATTTACTGAAATAAGTCAAGTCCAGTTTGACTGACGCTCTGGGACAGCAATGCCCAGAAAGGAAGAAATGTGAGTTTTTGGTTATCTGTACAGTCGTAAACAGGATTGACACTTGGGCTCGAAAATATCTGTTCTTTGTAAAATTCATATTGAATGCTTCTGTGCTGATATACTACGAAACAAAGGTACGAGTATTTAAAAAAATGTTTTCTTTTTGCTCCCTCTACAATTATTAGATCCGATACTACGTACGCTCCCATGCAGATGTGCAAAGTAATGTTACGGAACTCTATACCTATTACCAAAATATCCATTCTGCCAATACAACCAATGCCATTCCATTATACTCAATTTTTCCCAGCTATCCTTTCCTAGGTTGAGGTGCTATCCGGATTTGACCTCCGATTAGACCAAGTCCAACGCACACGGTGTGTTATCACACCAAAATTACAGGGTCTGGGATTTGGTTCGAGCGCGCAATAGTATGATCAGAGGTCACTTCAGGATGAGAATGATCTGATCAGAGGCGGTTTCAAGCGCACATTAGTCTGATCAGAGACCATTCCGAGCAGAAGCTTTTTCTTTTGATTTTTTGTTTTTTAACGAGAGATGTTGGCTATGCCAGGAGGCAACAAAAAGCAGCATTCTGATCACAGACACATCTAGAGTCTGATGGCTTTGATCAGAACCAAAGGGGTTCAGCCGATGGAAAAGGCCAGTCCCCTTAAATGGAAACTTGATTAAATATAGAACACGACCTTTTATATGGAAAGCTGTCTATTTTATCCATTGATTTCGAAATATGCATTAATGGTATACTAATTAATTTTTTTCTCAGCAGTTTGGTTTCTTTTCTTTAGCAATAATACTTTTAGAAATGTCTTTTCCTTAGATGAATTTAATAATGCAAACATGAATTTTAATGAAATGAATGTATTATAACAAAATTCGTTCATAGTGAAAACCATTCACTGATCAGACAGTTTCGAGCGCAAATGAGTCTGATCAGAGGTAATTTTGAGCGCACAATAGTCTGATCATGAGTGATTTTTGAGCGCAATATCGTCTAGGCGATGGTCTTGGTTTTGTCTGGGCCATGGTCACACAATCGTTTGGACAGTGGTCTGATTTTGGTCTGATCAGAGGTCCTTTCGGTCTGAAAAGGTCTGATCAGAGACCGATTCGAGCGCACTTCGAGCGCACATGGTGTTTCGAGCGCACTCTAGTCTGATCAGAGGTTAGTTTCGTCTGGCACGGTCTGATCAGAGGTCGCTTACGGATGGCACCTCAACCTGGGTTTCATTCAATAGCCGGTTACCAATTAGCCCTGGAAATTGCCTTCATTATTTGTCATACATGGGCTACAATAGAATACCATGTTTGCTTGTGACAGTTTCTTATCGAGTCAAACAGGCGGCAGGAACATGGCAAAGTACACTACCCGGATCAAGCTCACATAGAAATTCAGCCGTGAAAATTTGGAAAAAAAATTATGTTTTTGCGCTGGCTTTTACTCTGTTCATGTCCCCTTTTTCAAATTACAGACCGAATTCTATACTCGATTGAGTCATCCAACTTGGTTTTGTCTGCACATGAAAATTTTCACGCTCTGTTGAATCTTTTGACATGAATAATTACCGGCTGTCTTTGATCTGAGAAGCGCAAATTTCCGACTGCATTTTAACCTTAGAAATAGTCTTTCATTAATGGTTGATATTTATACCCCAGTGATTCTGGAATTTTTATCGTGTAAGATCTGATAAGATGCTGACTATGAATTTGAATCGTGTAAGATCTGCTCAGATCTTACACGATAAAAATTCTGTTAAGAGGAATTTTTATCGTGCAAGATCTTATAAGAGGAATTTTTATCGTGTAAGATCTTATAAGAGGAATTTTTATCGTGTAAGATCTTATAAGAGGAGTTTTTATCGTATAAGATCTGATAAACGTCTTATAAGATCTTATAAGAAGATGCATTCCCTTACAGGCTATTAGCAAGATGGTTTTGTCAGAAATTTGTCAGATCTTACACGATAAAAATTCCAGAATCACTGGGGTATTTTAATACATTCTAAATTATCCCACTTGAAGAATATAGAGTAATTTAGTTGACAGTTTCACCATTACGATAAATTATTGGGTATATTTTGAGTTTCATCACAGAGTTCTTTTGCAATGAGTATTTTGTCTAGATGCTGCAAAATAGAAGGACTCACATCAAACGCTTGTCAAGAGCACTCTCAATGTCGCTGTATCTTTCAATTAAAAAAAATGCGTCCATAAAAAGATGGTTATTTTAGTTCAAAATATGTTGCAATTAACTTTCATAAAATGATTTCCAATAAATTGCTTCGATCAGGTCTGTGATGTAATTTTTTTTTCAGAGAAGTCATAAATTTTGAAAGACTATTCCTCACAAGCATCAACAGCATGAAAATTTACTGATGTTTGAGCTCCATGAAACTAAACATCCGTTTTTACAAAAGAAATATGAATTTTTGTAAAAAAAATAAGAAGTTTTATCACGCGCGTGTGCAGGTATAACACATTGAAACGAGTTACACTAAAGGAAATAAAATAAAAACTACAAAATTTAGAAGTATATTGGGCTGACAAAGATTGTCTTCCCTCGTCGAGAACTATTCGGTTTTTAAACCTAACAAATCGTTTGGACTTCATTTAAGATACCGAAAATTTGATTGTTTTTTAAATACTCTAACAAAAAGTGATTGACGGAATTCTCGCACCAGATGCACTGTGAGAAACTTTTATGCAACAAAATGACGTTATTGGAACATGAGATACCTGAAAGGGTCACAAAACGTTTGTTAGCATCCGCTTAAAGTTCGGACATATCTGTTCCCAAATTTCAATGCATTCCTGAATGCATTCAACGCCACTGGCCTTAAAATATGCCCTGACTCTTTGCGCTTATTTCTAGTTATTGTTCTGTTTGCTTTTTGTTTTGTGCACTCAATATTATCACAAATGGTTTTTTTTCTCACTAATTTCTAATTGACAAAAAAAATCTAATTGTTTTCAGACTTTTTTGCTCATTGTTGCGCTCATAGGGTTATTGTCTTCGATGAATGTCATATGATGTTTCTGGAAAAGTATTAGTCAGGTCATTGTTTAATTCAATTGTTTGGATTTTAGTTCAGGACTTGTCCTGCTATGCTTAATTTTCGGTAAACTATACAATGTTCGCAGAAGAATGACAACACTAATTCAGATTTTTGTAGTAGCCAATGAACATCATTTAACCGATGAGTTATGTAACTGTTGTGATTGCAACAAATGTTGAGTTTTTAGGTTTGCACTCCTCATTCCGTTGAGTTTTGTTTGGTATTTTCCAGCTGATGTAGTCCTATGTTCAAACTTTGCAAGGATTAATACTTCCATATCCTCAGTATTCAGTTAATATTTGCAGAATATATGATTGAAGACCAAATAGTTTTATAGTAACAATATTTTATCACACAAAAACAAGAAAAATTTTTATAGAAAAAAAGTTAAACGTGACAATTAAATTAAATAAAATTAAATATATTTTTTTTACTACCCACACAAATTGTGTGTTGTCACATTGCATCTATTTTACGTGTTTATTTATCTATTTATCTATTATGTGTTGTAACATTGTTACTATTTTAAAATATTAAGTGTGGAGGGGCAAATATATAATTGAAACAAATTTGTTACTATTTTAAAATATCAAGTGTGGAGGGGCAAATATATAATTGAAACAAATTTTCATTTGAAAAAAGTTAATGAATTTACTCTGCCACCCTCCAGATTTGTGGGCATTTATATTTTAGGGTCAGTCAGACTTGATATTCTTCAATAGTAACATGCTATATGTTACAAATCATAACTAATAAATGGGCGAAGTCACACGGGGAAATATCTGATTTAGTTTAATTCTCTGGTAATTAAGGATCATACATGTGTTCGGAAACAGAAATTCGAACTAATTGGACAAAAATAGTAGAGAAATCTTTGACTAATATTTGATCTTACAAGCTAGCTCAAGAAAATTTGAATACGTTTTGAGCAGATGTGTACATACAGAAATATTTAGAGTGTGAAAAAGTGGAAACCTCGGAAAAGCAAGGATTCATACAGAAACATGCAAAATAATTTTTCCTCTTGCCCATAATAGCTCCCCTCCTCCCACGCACGACTCTACTGCCCCCCCCCAATGGTGGTATGTTTTCCATAAAAGGGTATACGTTTTATGATCACTAAGCTTTAACCTCAGATAATCAAAACTTTGGGAATCACGAAACAGAATAGCTTCCAAATTTCGTAAACTTTGATATGATCATGCAGTTTTAAAAATCTTTTTTTGAAGTTATTTTTGTTATTAGGATCAATTTCATAATTTGATGGTTTAAATCCACTTTTAAAATAGTAATCATGAATTCTTGCTTGAATTATAAAAAAGTATTACAGAATTTTTCTTAATGTTTTTAGTATATCAAACTTTTTGGTGTTGGGCTATAATCCAATTAGTTTTCTTTCAATAAAAAAAGTATTACTTAATTTTGTGGAATATAAATATTTAATAAATTTATTTGGTCCCGAGTCAGATATTCTGCCAATTCTAATAGAATAATGAGGATATGAAAACAATGATCCTTGCAAAGTTTAAACATGGGACTACATCAGTTGGAAAATACAAACACAAATCGGAAGGAGGAATACAAAATTAAAGACTCAACTTTCGTTGCGTTCACAACACATAACTCACTGATGAAATGATGATCATTGGTTACTACGAAAATCTGAAGCAGTGGCTTTATTCTTCTAAAACCATTGCATTTGTTTACCAAAAAAAAATATAAATGTTGAAAAAAATATTAAATTCAAGCGTACTTCTTCAACATGTATTGACGAAGTATCGGTAAAATTATAGTATTTTCTTCTAAAAAGAGTCTCAGCATGTCAATTATCAAGTTTGCTCTAAATATCAGAACTTCCTACTTTAAAAACTCTAAATTTTCTCTCTGCTGGTATTTGCCAAATTTGGCGGGTAGTGTTGCTTTTTATGCATGTCGAAAGGCTTTAACAGTCAATTTTTCATCAAAATTACTGAGTAGAAGTGCTGCAATACTCCAATATCCAAAATGAAGTCAATAAAACATATCTTTTCATGAGTGCTCTCATAAATTGTTCTTTGATAGTGTTTAGTGGTCACCTTCAAACAGAAAATTACAGAGTAGTCACATTCTCTGGACTTGGACTTGGACTTGGAGTTGCAATTGGGGTGGGTAAAAGACCGGACGAGCAAAAACAAGGGCGTGGCATTGGTGTAGGTGTAGACGCCGAGATAGCTTTTGGCAAAATCGAACGTTCCAGATAATCTTATATATTTATAAATGCATCCATTCAAATGCATAAATTAAAAAAAAAAACTCTTTGGAAAAAAAACCAGATGCATCTTTTTCGTTTGTGACGCCAGCTTATTTGTCTCGTGATTGAGCAACGAAAACGATATTAACTAATTGCTGATTGTACAGATGTTGTATGCTTTAAAGTTATACAGAAAGATTATTTACAAAAATAGATATTATCCTTAAATGCAACCAAGCTGAAAAAATTTTTGGTCTTTTTTTACAAGATGGAGTTCAGTCTTGATCTATCCTACCCCCCTCCCCCGTGCCGCAGTGTTTTTATGATGCCTCATTACAAATTATCTTTAGTCACAATTTGCACAAGCTTCGAATATTGCGTTGGCAGGTGCGTCTGAATCAGATCCATCCTGTCCCCCCACTGTATTTTTATGCCCCCCTATTACGGTTTATGTGTTGTCAGAGAGCCCATTACAAAAAAAATATGTCACGTGTGCCTTGGGGGTGCAAAATTTCCATGGTGGGGGGACACAACAGATCCCAAAGTCATTGAAAGCACACATTAAAAAATTATTTGGATCATTTAGGGCCCGTTTTGAAATCTGGGTTTTTCATCTTTTCGAACATTCTGGGGTGATTGCGTAAAAGCAGATTGCTAAGATGAGGCCTTGGAAGCTGGTCAAAACTATTTGGGTTCTAACGTTTCAACCCGCCCACAGCCCCCGCCTCCTCCGCAACCTCTATCCGTTGAATCGTCAAGCCATACAAATCGAAGATGGGTTCGGTGGTCGACGCTTTTACGAAATTTGGCATTGAAAAACAACCTAAAATCTAAATCACCTTCAGTTAACCTGTATCAGTCTAACGAGAACCATGATAGAATCAATAATTCATCCCCCTTACTCAATGTTCTTTGAATATCAGTAACAAGTTGCCTGCTTCCATATCTCACGGCAATAATAGCTGACAGTAAAAATTCACCGCCATTTTAAGAAGGAGTGTCCTGTCCTTCTCCTCAACTCCATCAACATAGCAGATTAGTGAACTTACAATTAATAATCTTGTTTCCAGATTGCAGTTGGCAGCACACTAATTCGCATCGATAAGAATAAAAACTATAAAATTTCAGTTTTGCAGCACGATTTAGCCAAGTTCAAAAGGGGATAATTGCAATGGCGTTCTGAATGCGAAAAACTGCATCCAAGAGCAAAACTTTTTTGATCCGATGTAAGGCTTTAGCTGCATAGAAATTTAACGAATATGAAAAACTTTTTGAATTCAATCGTTTTCCAGTTTAACAACCGCTGGGAATTTGAAAATGTGCGCCGAACGTCCCCACGTACACAGTCAATTGTTCAATTTTTCATCAATACAATTGAGCAAGGACATTCCTCAGCAATTTAGTGATTCTGGCAAGTAGTGGTCAGCCCAAAAATTTTGGTGGTTTAATTTTTTTTGCATCAATAACAGCCTTAAAGAAAAAACTCAAGCTTTAGACCAATAACTGTAAGTGACGCTTTTTAGTATCTCATAGCCAAGTCAATAGGAAAACTAGCAGCTTCCGAGGTAGTTCAATTATTTAAAGCAAAGCAGGTGGAAGCTTTTAATCAAGGAAGGAGCCAGGAGTTTAGTTTATGCCATATAAAAATCCTTGAAAAGATTGAAGAACTAAAAAAGGAGACATATTGTATGTTGATATCAGAGCCATATTAGGTCAAACGTAAAAACGTACGGAGCCCAACAATATCTGACACTTATTACAGTGTCTTAATGTCTTGTTTTGCAACAGCTCAGCGGTTGACAGTCAGCTGGAAGTGCAACAATGAGAACCTCTTTTGTTTTTCTCTGGCCATATTGACTGTTTTTGCTAAAATTGAAAGCAAATTACCATAATTCTTAAAACATGTTCGTCATCGCGATAGAGAAACCAAACTGTGTAAAGCGTTAGATAAAATTCCAAAATCAGTTGAAAACCGTGTTTTGAAACTCGAGAGGAAATGTGCCAGAAATGTTGAGTTCATAGCATGAAAAAAGATGATAGTGTCATCAAGAGGAACAACGCAGATGTAGATAGGAGCTGCTATGGTCTCGGATGCTTTTGTTTTTTTTTGTGTGTTTACTGACGCGTGTTGAAATATTGGAGAAGCTTTACGACAATTTATCATACGTAGGCATTCCCAATGTGCTGCTGTTTTCCTGCATTGTTTTCTTGTTGCCTCCAACAAATCTAGTAGGAAGCAAATCTCCTTCAGACAAAAAATCAAAAAATAATCAAATTGCGTCAGCTTGCATCGTTTGGAGCATTTTAGGTTTTTTTTATGTCAGCATCGCCAAGGGGTCAATCATGCCTTTCAATTAAGAAAAAACCGGCCAAGAAAATCAGCTGACCAATATCAAGTAGCATATTTCAGTTTTTCTTTCCGTTTTTTCTCAAATGAATAACAATGAACTTTTCTGAAATGAATCACCTCACTAGCTTTCAGTAGGCAATCAAATCACTCTGTTCTTCAAATAGATATCTGCAGGTTTTCAGTAAAACTGACCGCAAGAGCCAACCTATGAATCCTTATCTGGACTGTTAAGAGGAGAGTCTTCTTTGACAAAATTGCCTCCCAATGATTGTAGGAAGCAATCATTACTGATGAGTTTTTGGTATCCGCCCAAAGAGTGGGGAGCAGAAAATGTTTTCTTCTTATCGTAGGTGTTGTAAATGAAGCCGGGAAAATGGGAAAACACCACTGGGAAATACATCTAAAGATTGTTCCGAAGCAGGTAGTGAGAGTAATTTCAACCGATTCCAACTGAGCTAATGATGATATCAATGATCGGTTGTGAACCAAGATGCCATCATGATACATCTTTTTTTACCAAAAAAAATGCAAAAGAAACTGGCATTTTCCATTGTTGCCCCCGCCACCCAGTTTAGTATTCTTATATTTTATGCCACCCATCATGGCACATAAACCATAATGAAGGACCATCAATTATTTCGGGGGATGGGCTTTTTATGCGAAAAACTCACGATAAACATCTTCGAGGAAAGAAACGTTACAAAATCCCTAGGTTCTTTGATCTGTGTGTACGATCTGCGATATTTCCCAGTATAGGCCCCCTCCCCAGCTCAGAAATCATTTATCCTATAGCCATCATTGTAAATCATTGTAAAGGTTCCATAATGGAGGCTTTTTATTTGAGGGTGCTATAATAAGAAAATGTTCAATTTCTAAACAATAGAATTTCACAGAGGTTGAGGTCAAGGCCGAAATTGTCTTTTATCAGACCGTCCCTGACAAACGTGCAATCGAAATGATCTCTAAAGTCTCCTCTGATTAGACTAACGTTGGGTCAAAGGTCACTTTTGATCAGTCTAAAGTGCGCTCGATTCCACCTCTGATCAGTACTGAAGTACGTTGGAAGTTTCCCGTATTCAGACTCGAATGCGCCCAAAAAATTCTCCCAGTGAAAGCAGATAATAGTTTTAAACATGGAGAAATCTTTTAATACTGCTAAAATAAATTGAACTGAAAAACTTTTGTTTCCAGTAATTTATTCAGCTATGGAAAGCCTATATTATGAACATTGGCAATGAAAATGAAACCCAATTATCAAAAATGTAGCTTTTTTAGTTTGCATTTGGTGTACGTTTCTGATTCGATATATGAATTTAGTTACCTTTTGGTTTAAAACGTTTGTTTGAAAACCTTTTGGTTTAAAGTTAATCAAAACTTCTTTTTTATGGTCTCGCCATTTGCCATCTGCTGGAACCTTGTTTCCGATCATTACCAATAGGCTCTAGATAAGTTTCTGATCAAAATGATGCTGTTTTTTGCGTCATGACATAACATTCGAAGATGGCTGGATTGGTTCCGGAGAAATTAGATCAGAAACTTTTTTCATTTTAATTCAGAACTGGCTGAGAATAAGGTGAATGATCAATATAAATAAACTTTAAAAAAACTGACAAATTAATATTTTTCTAATTGGACAAAAAAAGATGAAAATGTATGATATAATGAAAAAGATATGGAAATTTGATGGAAAAAATGGGAAAAAAAGCTTTATGTTGAGTGAGCATGACGTCAAATTTTTTGTTCTCGGTGTCCTACAGCAAAAAATCATCGCACACTTTTAGATTGAATTAAAATAAATTGAAAAAAATGATGGAATTTTTAGCTTCGCCAAATAGTCTGAGGAAAAAATACATAGTGAGTAGAAATTAAGCAAAAGGACTAATAAAGCATAACCGTTCCATGAGAACAGGAGATTCAATTGTGAATTGTTTTTAACTAAAAAATCGTAACTTTTAAAACTGAAATCAGCAGAGTTAAAATGATCTTGAATTAAAATAAAGGAAAACATAGATTAATTAAAATAAAATTTTCTAATTGTAATGTTCTACTCTCTTTCAAAACTCAAAGTTCTAGCATCTTATTTCTTAAAACATTATTTTAGTTCAAATGATGGAACGGGTTTGTTATCATGCCAAAATCTTAGAATTTCTTTCAAAAAATTCATCTTGTAAAATTCTTTGCAAAAATATTTCGTCTAAGAATTTTGTATGAGATAACCAATCAGAGTTCTTTTATTATTATACAAATAGAAGAAAAACTAATTACTGGTCCCAAAGCTAAACTATAACCACCATTCCCAGAGAGAAATTAAATGTGCTAATAATTATCCTAGAAATTGTTGAGTGGGGATTGGTTGGTTCAATTGGAGTAAATTCCTAGTAACTCAATCATTCGCAAAAATGGAGAATCTCAAGAAACTATTGGTAATGTCCGTTTTAATTTTTTATTTTAAGATATTGCAGTGACTAAGCTGTATTCCTACTGTGATGATTCTCTAAAATGTCTTGATTTATTTGAACATTCACAACTGTATATGTGCAGCCGAAAACATGCTTATAGGAGAAAAATTGTTAGTTGAGAGGCGAACTTATGAAAAGAACGGTAGTCAACCAATATTTGGTATGAAAAGACGATGGTCGATCAATGGAAGGTAGGTACATGAACACGTTTGCTGACCATTCGTTTACCGATAACAATCAAGGTAGCCAACACATCAAACGATAACCTTTCGATTTCATCATCTATTGCCAGTCATGTGTCGACAGATAAAAGTAAGAACTGACCATTTGACCAAAATGTTTGTTTAAGACACTTCACAAGAAAATGTTGCGACAGTATAAAAAGATCAACTATATTTGGGCATGAACTGATTGCTGTTGATCAATAATAACGTTGCTATTTTCCACATGAAGACTTAGTCATAGTTTTGATAATGAAAATTAATGTTATTGCGAAGAAATTTATAGTGACCAATTCACAAATTATGGCAATCTACCAACAAACTCTCTAATGTTGAATTTCTTCTTTGACCGCAAGATATAACTATGCAACATGTTCTGAATCATTTGTCCTTTAAAGCAAATTTATAAATTTTGCCTTTATACAAAACATTTCTTACAGTTTTCAACACTTTTCAAACACAGTTTTGGCACAAATTCAGTATCTGCCTCAAAACAAATCAACGCATTTCAGATCTTTTTGTACAAAAAACAGCACTTTTATAACGTTCAGGAACTCTATCAAAAAACAAATAGGCCGAATTCAACCTCTAAACGAGATATATGGAAAAAACAATTAAATATTTATCAGATGAACGAGACGAAGGAGACGCTTAAACATTTATACGATGAAGGAGCGAGAAAATGAGAAAGTGAACTGTTTAAAAACCTTGGATGATTATGGGCTATCAAAACATCATACTGACCCCAAAATTATCTCATTTTGTTGAACTAAAAAATACTTAAAGTTTAGTAACATACACCAAAGACTCAAACAAATGACAAATCAAAATTTGATAGATATTTCAAAAGAACATAAAGATAATCCAAAACAAACTGACGAAATATGCAAAAGAATGAAACGATCATCTCACAATTGGCATTGACCAGGCCCAATTCACCCACAACAAAAAACTGCCCGCGCAACTAAATGATGAATACATTCTAAAAAAATGCACAACCATTAATCACTGTGTCGTACTTGATTGATTTACTGTCGTCTCCGCAGCGCGAAAAAACAATTTTTTAGTTCTAAAAACTTTTCTAAGTTCTGGCATCTGATTTGCGGTGCGAAATAAAAAATTGACAACTGTTTTTGAACTGGTTATAATAAGGGATGCAAATGTGAAGTGCTTAACAACGAAAGTATGTATGAACAGACATGAACGATTCTGCAGCGGGAAGTGAAGTTGGAGTGAACAGACGGGAACATAAACAAGCGGGAAATACGGGATGAGGTCTGATTAAAATGATGAAATGAAGGGAAAACTAATTTATTTGAACTAAATACAGCGTCATAATAATTTAGCTACAATAAATTAATTAATGATGTTCAGGTATCACATACCACCTAGAATTTTGTTTGAAACTTTTCAACAATGCAAAATATAATAGGAGTAACATATTTACAATTTTAATACTTTGTTCCCGGTTAAAAAAGTAATAACACTATTTTTTAAAGGCTATCATACCTAGCTATATATAGAAAAATACAGTTTTAAATGCCCAAAACAGTTTAATTTCAATCTTTATTTAACTTTGCTTCATACACAGTCATTAAATTTATTTTGTCATCGGGTGCTGGGCTTCTGTTATCATTTATATATCTGATTCACAGATCGCGAGAGACACTTCTTCAATGGCGGGCGAGATGTTTTTCACATCAAGACTTTGCTCTGCTGTTGCTTGAACCCTTTCGATAACGGACGTATACGGCGGGCGAACATTTTCCACATCTCCAAGTCAGCGGTTCTACTCTAGGAGGAGCAGTGATCAGGGAGTCCGATGATTATTCGAAATTTTCATAGTATATTGGACTTCTGCTAGTTCGACCACTAGCCTCCTTGTCCCTGCTCGTATCTGCTTGAGTGGAGGAAAATTGTTGTAGAGCTGAGGAGGCTGTGTTTGCAACTATTGGGAGAATTAATTTGGCCGGCGATTCACGATTGAGTACAGTAGGACAATCTCTGATGGACACGAATTTCTACAGGACTTTTAGAAAGCGTCATAGCATCGCGCTTGCTATATTGGATTTGAAGACGATACGCCGTTGTCCGGTTCACGTTTCCTTTGCTTGATTTTATTATCGCCTTTTTCTTTTCAAGTAAAGTCTTCCACATGACCTTTAACATTCTCTTCTCTCAGTTTTTGCTAGTTCGGGATCCGCGACAATCTGCGTATACTTTGAGAGAAGTTTGGCGCTGCAGCTGAGTTCCAAACTTTGCAATTTCGCTATTGCTAACTGTGACCATTGATCTGCCTGGCTCCTTTATCTCCGAGGTGGTGGGCCCTATTTTTGAGTCTGGGGATAAGTTTTGCGTGGAAACCTTCTAAGTTTTTATAGACCTGTTCTTTTCATGAATCTATAGGACCAATTTGAGTTGTACAGCGCGTTCAGAGTTGGGAATTGGACGACACAGGTTGGAACCGAAAAAAGTGATCCGCCGTCATCGCCGTGTGTTCTCCTCACGTAACCTTCCGCTTATCAAGTTTTGACCCTGTTTATCCAAATGTTTGGCCTTAGTTGTCTGCAAAATAAAGAAAAGATAGAAAACTTTCAAAACATCACTTATTGATTTAAAAAAGTAATTGCTATTTGAATTTAAAAAAACTGCTCACAACTCAAATAGTCTATTTAAGAGATTACGGACTTATTAGTGAAACAATGAGACCTTCTATTTTATAGACTACGGGGAAACACATGAAAAATTGATTAATAAGAACCATTTACATCCAGAACTCTATCTTTTGAAAAAAAAGATAAATAATAGCAAAGTGAAAATAGTGTCAAATGAACCCTTAACTAAACAAACTAATTTGTTCTTCTGTAAATAATAAATCAAGTCACCAGCCCATGATTTTACTCGACAGAAAATTAATCAAGAGTAAGTTAAATTGTTGTGTCGATCCTTGCTATAAACCATTTTCGATCCCGTAAGTAAACCTTAAGTAATGACCTAAAAACTTTAGGTATGTTCAGCTTTGCTTTTTTCACACAAAACCGTTACTATACAAGCTACCTAATTTTATAAGCAATTTAAGAAAACAGGTAAAAAAAATTAAACAGCAACGAGCAGCAAAGAGCTAAGTTAAAATACAAATCCAATTTTTTTTATAACATTTGATTCGAAAGTCATGAAAAACGTCAGCAAATAACTGAAATCTGTATATAGGTTCCTCTTTATCCATAATAAGTCTATAGTTAGGACCTACACTGATCCAAAATATGTCAGAGGATTGCAAAGACATCGACAAACAACTAAAGAATCAAAAATAAAATTAACCTATTGCGAAAAACTGGTATCGGGGCCGTCAGAAAAAAAGGCCAAAAAAGAACAAGTTCAATTTTTTGTTTTTCTTTACTAACAATAATTTTGAATGTAAACTGCAATTTTTGAACGTGGTAACAAGTATATGAAGAAGCGCAGCGATGTGTCAATTTAAAAAGTAAGTCAAAATCTTTTCTTATATATTTGATTTTGAAGTCATGAAAACTTTAGCTATCAATTGAAATCATTACATAGGTTCCTCTCATCAACCACACGAAACCGCTAAGACTTATAACTATCCAGAAAATATCACAAGAAAAAGAAGAAAGACAAACATGGTTAAACTAATAAAATTCCCCGAAAAGCTGAGGGAAGACGGCGTCGAAGCTGTTGAAACCCCAATTCGTTCACTTATAAATTGGTCTTTTCAATTGTGCTTTTTAAAAAAAAGTGCCAAAAATGTGATAATTGAAGTGTAAATAATGTGAGAGAAAAAGCAGATGAACCTTAATGATGAAAAAAGCCAAAAATGAAAGCAAAATTGTGAAAACTCATAGTGTCGAAGCAGAAAAACCATTAGTTAAACCAAAAAACAGCAATAAAAACAAAACTTAAATCCATTAGAAAAAAGCGAACTGCTGCCGTTGATGATATAATGAGACAAATTGGCCCAGAAAGAGAAAAGAAATTCTCAAAGCCCAAAAAATTCATTTTTTATTTTAAAAATTTATACTTTCGAAACTGAAAACGACCATAAGCCTTCCATTAAAAAGCTACCTAATTTTCATTGAATCTCTGCAGTTGGCGAAAAACTACCGCCATTAGTAGGTTTTGCTATTACTTTGCTCATTCTTGTAATTAACTTGGGAAAAAGCAAAAAAAAAATGCGAAAATGATTTTAAAAAAACTTGACTGATTACAATCCGAACTCTTTTTGCATTTCAAAAAACCTGGATTAGACCAAAACTAGGTTTGCAATTGCTGTTTTATCTTTATGAACTCATAATTGTTCCAAATATTGTGAATAAAGAAACTTTGACAAAACAATCCAATACATCAAAAATAAATTATACTTTTTGTCTAATTATCAAGTTAAATTTGCAAAAACCGGCAAAATTTTAATACAGCGAAACTCTAAAAGGATCCACAAAATTCAATAAAGGTAAACAAAGTTGACTAAAGAGCTTACATCGTGCCATTTTTTTTATGAAAAAGGCTGAATTTTGAAATTTTAACAAACATTTTAGCCAAAAAGTTGGATCAAGCAGTTCAATAACATTCTTTTGCGTACAGGGGGTGAAACCAACAACAATATCAGTTACGATTTTGACATATATATTTTTTAGCAAAACTGCCGATTTATTGCACAAAAATACGGAGAATGTGAACAGAAACAACGAAAATCAGTAAAAAAAAACAAATTTGACCTCGCTAACTCCGAGCGAAAACCGAAATACAAAAATTTTTTCACCTATAGTTTTTAAGGTGGTGATACTTCTAGCTTTCTAGTGATACCTCTCATAACCATCTACGATTAATATATCGATCGTCCAGAATCGACTGAACATAAAAACGGTTTGAATATATAGTTCCTCCCACACTAATATGAGTCGGAACATCAAGGGTGTTTACTGGCACCGAAATATACTTTTTATAAAATAGTTTTCCTCCACCTACAGAATGAATAATAGAATTAAACATTTTTTTAGAGTGTAGTCCTTCTTTCTAAGATAAAAAGTTTATTTCGTTGGCTTTTACTATTTAGCAAAGTTGGCCAAAATCAGCGACAAGGCGAAAATCACCGGCAGAACTGCCATTCTTCGTCATTAACCTCGTTAGTGACTTCTAGCCACAAAAGCACTGCGCAAAATCGTTGATTAATCCCACCAATTGCGTCGCCAAATTTTGCACCAATTTGTACCATTCTTTTGGCATATCAGTGGTTACGTTTTGATCACTAATTATTCCATTTTAAAATTGTTACGTTTTGGTTATTAATTAATTTAAATCTATTCTAAAAAAATTTTAGAGTGGTAGTCGCCGACATCAATTTTGCGGAAAAGTGTGACAAGATCGAAAGATTAGAATTAGACTTGTCGCTGGTAATCGCACAATGTAAAATGTGATAACTAGCGACCTTATAACAAAAGATTGACGATGTCACACGTTTTCGCGCTGGCTTACTTTCCTGATGTTAAAACATGTGCCTAAATACATGCGTAAAAAAGCGATGTGCTGAGTATATATACTCGAGCAAATGTGCTTTTTGCAATTTATTGTGCAATCGGCTATAACACAGATTGTAAAGTTACTCAAAAGATTGGGGCGGGGAGAAGAATATTTTCTGAACCACTTTCACCGTGTTTTCCTATTAACCAGGAATTTTGAGTAACTTTACGGTGGACGGGGTTAAGTGGACTTTATAGTGCTATGATAAGTTATGACTAACTTATCATAACAAGTATTTACGATCTGCGACTTTTTCTTTGAAGAAAGGGGCTTCCAGCCAATCAATCTAAAATTCAAAAATGCACGTTCACATTGGCGGTCGACCATCATATCACCGTAAAGCTATAACACAGATCGTGAAATTACTCAAAAGTTGGGGCGAGGATAATGGGGCGTTTATTGCCCCAGATATTAGGATATTTTCTGTTTGTGCATCCTCCCTGCTTAGTTGACTCATATTATTTGCAACCCCTAGATGTTTTGCAAAGTTTTCTCCATCTCCATCAGTATCCCCAAAGCTGCTGTTTTTTATAAGTTCTTGAGGAACGTCCGCTGATTGTTCAACATTTTTCACAACACGATTTGCAGATGTTTCATCAGAGCATATGTCTTTTTTGAGCACTGTCTTGAGAAATGGTCCAAACACAGGACCCAATTTCTGAACTTCCTCTGTTACAGGCAATACTTCTAGTAGTTCAGCCAGCTTTTCAGCTTACTTTAGTTTAGCTTCATCGGAAAAAATTTCTTTCAATTTGTGCCACGCATCCCATTTGTATCTGCTTTTACATCCCAGACATCGTCAAGGGATGGTATTCTATCGCACATCACAAATCTGAAAAAGGAACAAAAAGGGTCTCGAGTTTCGTACGCTTGAAGGGATCAAGAAGTATTGTGAGAGCACGTAGAGGTGCAGGTAAATTTAATTTTGAGGAGACATCCCAGGTCGAGGTGGCCAGACCGAAGTGACCCCTGATCAGACGAGTTTGAGCGCACACATGTTCCCGGTGCGCTCGAATTACATGGTCTGGAAAAGGCTTCGAGTGCACTTTTGTCTGGACAATGGTCTGGAACTTGCCTGATCAGAGGCCACTTTGTTCTGGGACCGTCTGATCAGAGGTCACTTTGGTCTGGGACGGTCTGATCAGAGACAGTTTCAAGCGCACACAAGTCTGATCAGAGACCAAATCGAGCGACATTTTTTTCAAGTATTTTTTGTTTTCTTACTGACTTTTGTTGTCTCGGGTAAGAGACAACAATAAAACAGCATTCTGATCGCAACTTCATCTGAAAATCTGATGGTTTTGATCAGAACCAAGGGGTCCAGCTGATAACAACTGCCGGTCCCCTCAAGAAAAGATTTTGAATCAAAGTAGATCAAGACGTTTTTATGCAGAGCTGTCCAAGTTCATTTTTCAGTTAAAAGCATAAAAAAATGGCATACTCAGTAATTTTTTTGATCATTTTTTTTCGATTTACTTTCATTAACAATACTTTCAGGATTGGTTTTTGTTAGTTGAATATAAGATTGATAAAATGATAGATGAAATGAATATATTATAACGATATTGCGAGATTTGTTCATGTTTAAAATCATTCTCTGATCAGACTATTTCGAACGCACTTTAGTCTGGACAATGGTCTGGAACTCGTCTGGACAATGGTCTGGAACTTGTCTGATCAGGGGTCACTTCGGTCTGGAGCTCGCCTGATCAGATGCGGCTTCGAGCGCACTTAGAGCGCACAATGATCTTCGAGCGCATTCTCGTCTGATCAGAGGTCACTTCGGTCTGGGACGGTCTGATCAGAGGCCCCACTTGTCTGGGACGGTCTGATCAGAGGCGATTTCGAGCGCAACCTCAACTTGGGATCACTCTGACAGGTCCATTGACCTATTTGATGTTCTCCCCGAATGCATATAACTTCTTGATTGTAAATTGTTTGTGTAATCATTAAGTGAATTACTCGATATGTATTTGGAAAAATTCATTATTATTATTATTATTATTTTACAATAAAAACCAGCTTCAAAGTCCATCACCTCTTGCATGAGCAGCAAGTTTCAATATTTTTTGTTGTGTGGCATTACAACAAGCCCTCCAGCCTAATGCGCATATTTTACAAGTAGTGAAATATCAGTTATTAAATTTTTCCGCACTAGTGCCAAAAGGAATAATTCAAGGTTGACTGGCTTTTTGTACGAAACAAAGGGCATCTTTTCCACTTGTGCCCCCAGTTTAGTGAGAGCATATTAATTGCACCCCCAGACGCACGTGCCATATTTTACATAATGATTTACTATGTAATGACACGTGCTCTGTAATTTGGAGGAGCACAACGTACGGGGGGCACAAAAGGAAAAAATCTAAAAAAAAAATTTAAATGCATTATGTACAGCAAAAATTTAGTCAATTCATATACTGTTTTTGCCAATTAACAGTGTTATTTTTGAGTTATCACACTCGGGAAAACTTCTGTGTTCCAATTCCGAGTATTCGGTTTCTTTCGTCCTAAATGGGCGCTGAATCAATTCAAAGATGCTCTTATTTGCTATAGTTTCACCTCAGTTGCGTTCCAACCGCATGAGAGCTGAGATCAGCTTCAATTCCGACTTCAAAGTTCCAATTTCTCTGAATTAGTTGGCCTCTTTTTGGGATGGAACCAGCAAACATAAGCAACATACAATTTGCAAAAACAACCAAAAGCAGAAGAACTTTGATCGACTGCGTTTGTTGATTGCTAATATGTTGAGATAATGTTATTGTATCGTGATATCCTAATGAGCTTCCTTCTTCTTATGAATCTGAATTTAGCGCCAAATTACTGTGCGAAAAGCATTATTAGAAGGACATTATTCTCTAATAACTGTTGCCAACTGTTGACTTTTTGTCTCAGGTTTTTATTTGGAAGATGTGAAAATTGCCCCTTTTAGCCTCATATATCTATCCTAGTTTTGGAAGTTAAAATAAAATTCTGAGATCATTACGAAAAATTTGTCATCTCTGCGTCCTGTTTACTCAGTCCGAATTTGCAAATAAGATCTCTCCTAAATTTCAGCATTTAATTTCGATAACAAACAAGACATCAAACTTAAACATCACTAAGTTAACAACGCAATGGACAAATTTTTTTACAAAAACAACACAAACGCCATTTTTTATAACAACTACTTTACATCCAATCCAATGAAAATACAGCACTTGACCAAAATTATACATGAAAAGACCGCACTCGACCAACTTGGGCAATAAAAGGAGAAACCTTTAAAGATAAGCTCAGCTTCAGCTCTCCTTTAAGCAGGAAAAAAATTGATTTTCAAAAAGATAAGTACTCTCCAGACATTATACCTATATTTCATTGAAACAATAATTGAGAACTGCGGGTAATTTTTTTGGTAGCGCAAAAGATTTCGATAAAAAGTTTTAACACTTTCGGAGAAAGCTAAAAAATTTAATTTTTAAACATCTGTGTCTTGAACTCTGAAATCTATTCTCAGTAATTGTAGCAAGGGTGTTAAATGTGGTATTGTGCTTTTAGAAAACTTGGCTATAAAAAACGGTGTTCTTCAAGACACTTTTACGGACCTCTTATTTTTCCTTTTTTACATTATTGTTTTCTCCTAACAAATTAATGATCAGTGTTCAGCCATCAATTTATACGAGCTTGATTCATCAGTTTGGGGCAGTAGAACAGATTGGAAAAATGGTCGTTTTTCTTTCAAAGAAACGAACAAATATTTAAAAAGGACCCAATTGACGCTAAGTGCAATTGATTTTTTCCATGATTTGAAAACTAAAACACAAATACTCTTTTCAAGGGTAAACTTATAAAAATTTATCAAGGCTGCCGTTACCGAGGTATACAAATGGATGCAAATTTAAGGTTTCAGAAACATTGCAGTTCCATTTTAGAAAAATTGATGCGTCAGGATTCTTTATATCTTTTGATGAATGACATCTCTTTGGAGGTAATTTTTGTTATTCTGAAGTCTGTATTGCGCCTACGCTATCATCCAGTGGACGATTGTCTCAGAATTATTGTGCCATAAATGTACAACGTAAGAATTGTCAGTTTAACGGAGGAATAGAACGTTTGCTATAAATGAGGCAACAAAGATAACCGCCGTGTTCCTCCGCTGAAATTTTAAATCATCTCTGCTGAACTTATCATCTATAGAATTTGCTTAGAGGAACAACAAAAGAAGGAAAAGTCATGTGGAGTATCAAAAAATTTCAAGCATTTCTTGCTGACAACATTAATGTTAAGCACAACCTTAGTACAAAACAGCGCATATGTAGTATCAAATGTCTGATATTAAAACCGTCTTGGAGTGGAATAAATTACCCTCATCAATAAGTTTTGAACAGGAATTAGAGTTTTAAACTAACTTCAAAAGATTATTCTCCGTCAACTTTAATAGAATATTCTATAAGACATGTTGGCGCATTTATATCTCAATTTTGAACGCAGAAATATATTTTGAAAAGCACTAGTTGCATCATTTTAATTTTTATATTATAAATAACGCGATGAGATTGGTAATTTGAAATTTATCTGCCATGCTATTCTACATGTAGGTATTCAATCTAAGGGTTCCGCTTTTCTTAATTCACAAATTTCATTAAAAAACATTGGTTAACCTGGAAAACGTGTTGACCGAATATAAAATTCCGGACAATGTATTGACATCCAGTTTCACCAGAATAAGTTATATTGATAGCAGTGTTTTCAAGAGTTCGAACAAAGATTACCTCCACCTGTTTTTTTCGGATTTTCTTCTATTTGAGTGGAGGATGACTGTTGCCCTCCCTGACGTGCGTACTCTATTTACTTATTAAGGTGCTATATAACAACGCGATTTTTAGGGGGGGGGGGTATAAAGAAATTGGGATGCAAAACAAAAGTAACCATTTTTCATTGTTGGATTCCTTTTCTGGAAAGTTGGTTCTATTGTTCAACATCAACGCTGATTCCCTTCTAAGTTATTCTTGTCAAGAAAATTGTGGAAGTGATTGTCTCACGCAGCTATCGTTTGAAAAAACAAAACCTGTTTTTACTTTAAATTCACAGTGATCACACATTTTGAATTATGCAACGTTACACAGATAAGATCTTTTCCATTAATCTATCAGCAGTTGACAGGGGTGTCATTAACAGCTCGGGGGGGGGGGGGGTGTCGTTACACAATAGATCCGATAAATGCGGACCGTTGCTATGTATAAACGGATCTTTCTTACTAATCCGAGGACCATGGCTGAACTGGCCGACAGGTCGTTTAGCCGACAACCAAAAGTAAGCTTTCAAGCCGACAAATTGACCGCACATCAGTTAAAATGTCTGCCAGTTTAGAGTTATTTTTGACCAATCCAATTTTCATACCAATCAGAATAAATAGTCGACTAGCTAAATTTCTCAGATTTTCATTGTCGGCCAAACCCCTTGTCGGCCATTATTCGAGTTATGTTCGCTTCTTATGTGTCAATTCGAAAACAGCAACGGATTGATCGAAAGTGAACACATTTCATTCATGTTTTATCACATGACCGGACAATAGATCGAAAACAGAAAAGTTGGGACAATAGATCGAAAATCAGTCTCTATTCTTATTGGTTGAAATTGAGCATTATCTGCGAGCTCAATATAATTACCACCCAGGTTGAGGTGCCATCCGGAAGTGACCCCTGATCAGACCATGCCAGAGAAAAGTTACCTCTGATCAGACCCTCCCAGACCAAAGTATCCTCTGATCAGACAAAAGTGCGCTCGAAACACCGTGTGCGCTCTAAGTGCGCTCGAAACTGTCTCTGATCAGACCTTCCCAGACGGAACGGACCTCTGATCAGACCATAATCAGACCATTGTCCAGACGATTCTGCGACCATCGCCCAGTTCAAACCCAGACCATTGTCCAGACGATTGTGCGCTCAAAATCACTTCTGATCAGACTATTGTGCGCTCAAAAGTTAATCCTGATCAGACTATCCTGCGCTCAAAATCACCTCACCGCACGAATTTTGTTATAATATATTCATTTCATACGAAATGATGTTCGCATTTTTATATTCATCTAAAGAAAAGACTATTCTAAAAGTATTATTGCTAAAGAAAAGAAAACCCAACTGCTGAGTAAACAATTATTTAGTATACATTAGTGCATATTTCCAACTCAATGAATAAATTCAGACAGCTTTCCATATAAAACATCGTATACTACAGTTAAACAAAATTTCCTTGTAAGGGGATTGACATGTTCAATCAGTTGGACCCCTTTGGTTCTGATCAAAGACATCAGACTCTAGATCTGTCTGTGATCAGAATGCTGCTTTTTGTTGCCTCTTGACAGAGCCGACATCTCTCTGTAAAAAAAACAAAAAATCAAAAAAAATTCCGCTCGAAATGGTCTCTGATCAGACTAATGTGCGCTTGAATCCACCTCTGATCAGAACATTCCCATCCTGAAGTGACTTCTGATCATACCATCCCCAGACCAAAGTGACCTCTGATCATACCATCCCCAGACTGAAGTGACCTCTGATCATACCATCCCCAGACTGAAGTGACCTCTGATCATACCATCCCCAGACCGAAGTGACCTCTGATCATACCATCTCTAGACCGAAGTTACCTCTGATCTTACTATTGTGCACTGGAATCAAATCCCAGACCCTGTAATTTTGGTCTGGGAACACACCGTGTGCGTTGGACTTGGTCTGATCAGAGGTCACTTCCGGATGGCACCTCAACCTGGGCACATTATGGCCATGCCTCGCGAGCCATGGCCATGCCTTAGCGGCTCGTGGGACTTGACATGAATCTATCACAACCGAACAAAATATCACAACAGAACTTGTTATAAACTGTATAATAAATGAGCGCTCAAATCTGACTGGCCAATACGCAACTTGAATAATTTAATTTTCGATCTATTGTCCCAATTTTTGCGTTCGATCTGTTGTCTTTCGATCTATTAATGTCCTAGCACCGTTTTATCAGCTGCATGGTTCTTTTTCAGATAAGAGAGCGTGACAGCTGGGACAAGTGTGGGTGACTCTTTTGCACTCGTTCACGAAGAAGGGGATGAGACAACAGCCCAGACCCATAAATGGAATGAACCAAATCCCAATGCAGGCCACGAACGTCATGAATGATGGAGAGTGAACAACTGTCGTAGTCACCTGGTTGAAATAACGATATAATGCCGATTGAAAAGCCATTTTTATGATACCTTTTAAGGTGTAATATAAAGAGTGTAAAAGAAAATTAAAAGTGTAATTATTATTTAAAAATACACTTTTATAATTACACTCTTCCACCCCTAATTAAGCGGAGAAATAGGGAGGTAATTTTTTTTATTTTTACACTCTTTACACGCTTTTCCCCGTTATTTTCGGGGAAAATCCTCCCCCCGGGTACTATATTTAATTAAGGGATTTTCGTGGGTTTGTCTACCTTGTCATTTCTAACGACAAAAAAAACAAGACACATAGTTTATGCATTTCGGCCCTGCGCTAATTTATTGCACCCCCAAACAAATTTTTTTTTTCGAGTTCTATCTTTAAATGCTTTAATTTCCAAGTTAGTGTCTATATTCTACCGAGGCTGACAACTTTAATGGCTTCAGTGTAGAATTGCTACCGGGTGTAGTTTTTCAATTTCTGTAGCTTGGTATCAATTTTACGTATTTTGACAGATGTCCAATGTCAGTATGGTAGATTTTCAAAGCATGTGTTACCTCCAAGTACTCGTATTTTGAAAGAAATTTGATCTCAGTGTTTTTCGTTTTCCGAATATGGTTTCTGCTGATAAAATTGCTTAAATGAGTTTTTGCTTAATTTGTACTCATCACAATGAAATACAATTCCAGACGGTCTCAGGCCTGAATCTTGAATCCAAAGGCTCAGTATAAACTCTGTATAAACTGCTCTTTTTTGGGTCAAAATGATGTGGTGTGATCTGAGTAAGTTAAATGCCAAAAATGTCAACCTGAAGAGAACTAGAACTCAGCCCGTTTTTTGATCACATTTTTTTTTGCTTATCTATTCTTTGACTTTGGTTACCCGGACACTAGTTCCATAGTAAAGGAGTGCTGAAACATTGTATTCCAATTGTATGTCGGCGGCCCAGTTCTGTATCAGTGTATCCTAAGAGTATCTTCCTACTTCCACCTTCGGACTGTTCAGAGTGTTTTCAGAGAGCCGGTTTTTTACAATGATTTTTTGTCTGAACAGTGTAAAAAGTGACATGATCATAATCTGTTCAAAGTAAAAACACAGAATGAGAATACTATGATTCAGCGCTGAATTACAATGTTACTATGATCCGGGTAAAACGATGGCCGCTGTTTGGTTATCATCTATTTACTCACAGTTTTTCTGCAAATATGACAGACAACGACTTGAGGGTAGTGCCCGAATGCTGCAGAGCTCCCTGGCATCGTCACGTACGTGGGCTGAAAACAAAACGGTGTCATAGACCAAAAACCACTTGTATCTGCGACAGACTGTGAATTAAACAAAAAATTGAGAACTGTTTCACAATTAATACATAATATAGAAAGAAAACGTACAAGAAGAGTGAATTTTTAGAAAGTTAGATGGACTACCTGAAAACGAATTGCGAGTGACCTTTTTAACTCAAAGCTCGAACTCACACAGTTACGCCAACATTTCACAAGAATTGTTTAGTCGTTCTTATTTCCTATGGCTCTTTTTTATACAAAAAATACTTTTGGTAACATCGAATTCGTCTTACAGGGGGTGAAAACTGGTTGGCCTGTATGACATGAGTAGTTGAGGTTGTGGTGGGGTAGGAGTTGTATTGTTGTGTGGGGTAGGGTGCTGCAGACTGCATTGACCCATACTGCTGCTGAGGGTAGGTTGGTGGAGCACCAGCTGAAAAAAAGTAAACGCCTAACGGCACGTCAATGCCACAAACTCGACTCTGATCGAAATTCCTAAATAAATATTGAATCAGAACTATTGTAGCAGTAGAAATACTGGATGTACTCCTCCAACCTATCAGAGACTGAGAAGATACTATTGTCTTTTAACTACACTGACTGTAGTCAGTCTATTAGAATACTTGCACGATGTGCATACCTCTGACTCCGGTGTTGCCTCTTTATACATCGTTATAATTGACCTTCAGTGTTTTACAGAGTCGGTTAGTCTTAGAGATATCGGTAAGCCTACTTCACACGCAGAAATAAAAAGCCCTAGCTCTTTATATCTCAAGCCCACCATGAGTCTGCCCTAACTGGTGCGATCAGTGAGTTAACAAAATCTAACCGTAAAAAACTCACAAAAAACAAATTATTCTCTTTTGAAGAAGAAACTTAGAACTAGATAATACAATTTTATACTTTTTCTTCAATTAAAATTTAGAAAACCGGGAAGACAACTAGAGGAGATAATAGACTCTCTCTTACTTTTATCTTGGTACATACACAGATTTTGGAAAAACCTAGAAAGACATAATTTTCAGGCTACAAAACTAAAAGTCGAAACCTACCCACACCCGATGGAATAGTTGCCAGAAACATTACAAGCGATACTCCAACTGGGAACAAATCCACACTACAAAACAGCGTGAGACAGTTGGGTAATCTGCCAGGACTGACCATACTGACCAGCACACCCTGTAACTAGCACCTCTACTGACTCCACAGTAGAAGTGGACAACTGACTGACGACACTAGTCAACACTGACAGGGACTCCAGACAACGGCACAAGTCACAATGCCACTTTAACGACAACACGACTTTTCACTCCCTTCTACAACAAGGACCACTCATCCAGCGTGTTTCTGCTACAACTTACAGATCTGAAATGAAAACTCCTAACTCCGCATGGATGTAGCAGTAGAAATACTGGATATACTCCTCCAACCAGTCAGAGACTGAGAAGGCACTATTCTTTTTTATATAGCGTTAACTCCACTGACTGTAGTCAGTCTATTAGAGTAGTTACACGATGTTTGTTTAACTCTGACTCTGGTGTTAACTCTTTTACAGATCGTTATACTTGAAGTATACCTTCAGTGTTTTACAGAGTCGGTTAGTCTTAGAGATATTGGTAAGCCTACTTCACACGCAGAAATAAAAAACCCTAGCTCTTTATATCTCAAGGCAGTAAAAGGAGCCCACCATGAGTCTGCCCTAACTGGTGCGATCAGTGAGTTAACAAAATCTAACCGTAAAAAACTCACAAAAAAACAAATTATTCTCTTTTGCAGAAGAAACTTAGAACTAGATAATACAATTTTAAACTTTTTCTTCAATTAAAATTTAGAAAACCGGGAAAACAACCCCAACGAATAATGAAATTTAAAAAACCAAAATGGAAACACTGATAAAATGAGTCGTCACACTGGCCAAACGTCATCAAAATCGGATCCACATTCCGATGAATTACAGTTAGCTGTTCTTACACAACGGAACAAAGGTCCTAGGCACGAAAGCTCACCATTTAAAGTTACAACATCAACATCAAGATTAATTAAATTTACTTTTATGCACTGCAAAACCACTTAAAAGCCACTATTATGCAGTAGAGCAAAAGCCTCATATTACTTTACCAGACAAAAGTTCACAAGTCTCGCGCATAGCTCTTCTCTCATATTTAATCGAATTTTATGGAGCTCAACCCACTAAGGACTCAATTCTTTTTATCAGTTATCCATTAACCATAACTTATGTTTCACTCGTCTATGATACACATTTTTTAACCCACTTTCAGAAGCATTATTTGAATTTCTCAACGGAGTTTGGACAAAATTACAATCTTCAGATAGAGCTGGTGCGTTTAGGAAATCGTCATTCAAATTTCTAAAGCGCCTAGAACCAGCACTGAATACCGCCGCTTAAAAATCACAAACAAGCGTGCTTAAAATTGCTAGACAAGAAATAGAAGGTTTCACTCACCTTATAAAAACATAAATAAGCTCTTGAAAAGACGCAGTTTTACCACAAGAGGAGATAATAGACTCTCTCCTACTTTTATCTTGGTACATACACAGATTTTGAAAAAGCCTAGAAAGACATATTTTTCAGGCTACAAAACTAAAAGTCGAAACCTACCCACACCCGATGGAATAGTTGCCAGAAACATTACAAGCGATACTCCAACTGGGAACAAATCCACACTACAAAACAGCGTGAGACAGTTGGTTAATCTGCCAGGACTGACCATACTGACCAGCACAACCTGTAACTAGCACCTCTACTGACTCCACAGTAGAAGTGGACAACTGACTGACGACACTAGTCAACACTGACAGGGACTCCAGACAACGGCACAAGTCACAATGCCACTTTAACGACAACACGACTTTTCACTCTCTTCTACAACAAGGACCACTCATCCAGCGTGTTTCTGCTACAACTTACAGATCTGAAATGAAAACTCCTAACTCCGCATGGATGTAGCAGTAGAAATACTGGATATACTCCTCCAACCAGTCAGAGACTGAGAAGGCACTATTCTTTTTTATATAGCGTTAACTCCACTGACTGTAGTCAGTCTATTAGAGTAGTTACACGATGTTTGTTTAACTCTGACTCTGGTGTTAACTCTTTTACAGATCGTTATACTTGAAGTATACCTTCAGTGTTTTACAGAGTCGGTTAGTCTTAGAGATATAGGTAAGCATACTTCGCGCGCACAAATAAGTAGCCCTAGCTCTTTATACCTTAAGGCAGTAAAAGGAGCCTACCTTGGGTCTGCCTTACTATACCCATATTCCATATTCAGCACTTAATAGTCTCGTGCAGGTATTTTCTAAGCCGAGTCAATGAGTTTTCCGAAATTTATATTAAAAAGGACCTGAAAATGCGCTAAATTAAAGAGGGTTTAGGGCATTTAGAGTATTTCTTTCATAATTTCCGTGTATTTGTTACGCACAATGCGCTGACACCTTGAAATGGAACGACTTACAGGTCTAAAAAAGATCAAAAGAGGTCAAAAATAGCCAGTAAAACGTAAGTATCTATAATCTGCTGAGAAATATACTCTATATGCAATGGATAAAAAAGGGTTCGCTCCCCTTTTGTAATATGTGCTACAGAATTCAGCAACGGGATCGTTTCCTTTCCCAAGCTGAGGTGTGTGACCCAATCTCTGATCAGACCGACTAGGTTTGCGCACGCGGGGTAAACCGCGACCCTTCCACAGAGTCTGCAAGCTCTTATCAGCGCACTACCTAAAGTCTGAAAGTCTGATGCGAGCTCGACCACAGTCTGGATATTAAGATCAGAACAAAGTCTAAAGTGCCGATAGTCTGGTCTGGATTCGTCTGAATGGCCCGAACAGAACTTTTTCCAGAGTCTGAATGGTCAGATCAGAACCCTCTCCTGATGGTTTATATTTTGTTTTATTGAGTCCCCCACTAAAACTTAAAAATCTGGAATAGAAAACAACAAGAATAACCAAAAAAACCCACAATCTCTAAAAGTCATTTTTCAAAGCTATTAAATTTTAGAGTTTTCCGAGTTGTTTTGCCATTTTTTTTTACAATACCTCATTGAGTTTGAGGTACGTCCTTATTACGGCAAAATTTCTAAAAAAAAACTTTTTAAAAACTTTGATATGGCCGTCCTCTGGATCGTAGAAACCTCCACAATATAATTCCGAAACTTACCAAAACAGATTTTTCTCTTCTGCTTCCTTATCATTGTGTTATGCATCCCGTTTTCATATCACGTTTGGAAACCATGGATTTTTTTCGTTTGTACCCCCCAGTAAGCTGTGCATCCCTCATTAACAGAGCATATTTTATTACATGGTAAATGGGTATGTTAATATATGGCATGTGCGCTTCGGGAAGCAACATGCATCCTCTATACTGAGAGGGGCGCACACTGAATTGTTCCAAAACCCTTATGGAAAAAGTGGCATGGCACGCGTATATTTTTTTTACAAGTGGGGATGCACAAATAGAAAAGATAAAATCAACGACCGCCCTATGGTTTTTATTCAGGAATTTTATGCATCCAGACTGTGCAACATTTCTTCGACAGCCTCAGTCGAAAACTTTGAGTAGAAAAATGTTTGCGATTTGCTCTTTTAGTACTGGAGACTTTTAATCGAAAAAAATGTTTTTGGCTTTTTTTCACTACCAAACTGGAAACTGAAGATAAAAATTCAGATCATATTAGGAGTAAATTTTTAATAGACTTGCGATAATTAACTTTTTTCTCCGCATCTAACGTGGTTTTGCGAATATTCATCGCTTTAAGCTCATTGTTAAAGATGAATAAAGTCGCTTGAGTGTGTTTCAGTTCAAAGAGACGAAAAAGTTTAAAAGTTGGTTTTTAAATTTGGTACCTGCATTAGGCGTGGGGCTAAAGGGCGATGGGTTCTGTGTTTCAGATGCAGGCGCCGTGGGTTGAAGACTAGAGGCTTCGTTTTTGTCCATATTATCCTTACGCAGCTGACTTTGAGTAACTTTTTTGAAAAACAATCAGCCTTTGATTGTAAAGTAGAAACGATGAACAATAAAATACAATCAAACTAAATTAAGCATGGCTTTAGCTAAAAATAAAACGTTTTTTTTGTGAGGCATCTGAACAATTATTGTAGAGGTATATTGTATTCACTATGCTTAATATCAAACACATGCGCTCAAGCTATCAAGAATCTTAAGAAAGCTCCAAAAAAGCAATTTGATATGGCTCGCGTCATAGAAAAAATTAACTTTGACGTAGGTTTGAACAGCATTGTAAGATTTATAAAACATTCCGAACTACACAAAATTAGAGCCCATTAATTATGATGTCACTTTAATGTTTCGTCTCTTCAGAGTAAAATAGAAAATAATACCTGCAACATATTTGTATTTCTCGTCTTACCCAGTTTTTTGTTTCCAGACCAACTAGAATTCTGAACAGAGCGAGTTCGAGCGCACGGTAGTCTCATCAGAGGTCACTTCGGTATGGGACGGTCTGATCAGAGAAAATTTCGGTTTGTACCTCAACCTGATTAACATAATTCTTTTCTTATGCCACCTTTCTTAATCATTCTTCACAAGTTGCCGGATCTAATAAATATGAAACCCTTTAAAAGTGAATAAATGATATTTATTGTTTTTGTTGCTTCATTTTCCCATTTTAATAAACTACTTTTAACGTTCATTTTTTCCTAATATTTGGCAACATTTTCACCGAAAATTTCTTAAGAGGAAAGAACCTAAAATGAATAGCATCGCTAATGAATACCATAAATGGTGAAACAAAAATGCATTTTACATCAGGACGTAAAATCAAAACAATTGGAAATCAGTGTAATATTGATTTTGCCTCTTGAAGTAGCATTAATTTTTCCTTAGTAATTTAACCCGAAATACAAAAACAGTTTTACTTCATACCAAAAAATCTCTTCAATTAACACGTTTAAAATAAGAAATATCAACAACAAAGATCATTTTAAAACAATTCAATGATATACAATTACTTAACTAATGCGGCTGTATTACCTTTCCAACACAGTGTTTCAAACAATTACACGGAAATTTCTAATCTCAAGTACCTAAACAAAAAAATCTACTACGTTTTTTAGCATTAACATTACGTAGCATAAGGAAATCAACCCTATGTACAATTTTCGATAAGTTCTTTTTCACAAAACCATGGCAACCTCAGTAACGTCGCCACAAAACTCAGAAAACTCTATTGTATCTACCGGCCTGTATGCTTATTTTTAAAACTATGTTGATAAATCTCACAAGCTGATGTTAAAAAGTGATAGCAAGAAATCACAAATTCTTTAAAATGAACTAATCAAACACTTAGCAATCTTTGCTCATCAATTATACACATCCACTGCCCAATAAACACTAAAATTAAAAAAAGAGTTCTTCCTTTGCAACATTCAACAAAAAACAACTGGATAAAAAATCACAATTGTATGCGAAATCAGGAATTTACCACCACACATTTGCAAGGATACCAAATGTTGAAGGACTATATATATATATATATATATATATATATATATATATATATATATATTCCCACGGGTGAAACAATTAGGGCTGAAACAAAATTCAAATAGAACACCGAGAAGTTTGAATGTTGACCGATATGATAAAAAAGCACAGAACGTGCCCATTGGAACTAAAAATTAGAATACATTAAACAGAAAACAACTAGTCACAGCTCAGGAATCTCCACAGAAACAAACACAAAACACATGAAAAACAAGACCAGTAAATCATGAAGGCAAACGTTTAAACATCATAATAGAAATAGTTTCACCATAGTTTCTTATAAAAAAGACAAACAAATCGCTTTATGATATTTGAAGAAAACCAAACAACAAACAAGAAATCATGAGTTGCGTGAACGTCAACAACTCAAAAATAGCAACAAGTTAATGATAGAAAACTAATTAACAATTCAGGAAGACCAAATGCAAAAGATGTTTCGGCTAAAAAGGCTTTTAGAAACACCAACCCAATATTAATTTCATGATTCACCAAACGCTAGAGAACATTGTCGACAAAACTTTTGTTGTTAAAAAATTTTAAACTTCCCTAAAACTAGGTACGGATTGGAGTTCTAAACAAAATTTGTTATGTTAGTTCAGTGATAATAAGGGAACAAAAAGGATCAAAAAAGACACCTGTGAGACATCCAAACTACCTGTTGACAATTCTGAGCCGGAATATAGCACCATGACACACTATTTTCAATTTGAACGCTTATTTTGCATGAGCTTCAAAAACTTTCTACCTACCATTGATGGCTTCAGAAGTATAGCGTGATCTGTCTCAAAGGCATCAGAAAAAATTCTTTAAAAAGTCTAAATATTAACATTTTGTGTGGTGTGGTGCACTTCAATGAGGGAAAAAAAGATATGTTGGCAAACTCACGTTCTCCATCCTTGATGTCCGCCACTAGCTAAAAGTCGATTTTTGCAAAAAAAAAAAATTGTAACCAGTTGATTGAATTCTTGTTTCTAGTCCATTTTCCCGTCTTTCCATTTTAGAATAGCAGAAGACTTAACATTAGATCCAATGTTGCTCAAACTATTGATAATAACACAAGATGGTAGAGACACATTCGTTTTTTGACTTCACAATTACTCTGAAAGTCTCCGAAGACCAGTTGTTGGGACTAATTGGGCATCAAATAAAGCACAGGTAATCTACAGGGAAATAAACAGGGCGATGTAAAACTTTCCCTGTCATTGATGGGAGAGCAGCCGTTACCACAATCACTATTAAAGTGTGCCCAGAGGTTTTTCCGGTTTTTTTCTTTAGTGGAATTTTCCGGAGACGTTCTTGATAATTAAATTTCGATTACTCGCAGAAAAATTCAAACCGAAATTTCTACTTCGCGGCATTCTCTTCTAACCTTCTCCTAGGTGGAATCCGACGTAGGTTTTGGAACAAAAAAATTGGCAAGAGAGCATTGTACTGGACTTTTTCATTCGTATTTCATCAATTGGTATGCCTCTGACTAATCAACTTGGTTCAATTCTGTAACGCGTGACAGCTTGTTTCCATGGCAGCTTGCATCTTTTTTTTGTTCGAGTGGGTTATTGACTTTTCTGTCAGCGTCTCTTTGATAACTGTTTTATTATTTTTATTCCATAAATTGATGGCATTTCAATGGCAGTCTACCCGTATTTTTAACGAGAAATTGGTTATAAAAAAAATGCTTATTCCCATTAGTTGATATTTGTATTCACATGCAAGCCAACATCTTCAGTGTCGAGTATTCGTTTGCTGTTTATTTTTATTTTCTTTGCGATTTTACCCTGAAAAAGCTTTCGCGCTTGAAACAACGCTTGAAACGACTGCTGCTTAGAATTATCAATTCAATAAACGTTCGGATGACAACCAATGGAGCAGTATATTTTTCACGGCCTTTTTCATAAACTTTTCAATCTTTTCAATATTTCATATACTTCAAGGCCGTTTTCGCTAAAATTTCCTACTCATGATTGCACCTCGGAGGAACATAGAAATGTCTAGTGGCGTTGTTAAATAAATTGATTAACGTAATAATTTCAAAAAAATAAAACAGTAAATAATTTCAGTTCAATTTTGGTTATATGCTTTCTTTGTGGGTAAGTAACCGATAGAAACACTATCTAAAAAGTGTCTCAATTCTCTTTACCGTTTCAAGCTTCCTTTTTTGACGCGGCTAATTCTAGCCCTCTTTACCGTTTCAATTTTTCGCCCAGGTTTCTTTCGAGATACAGACTGCTTCAAGTTGTGTCAGTTTTCTTTTTTAGCAGTTTTTTTAAGCCCAATGGGGCTCCAGTTATATTTTTTGCCTGCTTGATTCATGGGGACTGATTCGAACTGATCAAACTGTTCAAAATTTGGCAAAATTTTTTCGAATATCATCAATAAAATCACCTACTTAATACTTTCTAATTTTTCAATAATTGGAGACCGCAATTTCTATTTTCGGCCTCCCAAAGACCCTACCTATCTTAAATGATTCTCTCGCTTCATATGAATGTAAGAACAGTTACTCAAACGGATCTCAACTCAACTCTCTAGTTTGGACTTCTTCCCTACAATTACATGAACTCGTACAACAATTACCAGATATATATGCTCTCAGTTTGATGTATATGCTCCCGTTATTACTGACACTCTAACCACGGGAATCACAATCATTAAACCAGTGATAATCCTACAGAAAAGAGAATAACTTTAAATCGTTTTCAATGCTCGCCAACTAAATAGAGTGGTTGACAAAATAAAATGTAGTTGGACCATCAAGGCAACGAAAATTTTATTTACATTTAAAAAGGACCGATTTTCTCAATAGTCAGCATGAACACCGCAAATAATTAAATACTGCTAAATAATCCTTCTCAGTGGTCAAAACAATTGTTATGGCAGGCAACAAAATTGGTTTAAACGCCCCCCCCCCCCGCACTTTTCTGGCTTTTCATTCGGCCCCGCCGTTTTGCCATCTTTCACGAGTAGTATCATTAAAACATTAGTACGAAAAAACTGCATCATCACACACCTAAATGATGTATTTATCCAGAATGGTAAAAAACAACTTGTTGTTGAAAACCCACAAGGGTTATCCCCAAATATTAGAAGATGATAGTCTCAAAGCCGCTCCACGTAAATCTTTTTTTCTCAAAAAGGTAAAATTCCTGGGTTGTCAGATAAAAAAAACCTTCTAACCCTATAAAATCAACAATTAACGGTTTCCTTGAATTTCAACTTTCAAAAATAAATTAAAATTATGTTCGATACCTTTTCTTTATCTCAAAAAATAATATCAATCTCCAAATTATTCTAAGACGGTTCAGTCTCCAACTCCGACACTGACTTTAAAAGTACACAAGAGGTACAACAAAGGAGGTTAAGGTAAAACACTCCGCCTAGCTAAACGAAAAATTTTTTCATTCTATGTCATGCCTAAAATTACGAAACAGTCTGTTCAAAAAAGAGTTGGGTAAAATGGAACTAATATTCCAAAACTCCTGCCTATTCTTAGCAGTAGAACATAGAATCTCATCCACTTTCAGAGATTGTTTAGCTACTATTTACCCACTGTTTGAATATGAAATTCTAAAACAAGGCTTACAATTTCGTATTATTCTATACACAGACCACAAACCAGTACTTTTTTCCACACATACACACACACACACACACAAACTGCCGATCTAACGTATTGACACAAAGGAAAAACTCTCTGACCTGATCAGTCGTTCGCTAACATTAACTACACAAGATCAAAAATGTTTTAAAACGGAGGAAATAACTTGAACAAATTAATTTTCAACGACACATAAACAAAACGCCCCCGCTCTGCCATATAAATTTTATGTATAAAAAACTATATCAACAGCAAGACTCTGAACACCCAAGACGATAGACCATTCTTTCGAGCTTACCTTAAACGAAGCCGAAATAATTTTAATCTCGACCAATAATTCTGATTGCGGATCTACTTTTTAATAAAAACAAATTATCACAACAGAGAAATTTTGCAGGTATCTTGGCATTCTAATTGACAGGAACCTTAAATTCAATAAGCATTTGAATAAAACCTAAAAAAAGATGGCTCATGCTATAAGATCAGTATACCCAATTAGACATCAACTTCCCCTGAACGCACGCAATTTTCTGTAAAATCAACTGTGCTTTCGCACTTATCGTTTTCAGCAAAATTTTTTCAAAATTTACCTGCAACAATTCTCAAACGCCTTAATCGACAAAATAACTGGGTTATAAAAGTGTGTTTTTTACGCAAAAAGTAGGACAAAGCGGGATAGCTGCTAATACAGACAAAGACCCTTCCAGCTGAGCTAATAATGGCAAAACTGTCGTCGAACAAGTTTCATGGCGACCTAGCAAAACCATGAAATTCTTAAATTCTTCACGGGTATCTGAGTCCTCATCAAAACACTCGAAAACTACAATTCAGACTCTGAAAACCAACTTTGGAATGATTTCGATTGTTCGTCAATGCGTACCAACATTGAATAAGTTACCACAATGGCTTCTGTTGGCAAAAAATGAAAACGTTTTCAAGAAAACATTGAATGATTACTTGCTCTAACAACATGAAAAATTCCTTTGAATAGTAACGTAGGAGCTTTTAAAAGTTACTTTAATTTTACGAAGCAAACAATTGGAAGTAAATTTTATAATATGACTCTTTAAGAAAAATTATTGATTTTCAAAAATTTACTTGAATGATTTGAAGTATTTTGTTTGTTTCAAGTATTTTTAACCATATGGTTATAATTTTAGTTTAGTTGTTACAAAAAAATTATTGTAAAAGCTTTCTAAAAGTAAAAATTGACTTTGTATGCATTGACTTTGTATGTAAATACTATAATAACTTAAATAACAGTAGATGCGTTTTACCAAGTTGATGGTTTTAGATATATCAAAAACATTTCTAGTTGTAAACTTGTAAATGTTTTATTTCGTTTACAACGAAATGATATGATGTTTTAGGAGGTCGACAGAATAAGAGTCGGGAAATTATTTAAGAAGATGTGGCGGAATTCCATCAAATGGAGATGTACTGTTTGTTTGACGACACCGAGGTTCAACTTTTAAACTAATTTTTTGACCCTGCAAGGAATGAGTTCATTCAGCTGATTTGGCTTTCCAGAACTTCAGGACCATTGTGGGAATAGATGCAACAATACGTTCATTTTCCGACATAAAGATAAATTGCTGAAGACGTTTTGCAGGCAGTTCATGTTTTGGTTTTTGGAAGCTTATCTTCAAATTAAAAGTAAAATGAACATCGATGTTCATCAGGTCGCTTTAAAAAAAAGTATGATGCGGTCGCGGGTATGGATCTCCTCTGTGAACCTCCCAAACAGACTGTTGATAATTCTGAGCAACCACGCACTCGGTAAAACTGATTCTCGTTTGTAGGTTAGCTTCGCGTCATAAATTTTCCATCTACATCATCAATTGCGATAGCTCTGAAGTAACTGAACCGTAATATTTCTTAACAAAATCTTAAAAATATCATTAGACGATTTTTCAGTTGCTTCATTAAAATTGTTAAAAGTAGCGAAAATTTTGATTAATGGCGTGTTGACGCCCTCTAGGACCGTATTGATTTTTGTTAATTTAGACTCAAATAACCGTATAGGAAATTAAATTTTTGGAGTTATTTTTGGAGATATGACTTCCAGCGGAGTGACCTGGCGATAGTTATTCAAATTTGTTTTTGACCCTTTTTGCTTAAAAACAGGACAAAGGTCACCAAGTTTCTATTGCAATAAAAGCTATGTACCATATGAAAGGATGAATGCATGAGGACAAATGTTTTCACTGAGTTTAGGGTTTTTAATGTTAAAACATGCTTCTAGATAACCTTATGTAAAATTGCTGGTATCCGTAGCTCCATTTAATGTTATTGGAATACCAAATAAATTGAAATCGCTTGTCTGAAACAGTTGTGCATTTTTTCAGTTTTGCATCCTCAGCACGTTATGAACTCCCCAGTTCCAGAGCACGTGCCAGTAAATGGTACTGCAATTAATATGCACCCACTAAGCTGGGTATGGGGCACAAACGGAAAAGATCCCCTTTTGTTTCGTACAAGAAGCCATCCTTGAAATATTAACCCAACGTCCTTGTGCATTCTTTTGACAATAGTGTGGAAAAAATTAATACCTCATATTTCACTGTTTGCAAAATATGCGCATTAGAAAAGAGGGCTTGTTGTAATGCAACAGTCCAAAAAAATGAATCTTGGTGCACCTGTAAAAAGTGATGGACTTTGAAGCTGGTTTTATATTGAAAAACTAAATATACGTGAACCCCTAAGAAACAACCTCATCAATTTGCTTCAAATGTTACAAAATTGCATAAAAATATAGAGTTCAGAAAGAAAAACTGATGAAAAACCTCAATTAGGCTTCCTAGATATGGCAGCTTACTTTGATGTACAAAAAAGTTCTGTAAATACTAAAAAAATAGACAACTTGAACGTAAATACTTTTGAACTGCTGCAGCTGTTGATCTCTCTAGAATCTCAAAGTTTTGTTTAGGGTACTATTCATAAGCTTTTCTGATCAGCAACTAGCAATTGTTTTACGAATCTCTAAAACCAATAAAAAGTTTCGAGGGAAAAATCAATTTCCAAAAATATTTGTCGTCAGGCACTGTGAATTATACAGTTGGAAACGTTTTAGGCGACTCCAAGAACAATAAAAAAGTAGCGGAATGCAAGTCAAAACTAGGCTTAAACAGAATGACATACCAACACTTGCTCTACAAAATATAAGCTAATTAAGCATTAGACTAAAAGAAAAGTTACAGAAAACAACGCTGTTTACAGTGAACTAAAAAACAACCGAACAATTCGAAAGTGATTACCAATTTTAAAAACCAGACAGATAAGCATCTATGGTTACAGTTGGTATACAAAAAATCTGACAACTCTAAGCAATCATAAACTCTGAAGAACTGATTTTGATTTACAGGAAAGCGTTGCTTCGAAAGTGTTTCTATCTACATCATTTCTATTCATAGCTCTGAAATAAACAAACAGTAAAAAATCGCAGTCAAAAGTTTGAACGAAAACTGCTTTTAACGATATTTCAGTTGCTTCACTCACTTTATCAAGGTAGAAAATGCATTGTTCAATGGCAGTTTGACGCCCTCTGGAACCGTATTGAGCAACGTTAACTTTGATTTGTGGCTAACGTTAGTTACGTTAATTTCTGGGAGTTAAATTGGTTGTGACTCGCAGCAGAAGTGACCAAGCGGTAAGAAATGTCAATTTAAGTCCTTACCTCTTTTGCTTAAAAACAGTATTGAAAGCAGCAATTTTTCATTGTGATAACGTTAATGTTCAATAGAATAGGAATATTAATAATAATAACAACAAAATAATATTATTGGTAAAAATTGTTATTAAAAGTAATTAAAAGAGTGGTAAAATACCAGTGTTATTAGATAAAAAAATCAAAAACATAAATAAAATCAATAATAATAATAATAATAATATAATAATAATAATAATAATAATAATAATAATAATAATAATACTAATAATAATAATAATAATAATAATAATAATAATAATAATAATAATAATAATAATAATAATAATAATAATAATAATAATAATAATAATAAAAATAATAATAATAATAATAATAATAATAATAATAATAATAATAATAATAGCAATAGGGATAATTATAATAATAGTAATTATAATAAGGATAACAGTAAAAAGACTTCTGGACAAATAATAGATCAATCCGGGGGCAACTCAGAAAATATCTATTACATTTTATTTCTCTTTACTATTCCAGTTTATAACGTTCAGCTTTTTTAATTTCTCTGCAGTTTAAAAAAACTGATTATATACGCCAAGTGCAGGACGTTCTTTCCTTTTATTTACATTGGCAGAGATGTAGAGGTTTTTCTTGTTTCATTTACCAATGAAGATGCCGAATGTTTAAAAATCATGGCATGTATTTGCTTGTTGCCATGGTCTTTTCCATTCTGAAGTTTTCCATTCTGAAAGCGTGAAAAATAGAATTTCCTGCAGATTGTGCAGGTGTGAAACCCACGTCCTGAATTTTGATTTTGTCTTTCAAGTTACAATACTGATGCTACAATGCATTATTTGGGCAAAGTTAAAAAATTGCATGAAATTCTTAGTTAAAATGATTGTCGTAGGGGATCATATTTCAATAATTTTTAAAAATAATACTAACAAAAATAATAAAAATAATCACAAAAGGAATAAGAAGAATAATAGCATTCATAGTAAATATAATAATAACAAGACTTCTGGACAAATAATAGATCAATCCGGGGGCAACTCAGAACATATCTACAACTTTTAATTTCTAGGTTTTTAACGTTCTGTTTTATTAATTTCTCTGCAGTTTAAAAAACCCTTTTATATACGCCAAGTTCAGGACGCTCTTTCCTTGGATTTCAATTGGCACAGATGTAGAGGTTATTTTCTGTTTTGTTTACCAAAGAAGATGTCAAATGTTAAAAATTCATGGCATATATTTGCTTGTTGCCATGGTCTGGTTCAGAAATCAGATTCACAGTTTTCCGTTCTGAAAGCGTGAAAAATGGAATTATTGCAGATTGTGCAGGTGTGAATCCAACTTCCTGGGTTTTGATTTAATCTTTCCAGTTTATACTAATGCTTCAATGCAATATTTGCGTAAATTTAAAAATTGCTTGAAACTCTTAGTAAAAATGATTGTGGTAGGTCATGTTTTACCGAGCACTCTTGTGAAGCTGACTGTTGGTACCAAGAATCCATCTATTTTCTTTGCGTTTGAAGCCTTCGAGTACAATGAGCTCACATTTTTTAGGCTTCCATAGTGAACACGCGTAGCTAATAACTGGCACTTCATAGCTAACCAAGGCATTTCTTTAATTCAGTAGAGTATTGACCGATAGTGTCTTTTCATACTAAATTGAATTTTGTGCGCCTTTTGTGATCAATTTTTGGAATGTTCTGTTCGCGTAAGATTTTCCAATATGATCGATTTCCAACGTTTCACATTATTTTCATTCTAATACTGTTTTCTCCGCACTTGATACTCTGCGAGCCTTTTAGGGTGCCATTTCACTTTTACGGAGACTTGAAAAGACGTTGCTGTTCTCGCACCTTTTCCATATTTTTCTTAATTAACATGCAAGAGTGGCATGTTTCTCTCCATAGTTACTTGACATGAAACAGTCAGGGATGTCATTTACCTAAAATTATATTGAAAAAATAAGGGCGGCCCGTAACAATCTGCGGGCACCCCACTTTGAACACAAAGTTGAATTGAGGCGACATTTGCTCTTCTTATTGTCTGTTGTCTGTATTGAAGTAAACTGCGTAGAAGACTGAGCCCAGCCTTCTGCATTCCTGACATGAACTTTTTCTTGAGAAGCATCTCATGCTTTACATTGTCGATTAATTTTTTAAGATAAACGTACAGGCTTTGTACGGAGGTTATGTCCTAGGAATCGTAATCAAGGAAAAATTCGTGAAAATATTGAATGAGATTGCAGACACATTTAAGGATATAGGATCAAATAAGTTTTAATTAGAGATCAAATCTCTAGTATTTTTAAGACTACAATTGACTGAATGGAGGATAGTTTCGTATTTGCTGACGGTCTGTGCCTTTGATGACTGGAACAATTTCTTTAATTTTCCACATAGTAGGGAAGTCACATTTGGTGGATATTCTGTAAATTAAAATAGGTATGGAAAGAGCTAACGACTGAGAGACACATAATTTATTATGGTGTTAGGTCCTTTGTTTTCTTGGGTATCCTTATTTTGTGCATTGTACTAAAATTCTTGCTTACTAAACTGAAATTTTTTTAGCGCGGCTTCACTTTTGATAATGTAAACAGCTCTACAATTACACGAGGAAAGTAGGATTGATTAAAAGTAAAAATTGAATGGGTCGTCTTTTTAAAGATTTGTGTGCGCTATCTGCTTGCCGAGACGAATTTCACTTGTCATGGAATTTTTCGTCACGAGACACTTCAATTTGTTCTGTATATCATTGATCCTACCTTTTCGAAAACTTTGATTTCAAATTCATTCAGATCTTTTAAAGGTGAAGATGGTAATTCGTTTTTGCGCTTTTTGTCTCAAAGAAAGTTTAGCGGAAACGCTGTATTTAGCATGCAGTGTTTGCATTTTTTGATTTTATGTGATGGGGTTAATGATACCTATGCGATCTTTGTGCGATATTTGGTTTTCCTTGGAATGATTTCTTGTATAACACCATAGAGCCATTGATACAATGCTTCATAAGAAAATCCGGATTACTGAATCAAACCTGAGGGGTTGGTCTTTAATGAAGTGATTGATCACTTTCCAGTTTAATTTGTGACAGCTTAACTAAGCGAAATTTATTTTGTTCTCTGGAAATATAGGTCTTGTAGTGGTTATGGTTGTTTTATGACATCAATTATTACAAGTAGATGGTATTGTGATTGAGAGATAGTCAACTGTAAATCATGTTAGTGTTCAGGGAGGTTCCCGATTCAGTGTGTATCAAGCGTGACATGATTCTTTCCACCGAGTTGGAAGTTGGTGGCAGATCCAAGTTTACTTTACATGAAACTGTCAGTGAGGTGATTTACATTAAAATATTATAGGAAATGAAGGTAGGCCCGTAACAATCCTTGGGGCACTCCACTATGAACACAGATTTGAATTGAGGCAACATCAGCTCTTCTAACTCTCCTTTTTCTGTATTGAAGATAACTCCGTAGAAGACTGAGCAACGCCTTCCGTATTCCTGGCATGCACTTTCTCTTGAAGTACACTTCGTGTTTTACATTGTCGACGGATTTTCGCAAGTTAACGTACAAGCTTCGTGCGGAGGTTATGTCCTGAGAATCGTAATTGAGCACAGTTTCGTGAAAATATTGAATGAGATGGCAGACTGAGGACCTTTTTCGGGAATGTTGCATTAGACACAGTTAAGGAGATGAGACCAAACAAAGTTTATCAAAAATTAGTTCTCTAGTATTTTTAAGACATCAGTAGAACGACTGATTGGAAGATAGGTTCTTGTTTACTGACGGTCCCTACCTTTGATGACTGGAACAATTTGCTTTGTTTTCCACATAATAGAGAAGACACATTTGATGGGTATTCTATAAAAATAATTTGGTATGGCAGACGCTAACGACAAAAAATCACAACAACGATAATTGTGTTTGATCCATTGGCTTTTTGAGTATCCAGATTCAATGCATTGTACTACAATTCTTGCTTACTAAAATGAAAATTTGTTAGCGGGGCTTCACTTTTGTTAATCTAGGCCGCTCTACAGTTAGACGAGGAAAGTAGGATTGACTAAAAGTAAGAGTCGAAGAGGTTTTTTTTAAGATCGGTGTGGGCTATTTGCTTGCCGAGCAGAATTAAACGTGTTCAAGTGTTCTTGTATATCATTGATCCAATTTTTTTCAAATTTGTGATTTCCAATTCTTTCTGATGTTTTAAAGGTGAAGACTCTGGTTCGGTTTTTTTCTCTTTTGTTTTTTTTCAACAAAAAGTTTTGCTGATAAGTATATGTATTTAGCCTGCAATATTTGCAAAAGTTTGATTTTGTGTGATGAGGCCGATGATACTGCGCATTGATAGTGTGCGAGCCTTTTTGGGTAGCCTTTCACTTTTACGGAGACTTGAAAAAATATTGCTGTTGTCGCACCTTTTCCATATTCATCTGAAGTAACATGCAAGAGTGACATGTTTCTTTCCATAGATACTTGACATGAAACAGTCAGGGATGTCATTTACCTAAAATTATATTGAAAAAATAAGCGGCCGGTAACAATCTGCAGGGCACTCCACTTTGAACACAATGTTGAATTGAGGCGACCTTTGCTCTTCTTATTATCTGTTGTCTGTATTGAAGTAAACTGCGTAGAAAACTGAGCCCAGCCTTCTGCATTCCTGACATGAACCTTTTCTTGAGAAGAATCTCATGCTTTACATTGTTGATTAATTTTTGCAGATAAACGTACAGGCTTTGTACGGATGTTCTGTCCTGGCAATCGTAATCAAGGAAAAATTCGTGAAAATTTTGAATGAGATTGCAGAGTGAGGACATTTTTCTGAGTGTTGCATTAGACACATTTAAGGATATAGGATCAAATAAGTTTTAATTAAAGATCAAATCTCTAGTTTTTTTAAGACTACAGCTGACTGAATGGAGGATTATTTCGTATATGCTGAAGGTCTGTGCCTTTGATGACTGGAACAATTTCTTTAATTTTCCACATAGTAGGGAAGTCACATTTGGTGGATATTCTGTAAATTAAAATAGGTATGGAAAGAGCTAACGACTGAGAGACACATAATTTATTATGGTGTTAGGTCCTTTGTTTTCTTGGGTATCCGGATTTTATGGCTAGTACTAAAATTCTTGCCTAGTAAAATGAAATTTTTTAGAGCGGCTTCACTTTTGATAATGTAAATAGCTCCACAATTTTATGAGGAAAGTAGGATTTACTAAATGTAAAAATTGAAGGGGTCGTCTTTTTGAAGATCGGTGTGCGCTATCTGCTTGCCGAGACGAATTTCACTTGTCATGGAATTGTTCGTCACGAGACACTTCAATTTGTTCTGTATATCATTGATCCTACCTTTTTGAAAACTTTGATTTCAAATTTATTCTGATCTTTTAAAGGTGAAGATGGTAATTCGTTTTTGCTCTTTTTGTTTCACAGAAAGTTTTGCCGAAACGCTGTATTTAGCATGCAGTGTTTGCATTTTTATGATTTTATGTGATGGGGCTAATGATACCTATGCAATCTTTGTGCGATATTTGGTTTTCCTTGGAATGAATTTTTGGATAACACCTTAGAGCCATTGATACAATGCTCCATAAGAAAATCCAGATTGCTGAATCAAACCTGAGGGGTTGTTCTTCAGTGAACTGATTGATTACTTTCTAGTTTAATTTGTGGCAGCTAAACTAAGCAAAATTTAGATTGTTCTCTGGTAATATAGGTCTTGTAGTGGTTATGGTTGTTTTATGACATCAATTATTACAGGTAGATGGTATTGTGAGTGAGAGATAGTCAACTGTAAATAGTGTTAGTGTTCAGGGAGGTTCCCGATTCAGTGTGTATCAAGCGTGACATGATTCTTTCCACCGAGTTGGAAGTTGGAGGCAGATCCAAGTTTACTTGACATGAAACTGTCAGTGAGGTGATTTACATTAAAATATTATAGGAAATGAAGGGCGGACCTTAACGATCTTTGGGGCACTCCACTATGAACACAGATTTGAATTAAGGCAACATTACCTCTTCTAACTCTCCTTTTTCTGTATTGAAGATAACTGCGTAGAAGACTGAGCAACGCCTTCTGTATTCCTAACATGTACTTTCTCTTGAGATGCATCTCCTGTTTTACAATGGCGACGGAATTTCGCAAGTTAATCTACAGGCTTCGTGCAGAGGTTATGTCCTGAGAATCGTAATCGAGGACAGATTCGTGAAAATATTGAATGAAATTGAAGACTGAGGACCTTTCTCCGGATTACTGCATTAGACACAGTAAAAGAGATGGCACCAAACAAAATTTATCAATAACTATTTCTCTAGTATTGTTAAGACTACAGTAGAACGACTGATTGGAAGATAGGTTCTTGTTTACTGACGGTCCCTACCTTTGATGACTGGAACAATTTGCTTTATTTTCCACATAATAGAGAAGACACATTTGATGGGTATTCTATAAAAATAAATTGGTGTGCCAGACGCTAACGACAAAAAATCACAACAACGATAGTTGTGTTTGATCCATTGGCTTTTTGAGTATCCAGATTCCATGCATTGTACTAAAATTCTTGCTTACTAAAATGAAAATTGGTTAGCGGGGCTTCACTTTTGGTAATCTAGGCCGCTCTACAGTTAGACGAGGAAAGTAGGATTGACTAAAAGTAAGAGTCGAAGAGGTTTTCTTTTTTAAGATCATTGTGAGCTATTTGCTTGCCGAGCAGAATTACACGTGTTCAAGTGTTGTTGTATATCATTGATCCTACTTTTTTTTTCAAATTTTTCATTTCCAATTCTTTCTGATCTTTTAAAGGTGAAGACTCTGGTTCGGTTTTGTTCTCTTTTGTTTTTTTTTCAATAAAATTTTTGCGGATATGCTGTATTTAGCCTGCAATGTTTGCAAAAGTTTGATTTTGTGTGATAAGGCCGTTGATACCTAAGCAATCTTTGAGCAAAGTTTGGTTTTCATTGGAATGAAATCTTTTATAGCAACATAGAGGCATTGATACCATGGCTTCATAAGAAAATCCACATCGCTGAATCAGAACTGAAGGTTTGGTCTTTAATGAACTCATTCAGATCTTTCTAGTTTAATTTGCGCCAGCAAAACTAAACGAAGGGTAATTCGGGATTCGTATGGGTTAGCGCTGATTTAAGAAAAAATTTATGACATGGAGGTGGTATGGTGAATGAGGTGTTGTCAACTGTAAAGAAATTGAGTGTTCAGGGATTTTCCCAATTCAGTGTAGACTTTTTTGAAGTCATGCTTGAGAATTCGTCAAAACATGTGGCTGGTCGAAGATATGGACGTAAGCGTATTTGATTAGATTTGAATGAAGTTGATATCAATTATTATTAAGACAACAGGGGCATTAATTTATCAAAACCTGGTAAGAAAATAACTATCACTGATGCTTTCGGTTAATCATGCTTCTGTATTTCACAGGATGTTTTTATTTGGTTTTTGAATGGCAGTCGAAAATTTTGTTCTCCGTTTGTCAACCCATGGACAAAACAGTAAGCCCCCACTATGAGACATTACAGCAGTCATCTCCGTTGGTAGTCAGCTAAATTGCATACATTATAAAAGGGAATTTCTCTATATGTATCTCGGAATGCTTGAGAACAAATGTCTTTTTTGTTCAATATATGGTTTTTCTCTAGGTTTGAAGACAAAGAGGCTTCTGGATTATGTACCAGCTTTGTACGGAGGTTATGTCTTGAGAATCATAATGAATGTAAATTCCCTGAAAATACCGAATGAGATTGCAGACTGAGGATTTTGTTCTGGAGTTTTGCATTAGACACATTAAGGAGACGAGACTAAACAAAGTTTATCAAACTTGTCATGCATTTGTTCGTCAAGAGACACTTACATTTTTTTCGGTAAGTCATTGATCCTACTTTTTCGAAAAATTGTTTTAAAATTCATTTTGATCTTTTAAAGATTAAGACGGTAGTTCGATTTTTGTTTTTTCATTTTTTTTCAATAGAAGGTTTTGCGGATACGATGTAATCGATAGAAGCTACAATGAGATAGGACACTGCTCCTGGCAAATTTTCTATCTCTGTGGCTCTCTGTCTCTCTTTCAACCCTGGTCTCAAGCCTATATACTACAATTACTTCTACTACTACTACTACTACAACTTCTACTACTACATTAAAACTGCATTGTTTGCAAATTTTTGACTTTGTGTCATTATTGGTTGTTCTAGTAATGAATTTTTGTGCAACATCATAGAGCCATTGATACCATTGCTTCACAACACAAAACCACATTGCTGGACTTTCGAAAGTCCAAAAATTCGATTTAAACAAGTTATCAATTTCGAGAACTAAAAAATTCAATTTTTGTAGTGATTTTTGATATATATCCATTTTGTTTTAAAACACTCACAGAGTAAAGTTTATATCCTGACGATGCTAGTTATATCAACAAATCCAGCAAATATACAAACTGACCTGGAAAAAATCGAAAAATGGTGCCATAACAACAATATGCAACTCAATGCAAGCAAATGTCACATCCTGCCGATTAAAGTAAACGAAAAAAACTGGCACTCCTTTATACTTAACTCTAAAACTCTCTCAAATAAAAGCGAGCAAAAAGATCTAGGTATAATTATGGCTACTAAGTTATCATGGAAAGCGAATATAAAGAAATGTTGTAGCAAAGCCTGGAAAGCGTTTTATTTCCTAAAACGAAACATATCAAACCTTGCATCGCAAACAACAAAACTCAAAGCATATGTTGGCTACGTTATACCAGTCATAAGTTATGCCTCACAAGCATGGTTCGCGAATAAGACCGAAAGCAAAGACATCGAGCGCATTCAAAGAAAAGCAACGTCGTGGATAATCAGTAACTGGGAAATTAGTTACAAGCAAAGACTGACCACACTGAATATTTGTTCGTAAGAATATTTTAACGAACAAGATATGAAGAAAAGCGAAAAATTGCGCTACTGTTGACGGATAGTCCTTCAAAATTTCAAAAGAAGAAAAAATGAGCGACATGTTTTGAAAATCAAAAATGAACGATTTTCGAAAGTCCAAAAATTCGATTTAAACAAGTTATCAATTTCGAGAACTAAAAAATTCAATTTTTGTAGTGATTTTTGATATATATCCATTTTGTTTGAGAGAGTTTTAGAGTTAAGTATAAAGGAGTGCCAGTTTTTTTCGTTTACTTTAATCGGCAGGATGTGACATTTGCTTGCATTGAGTTGCATATTGTTGTTATGGCACCATTTTTCGATTTTTTCCAGGTCACTTTGTATATTTGCTGGATTTGTTGATATAACTAGCATCGTCAGGATATAAACTTTACTCTGTGAGTGTTTTAAAACAAAATGGATATATATCAAAAATCACTACAAAAATTGAATTTTTACAAGCAAAGACTGACCACACTGAATATTTGTTCGTAAGAATATTTTAACGAACAAGATATGAAGAAAAGCGAAAAATTGCGCTACTGTTGACAGATAGTCCTTCAAAATTTCAAAAGAAGAAAAAATGAGCGACATATTGTTGTTATGGCACCATTTTTCGATTTTTTCCAGGTCACTTTGTATATTTGCTGGATTTGTTGATACAAGCTTGAAATCATCTGCGTATCCAAACGCAGAGCATTTTGATGTTTGTTGTGGAAGATCGTTTATATATATTATGAAAAGTAGGGGACCTAGGAGAGATCCTTGGGGGACACCACTGGTTACTGGTACAGTTTCAGATTCCGAGTCATTTACTTTCACGTATTGTTTTCTATTTGATAGGTAACTGGCTACAATGTTTAAGAAATTTCCCCCTACACCCAGGTTCTCCACTTTGTTAATCAGAAGATCGTGAGGAACTGTATCGAACGCTTTTTTGAAGTCAAGGTAAAGTACAAAAATTTCGTTGTCTTTTTCGTCGAATTCGTTATACAACAGGTCTAGGAAAAGCAACATCTGGGTTACTACTGATCTATGCATTCTAAATCCGTGTTGTGATTCTTCTAGCTTTGTCTTGACAATTTCATATAGTTCGTCGAAAATTAGTTTTTCTAATACTTTTGAGACGCTACATAAGAGACTAATAGGGTGGTATTGTTCAATCAGTGCCCGGTTCTCATCCTTAAATATTGGTACAACTTCACTGATTTTCCAGTAGGATGGAAGAAAGCCTTTGTTCAAGGCAGTTTTGAAAATCAGAAAAAGGGATTTAGACAAGGCTGGCAGATTTTTTAGTACCGTGTTTCATATCCTGTCTGGGCCGCAGGCTTTGTTTGTTTGAAGTTTTGACAGGATTTCTTTGATCTTACTCTCGTCTATTTCAATTTTATTGTGCTGATATTTATCGAAGGAGTTTTTCTTGATTTGATTGGTTTTAAGGAAAACTTTAGAAAAGAATTCACTGAAAAACGCACACTTTTTCTTATCTTCATTAGTTTGTGCATCCTTGTACTTCATTGTTTCCGGGTATCTACTACTTTTATGACTTGACTTGAGATATTTTTGAAGATCCGAAAAACGTCTACCTTGAAAGACTTTACATTCAAATTCTGTTTGGTCCTCATTCAAGGAATTTCTTAATCGTTTTTCCATTTTCTTCAGTTTTATTAATCTCGCCAAGGTGGATTTATTTGATGTTTTTCGTTTTAAAGTTGATATTATTTTAATAAGATGGGACGAATCTTTGCTTACCCAAGGAGCTAAGTTTGATCTGTGGGTTGTTGTTTTTGGGATATTTTCGCTAAGAACTTTGTCTAGCCATTTGTACCATTGAATTACTAATTGATCTACGCTGCTGTATCAGTAGGGATTAAATGGGTTTTTCTCTATGTATGAGTTCAGGTCTTTCCAGTCAACTTTGTTAAATGCGTATTTTTTATGTTTCGTGTCAATCGTTGTCGTTTTCTCAATTTGTAGGGTAGTTATAAAAGCGTCGTGGTCAGATTTAAAACTTTTATCGAATTCATTGTTCCTGGTTTTCGTGATGACAATGTTTGGGCTATTGGTTAGTAACACATCTAGCTGGTTTTGTGTTTTCTGATTTAGGACTTCCTGGAAATTGAGATGTGATAATTTTTCAAGAATTTGGATTTCATATACATTTTGGGAGCTTAAGGTTTTCCAACAAGTGTGTTCGAAATTTATATCTCCTGTTACGATTATTGATTCACAATTTTCTTCTTCAGCAAACATTTTCAGGTCTTTTATGAGGTTTATCATTTTTTCGACAGGCCATCTGTAATTACTTTGCTTAGGGGGGTTGTAAATGCAGCAAATTATCATTGGGACATCTTTTGGGGTAACTTTGATAGCAACGTACTCGTCAAGATTATTATTACCCAGGATCACCCTTTAGAGCGGTAAGTTCTTGACAGCTATGAGAACCCCTCCATGCTTCGATTTATGATTGTCTTTGAGTCTATCTTTCCTGTGAAATGCATATTCTTTTAGGAAGAGGCTTTCATCAGGTACGTCATCAGTTAACCATGTTTCGGTTATGCATAGAATGTCCAAGTCATTTTCAATTTTTACGCAGTTAGAGAATGAATAGCGTCTTTTTAGATCTAGTAGGCTTCTGGCATTGAAAGTTAGCATTTTCATTTGTGTTTGTAGTCATGGATTATTTATGTTTTCATTTTCTGTTTGATCAACATTTATGTCTACCCATTTCTTATCAATTTGTTGCTGTAACTTTAAATTTTGTATTCGTATTTCGTTTGATTTTGTGCCGCTTTCAAGCAATGGCCTTCTTTTTTGCAACAGGTCATTTTCAACAGCCTGTTCTTCAGGGTTCAGTTCTTTACTTATAAAGATGAGCATTTTGTAGTTTTTCATTTTGCTGAGTGATAGCAGTATTAGGCGTTTAGCATAATCACTATCTATTTTGACTATGAGGGTTCGACTTTTACCTTTACTGAATTTTCCAACTCGTTTTAAGTCAGTGACATTGCATGTAATTTGCAGGTGCTTAGTGACCGCTTTGACTTGTTTTAGATCATGCTCGTATCGTTTACGACTGTTGTTTGATTTCAGTTCAGGAATGCCTCGGAATCTTATGCCTTCATAGTTTTCATGGTTTTTCGGGGTTTTTTGTTGGGGAAGTTTTATTGGTTTTGGCTTTGGTTCTGTTGGGGGGATGATATTTTTGGCTTTTCCCCGAGCTCTTGCTGGATTGAATTTAGTTGGGTATTGACTGCTAGGTTATTAACTTTTATTTCAGCTCTTAATTCCTCAACTTCTTGTAAGAGTTTTTCTGTTTCATTGTTTTTTCGAATATTTGTGATTTGGTCCAGCAAAGCATCTTTTTGTTTTAGGTCAACACAACTTTGGCATATTAAGAGAATGTTGTTTAGAATACCACTTATACACATAATTATTTCATTTGATAGACCAGTACATTTAGGGGTAAGATGCATGCATTCTCCACATGCTACACATAGAAAAATGGCAGATTTATTTTCAATGCTCGTTGAGCAACTTTTGCATCGGTTGTGTTTTGTTTTTTTTTTGCTCTTGACTCATTTTTTCGTTTCTGTTGATTTACTTTAGTTACAAAAATATTTCTATCGTTTTAAAAGATTGTTACGATCTTTATTAAATCGACGTTCGTGTCAAATGATAGTAGGAAACCGTGATCTCCGTGCGGGGATCTATGGTTTATTGAACTTGTTACTTTTGACCTTGATCTCCGTGCAAGGATCTATGGTTTTACTGGAATTACTTGATATACGAGGAGCTGCTGGAGGAAGGATGGAAAAGAGCCCGTGACCGCCGTACGGGGGTCTATGGTACTCTAATCTAATCGAAAAAACTGCACCGACAAACGGTATCACGGGAACACTCGAAAACTTGTGGGTGCTTTTCAGCTGCTAGCTTGTTCGTATACAAAACCTTATTTTTTCTACTTGGCTTTTTCCTTTGTTGTTAAGATGGACGTTGTCGTTGTCTGAAATTTGAGCACCGGAGTAGATAGCGTCTGCTAAGCCCCGAAAACCCCAATCGTATTTTTTGGATAGCTGATGAAGTTTTCGATTAACTGCGCGATGGCGAAGCAGGTCGTGGTCCTCGTACTCAGATTTAATTTGTTCAATTTCGTGTTCTGGGGGAAAACGTGGTGGGATGCCAAAAACAAAAACGTTATCGGTAACTTCAAAAAGGGTATTTGCTAACTCACAGATACTGTCAACTACTTCCTGCACTGGAGTGTTGGAGGGCAAATATCCGTACAAGTCGTTTCCACCAATGAATATTGCTATTTTCTCGTATTTTCCTTTTGGTGCTATGAAGTTTTGCACGTGTTTCACCCCTGCGCCAGGAAGGGACAGGATGTTGATTTCAGGGTAAATGAGTTGTCTGACCTGTGAGTCACCAATCAGCAGGCCTTTGTTGTTTGACGTCTTGAAAGTGTGATATCTCATTTAAACATACACGCAGGTCACTAAAACCCTTCCACTGAAGGTCTTCCACACCTTGCGTATGTAGACATTTAACATGAAACAATCTATTTAATAAGTTTATCATTAAAGTTTATCATTAAGGATCAATGATCCTACCTTTTCAAAAATTTTGACTTTAAATTATTTCTGATCTTTCAAAGGTGACAATAGTAGGTCGGTTTTTGCTCTTTTGCTCTTTTCTTTAGAAGGTTTTGCGGAAACGCTGTATTTAGCTTGCAGTGTTTGCCAAATTTTGATTTTGTGTGATGAAGCCGATGATACCTAAGCAATCTTTGAGCAAAGTTTGGTTTTCCTTGGAATAAAATCTTTTATAGCAACATAGAGGCATTGATACCATGGCTTCATAGGAAAATCCACATCGCTGAATCAGAACTGAAGGTTTGGTCTTTAATGAACTCATTCAGATCTTTCTAGTTTAATTTGCGCCAGCAAAACTAAACGAAGTTTAGTTTGCAATCCGGTAATTCGAGATTTGTGTGCGTTAGCGGTTTTATGAAGAAAATGATGACATGGAGGTGGTATGGTGAATGAGCGGTTGTCAACTGTAAGGAAAATAAGTGTTTAGGGATGTTCCCGATTCGGTGTGGATTTTTTCAAAGTCAAGCTTGAGAGTTTGTCAGAAACATGTGGTTCGTCGGAGATTTTGACGTAAGCGTATTCGATTTGGTTTGAACAAAGTTGATTTCAATTAGTTGTAAGACATTAGGGCATTAAAATATTAAAACCCGGTAAGATGCTTTCGGTTAACCATGTTTCTGTATGTCACAGGATGTATTTATTTGTTATTTGAATGGCATTTGAGAAATTTGTTCTCCGTGCGTCAACTCATGGACGTTATTGAGCCTCCATTATGAAACATCACAGGAGTCATCTGTGTCGGTAGTTAAATAAATTGCGTACTTTGTAAAAGAGAATATCTAAATATGTATAGAGGAATGCTTGAGATCAATTGTCTTTGTTGAACTTAACGATTTTCTCTATTTTTGAAGAAGCTTCTGTATTCCCGACATGTACTTTTCTTGAGATGCATCTCATGGTTTACGTTGTCGATAAATTTTTGCAAGTTAATGTACACGCTTTGTCCTGAGAATCGTTATCCAGGAAATTTTGTGAAAATTTTGAATGAGATCGCAGACTGAAGACCTTAACTGGAGTGTTGCATAAGTCATAGTTAAGGAGATGACTAAATGTAAGAGTTGAAGAGGTCGTCTTTTTAAAATCAGTGTGGGCTATTTGTTTGCTGAGCCGAATTCACTTCTCATGAAATTGTTCGTCGAGGTACACTTCAAAATTTTCTTTATACCGTTTCTACCGTTTCTAAAACTTTTTTTCAGATTCATTCTGATCTTTTAAAAGTTAAGACGGTAGTTAGATTTTTGTTCTTTCATTTTTTTTTGTAAATAGAAGGTTTTGCGGATACGATGTAATCCATAGAAGCTACATTGAGATAGGACACTGCTCCTGGCAAATTCTCTACCTCTGTGGCTCTCTGTCTCTCTTTCACCCCTGGTCTCAAGCCTATATACTACAATTACTTCTACTACTACTACTACTACAACAACTTCTTCTACTACATTAAAACTGCACTGTTTGCAATTTTTTGATTTTGTGTGATGGCGCCTATGATATCTATGCGATCTTTGCGCCATTATTGGTTTTTTTAGTAATGAATTTTTGTACAACATCATAGAGCCATTGATACCACTGCTTCACAACCCAAATCTACATCGCTGAATCGGGATTGAAGGGTTGATCCTTAATGAACTCATTGATTTCTTTCTAGTTTAATTTGCTGCAGCAAAACTCAGCGAAGTTTAGTTAAAATAAAAGAATTTAACAGCCAATTAGTCTAGGTTCAGTAACGAACATTTTCACTATAACTAGCATCGTCAGGATATGAACTTTATTCTGTGAGTGTTTTAAAACAAAATGGATATATATCAAAAATCACTACAAAAATTGAATTTTAAGTTTTCGAAATTGATAACTTGTTAAAATCGAATTTTTGCACTTTCGAAAATCGTTCAATTTTGATTTTCAAAACATGTCGCTCATTTTTTCTTCTTTTGAAATTTTGAAGGACTATCTGCCAACAGTAGCGCAATTTTTCGCTTTTCTTCATATCTTGTTCGTTAAAATATTCTTCCGAACAGGCCAACTCACATGTCAGAATAAAATTTGAAAAAAATGATTCGAGAGTTTCAACCATATATCCCGATTTGTTTTAAGTGCCTAGTCAAAATTTTTCCAATCACTCGTGCTACGGAAAAGCTTATGCACAGTGTCTTGCCCTATATTTCTCTTAAGTTGCAATGGGGCACCACTAAGTAAGTTTGACATTGTTGATGTATCAGTAGGCTTACGGTACCATTTGCATGAAATTTTATTTTCCTTGCTCACACATATATATTCATGTCAAGAAAGGCCATTCGCCGTTTGCATCTACATTTTCGTATGTAAATTGAAGGTTTTTTTCTATGCGTTAACTTTTTGGAGCAATTCTTCGCTTTTTGATATTGTGGTACATACAATGTCGTCAACATATCGTGCCAAAAATCTCTCCAACTTGAGTTCTGTCTTTGGTAATTTGTTGCAATTGCTACAAAACCAAACAATATCCCATATTTTTTATGTTCTTCTTTTCGCTTATTTTCTGGCTCTTATCTTGAAACCAGATTCTGCAGCACTCCCATTTAACTCCTTTACTATTCCAAATTGATTTTCTTGAACAATGAGGGCATTTTTCAGTGGTATTTTTCTTCAAGCCTGCCTCGAGTACAACTCTTCTTTTAGCTTATCTTCGAACAATTTCATCCAAATGTTTGCCAATATGACCGCCAAAGATGCGGCCACTGCTAGGCGATCAACTTGGCAACACCGTTTATTGTTACAAGTGAAATGGACATTCGTCTCAGCAATTTCAACATGAGTTTTAATGTTGATCTTTCCAAATCTGGAGCGTTGTCACTTGAATAAAGGCATCTTAGAGCTATTTCTATCGCTTCCGAAACAGGCATATTCGTGTATAAAATTTTTACGTCTAACGAGTCGATCTGTTTGTTGTCATCAAGCACAATTAGCTCAAGGTCTTTACGAGAATCAAGTGTGGATGTTTAGTTCTTTACGTGCCTCAAGTGTGGATGATAGCTCTCTGGTAATATAGGTCTTGTAAGTGTTAGCGTTTTTTTAAGACATAACTTATGATAGGGAGGTGGTATGGTGAATGAGGGGTTGTCAACTGTAAGGCAAGTTAGTGTTCAGGGTGTTCCCATTTAAGTGTGGATTTTTTGGTAGTCAAGCTTGAGAGTTCTTCAAAAACATGTTTTTCGTCGAAGATGTTGACGTAAGCGTATTCCAATCGGTTTGCACGAAGTTGATATCAATTAGTATTAAGTCGATAGGGGCATAAGTTATCTAAACCCGATAAGATGCTTTCGGTTAACCAAGTTTCTGTATGTCACAGGATGTATTTTTTTGTTATTTGAATGGCATTCGAGAAATTTGTTCTCCGTTTGTCAACTCATGGAAGTTAGTGAGCCACCACTATGAAGCAATACAGCAGTCATCTCTGTTGGTAGTCAAGCATTTTTTTTAAAATCTCAAATATGTAATTTCGAATAACCACGAGGTTAAAGTTACATGTTGGAATATCATAAATCAAACATACTACATCTTTCCCTTGGATTTGGACATACTACATTTTTGTCCATTGGAACTTGTTCGTGTCTTTTTTTAATTCTTTTTTTAATTTTTTTAAATTCCTTTAATTTTTTTTAAATTCTTTTTAAAATTTTTTCTTTGATTTTCCTTTCATAGAGCTCTTGGAAGTTTATTATATTTCCGAACAAAGTTTATTATTGTTGAGGTTTGACTCCATTTTGATTTACATTTTTTTTGTGAGAGAAAAATTATATGTACCATTATTAACTTTAATTTCAACGTCTCCGATTTTTCTGAATTTTCTTTGGTCTTGTATGTTGGTTTGTTGGACAATATCGAAATCTATTTAATGAAGTTTTTGCTTTTTGAATTTCTGCGGGAAGTATTTTATTTTCAAGAAGTAATTTACGAGCACTGTCTAATATTGTTCGAAAAAAGCAAACTTTTATGCTCCATCTAATTCGTTTGTTTATTCTTTCAATTGAGTAGGACGGCAGCCTTGAAAAAATATTGCATTAAATTCTAATTGCGATAAAGCAAGTGGTCTAAAGAGATTTATTCGAGCCTTTAAAGGTATTTGATTGCGTACCAAATAAAATGATCTGATAGCTAAAACCATTTTACTGATCACATTATTGAAATGTTTTTGGTATGTCAGCACGTTGTCAAGAATAACACCTAGGTATCTGCATTCTTCTTTTGGTTTCAATGAATGACTTTTAAATTCAACGCAATTGACTGTTGATAACTTTTCATTTCTGAAAACTATTATTTCTGTTTTCCTTCATTTAGAGTTAACTTCTTTTGTTTCATATAATGTTCAGTTTCCATTAATATCTTTTTAGCTTCTAAACACTGTTCGTTTTCTTGTTACATAAAATTGCTGTGTCATCTGCAAAGTGTAAAAGATTCGAAGTTTTTCCCTATTTCCTCACCGAAGTCATTTACATAAAGTATGAATACTAGTGGTCCTAGTAGAGTACCTTGTGGAACGCCATGATTTATGATGGCCCTGTCGGATTCAACTATTCGGTTTCTAATACACTGTTATCTGGTAATTAGAAACGAACTCAATGAGACTCTTGCGTTTTCTCCAAAACCATATTTTTCAATTTTTTGCATGAAAATGTCCAAGGATATTGAGTTAAAAGATTTCGCTGAATTCGAAAAAGATTGTTAAGACTATATCTTTTACTTCAACATATTGGTTTATTTTCTCTGTCAGTGCAACTATTGTATTAGGACACGACTTTTGTTTTTGGAAAACAAATTGATTTTTGTTAATTTTTTTTTCATATCAAAATGTTACGACATTTTCTTCCAGAGAAGTCTTTCAAAATTGTTTGCTAATGTTGGCGTGACCGAAATTGGTCGATAGTTTTCAGCGTTATGCCTGTCGCCTTTCTTATAGATGGGAGTGACATAGGCTTCTTTTTATATTTCAGGGAGAGTATTTCCTTTTATATAATCATTACTAGCAAACTGTAAATGGGTTCCAACTTACAATCTTTCAGTGCCCAGGATGGTATATACCCTGGTCCACCTGATTTTTGCGTTTGTAGTTTGTCAATAACTTTGTATAGTTCTCTTCTGGTTACCAGCCTGAAATTGATTTCATTTCACTTAAAAAACATAGCAGGACAAGTCCTGACGTACAATTCAAAGAATTTTCATTGACTAAACAGAAAAACTAGACCTAGAATGGAGTATGCGTGAATTGAGAAAACCATTTTTAAAAAAATCCGATCAAAAAATAAGAAAAAAAAAACAAAAAATCAATGTCAAAATGCCGCATGTGAACAAAAAAACCATTAGCGAGAAATGAAAATTTAATTCAAACAAAAAACTAGGCCTAGAATGAGCTGTGAATGGATTGGGAAAACCATTTAGAAAAAAATCCGATCCAAAAAATCGAAAAAACAGTAAAAATCAGAGTGAAATTGCCGCATGTGAACAAAAAACCACTACCGAGAAACCGAATTTTTGTTCAAACACCATTTTCGCACTCTACTTTAAAATTAGAGCGAAAAAAATTCACGCCGCAAAACCACTCGCTTTTTCGCTGCATTTCCTGTTTCGGCGTGACCAAAATCACTACTCCAATTTGACTTCAAAAATCATGAAAATGTGTGAACAGATCTTAAAAAAAAGACAGCGCCCCAATACAATTCAAATTCTTTGAATTGTAATAAAAGCAGGCAACCTAGGAGCAATTATTTCGCCCTTGTAAAGTCCAATACAGGCAAAACAATTATTCAAACAGTTAGCAATGCTTTTTTCATCCAATATTACGTTAGGGCCCTCTTTCATCTTTGGAATTTTTTCTGTCTGTTTATTTGAGTTAATTTTGATCTTGATAAATTTCCATTGTTCTTGGTTCTCGAAAATTTTTGTATAATCTTCAGTTGCTTTACGTAATTTTCTATTAACATTGGTTCTAAGTAGTTTGTAACAGTTAAAGAGCTCTGGATCAGGATCTTTTTTCCATTCATTGAATACACGATGCTTTTCATTAATGAGACTACGCAGTTCTTTTGATAACCATTTTTTGTGCTCCTTTTTTTTCACTTTTGTTTTTTCAAAGGTGCGTGAATATTCAATATATTTTGGAAAATTTCAGTGGCATTGCGTACGTTGTAAAAGAGAATTTCTATATATCTATCGAGGAATGCTTGAGATCAAATGTCTTTGTTGAATTTATGGTTTTTCTCTTTTTTGAAGACGCGTCTGGGTGAACCCATTTAAGCTTCGCAAGTATCAGTTGCTATTTGTTCTTGAAATACTGATTTGTCACTTTAGAATCCCTTGTTTGAAAGTTCTGAGATCTTTTCCTTTTGTGCCCCTCCGCCATCCCTAGTACCTTATGCACTCGCCATTTACAGAGCACGTGTCTTTAAATTGTAATGCAATTAATATGACACCCTAAGCTAGGTGGGGACACAAACAGAAAAGATCCCCCTTTGTTTCGTACAACAAGCCATTCAACTTTGAATTATTCCATTAATGTCATGCATTTTTCTGGCAATAGTGCAGGAAAGTTTAATACGTGATATTTCACTACTTGCAAAAGCTGCGCATTAGGCTAGAGGGCTTGTTCCAGGGATTTAGAAATATTAATTGTAATTGCAATAATTGGCAATTAATTGATTGCAATAATTGATTGGTTACTCTATTTTAATTGCAATAATTGATTGGTTACTCTATTTTAATTGCAATAATTGATTGGAACGACCCAATTAATTGCCCAATAATTGGGAGAAATTGAAGCAGCATTTTGCCAGGTTGCAAACCCGCCACTGGAGAAAAAGTTTCCAGATCACAAACTTAGAGATTTCATGTAATTTGGTAGATTTGGGTGTTAAAATAGTTTTTGTCGTTGATTAGAAACTGAATAATTCTGATAATATAACCATTTGTGAACATTTTTGGGTAAATCAAGGCAGAATTATTTTTAAATCTACGAAAAAAAATAATTGATAGAACATCAAATTTAATTGATCAGTAATTGCAATTATTGCAATAAATGATTTTTATGTTTTGCCAATTAAATTAATTGATTGCTCCTCTTGTTGTCTAGCCAATTAATTGCAATTAATTTTTCCAAATCCCTGGCTTGTTCTTATGCGACAGACCAAAAAATATTGAAACTTGCTGCTCATGCAAAAGGTGATGGACTTTGAAGCTGGTTATTAATGTAAAATTAAATTTACGTGCACCTCTATGTGCTCTCGCAATACTTCTTGATCCCTTCAAGTGTACGAAATTAGAGACGCTTTTTTGTCCTTTTTTAGATTTGTGATGTGCGATAGCATACCTTCCCTTGACGACCAGTTCACATTGGCGGTTGACTGCATTAAGAATCTGCCCTCCGAAGGTTCTTTCAAGCCTTCGTATGAGTTAATGCTAAATTTCTATGCATTATACAAGCAGGCAACCGTTGGATCGTGTAAAGAAGCCAAGCCTTATGCCTGGGATGTGAAAGGGAGATACAAATGGGATGCGTGGCACAAATTGAAAGAAATGTCTTCCGATGAAGCTAAGCTAAAGTACGTTGAAAAGCTGGCTGAACTATTAGAAGTATTGCCTGTAACAGAGGAAGTTCAGAAATTGGGTCCTGTGTTTGGACCATTTCTCAAGACAGTGCTCAAAAAAGACATACGCTCTGATGAAACATCTGCAAATCGTGATGTGAAAAATATTGAACAATCAGCGGACGTTCCTCAAGAACCTATAAAAAACAGCAGCATTGAGGATACTGATGGAGATGAAGAAAACTTTTGCGACACGCAAACGGATATTCAATTTGAAGTACTTCAAAAACCACCCTCCACGGACTTGATATCACAATCTCACGGCTCTATAGTACACATCAACAATGATCAAGGAATTCATCTATCATTAAATGATCTGCATTCCAAAGTAGACAAACTAGTTAAAGAAATAGAATCTATCAGGTCTTTTATGCTCAAATTTAACCCAACTCAGTTTAGTCGAGTTAACAGCCGTGGAACTTCTAACTGGCTCCAAAAAATCTCTAAAAACCCAAATTTTATAATCGTTTTGATCATTGCTTGGCCATTTGTGGCCCACTTAATAACTAAATGGTTCTCTAAATTATTGTCATCATAGATTTTAGAGTTAATTTGTAATTTGTCTATATATGAATTAAAATAGAATGTTTCAATTGATACTTGAAGTGATTTTGTAAAATATTTTTGTACTGGCGAATCACGTCACTAACTGGTGATAAACATTATTCATACTGTTCGAATATGTCTCAAATAATTTGTCAACCGCAATATTTGTTTGATATTAGTTAAACTAACATTTGACACTTTCAGATACATTTTGTGGTATCTACAATTGTTGTGTGTTTGGTTTAACGTAAAATTTCGAGTACGACATGCCTGAATCTATAGAATCGCTGGAAGAGTTTCAGAAACTCATCAGTGGGGACAAAGTAGTGGCTGTTGACTTCACTGCAACCTGGTAAGCTCATGCAGCTTCGAAGCATCCTTGGGTTTTAGCTCTCAAGATTTTCAATCAGATTTTTTTTACATATTTTTAAATTCTCTCAAACGAAAATAGAATCAATTATTGTAAACGTGTTGGTCTTTGTTTTATGCAAAATTTTTGCTTGACCGTTTCGATTGACTTGCGACGTTGAATTTATCGTTTTGCGTAATCTAAATTCTCTCTCATTTGGATTTTCAGGCAAATGTTTTAATTCGTTGTTTTTTTGGGAAAAGTTCGAAATCTATTTGTTATTTGGTTTTTAATTGCTCTTGAATGAAGTTCATGGCAATTATTGTAAACGTGTTGGTCTTTTTTATGCACATTTTTTGCTTGACCATTTTGCGCTTTTCTAGAACATTCTCAGGGATCGGGAGGTCATTGGTTCGAATCCCGGGATGGTCAAATGGTTTTTGACCCGCCTGTCGTTCGAGAGCAATTCTTCCGACATTAGTCGGTTTATGTTTACTTATATTTCATTATATTCTGTTTTATCAAATAAGTTACATTTAGTCAGTGAGATGTGCGGATGTTTTGAGCTTAATTCTTGTACTTTTCAAATCTCAATATTTGTAGTTATGTATAGGTTTATTGACTACCGCCGAATTACCTGACTATCTTTTTACTGGATGATTTGGTTTCGATTTAGGACCGTTTCAAGTAAAATGAGATGTCATTGAACTTTGTTTTGGTTTTGAAGAGCAATTTTGTCTGGAAGTCAATAAGCGTTCAAATTTGAACTGTAGTGCTTGTGTCACCGAAGTTCATAGCAATTATTGTAAACGTGTTCGTCTTTATGCAAATTTTCTGCTGGACCGTTTCGAGTGACTTGCGACGTTGAATTTGTCGTTTTGCGTAATCTAATTTCTCTCTCATTTGGATTTTCAAGCAGCTGAAAATAGTCGAGGTCGAAATCAGTAGTTTACCGTGGCTCAATTTTGCACGACCCCGAAACAACCGCTGTCGATTTTACCTATGAGGGGCCATCCTAGCAGAGTGATGTTTTAAATCGTTGTTTTTTTGGGAAAAGTTCGAAATCTATATGTTATTTGGTTTTTAATTGCTCTTGAATGAAGTTCATGGCAATTATTGTAAACGTGTTGGTCTTTTTTATGCTCATTTTTTGCTTGACCATTTTGCGCTTTTCTTCTAGAACATTCTCAGGGATCGAGAGGTCATTGGTTCGAATCCCGGGGTGGTCAAATGGTTTTTGACCCGCCTGTCGTTCGAGAGCAATTCTTCCGACATTAGTCGGTTTATGTTTACTTATATCTCATTATATTCTGTTTTATCAAATAAGTTATATTTAGTCAGTGAGATGTTTTGAGCTTAATTCTTGTACTTTGCAAATCTCAATATTTGTAGTTATGTATAGGTTTATTGACTACCGCCGAGTTACCTGACTATCTTTTTACTGGATGATTTGGTTTCGATTTAGGACCGTTTCAAGTAAAATGAGATGTCATTGAACTTTGTTTTGGTTTTGCAGAGCATTTTTCTCTGGAAGTCAATAAGCGTTCAAATTTGAACTGTAGTGTTAGTGTCACCGAAGTTCATAGCAATTATTGTAAACGTGTTGGTCTTTTTTATGCAATTTTTTTGCTTGACCGCTTTTATTCTAGAACACTCTTTGACTTCTGTAGTGACTTTTTCACGCTTTCATTCTTCATTTTTGAGTGATCTCTATTTTTTGTGATCTCCGAAGTAGAGCTTTTTGCGAAAATAAAAATGATTGCAGCATAGCAACAAGCAGGGACTGATAGCTGAGTGGGCAGTGCTTCTGTGTTTTTGAGTTTTCAAAATGTAATCTCTTTCATTCACGCTTTTAAGCAGCTAAACTCAATTGGCGGCAGATTACTATAAAAAGTCAAATGAAAAACGCATCGTAAATTTGATTTTACATTAAATATATTCCTTCCCCTCTATCAAATACCCTCTAATAACGCCTCGTTCCGCCCTCCTTCTACTCCCCGACTGGAGCGGGTTTCAATAGAATCGAGTCCGCGCCAGTGTTTGTTAAGAGAAATTCGTCCAACGTTTTGTGCTAATTGAAAGGAGTCAGTTTTAGAGAGCTATTTTTCACGTACGTCAATGTAGTTACTTTTGTTTTTTTTAAATTCTGATAAAATTTGTGCAAACCTGTTTTCGAGTTTGTTTGAAGTCTAATTTACGTCTTTTCTCGCTGCTAATTTGTTTAATTATATTTTGTGATTCATGAATTGCATGGTTACATATGGTTTCAACTAAATTATGTTTACTTTTACTCACTCTCCCTTCAAAGCAGCTTTGTTTCTTTCATTAATAGCCGCCCTCATCTTCTCAGCCGGCTATTATAGCGCTCTTATTTTTTTTTTACAATTCAAAGAATTTGAATTGTATTGGGGCGCTGTCTTTTTTTTTAAGATCTGTTCACACATTTTCATGATTTTTGAAGTCAAATTGGAGTAGTGGTTTTGGTCACGCCGAAACAGGAAGTGGAGCGAAAAAGCGAGTAGTTTTGTGGCGTGAATGTTTTTCGCTCTAAGTTTAAAGTAGAGTGAGAAAACGGTGTTTGAACAAAAATTCGATTTCTCGGTAGTGATTTTTTGATCACATGCGGCAATTTCACTCTGATTTTTACGGTTTTTTCGATTTTTTGGATCGGATTTTTTTCTAAATGGTTTTCCCAATCCGTTCACAGCTCTTTCTAGGCCTAGTTTTTTGTTTGAATTAAATTTTAATTTCTCGACAGTAGTTTTTTTTGTTCACATGCGGCATTTTGACATTGATTTTTTGTTTTTTTTATCTGATTTTTTTAAATGGTTTTCTCAATTCACTGATATTCCATTCTAGGTCTAGTTTTTTTGTTTAGTCAATGAAAATTCTTTGAATTGTACGTCAGGACTTGTCCTGCTATGTTTTTTTTTTAAGATCTGTTCACACATTTTCATGATTTTTGAAGTCTAATTGGAGTAGTGATTTTTATCACGCCGAAACAGGAAGTGGAGCGAAAAAGTAAGTGGTTTTGCGGCGTGAAATTTTTTCGCTCTAAATTTAAAGTAGAGTGAGAAAACGGTGTTTGAACAAAAATTCGCTTTCTCGCTAGTGGTTTTTTGTTCACATGCGGCAATTTCAATTTGATTTTTACTGTTTTTTCGATTTTTTGGATCGGATTTTTCTCTAAATGATTTTTTCCAATCCATTCATAGTCCATTCTAGGTCTAGTTTTCTGTTTAGTCAATGAAAATTCTTTGAATTGTACGTCAGGACTTGTCCTGCTATGTTTTTTTACTTCGTCGAATAAAAAAATGTTTCGCTTTACCTCATTTTGCCGCCTTTTCAACATTTTGCGTGAAATCTTTTTGACTTCTCTAGGCTAGTTTCTCTCTTCTCTCATTCTGCTAAAAGTGATTTTGAACATCAGTTGCTCAGCAAAGCAATTCAAAATGAACAGAGTTAGTACAAAAATGGATGTCAGAAATAGAAACGGGATAAACCCATAAAGCCCAATTTTAGATGCCCGCTATTTGAACGTTGTTCCTATAAGTCTTATTTACCATCTCTAATGCTTATTGTTATTGATAGGAGCCCCTGTAGCCTCTCTCTAAGAAACAGAAGTATGTTCAACTACGAAATGCCATCAAAATAAATCGGACTTAAAAAAATGTTTTTGTACAAAAATCTTTTTTTTCAATATCTTCTGTTATTTCAATCCCAATCATGCTTATTGGAATCAACGGCGGCTATTTTCCGGGTATGTTTAGACTTTTTTGCGAACTTTTTCATAAAAATAGTTGAATATCTTTGCCTGTTATCAGATTTTCAATGAGCATCACTCAATTATATTCTGAAGGCCATGCTATAATTTTAATCACAGCCAAAATTAAGTTATCAAGTCAAATCGCAGTCGATCGTTTGATAATGATGGTCATATCTCTGATCCTTTTAAACCATATTAATGGAAAACGGTTTATTGGTTTAGAAAGTAAAGCAACATTTGTTTTGTGCACCGGAAGTATTTTTTGTAATCTAACCGAGCTTGAATTACCGGTTTGTTCTTGACTAGTTGGTTTTGTTCTAGGTGTGGACCGTGCCAGAGAATTGGACCAAAGTTTGTGGAGTATTCTGTCGAATACACAAATGCTGTGTTTGTGAAAGTAGATGTGGATGAAGCGCAGGTTACAAATTTTTTCGCCATCTACGAAACTTTGCCAGGGTTCACCACAAACATCATTACGTCCCGAGATGTCCTTTTCCTTGACAACAGCTGCAATTAGCTTGAAATTCATGGTTTTGAATTTTTAATTGCTCTTGAACGAAGTTCATAGCAATTATTGTAAACGTTTGTCTTTTTCTATGCAAAATTTTTGCTTGACGGTTTTGACTTTTCGAGTGACTTTTACGCCCTTAACTTTTTGCGTTTCGCGCGATCTAAAAGTCTCTCTCAATCACTATTTCAAGCAGCTGAACTCAATTGGCGGCAATTTAATACTAAAAGTCAAATGAAAAATGCGCCGATTCTGGTGCCATTTTTCACTTTAAATCTTAATAGTGGTATATGTTAACCTCTGTGGTTTTTGAAGCCCACTACTGATTTTCTTAGTCTGGTTATGGATTGGGAGGTCAGGGGTCCGAATCTCGGCGGGGTCAAATGTTTTCTACCCGCCTGTCGTTCGATAACAATTCTTCCGACATCAGTCGGTTTATTTTCATTAACCTTTGCCAGCCTTGCAATTTTTTCATAATCAACTGAAAGACTTAATCAGTTACCATACACCTGCGAGGTGTATGTTGTGTCTTAAATCAATTTTTCATCAATTTAGAGATTGCTGTTTTACACTTGAAGATTATTGATAAGATGACTCTTAAATTATTATTGCAAGGAGGCGCGGTAACGTTCATTTACTGCACATAATGTTCTGACGCCGCTCAACCCGCTTTTGACTTAATTGTCCGCCAAATGAGGAAGAGATGGGAAACTTTCAAAAAGTACTTTCATTCAAAAAATCGTTTTAAGCTCTAACTACTATACAAATGAAACAAAAACTCATTAGAGAGCCGATGATACCTGCCATTAAGGAGAGTAAAAGACAACACAAACAACAAAATCATATAAGACCACAAGAATTACTTACGGCCAAAAATGTCTATCTATTTCTTAGAAACTTAATGAAAAGTATGAACAAAATAGCATCAGATAAAAGTAAACTAAACCAAGTGACTTGCATTTCATCAGAAAAAATATAGGATTGGTCTCTCTGCGAATAACTAACAAGTAGACAGAACATAGCTGGCAGATTGCCAGAAAATAGCCGAAAAAGCTGCGTAGATCTGCAATCTCAAAATGGTAGTAAAAGAAAGACGAAAAAGGAAATTTTGCATTAAATGCTGAGATGTTGCATGTTGGTAAACATCTTGATAAAAAGCAATCAAGCAAAGCTATTTCTTCCACAATTTGATTTCGAACGGTTTATATTTTAACTGAAAAAAATGCAGAAAAAAAACTGGGGCTAAGCTGCAGAAAAAAACGTACAATTTTCTAAATTTCAAAGGTAAGGTTCATTTAAACCATCAACTACGGGCGTTGAATAAATTCAAGTTTCTTGAATAGCAGAGATCTTTCAAAAGTTAACGCTGCTGTTTTATAGAGTGGTTTGCGGTCTCGTGTTGAAAGTTCATTCAAGAGAAAATGAATGAAAAAAAGTCCTCAAAATTACACTTGCTCAATATAATATAGCAGTAGTTTTGTGATGTATAGTTGCAGATGTTAACTGATACTCCTAGGTGATATACAGCTGCTAACCAGGCTACTAATCAGAAATAGCCTCAAGGTGAAGCTTTCTTCAATTTTTTAAAATAAAATTTATGCGTAGAAAATAAACTGCATATTTTATTTTAAAACCATGTCGGAAATACAGCTATTGATATGACCCTTCTTTTTCCTCCGGTTCATTATAAATAACTAAGTCTGTTCAAATTCAGCTTTTTCTTATTTTTGGAATATTAGTTGCTAAGTGTAAATTTTGTACATTTGCTGTTCATTGTCAATTTTGTTACTTGATGCAGAAAAAAGTTCGAGAAAGTGGTGCGTATGTATAACACATTCTTGAAAAAGATAACCTCAAATTTTGTCTTCCTGTTAACAATAGGATTTGCGAAGCTTTGTCAGTGAGGAAAGGTAGTGATAAGAAGCTACCTTGTTTCAGTCAACCTAATTAATTGCTCTCAAACGAAGTTTGTAGCAATTATATTAGTCCTGTTGGTCTTTTATTATGAGATTTTTCGCTTGACCGATTTTTCGTCTGACCCATTTGACTTTTCGTTCTTAAAATCGGGATAAACAGGTTGCGACCAGCGGGCTTAAATCTAATTAGAGGCCCTTAGCCTCGTTTGAAGGCCTTCAAGTGCTTAGTGTGGTGAAGCTATTAGGAAGACTGGAGTTTAAGGTAAAAATGTCATTTTTAGATTTGAGCCTAAAATGTCGCATTTTTTCATCTTTTGTCGTCATTTTTGAAATTTATGGTTTGACCAGGGTTAATTTGATAAAGGTATTTTGCAAGACATAAGTACTTTTTATGACCATTTTATGTTTTGGTACTCCAAAAAAAACACGCAATTTTGTACTAATTTTCACAAATTTTTTCAAGTGTTTTGAGAATTAATCATTTTTTAACTTTTTTCAGCCCTAGGTGTCAAGGAAGCTCAGCTATGGTTTAACAATAGGTTACTGCATGGTTTCTAGTTTTCTAGTTGTAATGGAATGGTGTTCAACGTTTTAACATCACAAGTTTTAGCTTTTTTTCTGACAAATTTTTCATTTTTTTGACATTCTCGTTATTCAAGTTTTTCCAGCTGCAAGAGCCAAAAAACCTCTTTTGGGGTTTAATAATAAGTTGCTGAAAATTTTTTATTGGCCATGGAATAGTTTTCAACTTTTTAATATCACAAATTTTAGAACTCGCAATTTTTTTTTGAAAAGTTTGGTCATTTTTGAGGTTTCTTCAGCCTTAAGGGCCAAGTAACATCTCCTCTAGCTTCTTATAATAGGTTGCTGCATAGTTTGTAGATGTAAAGGAATGTTTTTCAAGATTTTAACATCACGAATTTTAGCGTTTTTTGACAAAAATGGCAATTTTTAGTTATTTTTTGAAATTTATTGTCATTACTATGATTTGTACAGCCTCATGATTCAGAAAACCTCCTTTAGGTTTTGATAATAAGTTACTGGAAAATTTTTATTGGCTATGGAATAGTTCTCCACTTTTTAATATCACAAATTTTAGCATTTTTTTTTTGAAGACTTGTCATTTTTCAGGCCTCTACATCCTCAAAAGCCAAGAAAAATCCTCTGGGGTTTGATAATAGGTTACTGCATAGTTTCTATATTTAATGGAAAGTGTTTCAACGTTTTAATATTAAGAAAGTAAGCATTATTAAAAAGCATAATGCTTGCAATTTTTTCAAGTTTTTTGATTATTTTCGAGATTTTTTCCGGAACCAGAGGCCTGGCACCTCCTCCACGATTTGATACAAAGCTGCTGCAGAGTTTCTACAGTTAGTGGATTGCTTATCAATATTTTAATAACTCGAGTCTTAGCAATGTTTTGATAAAATAATGTTTTTTTTCTCGAATTTTTGGAAAATTTTTGTGTCTAGATCTTTATTAGCCAGTGAGCCAGTGAAACTATAGAAGGCTTGAAATAGGGATACTGGATAGTCTCCTGAGACAATGAATTGGTTCTGCAGATGTTAATATCTTAAGTTTTTGTAAGATTGTTTTTACAATTTGCCATTGTTTTTAAATTTTCGAATGTTTTTGTTCTCTCCTGAGTTTAACGATCACTACTGGACAACAAAAATTTTTCCAATCTTGCTGATGGCTTACATGAAAGAACTGCAGAGTCAAAAAATGGTTTTGAACATGTTTTCTTTCAATTAGGAATATGGAAACTTTTCCGTTTTTTAAATTATGTAATTACTAACAAGGCTAGAAAACTAGAAGTTGCAGAGTCAAATCTCAACATGGAAAATATTCCTAGCTCTCTCTCTCTCTCTCTCTCTCTCTGTCGGTTGGAGTTTCAATTCTTCTGCTTGTTCACGTTTTCTCTATCTCACACTCACTCTTTCCTGAACTCTTGTATTGATGCCGCACTTCAGCTGCTGTTATGTGGCGTGATGTCATCTTCTATTACCCTCATTAACGCTGAATTTTAATAGAAATGTATGAACATATTTTTTAAAATAAGAAATGACTTAGCTAGCACTTTTTAGGAAATCATTGTTAAATGCTCTCAAACGAAGTTTATACGAAATATATTAGTCCTGTTGGTCTTTTTTTTGCAATTTTATGGTTGACCGATTTTTCGTCCGACCCATTTGAGGTAGCGGACTAAGGAGGTAGCGCCCAGTGGGCATTAAGTTCTCTGAGAGCGTTTCAGCTCACTATTCTCCAATTATGCGATTCTCAGAAAGGGTTTTGGAGACTTATAGTGTGAAGGGCGGTTCTTAAAAATGGATCCCCCACCCGCTCCCCACTCCAACCCATTCCCTAATTCTCACCCTGCAAATCGTTCACGCCCCCCAGCTATGCTCACCTCACGCCTCTTACAATTTTCTTTGTAAAATCTGTTTTTGACAAAATGCTTGTTTGGGGAACTCATGGTTGAAATCAGTTCTAAGTTTAGGTGATTCTCGGAAAGTTTTATTACGATCAGGCTTGCACCCACAAACCGTCATGGTAGCCTTCATTTAAGCTAAGCTAGCCTCACTAAACCGTGATAGCTACTGTCGAAGCCAAACGCTTGCCGGTGGTTTGAGAGCAATTCGCCCGACGTTAGTCGGTTATGTTTTTATGCTGAGTTGTTTTGTTTTTTTTTTACCGAAATAGGCCTTTAGTTCTGCTGAATATTAAACTCAAGTTCCGAGGACTTCAGACTAGTTGAATAGAAATTCGATTTTCCGAAAGCTCTGCACTCTTTTCTGGCTACAGCTTTGATGTGTTTGGGATCGATGAATATCAGCTGATTGACATGATAGTTTATGGAGACATAGCTTTTAGGAGAATATTTTTTCAAATGTCTCGATTGAATTTTTTTGTTTATTAATGTCTTCAGAACGATGTAAAATGGTGGCAATTTTATGGCGTGAAAAATTAAGAAACCCCCAGTACATTCTGTTTTCCAATAACTTTTTAATGGTGCCCCCTTATTATGCACATGTATTAAGATAGGCTATGTAAATGTTCATCAATATAGCAGGACGCTTTGACTTTTAAGCCAAAATAATTTTCGTAGACTGTTTTAATACATGTAGTGCTACATTAAAGTGTCACGTGCTACTTCTGGAGCCCAGAACAGAGCATACAAAAACTGGTTATTTAGGAAATAGCGGCTGAGTACAAAATCAGAGCGATGCCAACTTTCAAGTTCTTCAAAGCAGGTGCTGAGATTGGAGATATGGTTGGAGCTGATGAGGCCAAGTTGAAACAGCTCTGTGAGACATATTGCAAGTGAGAGCGCACAAACTTGATATTATCAATCTGTCATCAATTGTAGCCAGCCAGCTAGAATGACCAACAATTTGTCAAGTTTATACCGACATGTGGTTAAAATTGCCCGTCAGAAATAATGTAGTCGCTGTGCTATTTATCAGATACCTCTTTTGACACGTCAGGCAATGTTATTCTGTTCCCCACGTTGCTTGTTTTTTTGCACGAAAATCCCCCTTAAGAAATGCATTCGCTGCTAAATATTATAGTCCGATCAAAATTATTTCAAAAGCTGACCGTTGTCTGATTTTATTTTAATAATTATATTTTTGGCAGTTTTTTTTTTAAAAAAATAAGAACAATTGCGTTTATCGCTAATATTCGCATAGGCTGACAAAATTTAGCTGTGAAAATCCGAATCTATTTCTAAAAATTGTCGGTTTTAAAATACGGCACTTGCCAACTTTTAGCTCTATTAATAATAAGTTCAAACACTTATTCACAGGAATATTTAGAAACTCTCATTTTCCAACTTTTTAGATCAAATATTATTTTGATTGATTTGGGTGATTGGGGAACAGCATTGCATCTCCGAATAGTTTTGTCCTTGTTATCAGTATTCAATGTGTGCTATTTTGGGAGCTTTTACTATTTCGTTAAGACGGTATGTATTTTAGGTGCATGGTTTTGGAGATATTTTCAGTGCAGTGAATTTAAATTCGGATGCTATTCAAGTCTAATATTTATGATTGTCCAATATCATTGTTAATACGACTTTGAAGTTTGACATTGACAAATAATGATTATCGGTTTGTTTCTGTGGTAGAGTTACGCGTAGCAACTAGAGCTGCTTTGTAAAATATGCAAATGGGTCCAAATACTCACTAGAGAGCTAGGCGCTGTTATATTGATGAAATGTACTATCGCCAAATAGCGAGCTGACTGTTAGAAAACTGATAATTTGTTGCAACTTTGCTCTGTGAAGACATTGTAGGCGGATTTTTCCGACTGATAATCACAAAAGTATACGGGTTTTTAGAAAAGCGTCGAGTCGTAGGTCGCAACACCCCAAGGCTGTTTTACTAAAATTGGCAATTTATAAATGTGAATTAAAACTTGAGATGGTGTGGTTATAATTAACCCGAATTAGTCATCTTGAGCTAAAGCTCACACTTCCAACCGGGAATGTTATGATCGAACTGGTATAAATCATTCCCCAATTTATGTGGCCTATAAAACTGAATTTTAGTAATCAGCATCACCGAGCATCTATGTCTTGCATAATCGCCAGGAGCTGGGATATTAGCAACAATTCGATTAGACAACAGATATTTTTGCAGATATGGGGTGAAAATGTAATTTTGAAATTTTGTGCACTTATTTAGGAATACCAACTGTGAAACCTGAAAACGGTACTTAAAAATACACTTAATGCTGTTAAAAAGTGCAGTATCATTCTATCAACAATTTAGGGACGAAAACGCTAAATTACTACGTTCTAAAATTGCGCAGCGCATGTTATATCCGAAAAAAAGCTTCGAAATTAGTCGCTAACAGAGAATATGATCCATTAATTGAAGCAGTTTCTGAGTCAGAATTATAAATTTTTAATTGGTCTCAAATGAAGTTGGTGGCCATTATTTGGTTTCCTTTGTCTTTTTATCCAATTTTTGTCGGATCAAATTTCTTTTTTCGATTGCACTTTTCCGATGAATTTTTTCGGGCTTGCCTATTGCGTGATTAATTGATCTCAAACAAAGTTTGAAACAATTATTGTAAATGTGTGTGTCTTATTTTCTCCATAGTTTTCGCTTGATCGTTTATGAGCTTCTCTTCTGGAATATTCGGATCTATTCTGTCTTGGCTCCCTAGAGTTATTTACCCCCCCCCCCGTTGCAAATCGTAATATTATAATAAATTATTCTCTAGTAGGATGGATGCAAATCATGTAGCATAATATAAGATCTATTCGACAGGCCATCAATAGTTCCAAGAGGTCCTAATTAAGTGGTGACCAGTACCATTACTTTGATTAGTAGTGTAAACGAGTGGCATTTAGCATGGAAAAATGGGGGGAAACCTCAAAACGTAATTCGAAATTATATGAGATCTATAGAGTTTTGTTTAATAAACAAAGCAAAAAGTTCCATGTCCACAAAAATTGTCCCTGAAACTAGCTAAGAATAGCTTCAGTTCTCTTGCACTCATCTGTTGCACTTCTAAAACGAAGTTAGGATAGCATTTTAAAATGAAGTTAAACAGTTTTCGTTTTCTCTCCTAGTCTTTTAGGACTTCGGCTGCTGCTTTTTGATTGATTGGACTCTTTTTGCTTGCAGTGTGTTTATTTTTTTCTTCGTAATTACATTTTTGCGGCCATCAATGTGGCATTCTGCTCTTAAAATTTCAATTAATTTTTTGAGCCGTTCAAAAATGTGCATGACTTTTGTACAGTAAATGTAATTTAATTCTCGGTGCAGGCAAGTGAATGCTGATTTAGGCTCACTAAAAATAATTCTGGCACTTTCTTTTATTTTTGTCTCCTGTGGCAAACTTATGTTTTTTTGCTTGTTCCATAGACTAGTACGGCAGTGCTGACAACAGGCTGGACATTATACACCTTGTATGTTAATAAGTTGTTTTACTTTTAAAATCGTTCTGAGCCGGTAAAATGGTCTCCAGAATTTATTTAGTTTTGAACAACCTTTTTTAATTTGTTCGCCAAAATTTGGATTGTTTTTCAATTCTATTCCTAAGTAATTGTGATGACTTCTGTTTGAGGTTCTTTTCTCTTATCATTAGTTGTTGCTGTGAACTTTTTCGTCTTGCTTTCATGTTTATAAGGCATGTTTTTTCGTAGTTCATAGTCAGTTTGTTTGTTGTGAGGCAAGCATTGACCAGGTTCAAAGGTTGACTGAAAGCTTCAGTTGTTGATTTCCCTTCTTGCTTAACAACAGTATCATTTGCGTATAATATCAAACCATTCTGACTACAGTAATCGTCTGCCATTTATATAAACAATAAAAAGAAGTGGTCCAAGTCCTGATCCTTATGGTACCCCATACTCGGCAAAATTAGAGTATACATTTCCTGAATTTACACTTTGTTGCCCATTACTTAGATGCGATCGCAAAAAGTTTTTTATTTGACCCCTCAATCGACAATTGTTTAATTTGTCTAAAAGGATAGTATGTTTAACTGTATAAAACGCTTTTTGAGGTCGATAAAAACAGTTTTTGTTTCTGCAATACCATTCTTCCTATCTTGCCTGAATTCTCAATAAAACTTGATAAGGCGTTAATAGTGCTTTTTTGGCCTATAATTATATGTTGTTATTAAGCCTGTTGCTATACATAAAGAAAAGGACGTGCGCCTGGGCTCGTAAAAGACATGAGACCACTAAGCTGGGGGGGGAGGGCGAAACTGAATAGATCTGAGCATTCCTTGCTCTCAAGTGTCTTTCACGCTTAATTTTTTTGTCATCTAAATCGCTCTCATTCTGAAATAGTGTGTTGCTATAGTAAAGGCAATAGTAAGCGATCCAGTAGCAAAGATTGTATAGCGTTCAGGAGGCAGTTTGCTATCGGGAAGGTCACTTTTCGAACCCCTCCTGTGAGGATTTTATGGACATAAAAATTTTTAAGCTACCCCCTCCCCCTCTAAATTAAATTGCCCCGTCTGTCATTCAAGAGCAATGTATCCGAGGTTATTTAATTTGTTTTCCTAATTGCTCGCTTTCAAAATTTTAAGCAGTTGAACTCAATTGGCGGCAGTTACACTAAAAGTCAGATAAATACCCTTCATTAGGTTTTTGCTAAGTATTCGTTAATATAAATAAAAGGATTGATTTATTAGGCTCGTTACGTTGCAGTCGTGAGTAGTATAAAAAAATGACTAGAACCTCACCGGGGGGGGACGGACATTTTTGGAAGCCTAATTTTCTCGGCCCAGCAACACCGGAATTGTTTTTCAATTCTATTCCTAAGTAATTGTGATGACTTCTGTTTGAGGTTCTTTTCTCTTATCATTAGTTGTTGCTGTGAACTTTTTCGTCTTGCTTTCATGTTTATAAGGCATGTTTTTTCGTAGTTCATAGTCAGTTTGTTTGTTGTGAGGCAAGCATTGACCAGGTTCAAAGGTTGACTGAAAGCTTCAGTTGTTGATTTCCCTTCTTGCTTAACAACAGTATCATTTGCGTATAATATCAAACCATTCTGACTACAGTAATCGTCTGCCATTTATATAAACAATAAAAAGAAGTGGTCCAAGTCCTGATCCTTATGGTACCCCATACTCGGCAAAATTAGAGTATACATTTCCTGAATTTACACTTTGTTGCCCATTACTTAGATGCGATCGCAAAAAGTTTTTTATTTGACCCCTCAATCGACAATTGTTTAATTTGTCTAAAAGGATAGTATGTTTAACTGTATCAAACGCTTTTTGAGGTCGATAAAAACAGTTTTTGTTTCTGCAATACCATTCTTCCTATCTTGCCTGAATTCTCAATAAAACTTGATAAGGCGTTAATAGTGCTTTTTTGGCCTATAATTATATGTTGTTATTAAGCCTGTTGCTATACATAAAGAAAAGGACGTGCGCCTGGGCTCGTAAAAGACATGAGACCACTAAGCTGGGGGGGGAGGGCGAAACTGAATAGATCTGAGCATTCCTTGCTCTCAAGTGTCTTTCACGCTTAATTTTTTTGTCATCTAAATCGCTCTCATTCTGAAATAGTGTGTTGCTATAGTAAAGGCAATAGTAAGCGATCCAGTAGCAAAGATTGTATAGCGTTCAGGAGGCAGTTTGCTATCGGGAAGGTCACTTTTCGAACCCCTCTTGTGAGGATTTTATGGACATATAAATTTTTAAGCTACCCCCTCCCCCTCTAAATTAAATTGCCCCGTCTGTCATTCAAGAGCAATGTATCCGAGGTTATTTAATTTGTGTTCCTAATTGCTCGCTTTCAAAATTTTAAGCAGTTGAACTCAATTGGCGGCAGTTACACTAAAAGTCAGATAAATACCCTTCATTAGGTTTTTGCTAAGTATTCGTTAATATAAATAAAAGGATTGATTTATTAGGCTCGTTACGTTGCAGTCGTGAGTAGTATAAAAAAATGACTAGAACCTCACCGGGGGGGACGGACATTTTTGGAAGCCTAATTTTCTCGGCCCAGCAACACCGGGGTGGGACACTTGAAAATTTTGAAAATCTGAATAAAATGTCCCCCCTATTTTACATATTTACATACATATATATATATATATATATATATATATATATACGCATATTCACATACATATATATATATATATATATATATATGTATACATACGTATACATACACACACATACATACATACCTACATACGTACATACATACATACATACATACATACATACATACATACATACATACATACATACATATATACATACATACATTCATACATACATAAATACATACAAACATACATACCTACATACATAGATTCATGCATACATACATACATACATACATACATACATACATACATACATACATACATACAGATTTCAAGAAAAACAAGTTTTTACCTAAGTATGTACACAATTTTGGTCATAATCACCTATGTCCATAAATGCATACATAAATTGGTGAAAACAACAGTAAAACAACTAACCTGTTAGTAGATGTATAAAATCATTAATGGTATATTAATTGGAGAGTCATCAGATCATGCCCAAACATGTTCAGGGTCACAAAACTTTCCAAAACAAATTGACCAATCGGAGTGCTTGATTTATTATTCAAGTTGACAACCAATCAGAATTGAAAGATTTATAAACAAAAACTCTAAACGCTCACGTTCAGTAAACAGTAAATAATGAACACAATAGGAACAAAAGACATCAAGCTCATTCATGAGAAAGTTTTATCACTGAGAGGTAACATAAACTATACACACATATCTTATCGACAATTATATTTCGTAGCTGCTTGTTCTTTGTTAGATCCAGAAGTTGACGGAGAAAAGCACTTAAATTTAGACCCTATGGTGGTTTCATTGGAATTGATAATTCAAGACTAGATCCCTTATTGAAACGGAGCAAAGTGCTACGACTTCATGCTGCATTGCATGACGCCGCTGGATTTATAAAAGATTGCCGAAACAAAGGCCCTGGATATGTTTACGCTTTCCGTTGCTCACCAGTAAACAATTGTCTTTTCGGGCACCTGACAGGAATATTATTCATTATATCAGTGAAAATTTTTCATTCACAATTGTTTCGTGAATTGGAATGCTAGAAAATTTTGGCAGCAAAACCACAAATATTATTGTCCTCGATCTCGAAGGTTTCAAACTCAAGTCACTTGGGTTCATTATAAAAGAACTGAGTTTGTGTTCCAGTTACAACGATACAATATTCTTCAAACCGCCGCTTAAATTCGCTGATTTACGCGCACACGATAGACAAACTGTTATTTGGCTGACCAATAACCTACACGGTCTTGATTGGGACGAAGGTGATATACCTTACTGTGATTTGAAAACAATCTGTCTGAGTTTCAGTTTCCGATTCACACGGAAAAACTTTTTTGCCAAAGGCATTGAAAAGTGTGAGCTCCTCAGTAAGCTTTTACAAAAAACTGTTTATAATCTGGAGGATCTAAATTGTCCCCGAATCTCAGAGATAATATCAGAAGAACAAGTTCCCTCCTGTTATCATCATTCAAACTTTCGTTCAACAAACGATCAATTATCAAACCACTGCGCGGAACTTAAAGCAAGAATATTTTCACAGTGGACACAAAGTGATGCACAGAGAAGACACAGCAACTTTAACAACTTATCTGTCAGACAACTTGAAGATATTCACTTGCTTGACTCCACTTGACGATCAGCCGATTGTAATATTCAACAGAGTTCAGGATCCCTCTCCACCAATACAGAATAATTTTTCAAGTGATCAACAGAACCGATCGAACTATCTCAACAACAAGCCAAACACAGCACAACAACCGCGTTACAACTCGCTTTATAGTGCAGCAGCAAAGCGTTATTTTGCAACCATTACTCTTTCCCCCGACGAGCTGGACAGCTTTAGGGCTTTCCTGCCCGTGATAGATAATTTCTATCACTTCCAGCTGTACGTAAAAAATAAACAGAGAGCTCGAGAACATCGGAATCAGTTCAATTATGGCTATGAACAAAACAAATCAGATTGAAAAAAACACCACCAGAACGTGAGATATCACTTAATGAGATGCCGAATGAGTTGCGGTTATATGTCTTGGAGCACCCCGAAGTTGAAAAAGTCTTCAATCAACCATCGTTCGAGGAAATTGGCTCATCAACCGTTTGTTATAAACTAGAGATAAAAAGTCATATTAAAGGTTTCAATTTGTTTGAGTTCTGGTACATGAAACAGTTGCCCAGTGAATAATTCTTTTATATCATCCTTGTTTCAATTTACTTTTCAATTAATTATTTTTCTCCAATGAATCAAAGAGACGAGGCTGACGCCGGTATCAGTAATTTAGTCTTTGATGTGAACAACAAAGAGAGGCCCCCATGGCGTTGTTGTTCAAATTCAACAGTGCCAAGGTCCGAAGTAATATTTTTTGTTCAAGTTAGTATCATTGTCTTAATGATCATTCTTTGCTTCTCTATGCTCTTTCTATTATCAGAAAGCTGTGAAGAGAAATCAATTTGGATTACTCTCTTATCGAGTTTAGTTGGTTACATTTTACCTAACCCCAAACTATGAACAAAGTTATTCTAACACATGACAGGGTATTCATGTCTATTGTAGGACCAAGTGGTTGTGGTAAAACTGAACTCTTGTTTCGAATGCTAAAAGGTTCGACCTTTTATCCACGCTTTGAAAAAATTTATTATTTTTACAAAGAGTTCTAACCACTTTTCAAAGATATGCAACTGCAACGAGTTATACCAGGGATTGAGTTTCTAAAATACTCAGGCTTTGATATAACAAAAAATCTATCACATTGTCTGCTTATCTATGACGATTCATGTGAAGAAATCTTCAACGATAAAGAATTTGTAAAAATAGCTACCTCAGGACGTCATCGCAAATTACATGTTATATACGTCAAGCATAATTTGTTCCATCAAAGCAAATGGTCCAGAACCATTGATCTGAATACAACACACATAATATTATTCAAGTCGCTTCGTGACATTCAACAAATTGAATATCTTGGAAAACAGTTGAATTGTCTGCAACTGATAAAAGAAGCACACAAACTAGCAACTGCGGAGCCCTTTGGACATTTGATGATTGATATCGACCCAAAAACCAGTCAGGGTTTACGTTTTTCATCGCAACTAATTGGACCGGATCCTTCTATTTTTTACATTTCGTCCCCTGAAGCAGTCATTACAACAATTACAAATGAAAAAGAAACATTTGCTTATGCTCAAGCAATGGGCAAATAAGAGGAATGAGAACACAGCTCAAATAGAAATATTACATCAGGGCGATTTCATTTGGTTCTTGAGTGATTGTGTGATGAACGTACTCTCTGGAGTTGTACCAATCAATAAAGTTGAATTAAAAAAATTCGAGAAAGCACTACGTAAACTTGCAGACAGGCGAGTTGAAAAAAGTGAGAGAATCAAAATCTTTCGATCAGACTCTGGAATTCGTCTAATTAAACTGATTGCGTTACCTTGTATTGCTTTTCTGGAGCAAAATGCACACTGAAGAGTTTGTGCTAATTCCTCGTCAAATGTATGCGAATGAACAACCTCAAATTGCCCAACTTCTCAACAATAAAAATGTCCGAGAGAAAGCAAAACAAATATCACTGTTGCAAAGAAGCAAGTCTCCACCAGCACCTTCTACCACGCAACAAGACACGCAACAGCAGACCGATAATATTTTAGAGAATATCAAAGATGAGTTGAATGAGACTAGAGATGACAAAATTGATAAAAATTTCCAGGGAGCGAGTTTTGAGAGATATTAAACACCTTGACAGAAAAAAGTTTGAAAAAGCGAGCATAATATTGGAAAAAATAGAAGAGTCAGAATCTCTATCGCTGGATCAGACATCAAGACCAGTGGTTAATAAGTCAAGCACGGGAATTCTTGTCGCAGATTTTCTTTACGATCTACAACAAACAACATCTAAGCTTTCACTTGAACATTACAAAGTCCTGACTTTTCTAGATATCAGTTCACAATTAACTTGTAATACATACGCAAAAAAATTTCTTGCCTTAGCACTAAACGAAAAGTTACAGTTGTTTGAGGATGAACCAGAAAACGAAGAATGAGGAGTCTCGAGAACAGAAGAATCAAAAGCTTCTGGCGACGATGAAGGAAGCTTTGAAGATGCAAAAGATGAAATCCAACCGTCTAGCTCGTGGACAAATTACTTCCTCTCACGTTAAACAATTGAACAAATTATACACAAAAGGTAGTGCAGCTTTTGGTAGCATTGCTAACTTGAAGAAAGCCAGTGGTTTACCAAGATCCAAAGTGGTTCAATACCTTCAGTCGAAAGCCCCACACACAAAATACAAACAATTCAGAAAAACTTTTCCGAGACTAAAAGCTGTTGCATACAGAATAAACGAAATCTGGTCTGTCGATGTGGCGTATATGGATAAAATTGCCCAACACAACAATGGAGTCAAATATTTACTGGTGGCTGTTGATGTTTTATCGCGATACCTACGGGTGCAACCAATGAAAGCTTTATATGCAAAAGATGCTGTTGAAGCGTTCAAAAAAATGATCAAACAGAAAAAACCAGAAAGGGTTTGGACAGGCAAGGGATCCGAGTTTAAAGGTGAATTCAAAACATTTTGTGAAAAGAAGGAGATTCATTTATATACAACAGAAAACGAAACCAATTCGGATTTGCTGAGAGGAATATTCGATCGCTCAAAAACATTATTCACAAATACCTGGAGGAAAATTGGACTTGGACTTATATTAAGGAATTGCCCCAGTTCGTAAATACTATAAACAGTCGTGTTAATCGTGTTACCCAACTTGCACCTAATAAAACTTTTAAAAAACATGAACCGTTTCTAATATCCCTAGCAATTAGCACAAAAAAGTACAAGCCGAAATACGAAGAAGGAGACCTGGTTCGGATTGCAAAGCCAGACGAAATATTTAGGAAAGGTTATAAACAAAATTACACAGACGAAGTCTTCACAGTATTCAAGGTTGCCACCCTCAGTCCACCAACATACAACCTTATAGACGCAAAAAACGTTATAATTGAAGGTAAATTTTATGAACCAGAATTAGTCCAAGTGAACGTCATTCCTGTCGAAGACTAAACATGAGTATTAATAATGAATTTACTATTGATTTGATATCGAATGCATCAATGGGAATTTTTACCAATAATACTATGGCCAAGTTTCGAAATCAACTTGCCCAACCATTACAGTTAGATGGAGATTGGCAAGTTGCCCTTGCTTCAATATCATTTCCATCAAACATCAATAATGTAAACTCAGCCGAAATAGTTGCGTATGTCAGTTCTGGCGCTGAACTTGATGCTTCACATAACCGCACCGGACAACTTCGAAGAATTCGCAAAGGTATATACAACAGTTCAGAAGAGCCTCTGGAAGAAATTTTTCGAATCGCTCAATTGAAACAGTTTGACTATGATTTTGACACTGTAACGCAAAAGTTAGTTTTGAAATTTGGACCTAACGAAGGTTTGTCATTCGAAGATGAAGAAGTACCCAGTATTCTTGGTTTTAAAGGAATAAGAGATATTTCGAATCATGGTCTTATTCATATTGGTTACAAGTCAGAAAATGCAGGCAACTCTTTGAACCGACATGTTGGAGATTTTCCAGTTGATATCACTTGTGGATCACAGTTAATATTTGTATACATTGATATAATTGAACATCAGAACGTTGGTGATGTGAGAGCTCCGGTAATAAAAATCATTGAGTCTGAAAGACGTCTGAGAAACGGTAGCATAAACACAGTGACACCCATACACCACAAGTCCTACACAAATTTGGATTACAAGCCAATATTATCAAACAACATTCAGAACATCCAGGTAGAGTTGAGAAACGAAACTGGAAAACTAATTCCTTTTACTGGAACCGGAAAAGTTATTGTCAGTTTAAAATTTCAAAAAATTATTTGATATGGAGGCATACTACAGCAATCAAGCATCTCAATCAATGCCGCATTTTTTCGGACACTACAGACAACGGGGCAGCGGTTTTGGAGCGCTTGCTGCAGGTATTGGAAGAGTTGCTTTGCCATTAGCACGCAAATTTCTCTGGCCCGCAGCAAAAAAGATTGGGCGTGACTTATTGGTTCAGGGAGCACCAGAGTTAGTAGAAGTTGCAACCAAAAGAAAGTCAGCAAAACAAGCACTTAAAAGTACAGTAGCCAAAACAGCTCGCAAACAAATAGGTGGATCTCTTCAATCACGTATTGCATCAGGTCGTAAAATAAATAGACGAAAAAGACGACAATACACGAGACCTCGCTCAAACCAAAAATGAAAAATCTCAACGAGAAGAATCATTTCTCAAAAACCCCGTCCAAAAAGGAGTCGTCTGGATTTTTTCTCGGGAGTGAAAAATGCGAACTAATATTGTAATACCATCTGAAGCTACTCACAGTTCTTTCGACTTATTTGAAAAACCACCTTTGCTGGTAACATTTGATCAATCATTCGAGCAAAAAACAGGACCGCTTTATTCGCCTTCAGGATCATCATTGGAATTTGAAGTTGTTGGTGATCGCAACAATTTTATTGACTTGCAAAAAATTTACCTGGAGATCAAGTGTCGAATACTTCAAACAGATGGAACGGATTTGCGCTACACAACTGGTGACGCTAATGCCAGTGATCTTCCATATTTTGCTAATAATATCCTTCATTCACTTTTCGCCGACTGTACTGTTTCTGCAAATGGTATCAAAATTTCGACAGCTAATGGACACTATGCACACAAAAGTTTCATAGAAACTGAATTCTCTCACGGTACAGACGCAAAAAAACCTGGCTAAAATGTCAGGGTTACGAGTATGAGGAAAACCCGGGCACTATTCCAGCAGCAATATCAGATATAAGAAAAAGAACAGTGCGACAATCCGCACGTATAACGTTATATGGAAAGTTGGCGGTTGATTTCTTTTCGTGTGAGAAACATTTGGTTAGTGGAGTTACCTTACGCATTTCAATGAGACGATCTCAAGATGACTTTGCCGTCATCAGCGAAGACGCAGCGAAACACTACAAGGTTAAAATAGATGAGGCTAATTTATTTGTCAGGAAAATGACGGTGTCAGATAATGTTGTAGGTGCAATTGAGAAGACATTATTGAAAACTCCGGCAATTTACCGATACAATGAAGTAATTACCAAAACATTCTTGGCTACAACAGGCCAACAAAGCTGGAAACATGAGGACATTTTAACTAAAGAGCCAATCAGAAGAGTCATTGTTGCATTATGCGTTGGTACAGCATTCATCGGTACCAACACCGCTAATCCATTCCATTATCAAAAGTTTGGTTTAAGAGAGATAACCATTTATCGAAACGGTATTGCAACGGCTGGAACTCCAATGTCAACAACTGACAATAAGAGGTTGTACTACAATTCAATAAGTGCATTAGCTTATGTAGAAAATGGCCATGGAATACCTCTGAGTGAGTTCGCAAACCATTATATAATGGTATTTGATCTGACCAGCACTCAAGAGGCAACTCATGACTTTATTCATCCAGAGCTCACAAATTCATCTTTGTCTGTTGAACTCAAGTTCGATGCAGCGTTAGCTCATAACGTTGAAATATTTTTTCTTGGAGAAAAAGCATCTACTATCTACATTGACTCCGCAAGAAACGCATCTAAAAACGCATCTAAAAACGCTGTTCAAAAACGCCGCTGATAATTTTCCGCTGAACTTGCAACCAACACATTTATTATTGTTAATGCATCACGATCCAGCTCTATTGGAACCCACTGGGTAGTGCTAGCTAAACGATATGCATACCCAATAATATACTTTGCAGATCCATTGGCTCTACCCTTGACTAACTACAAGGATGTTTTCAACCGTTTACAACAGTGTAAAGACTTGGAGATAATGACGGATATCATGGAACATAGAAGAGACATTCAGTCTCCATTGCAATCCTCAGACTCCCAGCTTTGTGGTTTATTTTGCTTATATATTGTTCATTATTTTTATAGTGAGAAATTTCCATTCATACCTGATGTAAATGAATTATAGTTGCTAGCTTTTGTAAAACATATGAAGTAAAACTTAATTTAATTTTGAAACAACAACATTTTTTGAATATCAATTTTTACAAAATTGAAAGGTTATGAAAGAGTTTGAGGTTTCTCGCACAAAACTCCCGTGGCCACTAAGCAGAATATCCATTATCTGATAAAGAGTTGAGGAGTGTTCACCTTGCATAAGCTGACAGAATCGTTTCAAAGTTACATCAGGGACTGTAGAAGAACGTTTGTTGGCCGTAAAAGTACTAATAGATTTCGCTGTTGCCTCACTCAAGGGTGCTGGAAGTTGTTTCTGGTTCTTGGTAACTGAAGAAGAATTTGATTTTGAAAGGTACTCAACAGCAACATGTAGTCGTGAAATAATTGCACCACGTTTAACAAAGTCTTTTTGCGTTGGCTGAATAAGTAATTTGAAACAGTTAACGAGACACGGTATCACCGCAGGTACATAAAGAGAATCGAATATATTATCATCCTGCGAACCAAATTCATACATAACATGATAATGATTGGAGCCAAATGTACAACCTTCGATAACTGTTGCAGATGAATGATAACCATATGCATAATTTTCAATTGTTGTGTTTTCAAGTTTTGGTTCCGTCTCACAAATATTGTACTTGAAACGTTTTTGAAATTTCTTGAAGTATTCGGGACTGTTCTCATACATTGCCTCAACCATAACGAACAAAAAAAAAGAAAAAGCTAATTAACTAACTATGAATGCATAAACAATAACAGGAAGCAAAAGGTATAATAGAAATTATTCCGAATCCTCATCGACTTTTACAGACGTTTTTGGTATCTTCTTTTGGCGCTGAGTTGGTGTTTTGCCGGCTCGTTTTGCTGGACGTTTTGAGTCATCAGTTGAATCTGGTTTTAGAAGTGAATCGATCAAGCCAACTGGTTGATCAAGCATTTGTTCTAGTTTTTCTATGTTCTGACATATCAACCGAAACTCTTGCGCCGAAAGTGTAATTTTTTGATTGAAATCCCAATCGACGTGTTTACTATCACGTTTGAACAATTTCAAGGATAAGTAGGTGCCAGTGGTATGATAAGTCTTAACAGCAGCCCTAACAAGCCGTTTTTCATTGAGCGAGAGATCCAAATGAAAGTCGCTGTACTCAGCATCCTTAGACAAAACATTACCCATAATGTTGTATATATCGAGGCAAAGTGTATCAAAGTAATCTGAAATGATGAATGACTAATACATTACTGTTTGTTGGAATGTAAACAATTTTAAACCCCACGCCAAAATGTCTAGACAATATAACAGCTGAGCAAACAAACCCACCCACCCTAGCGTGTAAACAAATCTATACTCCTCTATATCAGCTCTGATGTTTATACGAAATATGAAATTCAAAAGATCTGAAAAAATATACCCTGCTGAATCAAGACCCATTCAATGTCACAATTGTCCAAGGCAATTTAAAAATTTCCATTCACTAATGCAACATCGCCGGGCCAAACATTATAAAGGCCATAGCAGAAAACAGTTTTACAAGTCCCGACCTTTAAATCTGAAAACTGACAAATTTTCATTAGCAATGGATAAATTAGCTCGCCTCCTCGAGTCTATTTATATTTCCAGAGAGAACCCCAATTCATTTAAGTTCAATATGACATAATTCTATTTATAGACATGACGGAATAATGATGAAATGGCTAAGTCAAATAAACAAAAACGTCTGCAACAATTTTTCAATCTATCCGCCATTGTTCTCTCTTGTTGTTCAATATAAGTTTTGTGAAAATTGTTTAGTTCTTTGGCATCTTATTACATTACTGCAAGTCTTTTGTTACTTAACCTTCCTCTTGAATTTGCTTTCATCCTGCTTTTCCTTGCAGTTCCATACCATATAAAAAACAATTTTTCAGTTCTGATCTTACTAGAATTGGTTGTAGACTCTGCTGTTAAGTCTTTTTAAAAATTTCTTTGAAAGAAAACTGTTTGCTTTGTTACCATTTAAATCCGTAAAATCGGAACAAAAACATCTCAATTGTTTATCCATCATCTGCAATATGGCTGCTGAATATTATAGAAATTGCAGAGTGAGCGAGGCACTCGAACCCTTGTGCGAATGTGTCACAACTTCAAAAATATTGTCCTTGTGCAGGAAAGCTTTGTTGACAAGACAGAATTATGGCACATAAAAAACAGCTTTATTGTTCCAGTTAATTACCTTGAACCAATACTTGAATACACAAAACAAAACGATTTATATCATCTTACAAAAACGCCAGAAAAATCGTTAGGCCAAGAAGAGTCTCCGTATGGTCATCGATATTATGGATGTATTACTCACATTCAAACAAAAAAGCAGGATGTGAAAAAATTGGCGAAGCGAACAAGAAAACTTTTTGCAGACTACGATCATGACTGCATTGAAATCTGGGAGAATCAATTGGGGCAGCTAGAAGAAGTTGAGCAAATATCTGGTTTTTGGAATTTTGATCAGTCGCCATGTGATGAAACCAAAACCCCGGAAAGCCTCCCGTTGCTTGCCAACAATTTTTCTGATGATGTCAGTATCGATGAAACGCCTCCTTTGAGCCAATGCTATGCGCCCGTCAAGAAGGTCATCAAGTTATCTCGACTCTAAACAAAACAAACCTACCTCAAACTCATTGTGCATATTGAACATTTCATTTGTTGCTGTTCATAGTGTTCCATCGTATGAACTTTGTGTTTCCTTCTTTAAACTAGTTCTTAATTTAATTTTCTCTAACAATCAATCTTAGCGCTAGACATTGCATGATTTTTTGAGAGATGGATTTAGGCGATGCGGCGAAATTCAGACATTGAACAGACAAGTTTGTGAGACATTGCCGTAAACAGATAAGCAAAAACAGACCGAGTTGAAATAAGCCCAGTTAAAGCTTGGATTTTTTCACATCATGACAAACAGTCAATAAACATATTTCACCATTTGCTATTATTCAGTAGAGAAAGTGAAACAAAACTAGGCTATGTAAATAAGAAGTAAAACTGTGAGCTCAGAGTCACCTGTGATGAACCAACAAAAACTAGAAAAGCAGGTAAACAAGTTCATCTGTGATATTGACACAACAGTCTGGTAGACTTGCTGCCCCCCAACCACTATTTGTGGAGCAGTAGCTTTCAGTCCCAAAAGTAAACAAAAAAGACGCGCACTCTGATTGGTTGAGAATAATGTAAAAATGTGTCCCCTCCAACAATAAATTTTTCTCATTTGCTTTTTGCCTTAACTTTCAACTCAAATTATTGAAATAATTTTCAACAATCTGATCAAAACTAATCAGCAACAGCAAAAAACTTTAATTCTTTCCTCTTGAAAACTTTCACCCCAGTTCCTTATTTGTCTCAAGTTCTTACACCTGTAATGAATTCAGAGAAGTGTAGAGTTTGCAAAAAGACACTTTTGGACAAACGAAGCTTACGTCGGCACATGAAAGATGTGCATAAACATTATGCACAAAGAAACGTATTTGTGTGCGATGAGTGCGCATTTGCTAATGAAAAAGTTGTCGAGCTCGAGACGCATATGAGACAACAACACAACTCAACCCACCCACGCTATTGCCTATACTGCAACAAGTTTTTCACAGACAACCTCAAGTACATGGAGCACATGAATAAAAATCATGGACTGCCAGTATGGGATGCTGATGCTGAAAACAATCAAAACTTGGGAATTCTTCATTCCGAGCAAGCATTCGGTGTGTTGAAAACAAATGACATACCAGTGGGAGAGCATGAAATAGACTTGCTTAGTTTCATGCGTAGTAAACGTGATGAGATTGAAAACGTTGTTCAACTCAACACCCAAAATCAAGCACAAAAACTTCAGTTTAGCGCACTGGTACAACTCACAAAACCATCGAATGATGAAAACGTTAGCAGTCAGCCAGATCGCATCAAAATATACATCAACTCAAAAACGCAGCGGGTCGACTTCACAGGCTTGAGCAAATCCTGTTTCGCTGGAATGGTTGAACAAATGCTGCTCGCACTGAACAACTTTGCATCCCATGGTAGAGGTTGGACAGTAGATAGAATTGAAAACATTGAACTGAGACTCGCCAGATCAAAGCCGATCGCAGCATCGTCGTATTTGGCCTCGCCTACTGACCTAGCAAAAAGCCAGTACCTGCTGAATATTCGCAACCGATAAGACGAGAAATGTTTTCTCTACTGCTATACAGCTCAATTTCATAAGACATTTGGGCCACAATTGATACCGCCTAATGCTCCATGGAGACAAAAAACAAATCCAATCATGTACATTTCGGAAAATCTGAGAGCAAAACAACCAGTTGGTGAATTCATGATGCCTATGGCTTTTCACCAAATGGAAAAATTTGAAGAGCTGAACCAGGTACGTGTTAATGTTTGCCGACACTCGAATAAGAAACTGATTCCTTTCCGCATATCAAATAATCGAAACTTTAGTTTCAACCTGGATCTGCTCTTGCTAAGTGATGGTTCAATGCATCACTATGTCCTGATCACCAACATCAGGGGGCTTATCCATAAGTATCTTGGAAAAAACCAGCGCGTTGACAATCATTTGTGTCGTAACTGTTTCCATATCAGCACTTCATTGCATAGACATGGGAGACATGAAGAAATTTGTCATCAAAACACGCAAGCAATAATAAAAATGCCCAAAGTGGAACAGCAAATCTTTGAATTCAAAAACGTTCAAGCCCGATGGTTTGCGCCGATAGTTGGATTTTTCGATCTGGAGTCAATAATTGAACCAGTTGTCCACAATTACAACACACAACAAAAGTCAGTTACTAGGGCATTGGAGGAACATAAACCATGCAGCTATGCTCTTCTCTTCGTTGCTTTGAATGAAACAAAGCCATTTTACTTCGACCTCAAATGTGGTCCGAATGTCATGGTTGAATTTGTTAAGTCACTGGAGCAGATTGCTAGGGATATATACGATGTGAAACAACAACACAAAAATTTTTCCGGCGAACCAACAATCACTAAAGATGAGGCTACCATGTGCTGGATTTGTAAAACCGAACTAAATACATCTTCAAAAGATCCCACTGTTCCAGACCACTGTCACTTCACAGGAAAATTTCTGGGATGGGCACATGCGCAGTGCAACTTGAAACGCAAAACTTTAAACTTCACACCACTATTCGCTCACAACTTGGCAAACTACGACCTTCATCACGTAGTATTGGCACTGCAAAACCTGAATGAGAAAAATACAATTTCGGTGGTGCCAAGCACAAGTGAGAAATTCATCTCATTGCAAATTGGAGTGCATATGAAAACAACACAAAACAAGAAAGGTGTTTGGATCAGTCAGTATGAGTATATCAGACTATTGGACTCATTCAAATTCATGAATGCGTCGCTCGACAAGTTGGTGCAGAACCTGCCAGCTGATCAATTCACCTTATTGGAACAACATTTCTTATCTTGGCCAACGAAGTCGGTAAATTTGTTAAAACAAAAAGGCTCATTCCCTTATTGCTTCGTCGATAGCTTTGAAAAATTACAAGAGGCTCAGCTTCCCCCTCTCAATAAATGGACAAACAGTTTGCAGCAGTACGAGGTAACAGTGAGTGAAGATGAATACAAGCGAGCCATCGAAGTGTTCAATTTATTCGAGTGCCGGAACATTGGTGACTACTACAATTTGTATTTGACAACAGATGTGTTTCTCCTCGCTGCAGTAGTACTGTGTTTTCGAAAAGTTTGTTATGACACATATGGACTCGACTGCTGTCAGTACTACACCGCTTCCAACTTGTCAGGGGATGCAATGCTCAAAATATGCAATCCCAAACTACATCTTCTAAAAGAGAGAGAACACCTTGACATGGTTGAAAGTCTCATAAGAGGAGGCGTGAGCTCGGTTTACAGCAAGCGGCTTTGTCGCGCAAACAACAAGTTTTTTTCGGACTACAAACCAAAGAACATTTCTTCGTTTATAATAATGATCGACGCCAATAATCTGTACGGAGGAATCATGGAAAAATTCTCCCTACCCCTCCATGAATTCGAAATGTTTGACAAAAGTGAATGGACCAATGAGCAGGCCCAAGAAATTTTGCGCCGAATATTGAATACGCCTGATGACGATGAAGTGGGATACATAGTTGAAGTCGATTTAAGTTAACCCGACAGCCTGCACGATCTACATTCTGATTTTCCTTTGGCACCCACAAAAGAAGCGATTGATGAATGCTGGCTCAGCGAGTACCAAAGCAGCTTGTTGGCCGATATGCAAATTAAAAAACCACCGCAGGTGAAAATGCTCATTCGGACGCTGTTTGATAAACAAAATTACAAACTGCACTACCAAACTCTCAAACTCTATGTCGAACTAGGATTGGTTGTGACCAAGCTCCATAGAGTGCTTTCATTCAAACAGCAAAAGTGGCTCGCCCCATACGTGAAACTGAATACGGAAAAGCGAAAGCAAGCAAAGAATAAATTTGAGGAAGATTTTTTTAAATTGATGATTAATTCGTCCTTTGGAAAAACTTGTGAAGGAAAGCGAAACCGAATGAAAGTCAAATTAACCCGCACTGAAGAGGAAACGCTAAAGTGGACAGACAAGCCCGAGTACCAATCGTTAAAAATTATTAGTGAAGATCTTGTCACTGTATGCCTTCAGCAATCGGAAATACTTTGGGACAAGCCAACCATAGTGGGTGCCTGTATATTGGACTTGGCAAAGAAGTTCATGTTCGAGTTTCACTACAAAGTCATGAAGAAAAACTTTGACTGCAATTTGCTTTATTCAGACACAGACTCCTTCGTATATGAGGTGCGTTCACGAGACTTCTTTGCAGAACTACAGCGGAAAAAGTCGGTCGCTGAGCAGTTCGATTTCTCAAATTTTCCACCAGAACACCCCTTGTACAGCAGGGACAATGCCTTAGTCACGTTAAAGTTCAAAGACGAAATGGGAAGCAAGCAAATTGCAGAGTTTTGTGGTCTGAAGCCGAAGCTGTACTCAATCATGCTCGCTGAAGGCAAGTATAAGTCTTTTTTCAGTACCACTGTATCGCCATCCAAACGCAATCATTCTATAAAAACAAGCGCGCATTAGGCATTCAGATAGTTCAAGTTTTTTCTGCTGGCTGGAAAGCTCGGATGAATTGCAAATGATCAAGTTTTTTTTCAGGTCCTGCTAAGCAGTCAGCAAAAGGAGTGACAAAAGATGCCCGCCGCAGTATGACCCACGAGCTGTACAAACGAACTCTTTTGGGCGGCGAGGTGGTGCGTTTGCTGAACACTCGAATAGCTTCAAGCAACCACAGGCTCCACACAATTGCTGTAAACAAGAAGTCTTTGTCAGGCTACGATGACAAGCGGTTTATTATGAGTGACCAAGTTTCCATGCTGCCCTATGGTCATCGTTCGATACGAGAGGATATGTTCTTCAAGTCAATAATGAATGAGCCCGATTGGGGCGCGGATGACTCAGGCGAAAGCGAGCAGGAAAGCAAGCAGCAGGCTTCGGTAGCTGGGCAGCAGGCGCTGGAAAGCGAGCAGCAGCCGCAGGATTGCCAGCAGCAGGTGCTGGAAAGCAGGCAGCACCAGCAACAACAGTACAAAAACAAGCAGCAAACACAACAAACAACAAACATTCCACATTCAAGCAAAATTCTCAACACAAGTTTAAACTCAATTCCCGACCCAGGTTTTCACCAGCGAAATTATAGTGAGGACGAATTGAATCAAAATTTGGTAGATTTTGACAATTTGTCAGAGTTATCGGACAGTGGATCCTCTACAGACCCAGCTTGTGATGGTTTTATACTAAGTCAAGCGGTAGAATCAGACACAGAGAGTCAACAAGGGGAGCAAATGGCTCTACCAGATCACAGGCAAAATAAAAGTAAAAGACAAAACATGAGAAAAGCTAGAATTTTGAAGGCGAAAAAACGTCGAGCTGTGATAATGGACTCAAGTAGCGAAGATGAATAAACTAATACGTACCTCAGTGATGTAGTAGACTTTGTTGATTCTCTTCATCTTGGCTATGGAACAAAGAAAAAGGTAGTTCACTTCACCCCCGGTGAAGCTAAACAAAACCTTTTTCCCTCCTCGCTTATCTAATACCTTTAATTTTTTTATATATAAACTGTGGCACTCGTAAATTTTTGTGATGGTGGTGCTTGTTAATCAAGTTGGTTTCCGGGGTACTAAATCGGTCATCACAACCCCGAGTGCCTAGGTTGATCAAACGTGGTTCTTCCCCCTTCCGTCCCTGGTGTACTTTAGGCCTTGTGATGTCTAATTTATACTTTATATATATAATAGCTCAGTGGAGTTATGGTAATTGACGCTGTTGCTAAACGTTCTAAAAGCAAGTGTTGAGCACAAAACACACTGACACACATTGAGAGAGGCAGTTTTTTAAAAGCTTGCAATATATTCAAGTATCCCAGCCAGATTCTTCTAAAAGCCAAAGTTGCTACCATTTATCCGGTTCATATAAATAAAGGAATGATTTAAACAGAAAAAAAACGGATAGAGCATATAGTTCCTACCCTTAACCCATGCAATAACAAGTTTTTCTTACTCAATGGTTGCGTAGAGTGATATGAAGTTGTCCGTTTACACCCTCTTGAATAACTCTATCTTGAATATCAAAAATCCTCGGATTCCTGCACTTTCCACAGTGGCAAATATGGAGGTCAATGAACCCACGGTTGAAACACAATTTAATAGCTTAAACAAAAGAAAATTAAAACAGGTTTTCCTGCTTCATAGACTTTTTCAATCTATAACCAGAGTAATTTCAAAGTTAAGAGACCAACTCTGTTGAAACGTTCGTCAATGCTGTCATTTGACGAAATAACATTAAACAAATAGCAAATTCAGGAAACTCACGTCTTAGTGGAGTCTTCACATTTGGCGGAACCATCCTGAATGTGGTAGCAGATATCTATTAATGACAGGTGTCTGATCCTGACTGAAAAAACAGGTTCGTTCATTTAGTTGAACAAGATTTTTTTTTAATTGACCCCCACTCCCGCAAACAGATATAAGAAGCCTAATAAAACAAACCAAATGTATTCAACCTTAAAAAATGTCAGAATAGTCCTATGATTAACATCTATTAGTCGATAAAAATTACACGATATCCAAGGATTAAAAAGAGTTTGAAAAAATGATTATACCTCTTTCTAGTATTTTTGCTAGTTTCTACTATCAGTTCTCACCTTTATATATTCCATGGCAAACGTTTTCTTCCGTTGAAAATTGTAAAAGGGGGCTTGTGCTGCTCGAAAACTCGCGAATTTCTCAATTTGTTTCAGAAATTTTATCTAGAACTACACTACCATTTGTTTGAAATCTGTTGAAATCCCCTAACTCAAGAACTGTTTGGTGAAATTTCCCTCTACCCTCTTATTTACAGGACATTGTGAATTTACTTTCCTCCTCCCCCATCTTGGCCTCCACCTCCTCCCCCACCTCCACCTCCCCCACCTCCACCTCCTCCCCCACCTCCACCTCCTCCCCCACCTCCACCTCCCCCACCTTCACCTCCACCTCTTCCCCCACCTCCACTTCCTCCCCCACCTCCACCTCCCCCCCACTACTTAATGAAAATTATTCTGTTTGGAAAAAGAAAAGTATTGAGAAATTCGCTTTCGATTATTGACTGGTTTCCTGGAGATTGAAGATAAAGTGAGTGAGTCGATCAAAAGATAAACTGTTTCTTTCTCTGAATATTTAAGATCTGGCTTTATACTAACAAATTGATCAACTGATCCAGAGCTGCTTAAAGGAAAATGATAAAGTTTAATACTGGAGCACGATGTATCACACAATTTTGATCTAGACAATGTTTTTTTAACCCCCTTTATGTGTTTTTTTAAGCCAAAAATGTTTTCATGCTCGTTTCCCTGAGTCCCCCAAACCCTTTATTAGGTTGCCATAATCTTGAATTTTTGATCTGTCGTTAAATTTTTCTAAGATCTTGCCGCAAAAACCTAGTGGGGGACCAAAAAACCGAAAATTTGGAACATTTTTGGCTAAAAATCTGTTTAGGTTTTGTTAATATCGGATAAATGCACGCTTAAAATTTGCAAAAGTTAGCAGCGGCGAACAATAGAGCGTAGAAATGGCGAGATAAGCGGTATAAAAGTGGGACATATTAACGCGCCTTTGTCTAGCTCTGCTTAGTTTTTGGCGGGAAAGTTGCAAAAGTTGCAAAGAATTAGAACTGGTTTCAATTAGCCTAAGAAAATTTTAGACGAATAAAATAATAATATAGCACCGTAAAATCTTTAAAAAACTGACTAAAACCTAAAAATAAGTGGGGACATTTTATTCCAATTTCTAAGAAATTTAGACGTCCCACCCCGGTGTTGTTGGGCCGAGAAAATCAAGCTTCCAAAAATGTCCGTCCCCCCCCCCCCCCCCCCCGGTGAGGTTCTAGTCATTTTTTTATACTACTGTCGTGGGTCGTGACGCTTTCTGATATGTATACTTACTCCTTTAACATTCTTTTTGAAAAATGCCGGAGCCGCGGTTCTGAGCCGAGTTCTTCAAAACAATGATCTAATTAGAAATAGCTCCATGAACCTGATCAACTCTGTTCAAAGTTGGTTTCCTGTGAGTGAACTTCGTTTGTACATCAGCAACCGGGAAAAAATTGGCCAGGCCATCTGCCGCACCGGGAACTGCTATTAAATAATGCTCGGAGGGCGTGGAGAAGAGGAGGGAGGTATAAGCGGAAGTTGATTGAGTGGTTGTAATCAATTTTAGACGTCAGCGGTTTTTTTTAGTTAGGGCTTCAGATGATACTATCACTGAAGCGTATTAATATACTATAGAAACAAAACTAGTTTTTGGTTTTCAGGTGTCGACATTGGTTTTTTTGGGTGTCGACTGACCCTGTTCAGTTCAGCTGCTAGAAATTGAATCAAGAAATTTGCTGAAGCAGTTTTTCAATTGTGAAAATAAAAGTTTTATTTTATAGCCGCAAAGCGATAGCTGAGGCTATTATTGGCCTTCTTGGTTTTACAGTCCAATGAATTTGGTTTTTTTGGTGCCCTGTCTTTTTACAATAAAGAATTTGGAGTGTATTGGTGCCCTGTCTTTTTAAAATCCAAGAGTTGGATTGTATTGGTGGCGTCTTTTTACAATGAAAAGAATTTGAATTGTTTTGGTGTGCTGTCTTCTTTGGAAGACCCGTTAACACTCTTTTAATCTCTTCTTGTCAATGAGAAGTAAATTGGAGTGGTGATCTTAGATTCAGCTCTTGATTGCAGTTATTTACTGTGTTATCAGAGACCGGACTTTGTTTGGTTAGCCCGATACCGGGTAATTCAGATTCCGGCGGAAGAATTTATACGAGAATTATCTACGATTCCATATTTGGTATCAAGCATCTCTTGATTGTTTCACTACATTTTAGGCCATACTAGTTAGTGTTCGCCACATTTGTTTGACTAATTAGTTTGGGTTCCTAGCGGTCACTTCCCTTAGTCTCACTTCTATCCTAAGTTACGATTGTGCCCCCACAACCGCCCGAAGCTCTGCAATATTTGTAACGAGCCTTGCAATGTACAAGTGAGTGCATTTTGTGTCAACTGTAAGAAATTATATGTTAACTTTGGTTGTTTGGGAGTTTCAAGTACCGCAAATATCAAAGGAATGATCAACTGGTCATGTGCTGGTTGTACTCCCAGCTTTACTGCAGAACTATCTGCGCTGGATAGAATTTCAGCCGTTGAGAAAAGCTTGATTTTGTTGATGTTCTGATCCGCGATGTGACAATGCTACGCAATGAGCTACCGTTGTTAAAGCAGCCGGAGTTCCTTTTCTAAAAACTGCAAAAAAGGACCCTCCAGGAATCTAAATGACAGTTCATTCAGTTATCACATTGCGACAGTAAACAAAACAGAAAAGTAAGATCAATTAAGGAGGTAAAAACGGGAACGAACACCAATTCCAGCAGTCATCAAGGGTGTCAGAAAACCCCGAAGCGTCGTCATTCATATGTTGGTCGATTGAGTCAGAATATAAGAGCATCAGAAATGGAGGAGTACTGTGTAGAAAATAACTTTGAACTACTTCATATTCGCCAAATGTCGAAGCCAGAAGCTCACCTGAAAGCTTTCCAATTGTGTATTTAAGTTTGATGAGGAGAAAGTTGAGTTACCTGATTTCTGGCCTGAAAACATTATGGTGTCAAGATACCTGAATGAAGCTGCCCGTGGTTGGTTTAAAAAATTGGATCAAAATGGACTACTAGCCAGTCCTGAATTAATACAACGGACGAAACAAATATCTGCAGAACTAAATTATTGTCTACATTATGTACGCTCTGTCAGGAACAAAACGAAATGCCCTCTTGGAAGTAATTGAAACTGGTTTTGGAGTATTTGTAAAATCGTGGATTACGAACAACTCAGATGACGATTTTATTCTAAAGCAGTATTGTCCCCCAGGTTTTCTTTTCTATAGTGCACCAAGAGGTATTAAAAGAGGAGGTGGAATTTGCTTCTTTACAGATGTGATCTCCATTTGGAAAATTTTGAAAAGTCTTCCTCTGAATTTTTGGAATGCTGTTATGCCTGAAACTGTTGGGGCTACCACTTATTTTGTAATCGCTGTTTATCGACCACCTGGATTAAATGTTAAATTTTTTATTGATCACTTTACTATTCTTTTTGAAGAAAGGCTACATGTCGACAAGATTGTTTTCCTGGGTGATTTTTAACATTTCACTGAATGTAAATAACGCCGCATCGAAATTGTGGAACTCATTTTTTGCAGATTTTGGCCTGACTCAGTACTTATGCGGGAAAACGGATAGAAGTGGTGGGATTCTTGACCATGTAATAGCGTCAAACAATATTTCAGTTCATATTCAATCGAATTGCTTCGTTACTTCTTCGGACAATTTGTTTATTAGCTTCTAGCTCAGCAATGTGAAACAACGCAAATCTCAACACTAGTTTATGTATAGAGATTGGAAGAAGTTTGACTCTGAAGGTTTTTGAAGTTATTGAAGCCTTGCTTAATGTTTGATTTTGCCTCAAGTATTGATGAAGCATGGGATGCGTCTAAGGTCTGAGAACATTCGGTTCTACCACCAAAATAAAAACATTTAAAGAACATCAATGCCCATTTTTTGACGACGAGCTTTTGAGTGTGGAATGAAAGAAGAGAAAAGCAGAGCGTAAATATAGGAAGTCGAAAACAATGCTTCTTGGTCAAGATGTAGAACAGCTCTCGAAATGTGAAAGGACATGATCTATCAGCTGCCTTTAACGTTCTCGATCATGAATTACTTCATTCAGTTCCGTAAAAGAGTTTGGATTTAAAAGATAAAGTACTTAGCTTTTTAAATAGTTATCTGAGTAATAGATCTCAAAAAGTGTTAATTGATGGTGAACATCCGATGCCAAGAACTAAAAAACGGGTCTTCCTCGAGGTTCTGTTCTAGATCCCTTGGTTTTTCATGCTGTCTTGTTCCTCTGGAGATTCATCTTGAACGTCTTGATGTCAATTATCATTTTTATACCGATGGCACTTAACAATTTTGTTTACTGTGCTTCGATAAGTCAGGGGGTTTTCGATTTGATACATAAGACTTTTCACAGTGGTGCAGCGGTCCTAAGCTCCGATTAAACTCGAATAAAACTGAGTAAATGCTTATTTGTAGAAAGAATATTTGAAATAGCGATATTGAACTTCCAGCAGACGCCAATTATTCTAACAATGTTACTTTGTTGGGCTTCAACTTGGATTCCAGACTTGCATATACGAAACAAGTTAGTTCTGTGTGTAGTAGATGTTTTTATTTCCCGCGATAAATTTCCATCAGAGATACAGTCGACAGAAAGTCGTTGATCGAGTTAGTTCGGGTAATGATTCTCTGGCGACTAGATTACTGCAACTCACTGTACTGAGGACTACCTGTGTATAGTATACAGAAATTACAGCGTATACTGAACTCAGCATGTCTCATTTTTAGGCTATCACCTGGTTCGCCAACAGCAAATCATATCATACAGCTTCGTTGGCTACCCATGAAATAACGTGTCAACAAAATTCTACTTTTTGGTCACCGTTTGTTTCATTGTCCGTGGAAAATTCCCGTGTATCTTGTCGCATTAGTTTTCCGAAATGATAAGGTGACTAGATGCCCATATGCATTAAATTTGAAGGTTCCTATTGTCAGGACTGCATTTTGGGCAAAGATCTTTTAATTTTGTCGTTCCCTATGAATGGAATAAGTTGACTTTTGAAATAAAAATAATACCCCATGAGTTTGACTATCGGAAGACTGAAAACTTTTTATATAATCTTTGATTTTGAAAGCACTTTTGATTTTGTAAATGGTGCATAAACCTATAATAATAATTAATTATTATCATAATCTTAGTCACGCTGAAGTTGTAAGAGGAGCGAAAATCGACTTCGGCACTTATTATCAAAAATTATCCGAGATTTTTTGGATTGAGCTTTCGTATTTGTTTTTTGTTATCCTGTAAGTTAGTCTGATGAATGAGAAGTCTGATTTAATCTCCAACTAGGCATAATTGGCTCTTTTTAATGTGGAAGTTTCTTATAATTTATTTAACTGACTTCGAACTCATTTGTTTTTACTATTTTTGAACTTTTTATTGTCGCCTTCGTTGCTACTTTTTTTGCGTGGTCCCCCAATTGTTCTCATTTAATTTGATATATTCTTTTTGATGATAGAAACTGCAATAGGTTTTCAAGAATTCAAGTTTTAGATGTGTGTTTCGGTGACTTATTTTACTTGGAATTTGTCAAAAAAAAATTTAGCCAAATGTTCATCCTGTCCGGTTGATTTTCCGCAGTGGTTCCGCAAAAAAAAAATGGAATTTGCTATCCTAACTTTACTTTTGTAAGAAAAATTTCGTGGCGGAGGTCGTTGGAATTAATAACTTGATAACACTTTTCTAAAAGAAATGGAATAAATTTTATCTTTTTTCGATTTTTGTAGTTATGTTTACTTTCGTGGGGATCTTGGTTTCTGTTTTGAAATTAATCGGAGGCTGACCTTTTAAGGAGGCTAATTATGTTGACTTTTTTGCTGCAATTCTTTGAATTAGAATTCAAGACGGGTCCCGCTATTTTTTTAAGTTGGTTTCACACCTTTTCATGACTTGGTTGAGGTTTTGATGTAAACAGGTAACGCTCGGCGGGCATTAAGTTGCATTATAAGCCCATAGCTGGCTTTACTAGTCTTTCAAGTTCTTAGATTGGTGTAGTTGCTGGGAAGACATGAATTCAAGGTTTAAAAGTCATTATTAGGAGTTTTTGAGCCCAAAATAGTGCAATTTTACGCTTTATCTTTTTTGAGTTTTTGTTTGACCAGTCTTAAATTGACCTTTGTAATAGTTGATTAAGTTCTTTTTCAAGACATAGTTACTCTTTGACCTTTTGTCAGCTATATGTTTTGGTATGGCAAACATAAACACGCAAAATTGTACTAGTGTTTGCTATTTTTTGAAGATTTCTGAATGGTTGTCTCTTTGAGTTTTTCCAGACAAATCTTTTTCAATTTAAATGTTTTTTTTCTTCTGTTTTTGCAGCGACAGGGGACCAACTCTAAGGTTTGATAAAAGGCTACTGTATAATTTTTTAATGGTGATGTAATGGTTTTCAACATTTCATTATCATAAATTTTTGACAAATGCTATTTTAAAGGTTTTTGAAGACTTTTGTCGTTTTTCAAGTTTTTATAACCCCTGGGGCTAGCGAAAATCTTCTAGGGTCTGATTATAGGTTAATGTATAGCTTCTAGTGGCAACGGAATTGTTTTCAACATGTATTTTTTACAGTGTTTTTAAAGCTTTTCTCGTTTTTCAAGTTTTCCAGACCCAGGGGCCAAGGAAACTCTTCTAGGGTTTGTTTATACGTTACTGCGTACTTTCTAGTGGTAATTGAATGGTTTTCAATTTTAGTATCACGCATTTTGGCAGTTTTAGTGATAAAAATTTAAAGATCTGAAAAAAGATATGTTACGAGTTTGTTGATCTTTTTGGGCCAGTGAAGCTTTTTTTGGCTTGCAATTGGGTTACTGGATAGTTTCTGAAGACAATGAAATGTTTCTGAAAATTTTAATATCACGAATTTTAGCAACACTTAAATATAATTTGCAATTGCATTTTTGGCAGCATTGAGTTTATCGATGAGGCGGGCAAAAAATGGTTTTCAACGTATTAATTTTGTAAATTAACAAAGATTAGCGAGTGATTTGACTTTCCAAACCTTTTTCACGCTTCACTTGACTCTTCGTGCTTTAAATTGCTTTTTCTAGAATCTACGCAGCCAACTCGTTTCAACGCAGTTTACTGGTAAAAATGAAGAATTGAGTTAGCGGCTTAAATTCTAGAAAGCAGATAAAATCAAGGTGTAAAGCGTGAAAAACGGGTTGGAAAAGTCAAATCACTCTAGGGAGTGGAACAATTTTCTTGAACAAAACGTCAAGGAAATTTTTCATGGAATTAATTTTTTCATTATATGAAATGTGCCATCAATGTTTTGATTAATGGAATTTCAGTATACAATTGTTGAATGACTTCAACAACAATTTTTCTAAAATTTCTGAAAGTGAGATTTTGTCTTTTGCGCAATTTGCTGCCTCTTTGTTGCATTGTCATTTCATGCTATTACTAGAAGACTGCCTCTGTTATCTGTTGATGCGTAGTTTGTGGAGCTTAAAAGTATCATTGAACAGTTGCCATTTTCAGAGTAGCCATGGATGTTCGTGGCCCAAATCACCTCATAGAAAGAGAATCTCCCTTGAACATTGGCAGAGAGCGAAACAACAATAACAACATTGGTAACAATGTAGGACCATCAGATTCTCCTCTTGGCATGTCGAAGCAATTGTCGTATCGGAAACCTCTGAAGAGACACAACCCAGTTCAGTCTTCGTCTCTGGGAGGAGGAACGCCACCGTTTCCAAAGTTGTCACAAAATGAAAATGCGAATACAAGTGCAATGCATCCATTAGGAGGTAAATTTGAACAAGCAGAGTCGGTAATAGGCATTCGAGCATAATGTTCCAACCCCTATAATGTTATGTCCTTTCAGTTATGCCGATCCTCAGTTATGCATTGAACATAGTTATGCTCATGCTTAATGAAAAGGCTGACTGCTAAATGTCAGTATAATTGTTACTTTCTTTTTCCTAACAAAACTAGAATTGTATAATATTGAAATGTGCGTATTAAAAGTTTGGCCCTATAGTCGTGTCGCAACAAGCTTTTTCACCTTCTGTTGAATTTTCTAACAGATTAAAATTTGTATTTTTTTGGTTTTATTGAATTTTTTAGATCACAAATTGAGTCCTGTTTTTAAAATGAAACTGCTGCGTGCTGTCAAGTTCGAATTCATTAACAAAGGAACAAAAATATGAACCAAAATCTTGCTATTAGGGTAAAATTGTTGGCTCTGATTTTAAACAGATTTTAATTTTTAATCCCCCCTACATTTCCCATATAAAGAAAGCAATTAGTTTTACCGGCTAGTATCAAAGATCAACAGTAATTTAAGATGGTGCTAAATACTGGTACAATTTGGCCTCACAGACGTGCAGCAAAAAACTTTTTCTTCTTAAATTGTCGGCTTTTTAATCGCTCTTAAACGAAGTTTGTAGCAATTTTATTACTTCGTCTTTTTCAATGGGATTTCTCGCTTGACCAATTTTTGTCTGACCCATTTGACTTTTGTCCTCAAAAACGGGATAAACAGGTAGCTCTCGGGGGGCATTATGTCACCCAGCAGCTCGCTTTGAGCCTTACGCCTTATCAGTCTCGAAGTATTGAATTCACCGAAACAGTTTTGAAAAGACAATTTCAGGATTTGAGGGGCGGTTCATAGTCTTAAATGTTTGACCCCCTGCGCCTCTATCTCCCTCGAACCCTCACTTTGCTTCACCCCAACCCCCTTTTTCTTCCAACAAAACTAGAATCGCAATAAAATACGTTATTAAAAGTTTGGCCCTATACACGTGTAGCAAAAAGCTTTTTCACCTGTTGAATTTACAATAGTTTAAAATTTTTGTATTTCTTGGTTTTGTTAAGTTTTTTAGATCACAAACTAAGTCCTGTTTTTAAAATGAACCTGCTGCGTGCTGTCAAGTTCGAATTGAATAACAAAAGAGCAACAATGTGAACCAAACTCTTGTTATAAGGGTAAAATTTTTAGAACTGATTTCAATAATTTTTTTTAATTTTTAATTCCCCCTACATTTCCTATATAAAGAAATCAATTAGTTTTACCAGATAGTACCAAAGATTAACAGTAATTTAAGTTGATGCTAAATAATGGTACATTTTGGCCTCATAGACGTGCAGGAATAAACTTTTTCTTGTTGAACTGTCGGCTTTAGTTGCGCTTAAACGAAGTTTGTAGCATTTTTTTTTAGTCCTGTCGGTCTTTTTTAATTCAATTTTTCGCTCGACCCATTTTTCTTCTGACCCATTTGACGTTTTGTCCTCACTAAACGTGATAACCAGGTAGCTCTCGGGGGCATCATGTCACCGAGCAGCTCTCTTAGAGCCTTAGGCCTTATTAGTCTCGAAGTATCCGATTCACCTAAACAGTTTTGTCGAGACAGTTTCAGGGTGTGAGGGGGAGGTTCTTAGTCTTTGATATTTTACCCTTCCCCTCTTTGTTACCCCGCAACCCCGACATTGCTTCATCCCCAGTCCCTCAATCCCCCCTTTCTTTTTTCGACCAAAATTAGAAGTTTCTTTTAAACTACATTTCCCATATAAAGAAAGCAACTAGTTATACCAGCTAGTATCGAAGAATAACAGTAATTTAAGTTGATACTAAATACTGGTACAATTTGGCCTCTTAGACGTGCTGCCAAAAATCTTTTTTCTTGATCAATTGTCACCTGTTTAATTGCTCTCAAACGAAATTTGTAGCAATTTTATTAGTTCTGTCGGTCTTTTTCAATGGGATTTTTCGCTTGACCGATTTTTGTCTGACCTATTTGACTTTGGTCTTCAAAATCCGGGTAAACAGGTAGCTCTCTGAGGTCTTTAAGCGACCGAGCAGCTCTCTTAGAGCCTTGCGCCTTATTAGTCTCTAAGTATCCGATCCACGGCAACAGTTTTGAGGAGAAAGTTTCAGGGTTTAATGGGGCCGTTCTTAGTCTTAACTGTTTGACCCCTTTCCCCTCTGTCACCCCTCCAACCGGCATATGGAACGAAGAGGTGAAACAAAATCGTGCTATTCTGTTAAAATTGTTAGAACTGCTTATGCTTACTTTTCAATTTTAATGTTTTCGGTTACAGTTTTATTCTGCTGTGGTTATCCACAGGGCTAATACTACTGAGCTAAATTGCTGGTTAGGAGTTCCTTCAGATCTCAATCATTAATACTGTTTTTTTGATGCCCCGATAAATAATTTGAATCGAATTAAAAGTTTTAGTTGTACATGCATTAAACTTAAATAAAATTTTAGTAGGACGGGATGTGCCACCTACAATGAAAAGAACGAAAGAGGAGTCATGGTCTGCTGGTACAACACTATCCATGACAGAGATAGCTCTGAGAGATCACAAAGGATACGAAAAAGACTTAACTCGGGTACCATCCGGCTACGGACGAGGATCTCCTTCAAAGAAGCCTTTCGGCCAGTCGATGATTGTGATCCAGAGATCACCGTCCAAGTTCCGACCAGACCTGCATAATCAGAATCCAATTGAAACCAAATCTGAAAGTTTAACCGAATGGATGCGTCCAAGACCTCCACAATTAAACGAAGGAACTGCGCAACCTGTTGATTCTGTACCTGAGACATCGCCTATGGGAGTTAATAGACCACCACCTCTTGAGAACCAATCAATTCCTCTCAAGTTAGGTGCTCCCCCAGGATTAGTTCCAGACTTGTTAGCTGAGAAACGTAGACGTATGGAAGAGCAGGGCCAGCCCTCCAACCGGAATCCACAACAGTTGGAAGTTGCTAACCCTGTTGATGAGCAAAGGCATTTTCACCCAAGCGACCAGGGACGAGGTTCTGGTCATCCTGGACGGGGTGGTCGTCGAGACTACAGAAATGATCAGCATGATTTGTCTTCTGCCCAAAATGATCAAAGAAACTTTTATATGAGTGGAGACCACAGTTCTGAGAGACGTAACTTTGATAATAACGATAATGACAGGAATTTTTGGGATAACAGAGATGATCGACGATTTGGGAATAGAGATAGCCGATATGATGATCGTAGAGATTTCTCAATCAATGACACGGGCAACTTTCGACATGGTGACGATAGAAACAACGAATTCCGGAATAACGGTGGTCATAATTTTCCAGACGATAACAACGCGCGAAATGATAACCGTGGGTTTAGACATAACGAGCGAGGTGCTTTCCGAAAAAATACTCGATGGGAAAATGATCATCAAAGGCACTTCAATGATCGGCGTGATCAATTTAACAGCCATCATGAGCAAAATGAACGTGGAAATTTTGGTAATGATCAAACACGTGAATTCGGCAGAAATTCACGTGGGAGAGACGAAAATTTTCGACGTGATAGTAATTCATGGAGCAATAATTCAGACAGCAGAATGCGTTCAAGCGAAAGACAGGATCAGCAAAGATCGTGGTTGCAGCCTGGCAATGAAGCACCAAACAATAACACCGGATTTGGCAGTGATCAAGATACACAACAGAATTGGAGAAACCAAAGCAGAAATCATAATGTTTGGACTGGTGGAAATCAGCAACCTTCGGGGGCTCCAGCGAACAGCATTCCTGGGCTTCAACAGAGTGACCCTTTTCAGAGAAGAGAAGATGAGCAGAAAATGGAAAAGTTCTCCCAGTTTCAAGAAAGCTGGAATAGTGGACGTGGAAACCAAAGTGTAACTTCTGCTGGACCCTCTCAAGCAACGGTGCACAGGACTAACCAAACGCCGTACGCAGCGTCCAATTTCAACAGTTATGGTCAAGGCGCTACAGGGAATAGCCAGGTGATGACTGGAGGTGGAGACCAGAGGGGAAGTGAGGTTGTCCATGATGATGGCAAAGAGATTATAGTGGGGAAGCATATGACGTCATTAAATGGAAATGTGCTTCCTGGTCAGTTCAGTATTTTGATGTTATTGCTGCTGTTGTCATTTAGGTTTTATGGATCTGTTCTAACGACTCCCCTGATTGTAAATATAGCGCGATATTATTTTTTTAAACAGCGCGCGAGTTGCGCGTAGAATTTAACTCACTAAGGTGAATGGGAAGAAATAGAGAAGATCGAAGTTTCTAACCCCGTCTTTTAAGGACATTAAGTCTTAGGCAACGTAATATCATAATAAGAGCAGAGTTATACTTGAATATCCACTGCTTCAAAATTTAACTGATCCCTTAAAGACCATTTTTCTCTCAAACGTTTTCAGAATATCTTATCATCAAAATCCTGCGAATTTCAATATTGAAGTATTATTCAAGTATCGAAGTAATGAAGTATTTCAATATTAAATGAATCGTTTATTAGCGTAAATTTACAAATACAAGTGTCATTACTATTAATGTTGATTTTTAAGGCCAACCGCAGTATGACCGGTTCTACAGTCAACAAACACCACACAATTCTCAAACCCAACAGTTCCAACAGCAATATTCAGCACCCTCTGGGTTTGGAGCTAAGAGCATTCCTCCGAGCGTACCCCAGTCTTTCGCCCAATCTGCCCCCGGATTTAATCAACAAAAGAGTGTTGGTAACATGATGTCAGGAGCAAACATGCCACCTCAAAATACCCAGCAACCGGCTGCCTTCAATCAATATGCAGCTGCACCTTATTCAGTTCAAAACGCGATTTTTCCAAGCTTGTCGCAAAGTTTCAGTATGCAACCGTCATTATCATCCATGCCCTATGCTTCAAGCATGAGCGCATCGACAGCTGTAACACAGTCTATAAGTACCAACTCGCTGAATGTTCCTGCCCCTGCCGTTCCTGCGAACCAAAACCCCCTTCAAGCTCAGCCACCTCAACCTGCGGTGGCTAGCAATCCTCCCCCTCAGCAAATGAACCCACTTATAACACCACAAGTTACGCCTCAAATGATGCCTGGATGCACACCTGAACAAATCAAAGAGTACCAAAAACAATGGGATGACTACAAAGTGAAGTACGAGAAATACCAACAAGAATTGGCTGAATACAACAAACAAATGCAGCAGATTTACTCTCAGAGTGCTGGTCAAGGTTCTGTTAATATGAACCCAGCAACCGCCGTCGGTCAAACTCAACCCCAAGTTAATGCGGCACCAGTAGGACTGCCTGGATCAAATCCAATGATGACAGTTCCAGCAGCTGCTGCTACTCCTCAAAATCCAGTTGCCCAACTCGGAACCCCAACGATGACACAAAACCCGGCGCAACCGATTGCGTTTTCATATCCCTACCAGCAGCAACAGCAAAATTTAGCTCTGAACCCAATGGCCAGTACTGCCCAAACATTTTCTTATCCTACCGGGTTCTATCCTCAGCAAGCAACACCTCAGCAAAACGCACCGCAACCCAACCCGCTGACATTTCAAATAGCAGCTGCAAACCCTATGATGTCTTCGCCTATGATGCCACCTTGGATGGCGTCTGCTAATCAACCTTCTGCCAAATGAGTCAACGTGGGACGAGATGATGTTTTGTCATCTTTCATTTATTGCATCACATTATGTACGACTTGATATAACACAAAAAGAGATTATGCAATTGCGAACAGCAGGGGCAGCATCCAACAGCTGCCTTTGTAATCGTGAGTCTGTTTTCAAATAATATCTGTGTTCTGTTTTTCAGGGGAGATGAAGTCCAAGGAAAATAACAGCTTGTTTTGTACTCTTTAAAAGAAATGGTAATTTACAATAAATTATCGGTTATATCATTCATTGATTGTCACAGATTCGCTGTCGATTAAATTTCGCTCGAAGTTTTTGTTCTGGATCGAACTGCTCGTAAAGTTTGACCAAGATTATTGAAACAAACAGTCAAACAGATTCTTGATTATGATACTGAAACGTTGCAATGGCATTAATTTGGTTCACATTGCGCGGTTTTTCTAAATTTCAGACTATTCGGTTGAATTTGAACTTCAGAGTTGCTATTCATCGGAGTGCCTTTTTTGCATACCACGGTTGCTCTGAGTGCAGTTGACAGGTTTAATTGGCGGGTCTTCTGACGGGTTCATGATTTTGTAAAGTTATTGCTCTCAAACAGTTTTTGGTCTTTTTACGCAATTTTTGGCAGTCAGATACTTTCTCAGATTCTTCATGCTCGATGTTTAGTTGTCTCAAACGAAGTTTGGCAATTATATTAGTCCTGTCGGTCTTTTTTATGGGATGTTTTGCTTGACCGATTTTTCGTCTGACCCATTTGACTTTTCGTCATCAAAAACGGTATAAACAGGTAGCGTCCATATTTTTATGCGGAGCGGTAAAGCAATTTGTGGTGTGAAGGATTCGAATTTTTTTCAGAGTGGCATTCCGCTTATTTGCTACGATTTGATGTTTTTACTGTTTTTCAATTGCTCTCAAAAGAAGTTTGTAGCAATTATATTAGTCCTGTCGGTCTTTTTTAAATGAAATTTTTCGCTTGAAACCCCCCCCCCACTGTTGTCAAACCCCCCATCAACCCCCCAGTGCACTCCACCCCCCCCCCCATCGCGTGGCTTGCTCCTGTGACGAAGTCAACCACTCTCAGGCCGTTTGAGAGCAATTCTGCCGACGATAGTCGGTTATATTACTTATTTCTGAAGTACTCTGAAAGTGTCTGGTGCTGAGGCAAATGGCGGCAGTTTTCTGGAGACATTCAAACGAAGGTGGGCTAAGTGAAGTTTCATGTCTCCATTGAAATTGAAAACTCATTCGTGTTTCTTCCTATTGATATAGTTAATGTAGCAGAACAAAAGTTTTAAAATTTTGTTATGTCCGTTTTTTATGTCGATGTTTGAACTGCTTTGGCAAAACAATTCTTTTAAAAATCTAACTTTTCAATTACATAAATAAATAATTAATTCTTTAAAAAATCTAACTTTTCAATTACATAAATAAATCATTAATTAAATAAATCATTACATAAATAAATCATTAATATACTAGTTTCCAGCAAGCATTTTAAATGCATTTTGGGTAATTGATTTTTAGGAAAATTTCTGGTGTTTTTTGTGCAATATAATAAACAAGTTGTTAGTACACCCGTTAACAAAACTAACCCTTCAATAGGCAAAATTATGTGGCAAATTTTTTGAAAAGCATTCTAAGTAGAGTTCCGATATCTGTTTCCCTTAAATTTTTATGAATCAAGTTGGAATCGGCAGGAATTCAATTGCTCCAAGGTCTACAAAAGTATGACAGTTTTCCATGATCAGCGTTAAGTTGAGTCCCACATGACATCTGTTCAGATCGATCAAAAAAGTTCGAAGTTCACAATGAAAATACGTGCTTGAAAAGATAGACATGGAGTTGAACAGATTTTGCATAGGACGCAACTGCTGATTACGGAAGGCTGGCAAAATTCTGTTTGAGGTTTTCCATAAGTACTATCGCCATTTTTGGAGAAATTGAAATTCGACTGTTCTCACTCGATTCATATTTTTAATTGCTCTTAAATATGAAGCAATTATTGTAAATATATGTGTCTTTTTTATGCAAATTTTCCGCTTGACCGTTTTTCTGCTTTTCCTCTAGAACATTCTTTGATTTTTCACATGACTTTTTCACGCTTTTGTTCTTCGATTTTGAGTGATCTCTATTGCTCTCACTCCGAAGTAAAGCTTGTTGTGAAAATAAAAACGAATGCAGCATAGAAACAAGCAGGGACTGATAGCCGAGTGGGCAGTGCATCTGATTATGGATCGGGAGGTCAATGGTTCAAAGCCCATCGGGGTCAAATGTTTTTTCAACCGCCGGTCGTTCGAGAGCAATTCTTCCGACATTAGTCGGTTTGTTTTTTTTTATTGGTTTCAATTGCTCTCACTCCGAAGTAGCGTTTTTTCAAACAAAGCCGAGTTTTTGAGATACAATGACAAGGCCAAGATAGCCGAGTGGACAGTGCCTCTGTCGAAATGAGGGAATGGGATTCAGGAGGTCTGGTTTCGAACCCGACCTTCGTCTCATGTTTTAATTTACATACTTTTAAATTTTCGCTTGATTATACGATGCAGGCATTGTATCGTTTTGTTGGGGTGGGGTATTGGTTTATAATTGAAACAACTATCCTAATCGATATCTAGCATGCTGTGCCAGGCGCACATTCTGACTAATCATCGTGGCCTGATACCGGTAATTGGTGATGCAGACTCTCAAAGCGGAGGGGGGCTATAATGGGAAGCCCAATGGTTTCCTCGATTATAACTAGTTCTATTTAACTTGATTAGACTTTGGATCTTTGCAAAAGTTCTGCTTGTCTTTTGAGAGCAGTTTTGAGAACAGCCCTCTATACTAAATTTGTTAGTAGATATGCAAATTTGACAAAGCTGATCTAACTCTTCTTTTTTTGAGTATGCTCAATTTTCATGTTTGGAGTAGTTTATACCAGATAATTAATTACCTGGTTGTTATGAACCCAATTGGTGGGTGATAATTAGTTATGTTAGAGTTTTGTTTATACGGCAGGCAAAGGTCCTAATGCCACAGCTGTAAAGACCACATTTTCCGGTATTTTCAAGCTCACATGTCTTGTTGCTGCTTGTTGTAGCGAAAACTCGATTATTGTTGGTCTTTTCTAAAGCGAGGTAATTCACATAATTCTCTACTAAGGTTACATAATAGGTTACAAAATTTACCGTCCAGATGACATAATGGATTTGTCCCAATGCAAACTGCAACACTTAGTACATTGAATTCAGTTCGTATGAGTAGTAATAGGGTGAGCAAGTCTCCCCGGGGGGGGGGGGGGGGGGGGGGGGTGTAGACCCCATGTATTAAGATAGGGTATAGGAGTAATTTTTGAGAGAGGGTCTACACTAATGTATTAAGATAGGGTATAGGCGTACATGTATTAAGATAGCGGCCGCCACGTATTAGTTATAGCGGGCGCCACGTATTAAGATTAGGAATAGCCGCCGCAACGTATTAAGATTAGGAATAGCCACCGCAACGTATTAAGATTAGGAATAGCCGCCGCAACGTATTAAGATTAGGAATAGCCGCCGCAACGTATTAAGATTAGGAATAGCCGCCGCAACGTATTAAGATTAAATATAGGGACCAGGGTATTAGTAGTATAGTGTGAGTAGATCAGCCGCATTTTTGGGAGCCGGTCATTGGCCTTTCCGCGCAGGGAATTGTACAGGCGGGGAATTGTACAGGCAGCGCGCACGGGAATTGTACAGGCAGCGCGCTCGGGAATTGTACAGGCGGGAAATTGTACAGGTAGCGGGAATTAACGGATAATTCCCCTCGCAGTAAATTTCAACATGTTTATTGGTATAACCAGCGCAATGTATTAAGATTAGGTATAGCCGCCGCAATGTATTAAGATTAGGTATAGCCGCCGCAATGTATTAAGATTAGGTATAGCCGCCGCAATGTATTAAGATTAGGTATAGCCGCCGCAATGTATTAAGATTAGGTATAGCCGCCGCAATGTATTAAGATTAGGTATAGCCGCCGCAATGTATTAAGATTAGGTATAGCCGCCGCAATGTATTAAGATTAGGTATAGCCGCCGCAATGTATTAAGATTAGGTATAGCCGCCGCAATGTATTAAGATAAGGTATAGCCGCCGCAATGTATTAAGGTCAGTTATATCCACTAAAATTGAGAAAATTGAAAATTTTTAAAAGAATGAATTATGAAGGTACAAAAAGACAGACACAGTATTAATCAAGTACATTATAAGTAATTTTAAACACAACAGAGAGCGCTCACAATACGAAAATTGATTCAATAAATTACAAGTTCAGGGGTGCAGTATGAATTCCATCAGATAACACTTTTCGTTTAGGATAAAAATATGAGAGTCCTTTCTTTGTTTGTTCATAGGTAGCGACGCAGTGGTTGATTGTCCGAAATCCTCTATTTGTAGATGTTAAATTGATGATTTCTTCCATCACTCGCCGATATTTTTCCAATGGTCCATCTCCGGTCTCTTCCAATGTTCGTTTGTTCAGTCCTTTGCTGCTGAATTTGTACTTATCCGATTTGGCATCGTAGCAACAATATCTTTTGCTACAGAGACAAATCATTTCAGTACATCTAAATTCTTCCTTGAACAGACCTGGTTCACGCTTATCGTGCTTTTTACGTTTATCACAACAAGTTCTAGGGAAGAAATTTTGTACAGCATCAGCTTTGAAAGAATCATCACAATCGTGTTCCCTCAGAGTTTCCCAATCTGCTTTTTTAGATGGACGAATGCAATCGTACAAATTATCGTGCGCTAGAGCTAAGTATAAGGAGTCAGTGTCCATTTCTAACTCTTCGAACGTGTCGACATCGCAAAATTTATCAAAAAAATTGTAATAAAGCTCCAACATACGTAATTTTGCGTACTGAAGTATAAAAAAGCCGACTATTATCGGTTCACGGTGCTCAATTTTTGATTTTACAAGTTCAACTTCGTATAGTTCTTTTGACACACTGTTAAGTCTCTTAAACAATTTCCCGTTGATAGCTTTGTGTGTCTTTTCATCGTTCAAGTATTTTGTCTCTGTATGTCTGCTTCTGTCCATGATTTGGTAACCATAGGAACTATTCCCTAACAATTTCATTGTTTCTGCTACAACGCTTGATTCAGGATTTTCATCTCCAACTCTTCTAGCATCAACAACCGATTGGACAAAATTGTTGAAGCATTTTTTGGGTGTGTACTGAACGAAGCGATAAATTTTGGTGCATTTTAGCTCAAGACTAAGGTAAAAATTGAGTAATGGTGTTATGACTGTTCCATTCTCCAACTTGAAGCTTGAAATTAACATGCGTTGCGGTTGCTTGAGTAAATCGTTATCAATTGCATAATCCCTCATATAATCACCAATATCTGCTCGACTAACATTAAAGTTTTTAAAGATTGGTGGAAAGTTCGAGAACTTGTATTTCAATCCATCTGGAACTTCGAGATCACACTGAACGTAACCAAATAGTTTATCTTCTCTTATCTTTGTAAGTAGAGATTCTTGAGTCAGAGGTAGCTTGAATGCGAAATTGTTTCTCACGTGAATTTTTACAGATTCATCACCTTTGACAGTTTCCCACCAGTTACATTCCCATATCTCAACAACTTTATATCCTTTGTTTCGCAAATAGTCTCGTCTTAGTTCATCGTATTCCCGTTTCTTTAATCCTTTCTGAGTCTCTTCCTCTGACATGCTTGCTCTTGCTTCCTGACATGCACAGAAGTGAAAGTAACAACCCATTGCTTCAAAAATAGTTTTACAGTGAGCACAAAATCCGTCTACATTAAAACAATCAATCTTTTTCTGAGTTCCAGTTGTGTAGTAGCTTTCAATAGTGCAGTTAGGACGTTGAGATTGTAGGTACGACATAACCATGTTCTCAAATTTCCTCGATTTATTTTGTCTAGCTTTAAACTTCTGAGAGTCTGAATCAAACTCCCATCTAGTGTAAAGCCCAGTGGGCATTTCTTGACACATTGAGAAGGGGTAAAGTTGACTGGCGTCTATACCCACAATTGATTTGCAAATGTTTTCTGTGTTTCGAATGTAGGTTTGATCCACAATTGCTTTTCTAGTAAACACAATAGAGGGACCACCGGTCATATCTTCGCGTATTTTATCATGTAAATCTTTGTCTGCTTCAACGAATGGATAGAATTTGCTATTAGTTGATTTGTGTAGACAAATATTTGCTAAATTAGGTAGTGTGCAACCCAGTTTTAACATATCAATCCCTTTGTTATGATAGAATTCCATCATTTTCTGCATCGCTTCTAATGTCGGGACAACATCTTTGTTATTATACCACCTGACAAAGTCTTGAAAAGTTGTCATTTGTTCCTGCTCCCACACACTTTCCAGGTAATTGTAGTTGTCGAATCCCGAGGGGGGCACTACCTTCAACCTAAGTTTTTTCAGAGCCTCCTGTTGGGAAAGTCCACTATTCAACAATTTTGTGAAATCCGTAAATTCTTTTTCCAAGGGATTGTGATCTCTCAACTTACTAAAGAAACATTCGTAAGGAGGTAGGAAAGTTACATCCAATTTGTTTGGTGAGTCGAACCATTCATAAGGGAAAAATCCTTTGGTCTCATTTGTCTTGTAAGCTTTGAGGAACGAATCTAGTGATGTTGCTCCACCAAGAAAGTTTAGAATATCGAGAAACTGAACATCGCCAAATTTAAAGGATACAAAATGATTAGCTTTTTTAATAACCGTTGGTTGAATATCGCGCTCGTGAATGAGGTAGGGTAGTAAATAAGACTTGATAAGATTCAGATCATATTTCCCGCTGTTGAATCCAAATACAGGTAAAATGTTGACATAACGTTCAAAATGTTGTTGTAGTTCGAGAAGTTGATTTTTCTGAATTTGGAGGAATTGAGTCGACATATCAATTTCTTCTTCTTCGATATATTGAAATTCAAGCATTGGAGTACTCTCATCTTTCCTTCCATTTAGCTTCTCGAAAATAGAACTTACTCTGTTTTTAATTGCATTTTCAATTGAGGAAAATTTTTGCAACATTTCTGCTTTACTTCTGCTAGCTAGTTCTTCTAATGCTTCAACAAAAGGTACAATCAGTGTCTTGGGGTCTCTGTTGCAAAGGAAAATAGGTTCGTGTAATAAATTAGAGGAAATTGACACAGATATTGGTTCATGTTTTCCTATCCAAGTAGTTGTATTGGTATCTTTTAGTTCATTAGATGGAACGCAGACTGATTCGAAGTCAAATACAGCCAAATTTTTGAACAGTTTTTGTTCTTCCTCATATCCAATTCCAAAACCGTCAAGTTTATCGAACAAAGTTTCTCTCAAAGTGTAAACACTCTTCGGATAAATGTGCTGTATCCTATCTTTACAAGATTTCACGTGACGGTGGAAATTACCAGCACGCTTAATAAAGGTATCACAATTAGGACAGCGGAATCGTTTGAAAAACGTGTTGATATCATCAACATAGCAAATGTGGTTGTTGTAGCGCAATAGATTAATGTTGTTCTCGTACATCTCAATACTTCTTCTGGCAAGTTCACCTACAGAATCCCCGTCCTCAATGTCAATGTCATAAATGAAAATGTTGTGTTTTATAGCATTTTCAACAAACACAAGGTGATCCATTGACACTCCTCTAAAGTTAATTGCGTCATGACCAGACTCGTGGAGAAAGTCACTGAACAACTTAGCAGCGTTTGTTTCCAGCTCAGCTGATCCATACAAGTGAACAGCCACAGCTCCTTGTAGGTTTCTCCGTATCCATTCGTAACAAGACAATTTACATCGTTTCTCCTCAACAACTGTTCAGGTATAACAGCATCTAAACATCCCATTGGGATATTGTTGAGAAGAGCACAGAAAACTGTTACATTCGTAGTTAGTGCATACCGCCATTTTGTTTGCCCTTTCTTGAGCACAAGTCTCAATCAAATCCAATTTCTCTACTCTATCCTGAAGTGAGACTAAGTCTCCCTTAGAACAAAGTAAATGAGACTTCTCAAAGAAGGTGTTGTTCTCATGAGCATAAAAGTATCGGTATTCGTCTGTGTCAACATTTCGTAAAATAAATCCCAGGGATAAATTTATTTTTGCAGCACAGTTAAGCTTTTCAAACACTTCCTTCAGTTTTTCATTAATTTCGCTGGGATCAAGTCTCGACAATTTAAAATTGAATACTCTATGTCTCCCATTCTCCATCTCAGTATTGTCCAAGAAGTGTTGACAGGCACTAAGTTCCTGCTGTAACTGTTCGTTGTTCCTATCCAATTCTTCCGATTCTAGTACTTCTTTCAAGCTTTCGCTAGATTTGGTTCCAACTTTGGTCGATGTTCCGTGTTTCCGTCTCTTATGTTGTTGAAGAGAATAAAAACTTGGAAATTCCTCCAAGCATATAGTGCACACTGTACTAAGCTTCTTTTCTTGAGGAGCGTGATGCTTAGCAAGGTGGTAGTTCAAGTCCTCTTTCCTCTTTGTGTAGAAATGTGGACACTTGGGACATTTTAAAGTCCCACTATCACACGATTTTTTGTGTCGAGCCATTTGCTGCTTGACAACCATTTTCTCGCACTTTGAGCATTTGACAGGTAGATTTCTATCAAGAGAAGGCATTGTATTGTTGTGATCCAAAATAAATTGAATAAATTTTAAGTAAATTGCCGAGCAACTGTATCTGATAACAACGTGAGAATGAATACAATTTTTGGTTTTTTAGTTAGAATAACTTTTATGACTAATTATTTCCATATAAGGAAATGACGTAATTTCTATTTTTAGTAACATTACGCAATACGAAAGTTCAAGAACTTCCTACGAAGCAGTCACAGTGTTACATTATACATTGTATTTAAATCCAGAAAACATCAAAAATGTGTAACCTTATTCCTTGGAGGAAAATCGGAAATCTTAAGTTATATTTATTTGTCATATTGCTGATTTGTGTTACTTTTTTACAAAACAATACTATTCATCCCAAAACAGACTTCTTAACAAAATCTATCTGTCAGATGTTTGCTCACTTAGAGAATACAAATATTATTGTAAACAAACTAATTTTGTAATTTCATCGATGAAACACTAAATGTGTTTTTACAATAATATTCAAACATTAGAGAAGAAAACTCCTACTTTAATTGAAGATAACTTATATACAATTGACGTTAACGTGATTATATTACAAACTACAAACCAATCAAATTTTAGTATTAAGAAACTTGTTGTAAAAGTTAATGATATCGTTTTGCTTATCTCATTCTCTCTTTTAACATTTTTTTATTTTAATAGATTAATACGTGAAATTTTACTCATTTGTGAAACATGTTGATCAAAAACCACTTACAAATATTGGAGAAGATTTACAAGAGAAAAGAAGGTATACCTGATTCATACAAAATTGACGAAATTGATGTAGATTCATACTTTTTTTACAATTTTTTGGACATTTTCACAAAATCCAACAGAATAATCCGATTTAGTAAAGGACTTGAGTATGCAACGTTCTCTATTAAAAAATTTGAATATAAGGAGTTTATTACGAAACAGGCTTTCGATTTATCCTCGGAATTGCATGTAAGCAAATACGAATTGTTGTTCATTTTGAACTCCGTCCCCGATATATTGGAACAGTACAGAAATTTTTCACAAACAAACTTTGTTCCTCTCCCAGAACCAATAACAATAACTTCTTCACTACAGAGTGCTTTGTACTTCCATTATTACAACGACTACAATGCAGTGGGAGTACTGATCAGGTTCGGAATTCGTTTACCTAACGTATATATACAGAAATTTGATTCCAAAAATGGAACATTTTCCGAGATTGATCTGAAATTTGACGAATTGGAAAAAATTTATCAAAGCTTGACTTTTTTGGTAAATTATGTCAATTCATTTCAACTTAAATAGACCATTTTAGGTAAAAGCATAGTCGGAAACCTGTATGTATCCTTCACTTCCTACCTTGTTAGAAAATTTTACCCAAATTTGGATTTGAATTTCAGTTCGTCCAGAAATTTCAAGCTAAACGTCACTTTTTCTCATAAAATCTTCCATCTTTGGTTACTGTTGTCTGATTGGACAGAGCACACTATATATAGAGGTTGTTGATTTTGACATTATCATTTGATCCAACTTCTCTGAAAACATCATCACTACTTTCTCACATTATACTAACTACTCCTCAACATTTTATCCTGCTATCGAGCTCCAACATTCACTTTCTTTTTGTTTAAAAATACTTACTTTAGTTCTAACTTTTGTTTAAATCTAATTTATATATCCTGTTCCCTTCCTAAAAAGGAAATTTGCTGCTTTATAACTTTCTCTCCACTGATTGCTTTTATCACGTTCTCGACAAGAATCTTTTCATCCATTCTCACCACTTTCTAACAAAATCCTCTTCTATCATTTATTCCAAAATGGAGTTCACCGTTCAAAATAATAACCTTCTGTACTCATTTTCTTTTACTGAGGATAGTGCTCGGATAGGAGTTCGAGATTTATCAAACGGACTTTATGAGTCTCTGATCACTTTACCCATTACTGTGTGGCACATTATTGAGCACCAGCGACAACAGTTTGATACATATCATCAGGGACAGGTCCCAATCACAGAGAATCAACTCGGAACTCACGCGATGGGACACGAAGTTGCTGTTGTCAGTGGACACCACTATCCTCACGTTAATGGATCTGATTTTCCTGCCAACTACGTAGCTGGAAATATTCAGTACACATTTCCTTGGGAGGAAGGGCAAATTCCAAACAGTTGGTTCACTACACCGGATGTAGGTGAGGTATCAGGCTCGGAGGTGGAAAATAATCTTCTCCAAATAGCTTCAAGAGCTCATAGAAGAGAACATAGCGAGTTGAGTATTGATACTAGTACCACCACGTCATTTAACGATCTGGAAAACTTTGATCCAGCGCAGTACTATGGATCTACTGACATGTCAACTACACCCTCGATGACAACCCCATCGATTGAGGAAGGAACAGCTCACAACCCTATCTTTTTGAGTGATGTACCTAATACCCCAGTCACTGTTCAACCAACTCAACTACCTGGTAGAATTGAGCGACAAAGAGGTTTTGGTAATGAAATTCAGAACTTACCAGAATATGTTATTGAAACTCTTTTTGAATGATTTCTATGTTCAATTTTGTAAACTATTTTGTATTTGTTCGTAAGAATAATAAAGTTTCTGAATACCTTTTGGGTGTTTCGTATTAAATTTACATTTTCAATTTTATATTTTTTTTATAGTTTTCCAGAATAAAAGATTAACACGAAAGGTTACTTGATAATTTAGGTACTTGGTTATTATTGAAAATTTGTTTTTCGACAATTAAGAAAAATACCGAATTTAATTTTGATATTTAAGAAAATTGTCGAATTTATTTTCGATATTTAACAAAAAATGTCGAGAAAAAATTCGATTTTTAAGAAAAAATTACTGTTACAAATCCGATTTTTAAGCTGCAAGAACACATTCAAAACTTGTCATTTTAAAAATTATTAAAATTTATGTTTTTTGCTTAAAATCATACCGTAAAACTAAGAAAAATGAGAAAAAATTGCACATTTTGCACGCACAGTTTGGTAACATTTTTGATTTTTAATGAAAAATCTGAGGTTCTATTTTTGACTTTTAACAAAAAATGTTGTGTGAAAATTCGACATTTAACAAACAAATCGACTTCAAATTTCGACTTTTAGAATATACACTAATAATAAAACATTTTAGTACAAACACTTTATTACTTTCTAACTTCAAAGTACATCATGGGGTTATCAATTATTCCATGACCATCTAGTAAACAATCAACAATTTTTATTAATTCACTCTCATACTTTGAGTTCTTAAGAGACTGAATTCGGTCGAAGAAGGATGATCTCAATGTTTGTGTGCTTGCATTTCTTTGCTCAGCTCTCAGTAGATGTCTCTTGAACTTTTTTCTACTCAATCTCTTCTTAGACACGCTGGGTAGTTTTTCAACAAATTTGTTTTCCGAATTATGTTGTACCGCTCTCTTCAATTGGGTGAAAACAAGTCCTGCTTCTTCGTTTGTGTGACCAAAAAACTGATGTTTATATAAGGTGTATAAGCAGTCCACTGTCTGATATTGAAAAGATAAATCATCCAATTTTTGGAGTAATTCATTAATGGAAGATGAAATGAGAATTATGTGATAAGAACAATTTTTCAGAGGACAAAAAGTGTAATTGTGAGACGCAACAGAGTATTCACTAGTAAGCAAGTAAGGTTTATAATCCTTAACTGATACGCAAATGAACAAGGCTTTCTCACAAAATTTTTTATAAAAGTCAGGTAAAACTTGACACATAACTGCTGCCATTCTGTAACCAAAGTGATTTTGGAGTGATTCTTTTAAACTACCGTATAAGGAAATAACGCAATTCAGTTCAAACGCAGCGAAAATTTCATTTGAAAAATGACACAGTTCAAGAGACAGCAACTCAGAAAAATCCGTTGTTTTACTTGTTCTAAATATTTCAAACACTATTACTCGCTAATGCAACACAGACGTGCTAAACATCAAGATAAATATGCTGCTCTAGTTCAAATGTTTGCTCAACTTAAAATTTCTGACTAAGTTTCCTTATAAGGAATTTTTGCAAAATGACGCAATTGAACTTTCCATATTTGGAAATGAAAGAAGGATAATGACATCATTACCAAATAAAGGTGATCGGAAACAATAGAGGAAGTAAAATTACAAGTCAAATCATTCAATTAATTTCTCTCTGTCACATTAAGTTGATAAAATGTCTCTCTCTCAAGTCTCTCCGTTTTACTCGAGTGCTCCGTCTATGTTTACCGATTCTCAACCTAAAACTGGAACTGATTCGGTTCCATTTTATATAGACTTTGGTTCTAACCCAAAAATATTTGGGAGATTTACTGTGTCCCAGATTTTTAAAAACGGACAAAATTATTCCGAACCAACTTTCCAAGTCTTCAAAAAAGATAATTCTGGAAAATTTGAGAAGTACCAACAACTTCGAATAGGAGATTACGAATTCAAGAAATTCTGTTTCCTCAAGAACAATATCCTGGATGGGGAGTTGGAACTGAGTGAGCACCCGACTCAATTTGATAAGAACCCATGTATGGAGGATGTGCTGCAACGATGTCACAAAGTCAGAGAGGTCAGCATAGGACGAAATCGACGAATATATGTGACTTTCATTAAATACGTTCAGGAGAATCCAGCCTCCATTTATGTGCAGATTCGGCTCTTTTGTCGCAAGGAAAACAATGAGTTCAAGCAGGTGACTTATGTCAGCTACACTTTGGACGAGTTCAAGGAACTGATTCAAAATTTGAATGACTTTTCTAACATTGAACAATGTACATTTCAATAATAATTGTTGTGTGATTTTGTAATATGTCTTTGTCTTCTCTACAATAAATTTTTCATTTTAAAAATCTTTGATCTGAGAATGAGTTGGGATATTGGTTGCTCAAGAAACATTTTTTTGAGTCTCAGAGACAAGTCAAAGGTTTTTCACGTTAGACTTCATTACGAACTTAAAAGATATTCCTATACTGTTCTTGAAGCTCAAAATTTTCCCAAATTAGAAAATTTGGACATAGAGTCCCAGATTTCAGAATTTAAGTGGGTTATTCACAACGGATTACGCAGAACAAGTCTTATATATCGTTCAGATAAACAACAAGTTACCATTTCACAACATCGTTGGAACGGATATCAGTGGAGTTTTCTGACAAATATTGAATTAAAAAAAGAAGAGTACGAGAACTTACTAGAGCATCTCCCTACACTTTTATCTTATATTGAAAAGTTTAAGAAAACTTGCATTGACATGGATGAAGGAACGCAAAGTTGATGGATATTGTCATTCTTAACATATTCAATTGCTACGGAAGCATCCTTTCAATGTTTCCCGAAAATGAAGAACGCAAAAACTGTTTTTTAGCGGCCTGTAAAATTTGGGACGAGAATATAAATTTGGAGGAAATTAACCAAAAATTTCCTCATGGAGGACTTATTGGTTATGGAAATTCCTTTTTAGATTTTTTCTTTGCTAGATTGAAAGTTTTTCGATTACATGCTATACTACACGATTCTGCTGGAGCGGTTAAAGCAACTACAAACAAGGGACCAGGATACTGTTACATGTTACCAAATTTTCCAAGCTCATGTTTCTTGGGACATTTAACTGGGTTAATCTTTTGTGTCTTTATTAAATTTTATCATCCTCAAATTTTCAAAATGCTAGACTGCTAATCATTTTTGTAATAATTCAACCTAGAAAAAAGAATGTTTCTCGTTGTGTTTGATATTGAGTGCTTGGAAGGGAAAATTGTCAAGGAGTTGGGTGTTTTCAAGGATGGAATTGTATTGGGATACAGTTTCCTCCCACCCAAAGACTATAAACCTACTTTTCAAGCAAAATGGAACACTAAAAATTTACATGGGATTAATTGGAACAATGGAAAACTGGAATACACTGAGTTGTCATCAATCATTCACCAACATTGTTCACCTACAACAGAATACTTTGCAAAAGGGTTAGAGAAGTGTAATCTTCTCTCAAATTACTTGTGTAAAGATGTGGAGAATCTAGATGATCTTGGTTGTCCAAAAATTTCCAAACTTCTCAATAACTCGGATACTGACTGGGATTGTAGCAATTATCCGTATCGACACAAAAAGACATTTCACTGTGCAGAGAAGAAAGCTTATGCTTACGGAAATTGGACTCTGGATTTTTTTGATAACGTATAATATTTGTAATTTCTATTTGTAATTTCTATATGTATTTGTGATCGTTTTGTAATTTATTATTTTTATTTTACTACTTTTGAAATCAGAGAGAAGTTGCATTCCCAGTTCAAAAAATTGATTTTCCCTTAAAAATAAGGTATAAATGACCGAGCATACAGATAACGGTTTAAATTTAGGTAATTTTGTCTTTGATGATAATAACCAGGAACGACAATCGTGGAAATGTTTTGGACAGACTTGTAATAGATCTCTGGTGGTTTTTTTGTCCCAATTTTTTGTTATTTTGTTAATATTAGCGTGCTGTATAGTAAGAATAACTCTTGCCAAAACCTGTGAAGAAACAACAGTTTGGATTGCTATCTTATCTAGTACAGTCGGTTATATTTTACCTTCTCCTAAACTATGAACAAAATAATCTCTACTAAGGAACGCATTTTTATTTCATTGGTGGGACCAAGCGGGTCTGGAAAATCTCATCTTATCCATGATTGGCTAATTATTGGAACTTTTCAACCCGATTTTGATAAAATTTACTATTTTTATCAACATTATCAATCACTTTACGGTCTAATGTCCAAAAACATTCAATTTATTCAAGGAGTTGACTTTGAGTTCATTCAGAGTCTACCCAATAATGGAACAAAGTATTTGCTGATTTTTGATGATTCTTGTGAAGAAATCTCAAGCTCGAAAGAATTTGTTAAAATCGCGACAGCTGGAAGACACAAAGGTCTTAGTACAATATATATAAAGCATAATCTTTTTCATCAGAGTAGGTTGGGAAGAGATATTGAGTTACAAAATACTCATATAGTTTTATTCAAGTCTCCTAGAGATGTTCTCCAGATTAACACTCTTAGTCAACAGCTCGGGTTAGGATCACAATTAAAAGATTGGTATACAAAAGCTACTTCAATCCCGTATGGTCACTTACTCATTGATCTAACTCCGAAAACAGTCGACTCTCTTAGATTTTGCAGAAACAGTGGTTCTATTCCCACTATTTTTTCCCTAAAACGAAACAAGAGATTACTTTTTTGAACGATGAACACACAACATCTCTCTACGCTGATAACGTTCCAAACGTATTCCCAGAACTTCAAGAAATCGTTCCTAAGAAATTGTCCAAAAGATTTCATTCAGTTTCTAAACGAATGCATAGTAAACCTTCTCGGGGGACAACTACAAGAAATACAAAAACAAGACGTAATAAAGTACAGAGACGAAATTCATCAACTCGTGCTAAAAAGAACCGGAATAAATAAAAGAAGAGCAATTTTAAGTTCACGAAAAGGAATAGAGCTCATATCAATTTTGACACCATCTATCATTAATCGATTGTCTTGAAATGGAACAGTTTGTTTTGATTCCTCAACACCTTTACGAACAAAAATTCAAATTAGAAGTTAAAAAGTTGGACACTTTTGAGCAGAAACCAGTTTCTGTCCCAACACATTTGAACCCTTATTACAAGGAAATCAGCAACAAAACCAGATCTTTAAAGAACGAATCAATTGTAGATCAAATTTTGAATTCACCGCGAGTCAAGCTATCTCTCAACGACACAATTTTATTAGATGGAAGAGATACAGAAGTAGCTTTTGCAGATTTTATTTTTGCATTAAAAAGAAAAAACGTTGATTTTCCCGACATATATTACACAATACTTGATGCTACCGGAATAAATCCGCAAAAAGTAATAAACAAAGATGCCAAAAGCAAAGACAGAGGGAGCTGGATTCCTTTCAAAATCTGAAAAAGCCAAGCTACAAAGGCTGTATAGAGAAAAGCCGCATATGGATCAATTAAAAATCTACAAAAGGCAAGTGGGTTATCCAAAAAGAAAGTTGCCTACTTTCTACACAGTAAAGATTCCTACACAAAGTATCGTCATGCAACACGACATTTCAAAAGATTACCAGCAATTGCTAAGCGAATCAATGAGATCTGGTGTCTCGATCTAGCTTTTATGGATAAATTATCGGATACTAATAATGGAGTGAAGTATTTATTAGTATGTGTTGACGTCTTTTCTCGCTTTGTTCGTGTGCAACCAATGAAGTCAAAGTACTCTACCGATGCAGTTGTAGCTTTCAAAAAAATGTTGCGTAAAAAAAGTATGCCCGCGAAAGTATGGGTTGACCAGGGAACAGAGTTTAGTGGTGAGTTTCGAAAGTTTTGTATGGACAAGAAAATTAAAATTTACTCTACTAGAAGTGAAACGAAAGCTGCTGTAGCAGAACGAGCCATTAAATCCCTGAAAAACATTATTTATCGCTATATGGAAGAAAATGGTGACAAATACATGAGAAAAATGGATTCCTTTGTCAAAACTATGAACACAAGAGTTAATCGCTCAACAGGTAAAGCTCCAAAAAATGTAACCAACAAAGACTTTTTGTCAATTTTTTACAGAAACCCAATTAACCAATATAAACGACCACGTTTTAAAGTTGGTGAAAATGTTCGTATATCAAAAAAAGATATTCCATTCAGAAAAGGTTATAAATCACAGTTCACAAGTGAAATATTCAAAATTGTTAAAGTTGCTACTTTTAAACCGCCAACCTATAACCTTTGTGGAGAACAAGGTGATGAAATTCTAGGTAAATTTTATGAACAAGAGCTGTCAAAGTGTATCATTTAAAGATGAGTTCTTTCACTGTTGAGTTGGTTTCCAATGCGTCGTTTGATTGTTACCCAAACAATACACTAAGTTCTTTCACGAATTTTCTACCTGAACAAATTAATCTTGCTGGAGAATGGGAGGTAGCGATAACAGAACTGTCGTATCCTTCCTTGTACCAAAACATAACAGAGGGTAAATTCTTCTATCTAGATGAAGCAACACCAGATACAAAACCATCGGATTATTACACACTTGATCTAGGTCTATACCCCTCGATCTCTGATATTGTCAATGAAATGAATAGAAAAATTCAGGAACGTGAAAAATATGAAAAAACGCCCATCAAGTTACACGTTAACAAAATTACACAGCGAATTTCTTTGAGTCTTCCAAATCAGAACTCTTTACTTGTCATTTTTAGTGCCGATCTTTGTCATGTCTTTGGATGCGAAGAAGCTGTTTATGGTATGGGTGTTTTCATGAGTGGTGGTGGTCCACATTTTCCCAAGTTTCCTTATGACATTGTACGAATACACACCTTAATGATATATAGTGATATTGTTGAATACAATATTGTGGGTGATACAAAAGCTGCTCTTTTACGATGCATTCCGTTTATATCAAAAGTTAAGAATGGAGATATCATCTCAACGGGACAATACATGAATTATCAAAATTTTCCAAACTTACAATTTAAAAAAATTCTAAAAAACTCATTCCACAGCATAAAACTCGAGCTCCGGGACTCTTATGGTGAAAAAGTTCCTTTCAACTCTGTTGGTGTGACAAGAGCGGTACTAATGTTTAGAAAAACTTCTGACAATCATTTTTAGAATTAAAGTTGTAGAAAATGGTTGCTGATAGTGATTTACCGTATTTTCGTGGTTATTCAAGACAGAGGGGAAGAGGATTCGGAGCGTTAGCACAAACAATTGGGAGGACAGCTATTCCATTCTTGAGGAGATATGTTGTCCCAGCAGCAAAAAGAGTTGGTGCTGATTTGCTTGATATAGCTGCACCAGAAATTGGAAATGTTCTAACTGGAAAGAAAAAATTCAAATCTGTGGCTGCAGATGTTGGAAAGAAAACATTACGTAAACAGCTAGGTGGTGGAAAAATTAGGAAACGGCGCATAATTCGAAGAATTACCCCAAAAACCAGTCGACGTCGTCGAACTAGAAGAGATATTTTTTCTAAGCTAAAATGAATACTAGATCAACAAACGATAGCAACTTTCGTTATGGTCACTTTACGAACTCTTGCTTGGAGATTTTTGACAAAATTCCTGTTTTGGAACCAATTGAATCTTCTCACGTTCAAGAAGTTTATCCCAGTACTTCATTGGATGAAAGCAGCATTGAGTTCGAGTTTGAAACAGATAGAAGCATATATCTTGATATGAGAGATATCCACCTTCAAATCAAAGTTGGATTACAAAAGGGAAGATTGTTTGATGACTTTATGAAAAAAGACGAGCATGGAAAAGCAGATATGGGAATGTCTTTCACAGATGATGATTTACATTATCTAACTCACGTCAACAATTTATTGCACTCGCTCTTCTCCAACTGTGAGGTGTATCTGAACAATCAACAGGTTTACAACTCAAATGGTCTCTATGGACACAAAGCTTTAATTTCCAATGAATTTAACGCTTCCACAAGAAATAATGAAGGTATTTTGGCTTGTCATGGATATGAATTTGAAAAAGAACCCAGCGATTTTGAGAAAAGCCCTTTTATAGATCGAGAGGAAGAACTTTTGCTGAAAAATGGAACTACTTATTACGGTAAATTAGCAATTGATTTGTTCCAATGTGAAAAGTTACTGCTTCCAAATACAAAAGTTAGACTGAAATTGATTCGTGCAAGACCCAATTTTTACATGATCTACAATCCTCACGTCTCCCTTAAAGTTCTTGACTGTTCCCTGTTTACAAGACGTGTTGTTGTTAACGAAGTGTATCACCAGACTATCAAATATCAATTAACTCATCAACCTGCTTGTTACAACTTTATGGAAACAATTGCACGCACATTTATTATTCCTTCAGGACAGAACCAGTTTATTCAGGAAAATGTTTTTAACAATGCTCCAATCAGAAGAGTAGCTATTGCGATGAACACAAATTCAGCATTCACAGGACATTTTCAAGAAAATCCTTTCCATTATCAGAAATTTGGTTTACGAGAACTAAGAATTGTTCGAGGAGGTAGAGCTATAGTATCAGTTGATACAACCAATGACCGTAGGGCATATGTAACAACAATGAAAGCAATGAATTTTAACGAAGAGATTCCCGCGTTACCACATAATCTATTTCAGAACCATTACGTGCTTGTATTTGATCTCACTTCCCTTCAAGATGCTGGAGAAAGTATTCATTATCCTGAGCTCAGCGGTGAAAGTATCCGATTAGAAATGTTTTTCGACCGCCCGCTAAGAAGCGTGACAGAATTAATTGTTCTAGGAGAAAGGATGTCCACTGTTAAAATTGATCAGTTCGGAACGGTTGCTAAAAATGTCTGAAGATTTTTGCGTTAACGAAAATTTTTTCATATTTTTTTCAGTTTTTTATGGGTTTTACATCATTGCTTTCTGCATTGGAACATTTTTGGGTTATATATTATCGTCACCCAGTAGCCATTCTCTTCACCAAATAATTTCTTAAAATGGACGTTAACTGGGGGCGAACTAATTCAAACTTTTTTGTTTACGTTCCTCTCCTAATTTTTCTGGTACTTCTTTTTATAATTATTTTATTCTACCCCAAATCCCATAACAATTCTGTTGACAAAATTAAAAAGTCAAGCAACCTTTTATTAGAGCAAGGTAAAAAGTCCAATGATTGTTGCTTTTATGAAGAGAATGAGTCTTTTCAGCTTGACTGTACAGTTAGAAATCCGTGTGTTAATGGTACTTGCGAAATAAAGCAGAGAAAAATTGTTTGTCATGGATAACACTTCCCTGAGACAGATTATTGAACGAATCCCAGAACTCAAATACCGCTATATTGGATCGTTTCCAGCAGATTGTGTTCCAAGGCTACCCACATTCAGTTTTGCTATCATCAACACTTCTCCGAGCAGTGAAGCTGGAGAGCATTGGATAATGATTGCTCGACTCAATCGAACTTATTACTATGCTGATTCTTTGGCTCGTCCAATCACAAAATACAAATTTTTGAATAAAAAGTATCAGAAAATGATACAACAACCAGTTCAGAAAACTGATAATTTGTGTGGATTTTACACAATATTTGCAGCATTTCAACTATTTAAATTTTTTCAAACAAAACTGAACAAGGTTCATGACGTTCATGTTTTAAACTTTATAAGTAATTATATGTGAATTAGATAAATTTAATGTAAAATAAGTCGAAGTGTAATAAAGTCGACAGTAATTTTTTTCTAAATTCCTTAATTCTTCGTTAGTTACTCAAATTTTTGTTGTCGACTTTATTAACTACTCGGCTAAATGTACTTTAATACTCTTTTCTTTTGTACTATCATCATGTAAACGTTTGATTAAATTTGTATTTGCATGTGCTTAATTTGTACTGTGTCCGTTATTTTGTACTTATTAATTCAATTTTTTTTTCTTTTATATAACTTTTTTCCATGTTATGAGCGCGTAAAAGTCCACTAGTACTGTGACAAAGCCAGATCAGCAAGAGGTAGTTTCGATCTACCGACCTCTGGGTTATGAGCCCAGCACGCTTCCGCTGCGCCATCTTGCTATTTAGGGTCGGCTATACCTAATCTTAATACATTGCGGCGGCTATACCTAATCTTAATACATTGCGGCGGCTATACCTAATCTTAATACATTGCGGCGGCTATACCTAATCTTAATACATTGCGGCGGCTATACCTAATCTTAATACATTGCGGCGGCTATACCTAATCTTAATACATTGCGGCGGCTATACCTAATCTTAATACATTGCGGCGGCTATACCTAATCTTAATACATTGCGCTGGTTATACCAATAAACATGTTGAAATTTACTGCGAGGGGAATTATCCGTTAATTCCCGCTACCTGTACAATTTCCCGCCTGTACAATTCCCGTGCGCGCTGCCTGTACAATTCCCCGCCTGTACCATCCCCCGCCTGTACAATTCCCTGCGCGGAAAGGCCAATGACCGGCTCCCAAAAATGCGGCTGATCTACTCACACTATACTACTAATACCCTGGTCCCTATACTTAATCTTAATACGTTGCGGCGGCTATTCCTAATCTTAATACGTTGCGGCGGCTATTCCTAATCTTAATACGTTGCGGCGGCTATTCCTAATCTTAATACGTTGCGGCGGCTATTCCTAATCTTAATACGTTGCGGCGGCTATTCCTAATCTTAATACGTGGCGCCCGCTATAACTAATACGTGGCGGCCGCTATCTTAATACATGTACGCCTATACCCTATCTTAATACATTAGTGTAGACCCTCTCTCAAAAATTACTCCTGTACCCTATCTTAATACATGGGGTCTACACCCCCCCCCCCCCCCCCCCCGGGAGACTTGCTCACCCTATTACTACTCGTATGTTTAAAGTGTTATTGAGATCAGACGCCATTCTTAGCTGAAGCAATGCGTTTGACCAATCAGCCAGTTATTGAAGGGTGGTATTTTTGGGACCTCATAACTATAGTTTTTCTGTAGAATGTAAATTATACTGCTGCTTTTAATTGCTCTTGAATGAAGTTCCTAGCAATTATTGTAAACGTGTGTCTTTTTTATGCAAAATTTTCGCTTGACAATTTTGATTTTTCGAGTGACTTTTACGCCCTTGACTTTTTGCGTTTCGCGTGATCTACAATTCTCTCTCAATCAGAATTTCAAGCAGCTGAATTCAATTGGTGGCAATTTGATATTAAAAGTCAAATGAAAAGTGCGCCGAAACTGGTGCCATTTTTCACTTTAAATTTTAATAGTGGTATATGTTAACCTCTAATGTGGTTATTTGAAGCCCACTATTGAACCTCTTAGTCACATTTAAGCTCCCCCTCCCTCCCCCCCACCCCCCGACTGAAGCAGGCTGCAATTGATTAGAGCACCCACTAGTTGTTCGAGCACCCACAATTCTTCCGACGTTTAGTCGGTTATGTTTCGTTTTCAAATTTGTTTATTCTTTTCTTATGCTCTTAAGAAATAGTTATTTAAATGTATTTTTGCATAAATTTTAAATGCTTGTAGTTTTTGTCGCATTGAGAGATAGCTATAGTAAATGGTATTGTTTGAACAGTTTACAGTGGAAATTTGAGGCTCCTCCATCAATTTGGATTGTTTAAAATTTACGGATTTGCGTGATTTTGGAATTCGTCATTATATCAGAACAAGACTGCTCGTGTAAAACTGCGTAGTTCCAACATACGACTCAAGATTATCAAAAACTTTCTTTTGTTCGGAGAGGAAACGCTTAGTTTTGCGAATGTCAATTTGAATCAATTGTTTTGGAGCAACCTTGATTACACTTCCGTTAATAGGAAAACTGAAAAAAATCATAACCCTCATATTTTTATATAACAGATATTAAGCCACATGAATTATCAATTATTATAGCTGCGAAGCTGTAAGCTGAGCGTAGCTATATTGCGGTGCTCTTGGTTTTTTTGGTTTCGTCGTCTGACGCTCTTTTTTCGTTTTACATTTGTTCACACAGCAAAGCTGTCAAATTTTCTGAATGACTTCTTCCACTCACTAACGGCATTTGCGCGCGTGACGTCATTTCTCACTCGCTTTAGCGAAAGTTTTTAGGTTATTTGCGTGATTAGATTTTGATCATACGTGACTTACCTCACTCAATAAAACGACTTCTGCACTCTAAAACTTAAGTTTAATTTGAATTTGTTTAAGGTCAAAGGAACTCATATGTGCAGTAAAGGTCCCTAATAAGAGGCTTCTGTGGAATGAATTTTAACAAGCTTTATTAATTTATCGCTGAATGTTTTTTAGCCTAGTTTTTTGAGCGGCGTCGATTTTTCAATTTAGATCTGTATCTGTTTCTATATCTATTATATGGCACGCAGGTCTGTTCTTTCGCAGCTATTCCGGCAATCTGCCGGCTATGTTTTTGCAAGATAATGCAGCTGAGTAAATTTAAATTTGGCAAGAGTAGGAATTAACAAAGAATTTTTTTTCTTACACACACACAGTAATTTGCAAAATAGAACTGCAGCGGTCAGCTTACACGCTAAAACAGCAAACAATTAATTGACTGGTTTTTTTCTCAATTAATTAATCTCATTGAAGATATGACCAGCTAATGAAATCCTTAGCAATTTGCTCTGCTCATGGTCTTAGTGAAAGTTTTTCTCATAACTTACCAAATATTGAAATCATCCAAAATTAGAGTTGTTGATCGTCAAGTTTTATCTTTTTTGGTAGGACCTCCGTTGACGGTTATTCTCATTTGTCCTGTCTATATTCAGACAATTTCTCGTTTTGAACAGTTTAAATCAATCAAATTCAATTGATTTGTTTCAATATTTACGTAAAAATCGAAGACATTAATTTTCACAATCTTTGTAATATATCACCAAAGTTTTTTATTTTAAATACTTCACGCAGGTTGATTTTGAATTTTGATCATCCTATCAACTTTGAATTGTTTTGAAAAAATACATTTTAAAGTCAACCAAGCATAAATTGAGTAACGGTTATTGCGTTGACAAGTTTAATATTCTTTGCCCATATGATGTCTAAGTAAACGGTATACTCTTTTGCCAGTGTTTTGCATCAATTGAGAGAAACTCCGTTTTTATTGTTTGTAGTGAAACTATATAAAGGGCTGCTATAGAGTTTCCATACAAACGGAATCCCCATCAAAAGGAAATTATTTGAACAGCGCAAACTTCAAAGAAACAATTAAGTCTGAAGTAAGGAGGTTGCAAAACAAAACTTTTTTTCGTTCTTTCCTCAAGTGGGTGTCTTTCCTGTTGTTTTTAAACGTCTCTTGAGATGAATTCTTTAATTTTATGTCATTGTGACTCGAAGAATGATAGAAGGTTACCAAAAGGAAGGGTAACAAGATTTAGCACTTCTTGCAAATTTTGTGGAAATCTACAAAGAAAATAATCTGTTTTTCTGCTTTTCCAAAATTTAACGCTGATAACGTCGCGTTTTTTAAAATTTTATGGTGACTAAAAGTGGTGATCAATTTTTAAATTACTTGAAGCGTCAAGAACTATCACTAAACATTGAATTGAAATAAAAACAAAAATTTTCTTCTTTATCACCTTATTTTAAGCTATTCTGTTGTCAATTATCCCATATTTTGCTAATTTGATGGAATTCAATCAAATAGTTTTTCAAATCAAACATGGGATTGGGGTCTGAGATTTAGCGAAGGTGTCCATAGTGTTTAATAAAAATAAATTTTCTTTTAAACAAATAAAAACTTTTGATCTTTCTTTCTTAACTCAAACAATTTATAGTTTTCCATACCGTTGCCGTTAAGCTATGTAGTCTATGATAAAGAGGTCACAATTTGAACGCTAAATACTTTGGATGAGAGGCTAGAGAAACTTTCAAGGAGATAAATAAAACTTTTTTATTTTCTTTTTCTCTAGAAAATTGTTTCCTGTAATTTTCTTGTACATAAGGAGTGTCAGAGTTGTTGGTTTGGGTACAGTATCCGGCAAATGGAATAGAAACAGGAAATAATAGAAACTAATTTTCAGGCAATAATTGTTTTCAGAATTCATTTTTCAAAGAAAAAGTAAGTTAAATGTTTTTCATATTTTTTTTCGTCCGTTTAAGTTTTCGTTTCCTATGTTCTGTTTTTCTGTTTCTGCTAAATTAAAATTCTATTGAACTACAATTTATTCCAAGTGTAGAGCGGGTTCTGAGTAGGAGAAAGAGCTTGCAGAACTTGAAAAACTTGTCTTATTTTTTTTAAAAAATAAGGATTGTATAATTGAATATATTTATATTTATATAATTGAATGAATCTTTTTTCAGCAATTAGTTTAACATTTAATTTATTAAATTGCCTCACCCCAAATTTTTTTTCGTGTTTCCTTTTTAATTTTTTAAAGGTACATTTTTCCAATCTGCGATAAAATTTGTCGTTTTTTATAGAAATCAAAAGTAGCCTCTTTGGGCTACAAAATTATTTTCAATTTTTTCTCGCGATACGTAATCAAAAAAGAAATTTTGATTGAAGAAAAAAGCCAGGCTCGATTATATATTCCCCCATTTTGGAAAAGGTTGGAACAATTACAAGCAACTCTCAATCAATACTGAAGATTAATTGCATTAACAATCCATTAACACTGCTGTCCTTTAATATAAAATTATTTAATAACGGACGTAATTTTCGGTATAAATTTACACCTTTTTTGAAAGACACCTTCATTAACGCTTACAAAAAGGAGCGAACTATAAAAAAAATGGAGTATACTATAGTATATAGAGCTGTGACACGCTGATGAAGGGTTTCACTCTGCTTCGTTTCAATCGATTAGTAACTTGGAATGTCGAAAGCAGTAGTCGGTACTTATACAGAACGTAGGCACTGGCATCAAGAGCCCCCTGAAAGAGCAGCTTTTTACTGCAAAAGTTGGCAATATCAGTCGCAAAGAAGGTTCGAGATTTCTACCGTCAGCAATTTTTGTCGAAACTGAAGTAGCCATTTTTTATTGAGATTTGGGAGGTGTTCATCTTTGAGTAATTTTTATTAGAAGACGTAGATTTAGTAGTGTCTTTGGATCAATCAACTAAAGTGTTAGTTTCAAAATTTATATTGGTGGACCAGGTCTGTAATAGATCCGTATCCTTTTTTGTGGATTGAAACGACTCCCATCCCGAGTGAAGTTAACGGGTAGTATTACAGGAGAGTTGACGTAATTTTTGGTGTCAATGAACAATTTTGACAGCAGCTATATTAACATATTAAAAAACGCAACTTGTAAATTAAGCACACCAGACTAATGTTTTTGACAGTCGTTTTTAATTGTTTCACTCTGTTGCCTTCGGCTTTGCTTCAATTCATTGGTAAATTAATGTCAATATAGCTCTTATGCCTTCATTGCTTCTGCTTCTCATTGTCTGAAAGAAGATAGCTTAAACGTGAAAAGTTTTAAATGCACGTTTTTCATGGCAACTCAAGGCATTCTATGGCTTAAAAGTACTATTTTCGTGTGTCATGTGAAAACTTAAATGCAGTGTGATTTTATCTTAATGCCCTGACTTGCTCTGTCTCTTAAAGAATTCTAAGCTTAACTATAACGATTTGCGTTCCTTTAATTCTGCCTCTCCGGTTTCTCAAATTTAGAGTTGCTCAGTGTTAAGAAATGGTGAAATCGGTGGAAATATCTCACGGTCCAACTATACGGTAAGAGTTTAACCTCTATGGACAACTATCTCGGGGGGGGGGGGGGGTAGTTTTAAAAGTCAGGCTAAAATTGTTGATGTCGAAAATGTACTGCAGGTCTCGAAATTCGTTTAAGAACGTGTTCGTATATATGAGATAGATATATGGTCAGCAGTGAATATAGGTTCGTTGTTCGCTCAGATAAGTCTGTACGTCTATTTGTTGCTTAAATTATCATGTGCCGTTTCTTAAGGTTAAGAATTTTGGGATCTTTTCCATTTGTACATCCCCAGCGTAGTAGTTGCATGTTATTTGCAAACCCCCACCCCCAGACGCACGTACACGTGCCATATTTTACATAACGATTTACGGATCTATTCTATTCTGCCCCCCCCCCCCCCCCCAGCTTCGTGCTATTTTTTTTTACTTAGTAACGTGCTGTATAACAGCATATAATTTTTAACTGTGGGGCGTAAAAAACACGGGGGGGGGGGGCAAACAGAAAAGATCCTGATTAATTGCTCTTGAACGAAGTGAATAGAAATAATTGTAACGGTGTTGGTCTTTTTTATGCAAATTTTTCGCTTGACCATTTTGCACTTTTCTTCTAGAACTGAAAAAGATCCGAATTTTGACGCAAACAATACTAACATTGCTCACTCACAGTGTACGTAAACGGAAAAGGCAAAAAGGACATTCAAAGAAATGATAGGATCTGTTCCTTTCCGACGTGCCCTTAATGACCCCGTAGTTGCGATTTGTGTTATGTAAAAAAGTAGGTTAGCTCCACAAATGCAAAGTTATAAGCCTTCTAAGTTAGGCAGAGTTGTTCAGATCCCTTAACAAATATGTGAAATGTCAAGGGACGGTGTTTCTGTACAGTTTCAAGAAGCAAGCGATAGCGGCCTTCTTGACCAACCGGCATGCAATCGCAAAAGCCAAAGCAGCAAAAGAGAAAGAGCGTCTGAATGCCATAGCCAAGTCCCACGCACACAGGAATGAAGTTAACAGTGCCATGTTACAGAGTCTCATTCCGGGGCTGTCAGTTGACGCGGCTGTCATTGACTACCAGCTCAAGGGTAGATTGTAATTTATGGCGTTTTAGTCTAGCTGACCGTGCGTAACCAGTTGTCTAGCTGACCGTGCGTAACCATTTATGAACTATTGGTTTTTGACGAGATGAGGTAACAGTTTTTAGCTTTTGGTTTCATGACATGAACAGTTTTTAATAATAAAAAAGTAACATCTTCATGTGTGACTTAACCTATTTACTCATTGCAGCAATAATATTGCAGAGCAGCAATCAAAAGATTCACCGAGTTTGTTCGTGTTTGCTTTTTCGGTGTTCAATTTTTGATAAATACCTAACCTTGAATGGGCCAATTATGTCTATTGTCTTGCGTGTTTATTCTCTTATTTGCCCATTGTTTTGTCAATAATTTTAAACTGTCCTAGAACGAAGTCTGAAGCAATTATTGTAAAGATTGTCTTTTTATTCAAAGTTTTCGTTTGACCTTTTTTCATTTCTTTTCGGGAACATTCTTTGCTCAAAAATGACTTTTCAGGCTTGACTTCTGAATGTTGGCATGATCTCAGTTACTCTAATTGCGAAATAGTTTGTTACTGAAGTAAAGGCGATTGTATGCGATGAAGTAGTGAAATTCTTATAGTGGTACACTGCCATCAATGAGGTGGAAGGATCGAAACCGTAGAAAGTTATTCTGCTTTACCCCCCCCCCCCAGCTTTACCCAATTATCTTTTTGAATTGTAAATCAGGACCGGGCCTTCTATGTTTTTATATTCGTTTCATCTAGATTTGTTTTTGGGTAACACATTTTTCATGCTTTCACGCTTGACATCTGAATGACCTCACTTACTGTCTCGACTGATTTTAGTAAAGATTTTGTTCCATGAAATAAAACCATGCAATAGGAACAATCAAGGTCAAAATCAAAACCACTTATTTTAAAAAGCTGAGTAAATCGATTTCTCCCGGTCATTAAGCCTTCAAATAAAAAGCCGTGTCCATTCTTCAACTGGAATTTTTCTTGTTTCTCATTTTGAACTAAAATGGAGTGACTCGATTTGTCCAGCACATGTAGTCAAATTCTATTTTTTAACTTCATATTATTGAAACAGTAGTATTCTGAGCAGCAGTGTTATTTAAAATAGATTAAATAATTTGTTTATAAAAAATTATTTAAAGTAAAACATGAAAGATATTGAGGTTTTTTTATCCAGACTTCACAAAGCACTCTTTATTTGTGTGCAATTTTAAGATTTATTTCAGTTTTTTGCATTCTTACACAACGTTGTTAATTTCTTCCTGCTTTTTCATTGCACGTCTTGTTTGAATAAAAACAATTCTGTGCAATTCGAATAAAAATATCTGCTTTACCTTCTTCACTGGTTCTTTTTAATAGCCGCACAGCGATAGCTGGGGCTATTATTGGCCTTCTCTTGGTTTTTTACAATTCAAAGAATTTTTACAATTCAAAGAATTTGAATTGTATTGGGGCGCTGTCTTTTTTTAAGATCTGTTCACATATTTTCATGATTTTTGAAGTCAAATTGTAGTGATTTTGGTCACGCCGAAACAGGAAATGGAGTTAAAAAGCGAGTGGTTTTGCGGCGTAAAATTTTTTCGGTTTAATTTTTAATTAGAGTGAGAAAACGTTGTTTGAACAAAAATTCTTTTCTCGCTAGTGGTTTTTTTTGTTCACATGCGGCAATTCACTTTGATTTTTAGTGTTTTTTTGGTTTTGTGCATCTGATTTTTTTAGAAATGTCTTTTTAAATTTACTCATAGTCCTTTCTAGGTCTAGTTTTTTTTGTTTATTCAATGAAAATTCTTTGAATTGTACGTCAAGACTTGTCCTGCTATGTTTTTTTTTATTTCGCGATTTTTGTTACGACCATATGACGTTACAACCACTTCAAATCTGGTTTGTGTTCATTCGTTCATGCAATTTCAACTGAATTGCGTGCGTGACGTCATTTTTCACTGTTAGTGGGGCAAGTTTTTTTGTTCATTCGCGTGATTAAGTTTTTGGTCACACGTGACTTACCTCACTCTCAAAAATGACTTCCTCACTCTAAAATTGACTTTTCTTTACATTAATTCAAAGAGATAAGGTCAAGTGATTGTATATCACTCTATTTGAAGGGTATTTAAGAGCAGCTAATAGAAACAGCAATAAGTTATACAGATTCTTAATCAAAATTTAACATCTCAGCCCTTAATGAAAAGACTAAATTTCTTTTGTAGTCTGTCTTTTTTATCTTTCACTCATTCGTTCATGAAATTTCAACTGAATTGCGTGCGTGACGTCATTTTTCACTTTTAGAGGAGCGAGTTTTTTGTTCATTTGCGTGATTAAATTTTTGGTCACACTTGACTTACCTCAGTCAAAAAAATTACTTCCTCACTTTGAAATTGACTTTTATTTACTTTAATTCAAAGAGATAAGATTAAATGGGTATGTGTCACTTTAAATGAAGGTTATTAGAGAGCAGCGAATAGAAGCAACAAAAACTTATACAGATTTTTAATCAAAATAACATACCAGCCTTCAATGAAAAGACGATTTTTTTGGTCTGTCTTTACTGTTTTTTTGAGACTTCAGGTCTACGAAGCTATTGCGGCTATTTTCTGGTGGCATTTAAAATTTTAAAAGATAATTTATTATTATCTGCGATGGCTGAGCGGGAGCTATTAATAGCCTTTATTACAAAATTTATGTTGTGTTTAAAATTCTTACGACCATATGACGCTTTTTGCACCTTCACTCGTGCAATTTTGACTTGAATTGCACGGGACATCATTTTTAACTCTTGTTGGAGCTAGTTTTTTTTGCGACTCGCATGCTGTTTTTTTGTTTTACGTGACTTACCCGACTCTCAAAATGACGTCTGCTCACTTTAATTTGAGGCGATGATATAAATTGAATATGTCACTCTAGTTCAAGACTATTTGAGGGCAACAAATGAAAATAATTCAAAATACGGAATTTCTTCCAGATAAAAGAAAGACATCTCAGCAAAAAGTTATTACAAAACTTAAATTTCTCTTCTTCGGTCATATCTTTGTGCATATCTTTCTCCTGTAATGGTAATTTTCAGACTACAATTGTACGAAGCTATTGCAGCTATGTTCTGGGAATCTGCCATCTATAATTTTTAACAGCCCGAAAGCGATAGTTGGGGCTATTATTGGCCTTCTCTTGGTTTTCGTCCTCAAGATTTCATTACAACCATATGACTTCACGGTCACTTGAAATCTGGTTCTTGTTTATTTATTCACGCAATGTCGACTGAATTGCGTGACGTCGTTTTTCACTCTTGCGAAGGGAATTTTTTTGTTCATTCGCGTGATTAAGTTTTTCGTCTCACGTGACTAACCTCTAAAATTGACTTCTGCTCACTTTGATTTAAGCAGATAAGGTCAGGTTATGAAAACTTCTTACAACTAAAATGAAAACTTCTTTGATGTACAATTTCTAAATGAAAATATGACATCTCGGCATTTAATAAAAATGATGAGAAATATCTCTGTTTCGGCCTGCTCTTTTATCGTTTTGAAACTGCAGATCTAAAAAGGTAGCGCGGCTTTCTAATCTGCCAGCTATGTTTACGTATTGTCTTTTAATGAGAATAGAATTTCAGGAAGTACAGAATTTTAAATCAGAAATTTGATTTGTCTGGTTATTAGCTTTTTGTCTTAAGTTCCAATATTATTTTTAGCCGCCATCATCCTCTCAACGCCTTCTGTTTAGAAGTTTCCAATTTTTCAATACAGTGGATTTGATTATATTGGGGCGCGCTGTCTTTTACAATCACTTGGCGCACTGATTTTACAATCAGTTCGCGCGCTGTATTTTACAATCAGTTCACGCACTTTACAAGCAGTTCACGCAAAAAAAATTTTGCGAACTTTATTTACAAGTGAAGTGAGAAATTGATTCTTGAACAAGTTTTGTTGGGTTTTCGCGTTCTGCAATGACTTGTTTTCGATTATCAATCCACGATTGCTACTATTGTTTAAACATGTGTTCTATTTCTATGCAAGTGTGTGTACAACTCATTGGGTAGCTAGAACGACTGGAGTTCAAAATTGTTCTGAATCTACCTGTATTTTCTGTCGTTTCAGCCGTCTTGTCACTTAGTATCATCAGCTGTCTCATTAGGAGATCGTTAGTGGTTTCAGTTCATAACTCATTGTTGTTGTGTTTTTATAACTTGAAATTGAACTTTTGCCCTTATTTGTTCTTTTTGTTAACAGATAACTTGAAATTGAACTTTTGCCCTTATTTGTTCTTTTTGTTAACAGCTCTCAGTGGCTATTATTTAGGCGATCTCCTTTCTTCAATTTATTTTATCTTTCGAACACGTTTTTCGTTTTACAGGTCACAATTGATTTCTTAACTCAATTGACTTAACTCACTCTGTATTGCAAATGAACGGAATTTGAGTTCGTAGCAAGTTTACTCGAATACGTTCAGGGTCAAAAAGTGCAATCGAAAGAAACGAGATAAACCAATAAAGACCTGGCATTAAAACCTGATGTTAAAGACTTGGTGTGTTAAATTACCAAAAAGTTCGGATTATCTAAGTTATTAGATCTACTACAAACTGGTATTAGTATTGAGCTTATTGTTCTCTAATTTAGAGACTGAATTAACCATATTTGTTAACTCTATTTATGCTGCAGAAAAACTAAGAAGCTTTTTGGCTTAGAAAATATTACTGTTATCAATTTTCTGTATTTTATTTTCCAACTTACCACGGGATAAACTGTTAAAGCCCGGTCATTAAGTCTTTTCAATTAGGTTATCGAAGTTCATTAGAGCGATTGGAGCTGATATTAGTATTAAGTTTAATACCCTTCAGTTTAGAAGCTGAAGTAAGTATAGGTTTAGAATCTAACTGAAACTGCACTCTGAATTAGAACAATTTTTGAAACTTAGGGAAAAAATTTGTCAATTTCTATCTCTTCTCTTTCTGTTGCAATCCTGATGTGCGTCAATGGCGGCTATTTTCTGGCAATCGGCCGGCTATGTTTTATTATGAGACATAATTCAAACGTCGTAAAATTTTTGTGTTTGCTTAATATTTTTAACCTTATGTAATCCTTTTCTTTTACGGGATTTCGATGTTGAACCATCGTTGACCACTGTGGACGCACTTTCAAGAATCTGAATACTTGGTTCTGTCTTAATTTGCCTTGATATCTTTTAACAACGCATCAGGATATGGTTTCCAAACCCTGATTTTGTCAAATCGCCATTTTTCAGAGTGAAAAGTTGTGTGTAAGATGCTTTCGGTTGAGAATAGCGTTTCTTTAAGTCAGTGACGTTTGTGTTGTGTGGTGTATAGCCTTCTTCATCTTCTTCGTGATGTTGATGGTTCCTGCGACATTGCTGCTGATGTACGCAGTGCCTTCTCCCTGGTACTCTGACTGTCTAATCTACCACGGAGAACCCCAGAAGAGCATCTTGGTCTACCACGAACCTCCTAATGACCTCCTGCCGTACGTCCAATTAACCACACTCTATGCGTTCAACCAGCAAGAACGAATCTTTAGTTTAACGAAATTTTGGGAAATGAGCATAAAGATTTCTGTTGTTTTTGATGTAGAAGTTCTTTAAACGAATGAGAAGTTTTTAGTTGGGTTTTGACGACTTTTAATAGATTATTTGTCATATTGATGCTGTTCTATTATTGTAGCAGTATACCAAATAGCAATTCAAAGTAGTTAAAATCTATTTCAAGTTAGTAGTAGATAAAACAAGGGAATCAACCACCAGTAAAATTTGTCCCTTTCTCCTAACGCTAATCGCGCATGTCGAATCGGGCCAAATTTTACTGTTTAATGATTCCCTTGTTTTATCTACTACTATATATTAGCTCTAAATTCAATCAAAAAATCAATTAATATTAAAAAATAAAATAAAAAATATAAAAATCAAAGCAAAATTTACATTTCACTCTTTAAGAGCGATTCACTCTTATTCGGGGTAATCCCCCAGTGGAAAGATCGCTCTTTTTCACTCTTAAAGAGTGATTTCCTCTTTTTTGATATTTTTTATTTTTATACTTTTATTTCAAATTATCTATACTCTTCAATAAATTTATATTCTCTTTTACTTTTTCTATATTCCATTATTAATAAGAAATGATACAAAATTATAATATTTACACGAAGGACCTTCGGTCTTGTTACATCAACAACTTTACTCAGTTTGGCTAATAACTAAAGGACTTACAGTCTTGCTTTGCCAACTAGGATTAATTGTTTTCTCACTCAAATCAGTGTAACTGCTTCGCAGATTTCTACTAAATCCTCTAGTTAATTCTACATCTGGATGTTGTTTCTTTACATGAGCCCGTATTCCATCATATCTCACAACAGAAGTACAATATGGACAATTAACTTTAGCTGAAGTACAACTGCTACATGTATACATACTCTCATCAAAATCAGTTAGTGGTTTTACATAATTACATTTATTACAACTTCTAATTAAGACTTCTTGGCTAAGGTTAAGGTTAGGGTTAGGGTCTGAGTTAGAGTCATAGATAGAACTAGAACCAGAACTAGAGCTAGAAGTAGAACTAGATTCATTTTTTAAAGAACCCCATGGAGAAAAATTATTAGCACAAATACCACTTAGTATAATATTACCACACATACATTTATCAGTTTTGACTTTATGACATGATTCATAACGATATTTTAAAACAGCAATGTTTCCATATTTATAGTTACACTCTAAACATTTTAAAAGCATTTCTAATAGGGTAAACTATAATATTTACCTAATCATTTCGCGGGGTAATATTTAACCATGATTTCAATTAAATCTTTAGTATTATCTTTAGATGTGATACACTCTGCTAAATATTTATTTCCTAACGTATTGAGTGTATTAGTTTTACATCTCTTATCTAAAATCAATTCAAGGTCTATTTCTTTTTTATCTCTAACAAAATTTATAACATCTTCTCTAAATTCTTCATTATTTCCATATAGTCTGGTTAAAAACTTTCCTCCCTTTCTATTCAAAATTCCCATCTCTTCATTGACGAAGTCACAGCTACACTGATTTATATATTCTTCTTGTATTGTATTTCGTAGATTAGTGAACGAGCTTTGCTCGTGGTTCTCCAACGAACTTTGTTCGTGGTTTACCAAACTGCTTGGCTTGCCACGGACTTCGCCCGTTGGATAACCACAGACGGAGTCTGTTCGCAGATCATTATCCAACTCTTCTCCATATCCAACGTTAACCAATGTATTTACTCTACTCAACATTGTGCTTGCTCCCATTGCTACACTCCCAGCATTTCTTGATATTATATCAGGATAAATATAACTAAATATAATTAAACCTGAGCTTATAATTCCGCCAATAGTTGATAAACTTTTTATACCCTTTCCCATAATCATCTATTTTGTTAAAACATCATTCTGTATTTTAATATTAATTTAAGAAGTTTATTAAAATAGAATATATAGTTATCATGATTAATAACATTTCTATCTGTTGCATTTATCATGAGTGGTTTCATATATGCTATAAGTTTATTTATATCTTCTCTTTCTAATTCATCTTTTAAACTAAGAGCTTTTAAATCAAGGAAACCAACTCTTGAATCATATATCATTGTTCTTTTACTATTAATAATAATAAAAGTATTTTCCTTCTTATTATATTTAATTATACCATAACGAAGTTCATCTGACATTCCATCTGTACGATTATAATGGTTAATATTTAACTCACTAATTATTTTACTAAAGTCATGTTCACATTTATATATCTCATTAAAGTTTTTAAATAGATCAGGTCCATTATAAGTTGTTAAATAAATAGTATCAACTCATTCTTGCTGTATTAATTATTTGAGCTGGTTCATGACACATTACAATCATTTGAATATGATAATGTCTTCCTTCAGTAAAAAATTAAGCTATATCCTTATTTAACCTATCACTCATATCATCAAGTACTATTACCCAATTTTGAAATTTATGCATATTATTTTTTGTGATTTTTATGCATATTTATATCACATTTATTAAACCCAGTATAAAACTTATTAGACTCAGGATCTATCCAGTCTCTGTCATCTTTACATACTATAACTATATTTTTAGCTTGGTCTTGGTTTTGGACTGAGTATAATTTTAAGTACTGTCTAATAAAATATGTTTTCCCCGTACCAGTTCCACCATAAACAATAGTATGTAATGGTGACTTTTCATATTCAAATCTAACTATACTCCTATTCATAAATCCACCAAAGCTTTCTTCTAGTTTTGTATTTTTTCTTGGTATTGAATCATATATTATATAACAAATTCCAATTATAATAATAAGAAAAAAAGTATACCGCCTTTTTTCATTTTTATATATAAAATTTATTATATAAAAATGCTTATCCTAACTTTTGAGGAATTCAATAATATATTTAATATTGATAATAATGCTATGAGTGATATCAGAATAAAAGATATAGATAAAGATATAAGTCTAACACCAATTGAAATAGTAATAAGAGATGAGACTCCAGATAGTATCCGTGAAACGGCTTCACCGATCGGGAACCTAACTTCAACATTATTGTCAATCTACACCCAACTGAAGGTACACATTGGGTTTTAGTTATAAGAAGAGAAGGTGGTCCTGTGTATTACTTTGATAGTTTTGTTGTAGAAACCCCACCATTATTCCTGGAAGAATATGTTGATCTAGACTCTAATGAGAGAATACAACAATATGATGAATCGTATTATGGAGCTTATTGTTTATACATGATCTATCTTATTGATAGAGGATTTAGAATTAAAAGTGCTTTAAATGTTCTAGTTAATCAATGTAAATATCCAGGAATATATAATGAGTGTTTTTGTTAATGTTGTAATGTAATGATAAATATAATGTTAATGATAATGATAATGATCTACGAAGTAGCTTTGCTGATAATGTTAAAGATAAATAAAATAATAATGATAATGTTAATGATAATGATAATGTCATTGATAATGTTAATTATAATGATAATGTTAATGATCTACGAAGTAGCTTTGCTAATAATGTTAATGATAATGTTAATGTTAAGGATATTGATGATGTTAATGATAATGATAATGAGCTACGAAGTAGCTTTACTAATAATGATAATGTTAATGATAATGATAATGTTAATGATAATGATACTTTTATATATCAGGGAACCTGCTTGGCAGATCTATTGAATGAAAAACATGGTGAAACATCGGTGGAACCGGTTCCCGGATGGTCGGAGTCCTATGGCGAAGCATGGATGAAATCCCATCAAAAGGGTAAACCCAACAATAAAGATGTCCTACTAACACTATCTCTATAAACATAAATGATGATCTACAATCTTGGCTAAATGATGATGATATAATTACTGAAGCCACATTCCCAGATAACTTTAGATGTATAATATCTGGTCCTAGTGAATAGGGTAAGACATTTTTATTTAAAAAAACTAATTCTAGCTAGTATATATTTTGATAAGCTATACATCATTGGACCTACTGGTGATCAATACAATGGATTAGAAAGAATAAACCCAAAATCAATTATAGACTTTATTAAAGATATAAAAGATTTACCATCTCCTGATAAACTACCCAAAGACTTAAAGAAACTAATGATATTCGATGATGTTAGAGCCAAAGAACCAGTTATTAATGAATACTTCTGTAGAGGTAGACATAATAATTGCAATATGATATATCTTAATCAAAACCTGTTCTCTCTGGATAGACAGAGTGTTAGAGAGAATTGTAATCTATTTTTTTTTGAACAAAGAGGTAAAGTCCTAGCATCGATATATCAAGATTTCTTGTATAATGTTGAACTTAGTTATAATGATTTTGCTAATATATGTAATAAGGTATGGAAAGAGCCTTATAGTTATATTGTCATTGATATAACTGAAAATAAAAATATAGTAAACTAAGAATTAATTGGGATCGGAGAGTTTTGTAGTTTAGTTTAGGTTTAAGTTTATATCTACACCAGATCAACGAAGTTGCTGACTACGTCAGATGTAAAGTAAAACTTAATACATCACCATTAAAGTTTATAGGTCTTCCATGCTCATCTTTAATATGAAACTCTATATATTCTATTCTATCTTTAGTTGTATTTTGATATAAGATATTAGTTGGTATAATATTTATTAGATAGCCTGGTGGTTCTGTTAGAGTAAAAGCCCATAATATCAACAATTTTCTCAGATGTATATTTACCTTGTTCATATACTATTTTTCTAAAGCCTAGTAATGGCGCTATTTTATTTTCTATGTCAAAGTTAATTGCAGCTTGTTTTACTTCCATTAAACTTTTCATTGTATTTTTATCAGATTCTATTATAGCATTACCATTAGTTTCTTTTATTAATTCTGCTATTTCCAATAATTCAAATGCTCCTGGTATAATAGCTAAAATACGGGTATCTGACCATGTTTCACCCTTGATATCATATATGAATTGATTGTTCCTTCTATTCACATTAAACACCATATTATAAACAGATAATCTAATTAAACCTAATTTTGATGAGTTAAGTATAGGTTCACTAAAGTTAAACTTTTCTGTTGGCTTTATCATTCTAATGTTAAGTGTATGCTCTTCTTTAGTTTTAGTTAAAGCTTCATGTATATTTTGCAGTTCTCTTAAGATTAAACTATCAGTCATTTTTTATCTTATAAAAATGGATTTTAATTTGGATACAATTTATGGTTATGATAATGATATACATAAAAGTAAGATTATAAAATATAAACCAAATAATCTGGCAACAATGAATACGGTTAATACCAATATTAATATCATACTCAATAGAGAAGAGAATCACTTAAATTTGCGTGATTCATATCTAGAGATAGAGTTTGTTGTATATGGTGGTGTATTTGCTAATGATGCTAATATCAGATTAGTTAATTATGGTATGATGGCATTGTTTAGTTCAATTAAGCTTGAAACTAGTGGTGGTAGGACTATTGAACATATAGATCATTGCCATCCTAATCTATTGATGTATAAGTTATTAACTAGTACTGTTGATGAATATGAGAGTGGTTTTGTTAGAAATCAGACAATAGAGATAGTCAACTTAAAGGTGACCATATTGCTGCACAACGAGGTCATATGTATATGATGATTAAGATGAGTGATCTATTTGGTTTCATAAATGATTTAGAAAAGATTATATATGGTTTAGGATTTAACTAATTTTAAAAAGAAATAATAATGATAGAGCTCTATATAGAGTTAATGCTAATCCTGGTGCAGTTGGTAATGATGCTAATATAGAAATTAGAGATATATCATGGTGTGTGCCTAGTATTGATCCTAGTAATGATAATAGAATTATTGTGCAAAAGGGTTTAAGTAAAAAGATTAATGTAGACTTTAGCTTTTATGAAAGAAAGACATTTTATAAGAATGTGCCCAATGCTACTAACTTTCTTGTTTGATCTTGGTATGGAAAGTGGCATGGAAAGACCACAATATATAATAGTTGGTTTTTAAAATAATAATGTTAATGAACAAACTCATGATGCAAGTACATTCGATGTAATGAATGTTACTGAATGTTATTGTAAGATTGGTAGTGAGTTTTATCCCGAGGATAGAATGAATATTAATTATGGTACCAATAATTATAATGAGGCTTTTAAAGAGATTGTTAGCTTTAATAAAGATTATAATGGGCTACCACATAATATAAAACCATATATAAATCATAGAACATTCAAAAGTAGTTATAGAATATGTGTACTTACTAGATACTAGATATCAAAGTGATCATATAGGTCCACAATCAATACAACTTAATTTTAAATTTAGTGCTGCAGTTGCAGATGTTATATGACATGCATTAGTATTAACTAGAAAGGTTATTAGTGTGAATAGTGATGGTAATAAGATGGTTGATATTATATCATAATTATAGTTTTAGTCATTGTTATAGTCATAGTTATGGTGAAACATGTGCGAAGCAGTTCCTGATTAGCAAAGCTACTTCGTAGATAATTATAATTATAACTATTTCTTACTTGTCTTAATAAAACCCCTAGCATAAGTAATATCTAGTTTCTTTTTATTCTCTAGAGATAAGCCTCCAGCTTCAAGCTTAATCTTAGCCTTGGGCCTAACCTTAGGTTTGAGCTTCGCTCGCGGGTGGAACCCGTAGACTTAGGCTTAATAACAACAATAGGATTATACTTTTTAACTTCCATTATTTTTTATATATAGAAATGAGTCTTTTACAGAAATTTAAAACTAATTCATATTGTGTTGGAGGTAGACATTATAGTGGTACTAATAACATAAGAGGTTTTATTACTTCAAAAAGTACTAAAATGTGAAAGGGTAATTGTTTTAAGTGTAAGAGAAATAAGTCAATGACTGTTAGTGATGCAACAATAGAAGCAGAGGGATTGAAAGATTTCTTTAAAAGTGTTGGTAGGGCTACAGTTAACTTTGGAAAGAAGGTTGCCAATAATCCAGTAAGAGCATTAGAAATAGCAAGTAAAATAGGAAGTGCAGCTGCATCTAGAAACCCTAGAGCTGCTTTATCAGCCACACCCGATTTAATTAAATTTGCAACTACTGGTGAAGGTATAAAGGTAGTACAAAAAGGAAGAGGGTTATACTTAGGTACAAAGAAAAGATAATTGTTTGATTATAGTCATGATTAAATTTATGATTATGTTTATATTTATGTTTATGATTATGATTATATTATATTTATGATTATGATTATATTTATATTATGTTTATGATTATTGATAAATATTAATACTAATATTATTATTTATAAATACATTATTATAACTAAACACTAACAACTTTAGTTTAAAAAAACACTCTGCTTGTTTTTCTTGTTCTTCTTATAATCCTCATATACCTTAACTAATTCATTATACTCATCATTATCTGTTTTATTATCATTCATTTATTTAGTATATAGTCTATTAAACTTATCACTAAACTGTTTACTTAAAATATACATTTGTGAATACTTTATAGTTTTATTTCCTATTTTAGTATTAATTGTTTTTGATAATGAACCACAAACTATTGCTTTAGCAAAAGCTGTTGGTATAGAATAAGGTAATCCTATACCTGTTAATGCAACTGATGTTGTTGTTACCGTTGTTGCAATTGATGATAACAATATTTCTGTTATCTCAGCTACGTTAATGTAATTTTTACATCTACTTAACTTCTTATTATAGTCATTAGTTTCAGTTTCATAATAATTTCTAATATCTTTTATAATGTTAATGTTGTTGTTAAATTTATTATTAGCTTGAATCTTTTCGTTTATGTATTGTTCATTAACGGTTGACAAGTTGGGATATAGTAATCTCTCACTCGGTGCTGTTGGGTTAGTCATAGTTTCGGTGATTTTAATTAGTAAAAATTCTTTCTATTTCTTTCGTTATATCTTCTTGTTTAAAACCATAATGCTTCTCTAGACTTTCTTGTTCTTTATTATCACGTAACGTACTTCGTAAAAGTATAGCAATTATATATTGTGCTATTGTCCTTTTATTCTTTAAAAGGGCTTCATCTATAAAAGAATTAGTCTTGTTATTAACTTCTTTAATTTCTTTTAGCCCAGTAGTAAACATTTCATCTAGTTATATGTTAGTGATATTCTGATTAAACTTATTATTATCAAATTTTTGTTTTAAATGATTATATTTAGCGATAGTATCAGCAGCAACTTTATTACAAAACTTAACAGTATTTGTGACTTCATTTGTTGATTCAATAAACTCATTAATTAGTTCATCATTAACTTGTGTTTCATTTAGTTGTAATGTTTTAGTTGTGACTTTATCAAATTCACCTTTTCTTAATTCAGTTATGTTTCTACGTAAAATGTCTATTTTATTAGAAGAGGATAATAAGTTATTGTCACAATACTCTTTATTAACAACATCTTTTTCATCTATCGGAGGATGTACATTTGTAATTTTATAGGTATCCCTCATATCAATATTATCATTATCTTCTAGGAATAACCCACGAGCCTTAATTAGTGTTAAGTTGTTTGTTGATGTTGATGTTGATCCGAGAAGCGGCTTCCCCGATGGACCTCAGGTCATGCTTCGCCATTGATTAGCTTGATTGAATCTATTTCTTGTCATCTTTGTATTTGTTTACAGAAAGATTTGAATCTACCAAGTAGCTGACCGTAGGTCTATCCAGCTTGCTGGCTTATAACTGTAACTTCTTCGAAGATCAGGGAACCTGCTTCGCTGATGACCGGAGGTCTATATCTAAAGAATCCAAAACCTTATTATTAGATTCAAAATCAAACTCGGATCGCCATTGATGAACATAGGTTTATTTCTTATGTGTAATAATGTTCTATTAAATCGCTCTATGAATACAGCCTTTAAATCAATATAAGTAGAATATAGTTTTGTTTCATATTCTTTAAGTAAAGATTTAAATGTTCTTTTGTAAAACTCAATACCTCTATCTACCCATAACTTTTCTGGTTTTCTACTTTCAGAGCCACCCTGTGGACTTTCACCTAATACTATTTTAAAACCATTAGTTATAGATAAACCAGATTTATTCTTCAACGGAATAGCCCATGCATATTTTGTGAATATATCTATAACAGTTAATATAAACTTATAATTATTATTGTATTTACTTAGAGATGACTTATCAATTAAATCAGCTGACCATATTTCATCTTTATATAATGGTATTACTCTTTCTCTTCTAAACTTTGTTATTTGAGGACTGAATACTTCTTTAGCTAGTAATTGTTGTTGTTGTTTTTCCACATTTTTTATGGACGTAGTCATCTGCGAAGCAGGTTCCCTGATGGTTTCACCTATCTGCAAAGCAGGTTCCCTGATCAATGAAGTTGTGAGCTTGCTCATGGACGTAGTCATGGTTTCACCTATTTACCATAGTTAAAAACAAAATTATCTAGTTGCTCTTGATTATTAATATTCATAGATAATAGTTGCTTAGATATATCTAGCATTTCATCATATAATCCATCATGACCAGCTTTTGTTTCTAGTATTAATAATTCTAGTCTTTCTACTAAACCATTGACGAAGTCACAGCTACGCTGATTTAAATGGCAACTTCGTTGATTATTTGGGTTAGTGTTGCTTTTTAAACCCCTGCCAAATACATCATCTTTTACCCCTATTATACGTTTTATTGTTCTATATCTAGCGCTTTTCTTATCCCCTTTTCCTAAAGCATATCTAATATCCTTTAAAAACCTTTTAATTTTGTTTTCATCTTCCTCGATTTCACCATGTTTTATATTAGGGTTAGTAAGAAAGTTTATAAACTCATCTAACAATTCATATATATTATCCTTAACTATAAATGCATTTTCTTGGTAAATTAGTTTAACACCGTTCATTTCAAATTCACCAATATCTAAATTTACGAACTTTAACTTTAATTGGGGATTAGATTGCACTGATATTAAATTATTAATTTGAGCCGTGTCTTTATCTACTAACATTCCTGGTTTATCTCGAGCTTTCTCTACAGCTTTTTCGTTGGACTTCACCAATGCTTCACCATTGGACTTCATTAATGCTTCATTAAACTGGGAGCCAGCTTGCTGGATCATCTTAGTTTGTTTATCTAACTCTTGAATTTGCCAATCTATTGCTCTCAATGTTTGTTTACTTAATGCTAGATTGTGTTCATTATGAGCTAACCATGTTTCATTGTTCGCATTTAGTGTTTTAGTTAAAGGATCAAATAACTCGTCTATTTCACCATAATATTCCTGTTGTTTTAATTTATCTTCTAATCTATTTCTTCTGTTTTGTTTTTCTAGATTATTTAGTTCTATAAGTGTTTCTAGTTTAGTCATTTTTTATAATTTAAGTAAATCATTGTGTAATGGCGGCAAGGATTAACTTTCTATCATCATTGATGGTTAATTCTTTAATATTATCTATTAAGGATTCTAATGATTCTTTGCTTACATCTAACCTTAATTTTTTTAATAGCTCTATTGGAGTAGTATTAATCAGGGAACCTGCTTCGCAGATCTTTTTTATTAACTCTCTTTTGAATAGATATAGATTCTCATCATGAGGATAACTTTTTATATTGTTTACATCAAACCTTTTATCATCAAATATATTTAACTAATCTTACTTGTTTTTGTTGTTGTCATGTTATCGCCAACTTTTTGTATTCTGCATTCATCTACTGTTCTCTGTGTATTATTCATTAATGCATCATAATAATCTATGTGCCTAGCATTATTATGCTTCTTTATTCCTTTTTCTTTAGTTTTTTTTGGATAATTTTTGAAGCTATATGTTTTGTGGGACAATGCTATAAATTCCTCAATAATCCTAATCCCCAGTTCGTGCTTAAACTTGCCGGGGACTTTATTATTAGTTTTTATAGGTATGTCTATATTACTTAAGTCCATATGCTCATCACTAACTTTACCTTCACTATAACTTGATACGAAACTGTCCGTATCCATATAGTGAAGTGTTAGATCTTTGAGGGATGGTTGTAGAATATTATAGAATACATCAAACATATGTAATTTGCTAAGTTCGAGTATTGTTACTCCTACATATACAGGTGAGCTATATTCTATTTTTTCTTTATATATTCTATTTGGCTATAATCTCTATATCTAGTTATATTCCTAAATGTTGGTTTACTTACACTTTTCATTATCTTTTCTTCATCATGCAGGAACTTGCTTTGAAAGAAGTGTAGAGGATTCATGCACATTCTTCCATATATTGAGTTATTCATTAATCTCCTTACATCCTTTTCTGCTTCAGTTTTAGCTGTTGCTCTTTTATTTGTATTGTTTTGTATATAATCTCTACATATATAATCTTGTTTAGATTTAATTACTCTATGTATTTTTGTTACTTCAACTCCCATCTTAACATAGAACTTTAACATCCTATAATGAACTATATATTCTGTTTTGTTGTTTTGGTCTAAGATTAATTTCTCTGATCTTGCCTTGCCCCCATCTCTTTCTCTGTAACCTAATTCATTATCATTTATCTTTCTCTTATTAGGCATTAATTCTAACTGCTCTGTTCTCTCTTTACATTCATTAGTATAATCAATATCACAAACTATATAGTAACCATGATCACTATCATCTGGAGTATTCAATATTACATCTAGAGTAGTAGTAGCAGTAAATTGGAAGTCCTTATAAGGTTACTTTTGCATCACTGCATAACCATATAGGTTGTTTGCGTCTATGTACCATATGGACCTTCGGTTATGGGACTTCGTCCATGCTTCGCCATGCTCTGCCATCTGCGAAGCAGGTTCCCTGATGGACTTACTATCACTGTTATCCGTGAAGCGGCTTTGCCGATGGGACTTCGTCCATGTTTCACTATTAACATATCTATCACCCATTATTCCACCTATACCACTTCTCTTTGCTCCAACAAAATCATCTAGCATTTGTTTATCTTGCAATGTATCTAATGTAACACCGCTTGACATTAACCAACAATCAAAACTATAACCCGGTAGACTAACGTAATGTGGGTTGAGCTTGAATTCTTTCATACTTAGTTTAACATATTCATTCATGCAGTAATCTAATATTTCCACATCATTCTGTAAATACTCTATAGTTAGATCTTTACCAGTTTTATGACTGTTTTCATTATTAAAGTTATCTACTTCTTTTAGTGTTGGTAATTTATTATGTAGTGAGGATTTGAATGAAGTCTTCTATTTTTAGATTGACTATAGCTTCTTGGTAATCATCCAAACCAAAGTATTCATCTGGATATAATGTTTTAGTTTTACATCCATATATCTTTGCCATTTGATCTAGAGGCATAGCTAGGAAGTTATAACTATCTAAGAATTTGAGACAACCAATGCTAAACATCTTAGACTTACCAGCAGCTAGTGGTATGTTATCTACTTTTCTTTTATCATTATTCTGTTTGAAGAGTTCACTGTATAGTAGGTTGAAGTCATAGCCAGAGCCATTATGGAATATTACTGGAATGAAGTTTTGTTCTTTGTATCTTAGATTACATATTTTACATGCCGGTCCTCTATATTTACCAGTTTCATGACAATGATCTCTTACTTTATTAATACATGTTTTGCTGCAGATATGACAAGTGTTATTAAATTCATGATATAATTTATCTTCTTCTGTGAATATCATCTTTTCATTATGTTTGAAGTTATTCTCAGTTTCTATTTCTAATAGATCACTAGCAAATCCTTTGATACAATCAAGACCGAAGTAGTGCTTGAAGTTACCTTGCCAGGTGTAACCCACAGCTATTGGAATATGTTCAGCTATTACATATTTATGGGTCTCCGACCATCCGGGAACCGGTTCCACCGATGTTTCGCCATAATCATTAGTTGAGACTTCAACAATGCAACATTCTATATCGGCAGTTATAATATTTTTTATATTCTGACGTTTGTGTTCATTTATAAAAAGTAATGTTTTTTCTTAGGACAAACAATCTCTGGTTTGAATGAGTTGTTGCATTCGTGTTCATCATATTTAATTTGTGAGTTAAACCAATAGGTACACCTATCACAATAATAATATTTCATGTTGTTTTTATTTGGGCGATCTAACAGGGTTTCTATATTTTTTATTAGGGCGCAGTGTTCTATTTGTCCATTACTCCAAACTAGTATTCTTACATCTTTTCTATCTTTATCAAAATCATCCACTTGTTTAAACAATTCTACTTTGCCCCCACCACAAGGTGTGTATACCCAAATATTATATTATACAATTTCTGTATTCTTATTATATAAGCAAAATCATCTTCATGTTGTTGTCTTGGTTCAATTAGTTTATCTAAATATTTATTTTCTCGAGTTGCATTGTGTGGGGCGGGATGTAGCCAAGCAGTTATAGTTAGTTGTAAGCAATTGTATTTATAACTACGTGTATTTAGTATCGATCAGTTTAATATCGAGTTTTTGAGATCAGGAGGTAAATCTATATAACTACCAATAGATGCTTTAGTTGTTTCAATGTTTAACTGAATACTTCTTATTCCAAGAAACTCGAAATCATAACCATAACCTTCATATATTTCCTTTTCGAAATCTAGCCACCGATTGAAGTCACCATATTCATATATTGCATTATTTTTAATATAATCAGTATTGAAGAATATTTTAGTAGTTTTAACTTCTTCTTTTGTTCTCTTCTTATAATCACATTCAGCCGTGATCTTATATTTAAAACTCTTAACTTTTCTGAACTGGTAACAGTTTTTAATTTCTTCTAAAGAGTAATTAGTTGCTTCGTCTATGTCTTCAATGTAATTCCCACCTTTATCGGTAATATAAAATTCTCTCATGTTCTGGCTGGTGTTTATATGAAAGTCTTATGTGTTTTCTAGAAACTTACGATTATGACTATATAAATGAGTAGTTAGAGCTATTTTATTCCTAAATTCTTCATGACGTTTTTTACATTCATACTTAATTTTAGAGTAGATGCTGTCTTCGGTTTTGGCTTTAGTTTTAATAATATAATCATCTTCATCCGAATTATACACCCTCTCCGAGATTTCCTCTTCTTCAGACTCAAACATTTTCTCCAATAGTTCCTTATGTTTGAGATCGTATGATTGATGCCTGTATAAACCCTTCTTTGATTCAAAGGATAGATTACAGACATCGCAGAAGTTTATGACACTAGTATTAGTTGATTGAAACATGTATTTATTTAGGGAAATAATCAGAAAACAATTTTTCGAAAAATGAAAATGAAATGCAATAAGTGTATAAATAAACCTTGGAAAGAGTGTTGTAATAATTGTAAAGAATTAGATTATTCTTATGTATGTAAAAATATGGTTAAAGTGAAAGATTATATAGAACATTTGGGATATCATTATTCTGATCCTGATCAATATCTAACATGTAATATGTGTAATGTTTATAAACATATCATTATATAGATTTAGAAATAGGAAATGTAGACTATGTATTTATTTTCATAGATATCGATATGGTCACACTAGAAATCAGTTCAGAGAGCATGTTTATAAGTATAATATTCAAGAAGACACAGAAAAACACTAATCACTGTGTTTCCACCAATCTCAATGTTTTTGACTGTGCTCTTTTTGCTTTTTTTCATATTTAGCAACCACTATTAGTACAAGAAGTCGACAAGCTTGGTTTAACATCGCATAACACATCAGTGAAACTGCTTTGCAGATCGAATGAAAAGTGCATGTCATGCTAAAATGGCCGCCACCATTGACAAAGAAAGCCACCACCACTAACAAAATGAAATCAAACAAGTGAAAATTTCGAATATATGATTCCCTTGAAAATTTAGCTAGTAAGGTGAGTATTTATTAAAATTTTTATTTAATTTTTAATAAATTATACAAAAATTTCAATTTAATAGAAGGATTTAAATATCACTTTACTTTGAAACAGGTGATTACTTGGGAAAGGATAACTAATTTTAAGTTAAAAATCATGTCAGAATATTCTTGAAAAAAGAATGTTCTAGAATAATTCTCCATGAGGGGACCTTTATTCTCCTCGGCACTTTTTGGCTATTCATCATGAGTTTCACTTCACTACAAAAACTGGCGAAAAATTTTAAACAATTTTCGTCATTTGACGAGACTTTAATAACTGGAGCTTTATCATGCACTTCTTTATCTGAAGAAAATCTAAACGAGTTGACTAATTTAACAACTCAAATGATTACATTTTGTAAGGAGAACAAATGCATACCCGACAACACCGCCGAACTTGAAAGTGAGACTGGAAAATGAACTAAAACAGAACTCTTCCAGTTATTCCTCTCCAAGTTCAAGAAGGACCTACTAAGTTACGAGCATCAGGAAACACTGGACAAGTTTGAAGTGGATGTGCCGGAATATTTATCTTTCCACAATAAACTCAGGAATTCATTCAATATTGGTGAATTTGAGTCTTATCTCACCACAGTCAATAACATGGAGGGAAAGCTGAATCGTTTATATCTACTGACAATTTCTGACAGAGGATACATATGGGGGAAAGTGAAACAAAATCACCAAGAAAACAATAAGGATATTCCCTGGAAAAAACTACTGAACGATAAAGGATATTCCTACTCTACTGTCCAGAGTTATATCAGCTTCTCTCAAGCATGTGAAAGCTATCCAAGGATCCTAGTCTCAACAGACTACTACTCAGAATGGAAAAAGTCCAGCTACAATCTAGGTGCATGACAGAACTACAATTTTCATAAATGATAAACAAGTGATTGGTTATTGAGAAATATTTAATATTAATATTGATATTGATATCCCTACAAATGATACATTAATATTGCTATCCTTAGTGTTAATACATTAATATATTCACCTGATGATTAAGAGTTCAGGCAGCTTAATAATTAAAATTAAAAGTGTTCAAGCATTCTGTAGTTGCACCCTCCCCCACAGTTGCCATAAAGAAAGGTCGAGCAATACTGCCGTAGCGTGGTAAAGGCGAGTCAACCTTTTAACAAGACCTCTCAAGACTCGGCTAAAAAATGTACCCTGGTACATAGAATCACTCAGTTAAACATCATAGATCAATCGTCTCCAAGGGTAAAGTCAGAATTTTTAAAGAAAATTGTTTCTTATTATCGATTTCTAAGCAATTTTGTGTTATTTTCAGTCCATCCGATTCTATTGAAAAAAAAAACTTGAGATGATTAACCTGATTTATTTCAGTATAGTTTGGCATATTAGATATGAAATTAGGCTTAAAACTAGCTTTGAGAACTTTTGGATATTAGTGTATGAAATGTATAAATTAAACTAGCTATGTACAGTTTTGTACACAAAATTGTGCGTGTAATATGTATTTATAGTGGTGAATATAGTAGTAGATAAAACAAGGGAATCAACAAACAGTAAAATTTGGCCCGATTCGACATGCGCGATTAGCGCCAGGAGAAAGGGACAAATTTTACTGGTGGTTGATTCCCTTGTTTTATCTACTACTGAAGTTCAAAATTTTGATTTTAATACGAATTGGATCATTGAGCCTCCCATATTATTCCAGACAGTGGATCTTATTTTCAGATTTTGTGAAATGAAGACATCATTTCACAATATTTTGCAGTGCCCTTTCAAAATTGATTTTATGAATTTATGGATGAGATCAACTATCCAAGGCAATTGTTTACACTCCAAACTCCGTTTTTAGAGCTACTATGAAACCGAGATTCGCACTGTATCCTGCTGTAAAAATTAAGAAAATTTGATTTCGAGTTAATTGTGGGTAGGGTTTGGGGTGGTCGTTTAGTGACAATAAAAGCGACAGGGCCATGCACCAAATTCCAGACAGACAGGGCAGCTGTCTAGGCACCACTGACATGTTCTGTGCCATTTTGAGTGACAAGAGAAACAGTCTGGATTTCAGGCAAGCAATAACAACAATTATAACGCTGAATGTCATCGAGTTGGATATTAACACTCAGCTTAAACTTCAGTTTTTTGTTTTCCTAAGTTCAGCTGAGATACGTTCGAAACCATAATAGTTGCTGACTGCTTTCATACTACCTTGAAATGTTTTTTTTTCCAAAAAGCTTTTTCGATAACCAGGTATTTAAATTGCTTTGCGTCTTAATCCACTTGTGTATATGTTAATATTTGTCACGATTCATCCGATGAAATTTTGATCTGGTTTTACTCAATACTGCGAATAGGCCATACATGTTCCAACATTTTCAACAAAAAAAGTTTTAACCAAATCGTTATGTTTGATAGTCGCAAGCAATAGCTTGGGCTATTATTGACCGTCTCCGTTTAATAGCTCTCGAAGAGAAGCAATTATTGTAAACGTGTGCGTTTTTTACGTGCGCAGCTGTAAGTTGAGCGGAGCTATATTGCGATGTCCTTGGTTTTTACAATTCAAAGAATTTGAAGTGTATTGGGGCTTTTTTTTACTAAGATCTGTTCACACTTTTTCATGATTTTTGAAGTCAAATTGGAGTAGTGATTTTGGTCACGCCGAAACAGGAAGTGGAGCGAAAAGGTGATTTTGCTGCGGGAAATTTTCTCACTCTATTTAAAGTAGAGTGAGAAAACGGTGTTTGAACAAAAATTCGCGCCGGCTCGCTAGTGGTTTTTTGTTCACATGCGGCAATGTCAGTTTGATTTTTGCTGTTTTTCAGATTTTTTCGGATCCGATTTGTTTTTAAATGGCTTTCCCAATCTATTCATAGTTCATTATAGGCCTAGTTTTTTGTTTGAACCAAGTTTCTAGCTAGTGGTTTTTTTCACATGCGGCATTTTGACATCGATTTTCTGGTTTTTTTTAAAATATTTTTGAACTGATTTTTTTTAGAATTGGTTTTCCCAATTCACTTATAGTCCGTTCTAGGTCTAGTTTCTTGCATAGTCCATAAAAATTCTTTCAAACAGCACTTGTTCTGTTGTGTTTTTCTTTCGTCTGACGCTCTTATTCGTTTTACATTTGTTCACACAGCGAGGCTGAAAAAGTCAAGTTTTCCGAATGACTTCTTCCTCTCACTAACGGCTTTTGCGCGCGTGACGTCATTTCTCTCTTGCTCTCTCTCTCTCTCTCTAACAAAAGTTTTTGCGTGATTAGATTTTGATCAAACGTGACTTACCTCACTCAATAAAATGACTTTTGCACTTGAAAACTTAAGTTTAATTTGATTTAGTTTAAGGTCAAAGGAATTCATGTGTGTAATAAAAGTCCTTAATGAAAGGGTTTCTGCGCAATGAATTTTAACAAGCTTTTTTAATTTATTGCTGAATGCTTTGTACATAGCTTTTTGAGTGGCATCGATACCTTTTTCAACTTATATCTGTATCTGTTTCTATCTCTATCATATGGCACGCAGGTCTATTCTTTGGCAGCTATTCCGGCAATCTGCCGGCTTTGTTTGCTGATTTAGCTAAAGTAATGACTTAAAATTTGACTTGTTTTCCAACATTCACTTCTCTTTTCGACTTAGAACGTCGACTTCTGTTTTCGAACAATGGACTTTAAAAGTTGCTGAGTTTGTAATGTACTAATTAAGAACTACTGGTAATATTCAAGGTTAAAAGGTCATTTCGAGAATTTTTGGTCACACACCACACACACATACACACACACCCCTAACCCAACTAACCCCAACTCCCTACATCAACTACCCCCTACCTACTCATATTTCGCGCTAAAAATTATTTTTTACACTGTATATTGCCTTTTGATTTCATTTTTCATCTTTCTGAAAAGGTAGGATTAGATAAAGTTTTTATTGCACGACTTTGAGCTGTTTCCGGTGTTTTACTGGCTATTTTTTGTAAAATTTTTGCTCGACCGTTTTTTGACCTTTCGAGTCACTTTTACGCCTTTGACCTTCTGCGTTTTGCGTGATCCAAAATTCACTCCCATTAACAATTTCAAACAGCTGAACTCAATTGGCGGCAATTTACGAAAAGTCAAATGATAAGTGCGCCGAAACTGGTGCCATTTTTTCACTTTAAATCTTAATAGTGGTTTATATATTTACCTCTAATGAGTTTATTCGAAGCCCCCTAAAGAATTTCTTAGTCCCATTCAGCCCCCCCCACCATTGAAGCAGGCTGCAATTGATTAGAGCTCCCGCTACTCGGTCGAGAGCAATTCTTGCGACGTTAGTTTGTTGTTTTTGTTTGCAATTCAATAATTTGAATGGTAACGCGGTTCTATCTTTTTTTTACGACTCGATGAGGCCTTATGATTTTATGGTTTCTGATATGCCAGGAAAGTAAAAAAAAGCGGAAGTTCAGGGAAAGAATGAAGTCAGAAGAAGTTGTTTTAATAAACAAATTAGAAAAGCGGAGAAAAGAGTTGTTTTTCATACTTTTTTTGAACAAGCGAGAAATGTCAGTGTGAAAAACTATAGAGATAAGCCATTAGAGAGATATTTTCCGCTTTCTATTGTTCCATAGCTTTAAGCATTAACTCAACTGAAGCCTAAAAGTTTGTAGTTTTTTGTTACGAAAGAAATGGATGCCTTTTGGTACAATGTAGATTCTTAAAAAAGAGAGTTGACAAACATTAGAAAAAGTTACCAATTTTCCATCTCTCTGTTTCTTTGTGAGCTCATTATTGCTTTTCTAAGTTTTTTGTGCAATTTTGTTTTGTTCACTACATGAAACAAGATTTTCTATTTTTATGTCTATCCGTGCTTATGATCAATTTTTTTTAAAAAAATTTCATATTTGTTGTTTTGATTTTGACCAAATTTTCTCTTTTTATATATCATAAGGTTGTTATTTTTTGATGGGTTGTTCCAGTACATAATAGTTGTTTGATAGGCTGATTTCCTCGACAGAGACGAAATAGTGTAATTTCCGGTTGATGTCAAACATTTTAATGGTTTTTGAAGTCAGCTTTGAGTAATGTTTTTGGTCACGCCGAAACTGGAAGTGGAGCAAAAAGCGAGTGGTTTTGAGGCTTGAAAATTTGTCATACCTTTTTTGAAGTTGAGTGAGAAAACGTTTTTTGAACAAAAAATTGCTTTTTTACATTTACTGTTTAGCTTTTCATCTGATTTTTTTTCTAACTGGTTATCCGAGACCGCTCCTAGTCATTTTTAGGTCTCGATTTCCAGGAAATTTCTTTGAATAGTTGGGCAGGACTTTTCCTTCTAAGCTTTTTTTCGTGGTCAAGATTTTCGTTACGGCCACATTTTTGGAGCACATTTTTTTTCGCGTGATTAATTTTTTGAAAACACGTGACTTACCTCACTCTGAGAAATGACTTTCGTCACTATCGACAAGACTTTACTTCGCGGTAATGGCCGATATGGTCGACTGAGCGGTGTTACTCCAATTCAAGGTTATTTGAGTGCAGCTAATAAAAGCAGCGTTAAGTTATACAGTTAACTCAAAATATAGCTTTGCAGAAATTAGTTCTTTTCGATCTGTTTGTTTATATTATTGTTTTGAGGCTGCTGATCTACGTAGCTATTGCGGCTATTTTCTGACAACATGCCAGCTATGCGCATTCTAAAAGATTAGAACTTTTCTTTCAAAGTAACCTTTTAATAAGCTAATGATAATTCTTTTCCATGATGACCCTTTTTTCATGGTAGTTTACATAAGCTCAGAATACCACTTGGCATCTCATGCAGAATGGCATAATGAAATTCACACAATATAGTCGAGGAAAAGTTGTTTTTTGTTGACATATCTGAAAAGAAGGACTTGTGCCTATAGTGTGCAGTATACTTTGGCCTGCTACTGTACAGTGAAGAAGGATCAAGTTACATTGTGGGATCAGGGACTAGTGGCTAGGGACCCAATAAAGGACTACCTCGAATCATGCAACTCCTCACTTTTGGATGAACAAGTTGACGGTCCGTTTTTTTTCGTTTGTTTCATGTTTTTTGTTTCATCACCCAATAAGCGGAGAGACTGAATTTAAGTACCAAACTACAAGATCAGGGTGCTCATGATGATTATACTGCAACATTGAAAACCCGATAGTCCAAATGACAACTTGATCTGTTCTTGATTTGAACTAATGAGAATTTCGCGATTAACTAAGATTCCATTTGGAGAACATTTCTAGCTCGAATCGACAATTGTGATCTACATTGTAGCGGTTGGATTATCTGCAGGTTTTGTCACTCAGATTTTGATCCGTGAGTTTTGGTTAACGATTTTTTCTAAAACTTAGTAATCTGTACAGGTCTATATTACATACAAATCATGGGAACGAATTTAAAGGAAAATATGGAGGGAAAAGCAGGCGAGCTGTTTTTTCTGATAGGCCTTAAGCGTACATTTCTCTCTTGGATGAACAAGTTGACGGTCCGTTTCTCTCCTCCCTTTCATATATTGTAATGTTTTAAACTTTTCTTGCTTGAGACTGAAGTTTTGTTCTGCAATGAAATGGTTAGATTAGATGGACCTATTTTGTTACTCAAATATTAAGCCGTAAGTTTCGGTTATTAACATTTTTAATCTTAACTTGCATAATTATGGCCAGGTCTATATTACCTGCAAATCAGTTGGTAAAATTTTGAAATCAAGGATATTTTGAACGAGAAAGTGGAACTAGTTTGGGAGCTAATCTGGTTGGTTGAATTTCATTTTTTTTCATTGAACAGACTACCAAACTGCAAACGATCAAATGGATGATACAAGCAAGCAGAACACACAGCTGTGTGCAATCACACTCATAGTGATCACAGTGTTCTGCTCTGCCTGTGACGTCATATGCATCATCTGTATTCATTGGAAGCCTTTGCTCAGAATGAATGGGACATTCCATCTCGCTCTCAACATTATCTGCATGCTCCTAACAGGCATGTACAACATGGCAAAACGAACCACTCAATTTTTGGCTCCCCTCTTATAGAAAACAGTCTAGGAGATCGTTTTGAACGTTTTTTTAGTCCTTCCAATGTCTATAGCGAAAATAAAGAGTCAATTTTTATGCAAGTCATCATTTCAATTCGTGTGCAAGAGTTTATGAATACGCGCCGGTTTTAAACAAGGGAAAAATTTAGCTCAGCGAGAGTTAAACAGTTACAGGGCAATTTACCCAACGCCATTTTACGCAAATTGGCCAGCTGTAAAAACTAACCAATTGTCTGTGAAGCTAAAAGTGAATTAATTAAGGCTAAGTTTCGAAGTAAATGACATCAGTCAAGAATAAAAAATGCGTCGAAAGTTTTTAAAACAGACAAAAAAAATTTCAAAAGTTTCAATAAGATGCTTTCAATTGCTCTCAAACGAAGTTTAGCAATTACATTAGTCCTGTCGTCTTTTTATGTGATTTTTCGTCTGACTGTTTTTTTGGTCTGACCCTTTTAACTCCCTGATGTCTGACCCTTTTTGTCCTCAAAAATGAGATGAACAGGGAAACCTCCAAAGGCATTAAGTGACCGAGCAGCTCTCTTAGAGCCTTTCTAGTCTCCAAATATTTCACCGAAACTGTTTTCAGGAGACTATTTCATGGTGAAGGGCTGTTCTTAATCTTAAAAGCGTGCAATCACCCCCCCCCCCCCCCCCCCACCACCACACACACACACACACACACACACACACAAACACACCCCACCTGCACCCAACTCTCCCGCGTCCCTGTCCACCCTCCTCCAACTGGCGATTTGAACCCTTTCTTGTCCAGCCCTACCTACACCCCCCCCCCACGCTTGACACCCTCCCCCTTCCATACGCTCTGCCCCTCCCCTAATGCCAGCATCCCAAGCCCCAGCTGGCTACCACCCACGCTCGCCTGTCGTTTGAGAGCAATTGGGCCGACGTTAGTCGGTTATGTTTAAAAGTGGACTCTTCAATTTAAACTATATATGTTGAGCTCTAAGAGGAGGCAACAATTGAAATGAATGAATGTACTCAGTATTTCTGTTGGCTGTGTTGCTTACGTCACTGCGCGTCATCCGAGGAAAGATAAAGCAATGCTCAACTCCAACTCTCGCATTTTACATTGCAGTTGTCATAGCAACCATACTCGTCACTACCTGTTGGTTTGTCTCCCTCATGCTAACAGGATTGGCCTGTGATTTGCGCAAGGCCATTTACATGGAGAAACGCCGGGAGGAATTGATGAGAAATCCCAACAAGCGTAGATTCTTATTGGCTGATAGCCACAAGTAGTGATTTGAAGCTGCCCTAGGCAGAGCATAGCGAAGGTCCTTGAAATGACGTTGTTTTTCATATTAAAGCATCTCTAGTCCCTGTGGTTGGGCGGGTATATTGAAAATGGAAACGTAACCAAAGCCCATCAGAAAACAGAATAACATTGTCAATTCCGCAGTTCTGATTAGTCAGTAATAAATTGTCTTTATTAATAGCCGCCCTCATCTTCTCAGCCGGCTATTATAGCGCTCCTATTTTTTTTACAATTCAAAGAATTTGAATTGTATTGGGGTGCTGTCTTTTTACGACTCGAAGAGGAGTATTGGAGAAGTCCTTTTTTTTAATCAATTTTATTGGAGTGATTTTTGAAGCGGGAAATGAAACGCGTGAAAAAATTTGGAGTGATTTTGGTGCTGAACAAAAGTGAAGAGCGGAGCGAAAAGAGAGTGGTTTTTGTTCATACCGCTGTTTTTGAGAGAGCGAGAAATTGATGTGTGAAAAAATTTTCTCTAAGCGAGCGAAATTTTTTGTTCACGTGCGGCATTTCAAAGCAGTTTTTTCCATTTATTTTGGTTAAGAGGTTTGGTTATGATTTTGTTTAATAGCCGCACAGCGATACCTGGGGCTATTATTGGCCTTCTCTTGGTTTTTTTACGACTCGAAGAGGAGTATTGGTTTTCTCTCGGTCTTTTTTTTTTTTACAGGAAGTAGATTTGTTCACGCGGCATTTTGACCTAAAAGCAAAAGTGAGAAAAACTGTCTTGGTGAACAGATTTTCGCTAAGCGAGAGAAGTTTTTTGATCATGCCCTTCGTTTAGTGAATGACTTTTTGACTTTGAAAAGTAGTTTTTGACTGCATGGCACATATTAATAACCGTTTTTAGCCGTTTTTTGGACTAAGTGGCCCAATTTCTTTGCTTTTAATTTTGTTACTTATAGAAATAAAGTTTATTCGATACTATATTGAAATTTCAACCTCGGAAATTGATTCCACAGTGTTTTGCAGAGCCTGAAAATGCGTTTCAAGTTGAAAATTAGCACATATTTCTTGATTTTTTAGTTAATTCTTGGCTTTTTTCTATTAATTTCTTCATTTTCGGATCATTTAACCGTCTTTTTGTCAAAAATCAGTTAATATGGCAACTCCTCTTTGATCATTCATATACTCAATGCCTCTTTCTACCTCGATGTAATTTTGTTTTATAAAATTTAAATATGCTAATCCAATTTTGGTAGTTTTTTTTCGATTTTCGTACGTTTTTTTGTTTGTATTTTGGCTGTAATTGCTAGAAATAGTCTTTTTGTGCAACATGAGGGACTTTAATTTCGTTTCAATAAAAATTCAATCATTTTTTGGCGTTAGGTTTTTGATAAACAGCTAAAACTTTTTCATAAATGCAGTCTTAAAAGTTTTTTGAACATTTTTTTTGCAAAATGTATCAATTTTTCGATTTTATGAATTCTGCTTTTACCTTTTTTTTATTCTCTTCAGGAGAATAGATCTTTGTATTGGATGATTAGTTATCTTTTATATGTCTTATATGCTGAACAATGAAATGTGTTCGTCTTTCTTGATTTTTTTAATTGATTTTTAACTTTCAAAAATCAAGAATGTGTTTTTGTTACATTGTGCGCATGTGTTCCTTACATTGTGCCCATATTCTAGTTAGTATTATTCTATCTTTTTCCTGGCACCTACATTTATTTTCGTTATATTGATTTTTTCGATTGTTAAAAATGAACGATTTCAGCTTTTTCTTACACTTTCGTCATTTCTTTGGTTTGCATTTGATTTCACTCATCATAAGGTAGTACTGAGAGTTTGATATCAAGCCTTTTCCACAATTTCCACTTAAGACTATTTACTGCAATTTTTTTCGGCCTTGGTATTAATTTTAAACGGTCTTTTGCCTTTGAATATTCTTCTGCTGCTTATGTCTTTTCTATGATCAATTTAATTTTTGAATTAGTATGCAATCATATTGTCTAGCATATGTGCAACAAGGAACAAGTGTGTGTTGTTTTTTTCTTAATTGCAGTGATTAGAAGTGTAATTATAGGTGTTTTCTGATTCTTAAATTTGAGCTTTTTGTTTTCAAAAGATTTAAATTAGTTTCTAAGATTATTATCTGTTGTTTGCTTTCGCGATCTTTTTCAGATTAGAATTATGTATTATTTGAGGGCAATTGATAACCTTGTCAGCTTTTTCAGTCTAGCACTTTTTTGACCTCTTTAATTCGGTTTTTTTAACGTTACCAAACGTTTTCAATGATGTAAAATTCTGCTGCATTTTGTTTCTCTTGGTGACAGTGGTTTAAATTTCACCAATTTTTAGAGCAGACCTGGAGAGGTAGTGAGTTAATGGTTTAATAGAAAAGGTAGTGGCGTCCGCTGCAACTACGGTTGGGTTAGTGAAATTTTGACGCTTCGAGTCGCTTCCGGAATTCTTCCGGCTATGTTTTTTATTTCGTCGTCATGATTTTTGTTACGACCATATGACGTCACAGCCACTTGTTCATTCGTTCATGCAATTTCAACAGAATTGCATGTGTGACGTCATTTTTCGCTCTTAGTGGAGCGAGTTTTTTGTTCATGCGCGTGATTAAATTTTTGGTCACACTTGACTTACCTCACTCTCAAAAATGACTTCCTCACTTTGAAATTGACTTTTATTTACTTTAATTCAAAGAGATAAGGTCAAATGGGTGTGTGTCACTCTAAATGAAGGTTATTTGAAATCAGCTAAAAGAGGCAGCAATAACTTATACATATTTTTAATCAAAATATAACAGATCAGCCTTCAATGAAAAGACGAATTTTTTTGGTCTGTCTTTTTTACTGTTTTTTTAGACTGCCGATCTACGAGTCTATTGCGGCTATTTTCTGGCAATCTGCCAGCTATGTTTTAATTTTAGGCTGGTTTCGATAGTGGTTTGAAGGTTTCTGGAAATTAATATGAATTTTATGATAATTCGGAGGTTTTTAATGTATTTTGCTGATTTTCGGGCTAATTTTTGCGTTTTTTTGACGATTATTTTTTTTACTGGCTGAAATGGGTATTGAAGAAACCCCTTCTACTTGAGCAAATATATAATAACAATTTTTTACAGTTTTGTGGGTAAGAATCATTTTTTTGTTGAGAAATATGACAAAAAAATGGCGAAAATTGGAACTATTTTACTTAATTTTTTTTTGCAGTTTTTCGTTTTTTTTCTGTTTTTAGCTGAGTTTCTTTGCCTATTATGACTTGTCTATTGTTTTGCGAGCATCTGAATACCCTATTGGCTGAAGGGAATTTTTTTGGATTTATATGTTTTTTGAAATGTTGAAATTTAGTAACTTTTTCCAGTTTTTCAGTGAAAGTTGTTTTTAAGAGCTTTTTTTTCATAATTTAGCCTAAACTATTTTTTAAAATTCACGTAAGTGGTTTTTTAAGTACTAGTTGTTTTGATAAAGTTAGTTTGGCAGAGATAGTTTTTTCGGGATCTCAATTTATAACAAAGTTTGATCAGATTTTTTATCATATTTTAACAGATTTGATTTTATTGTTTTCAATTTTTTGTTTCATGACATTGTTTCAATATAATCGTAAATTAGTGAAGGCACGTTTTGTTTGATGAGTAGTTGAATGGCGTTTGAATGGATTTTCACTTCGAGTCGTTTCCGGAATTTTTCCGGCTATGTTTTTAAGATCCGTGTTTTTTTTAAAGATCTGTTCACACATTTTCATGATTTTTGAAGTCAAATTGGAGTAGTGATTTTGGTCACGCCGAAACAGGAAATGGAGCGAAAAAGCGAGTGGTTTTGTGAAGTGCAATTTTTTCGCTCTACTTTTAAAGTAGAGTGAGAAAATGGTGTTTGAACAAAAAATTGCTTTCTCGCTAGTGGTTTTTTGTTCACATGCGGCAATTTCACTTTGATTTTTACAGTTTTTTCGATTTTTTTGGATCGGGTTTTTTCTAAATGGTTTTCCCAATCCATTAATAGCTCATTCTAGGCCTAGTTTTTTTTGTGGACCAAATTTTCATTTCTCGCTAGTGGTATTTTGTTCACATGCGGCACTTAGACACCGATTTTTTGTTTTTTTTTTTAATTTTTTTTTCATCTGATTTTTTTAGACATGGTTTTCCCAATTCACTCATAGTCCGTTATAAGTCGTTTATTGTTTAGTCAATGAAAATTCTTTGAGTTGTACGTCAGGGCTTGTCCTGCTATGTTTTTTTACTTCGTCGAATAAAAAAATGTTTCGCTTTACCTCATTTTGCCGCTTTTTCAACATTTTACGTGAAATCTTTTTGACTTCTCTAGGCTAGTTTCTCTCTTCTCTCATTCTGCTAAAAGTGATTTTGAACATCAGTTGCTCAGCAAAGCAATTCAAAATGAACAGAGTTAGTACAAAAATGGATGTCAGAAATAGAAACGAGATAAACCCATAAAGCCCAATTTTAGATGCCCGCTATTTGAACGTCGTTCCTATAAGTCTTATTTACCATCTCTAATGCTTATTGTTATTGATAGTAGCCCCTGTAGACTCTCTCTAAGAAACAGAAGAATGTTCAACTACGAAATGCCATCAAAATAAATCGGACTTAAAAAAATGTTTTTGTACAAAAAAAAGTTTTTTTTTCAATATCTGTCATTTCTATCCCAATCATGCTTATTGGAATCAACGGCGGCTATTTTCCGGCAATCTGCCGGGTATTTATTGCCTAATCAGATCTGCGGAATTGTCAATGTTATTCTATTTTTGGATGGATCAATAATGCACACGCCTATTTGTTGGGATGCGACAAAGGGACGGTTAACATGTTCACTTGTATTCATTTCGTTGTTTAGAAAATTGTATCGTTGTTTGGAGCTGTGTAGAATAGCTCTAATTTTAGTCAGAGCACCAAATTCAACGAGTGTTTGCGGCATTTGGAACTAATCGTCTTGCATTTTTTAAACCAATCTTGCGCACCGCAATTAAATCGAAATAACCAAATAAGATAAATTGTTAGAGGGTTATACTTCTCTTAAATTTGCTGATGTGGGAAAAATGATGCGTAATCGCCTTTCAAGAGTGAGTTACGCAAGTTTTTGGCAATCTTATCTTTTGAATACAGTTGCGTATGGTGTAGCGTATTTTCCCAAATTTCAGAAAAGCTGAATCCTGGAGAGATGGAAAACAAATTCGACATAGGGGTACCTCTATGAATGCAAAAAATACTGTTATCTAACTGCTCTCAAGCAAAATTTGTGGTCATTTGTGGCAATTTTTTGTCTGGCCTTTTGCACTTTTTGTCCTCCAAGACAGGATAAACAGGTAAAGCCCGAAGGGCTTTAGTTCTCTATGCGGGGGCGGATCTTAATCTACAAAGTTAACCCCCCTCCCCTCCACTCAGTCACCCCCACCCAGCCACTTTAAGCTCAGACTGGCTACTAAAGAAGCTAACCGCTCGCTGGTTGTTTGAGAGCAATTCGCTCGACGTTAGTCGGTTATGTTTATATTATGGGCTATGCTCTGCTACTAAAAGATATCCAAATTTTACTCCCTCAGTGATGTCTAACTTGAGTTACCAGAGTACTGATGCATGGTCCAGAAGGCCACAACAAAGGTACCCATCGCCATCTGCAAGCTACCAATTCCAAAGAAGGCTTAGGTGCGGGTTTTGAGCTAAGATGAGAATATGAGAATAATATACGGTATACATCGGTTGCCTGAATGATGAACGCATCGAGTTCCTAAAAAATATAATGAAAGATTGGAAAGTTAAACTACCTGTCAAAATTGTTTTCACTTTGTTGTTTTTTCTTCGTTTTTTCTAGAAGTCAAATTCTGAAGGCAGTTCTTAAACCAGCGAATCCCAAAATCTGTCATCGTTCGTTAAATTAGTCAGGTCAATATTCTATTATGCAGACATTTCAGCCATCCAGTTGTTTTTTCTGAGGACCAATGTTGAAATACCAAAATTTTTCCTTGCACCTTTGACCTTGTGATGTGCGACAGCCCGGCCGGTCGTACCACGCCTTCCCCGTCCTTCACTTCGCGACACGAATTGTCAGGAAGAATGACAGCTGCTGGTCAGGCACAGAATCGCACCTCGATGGCCACATCAGGTGGTAACAACCCAATTATGGTAGTGGACGGTGCTGCTATCGATAACGAACGTGATAACAATAGAGCGTCGCTAGTCACGCACTACGAGACGTCTGTTTAAATAGGCATCATGATGTAAGAAGTAAGAATTTCGACCCAATATTGTGCAAAGATATGCGCTGATTAAACTTCCTGCAGTCAATTTCGGACTGCATTTTGCTACATAAAAATTAGGCCGTATTTTGAGGCATTTCAGTTGGGTTATTTTCCACTGAGAACTCTCCATGGGCTCTGAAAACATGCCTGAAAGGCATGTTTGAGTATTTTGGATAAAATGGTTTACTTACTTAAACTATGTGTAGAAGTTGTTCATATGTCTGGCTTTTAAGCGCATGTTCGATAAGGAACACCAACAATATCTTTTCTGTATTTAAGATGAAGCCAGAAAATTAGTCTTTAAGATAGATAATTTCAGGTCATAATAATAATTGCTCTCAAACTTGTTTTTCTCAAACGTGAGTCTCAAGGTTTTCGCTCGATCTTTTTTGGTCTGACAGGTTTGATGTTTCACCCAAACTCGTAAAGCCCGACAATATTAAATCTTTAGTGTCTAAACCACTAGTGTCTAAGTGTACTAAGAGCTTTACTAGTTTCTAAGTGTACGTTTCAACGAAACTGATAAGGAGCATAAATTCATGGAATTCGCAGAAAGTTGCATTGAAAATTACAATTTTTGCTTTTTAAGTTTTACAACAGGTGTATTCGGTTGTGTTTGTTTTGTTTTAAAAATCTTGAGATGCTAATTACATGTAAGTATTTCTATCTGTATTTCTTTACTTCAGAAATAGGTTGAAAGCGCTAATGCTCTGAGGTTAATGTGCATTAAATGTAACAACTGTGCCAAGCTATAAAAGCTTGGTAATATTTTAGGTGCCGATGCTTTACTGGTTGTAGTTTTAATGAGCACCTTTCTTTTAACATGGTATTTGAAATCATAAATGGTAGACTCGAGATTATGATGATTTGGATATTGATGTTTTTATATCATACGGTCGCAGTTTGATTTATGAGAGCTTGTTGAATAAGCTGCGAAGTTGAGCGTTTTTTGTGTGTATGTGACAATAATGGTTATACTTCGATTGCTTCTCGAACGTTTTGTTTTTCGATTGCGTGAAGTTTGATTGGTCGGTTATAAAAACGTCAGTGAGTTAATCGTTTATTGAGAAGATGTCGATTAATTGACCACGACACAGATTAATGCCTGCACCGAATGTCTTTCTGAAGTCATCTTTTCTTATGGAGCAGTGTTAGATTTAAATTAGAAGGTTAAACTGGGGAGAGTTAATTGAGGGACAAAGGCTCTGTCGTGTTCATAGTATTTGAAGAATGTTTCGAATTTGGGAGAGGATAGGGCCTTTCTGAAGAATGGTGTTTCAATTATATGTTGTGATTTTAGGTGGAGCATGAATCATGTTTCAGCACTTTCGCAACCATCAAAAGCAGACTTTCTTCGACATAACAGTATTCTTTGTTTACTCCAGAGGAACTCTTGACAATATCGAAATACTGAAGATATAGAAACTACAGAAAAGACATCGAGAATTGTGTTATGCTCATCAAAACTTCAAAACTAACCGTCAATTTGGCCCACTAAATTAAATGGCAAAATGAAGAAATCTGTGACCCTGAAGGATTTTGAGGTAATGAATGAAGTAAATTTAACCGAGAAATATTTTGGAGAATCGAAGTCACCAATAAAAATAATAATCGGCTCAGTGGACAAATTTTGAAACTTTCATAGAAAATGGTCTTCAGCGTTCGTACATGAAATCACTTGGTTTCTGTTATCTGAATAAACACATTTAATTAACTAACTTTTCCATTTATTTCATGATATTTCAATTGATATTTGTTATAAAATGAGATGCTTCTCTTCACTAGCTGTCTGTTATAAATAAGTTCAAGCTGTAAACTGAAGACGTTGAATTTGTTTCGTTGTTTGTGAATTGTTGTTTCAGAATGTATTTAGCCAATAAATTATCCCTCTCCCGTTCTATTTTTTCTGGAACAAGGATGATCGATTATGTACGTTTGCTCATAATGTTCCAACCCGTCAGATGGTAAACACTATTTAACTTTTAAAAAACCTAAAATTTCTTTATCCTGGGATGCGCATTGTAAGTTGTTTTTGCAAGCTTTCAAACACTTGAGAATCATGCAAAACATTTAAAGTTTAGTGAAATAAGGTGAAAGTTTTGTGCAGAGCATTATAAAAATCAAGGTCAAATCATTTCTCGTAAAATCAAAAATGCTGATGGGTCCTCTGCTTCAAATTGACGCAAATCATTAAGCAACCTCAGTGATTTGTTTGAAGTTTAGGAGCCAACAGTAAATCAAGTTTGAAAAATCCGAAACAGTCCCGAAAAAATTGTAACGGCGGTTTTTGGCGCAATGTTGACTTCAAAAAGAGGTATAGTAAATTCTAGTTTGTGATACTGCACTTAACTGCACTTGTGATATATTAAACTACTGGAAAATCGTGATCTTTTTGAAACTAAAGTTGTCGGCCATATATCTTCAAGTTCCAAATTGGAAGCTTATGGATTCCTAAGTCAGTTTTCCTCAGAATATAAAACATTATTTGATAAATACAATTTTCGGATTGATGAAACAAAGAATTAATTTCTCCAATGAAAAACAACTACGTACAAATTACCGCGAAATATCATATTGCATTCAACTTAATAGCGTTTGAGGGATAGACATTGTGAAACAAAAGTTAAACATTTAATATAAATCTAGCAAGTTCATGATTGCAAACTAAAAGGGAACCCTTCAACTTATGTCAAAAAACAAATTTCGCTAGATGTCGGGTTCGAAATCCGCCGAAACAATTACTAGGCTTTTCAATTTGTTGTATAGTATTGATGATCAAAATTTTATTGAACAGCGCGCTATTCTTTGCATTAAGGTTGTTTGAGTAAACTACCTGCCAATCCTCTTGTTTCTATGGAATAAGGTACCAATAGGTCATTACAAAAAGTGTCTCAATGAAGGCTACTGATTGCCTTCAAAGCAAATTTTTTTAATTCCATAAATGTGCAGATCATAAACAGTCAATAGAGAGTGCTTTAAGAAAATGTCCTCACATGAATCGGTTCTGTTAAAAATGAACTTTTTTTTTGTAAAACATAAACAGAAAGGAGCGAAGATTAACTCATCAGGCATGGACTAAAACTCTATACTGAGCAATAGACTTAATGTTTGATTCATAGTAATGTATTAACAGCTTCCTCAGGCACAAAATGTCGTAGCTTTGTAATAATATGCATTGCTTACTTAACTTACTTTTAGCCTCCTCAATATGACGGCGAAAGAGCTCAGAATCATCGAGTTTTCCGAGATACCTACAGACTGGTTCGTTTTTTAAATCCCTGGAGTCAAACAAGAAGTTGTTGGCTGCCTTGTTGACAGCCATCTGTACCGTTTTGTTTAAATTTAATCCTTTTTTAATTTTAATTTGATAATTTTCTGAAATTCTTTAATAGCCGCGAAGCGATAGCGGCTATTATTGGGGACATCGTGGTTTTTTTTTAATTCGTCGTCTCCATCGATGATTCTTACGACCTGACTTCTTGGAATTGACTTCTTGGAATTGACTTCAGTGACTTCTATTGCTTTGCATTTAAAGTTTGTGTACGTGACGTCGTTTCTGCTTTTAGGTCAATTGCGTGACTTACCTCACTCAAAAAAATGACTTCTGAACTCACTTATGGAACTTTAATTTTTTAGGAAGATTTACTAGTTAATAGTGTGCATCTAAGTAGTGCCAATCTTATATGCCCTAATTTGTGATTATTAGTCTTGAGTTTTTTATTTCGAATATCAATTTTGAAATAGCTCTTTAAGGGCTTTTTCCTTATAGAACGTATGTGTCAGAAAATTGACAGTCCGAAGCTAACCCGAAAAGTCTAGTGGTCTATTGAAGAACTGGTGGTCGATCTGTCTATCTTATTTCTTTAGCTGTTTCAATTCATGGAAGGCCACGAGCGTCTATCGCGGCTATTTTCCGGCAATCTGCCGGCTATGTTTCAACTTCAATTGCCTGCATTTTCACAGTAGTAAGATTTGTATAGTCATAGTCTACAAACAGCATTAAATCTACAGCGTTAAGTCTACAAACAGAAAGTTTGTGCTTCAAAATGAAAACTAAAAAGACTAAAGGATCATTTTAAACCACTAATTCAGCAAAAGGAATTAAATGTTCTGAAGGCTGGTATAGGCGTAGAAGATAAATTTGGAACTTTTTTATCGGCTACTTTAAATTTATCTCTTAGTTCAATCATTTGGAAATAGCTCCAATGGCCCAGGATTAAAAGAATTTTGGTTAAAATCCACTCTACATTAAGTGTAAAGCCTTCGGGTTAAAGTGATTCTCAAAAGTTTTTTCGGGTAAAAATTGAAAATTAATGCTGTAAAAAATCTTTTTTAAAAAGGATAGCCATTTGACAAACGTAGTTCTCAAGATCAAAACAATGGCATCAGCATGTTAGTCCTATGCTGAGCATAAATATATTGCATAAAAAATGTAACCGAGTAATTCGAATACATTTCAAACTTTTTTTCATTGTTTTCAGGGTGCCGGTCCGAGTTATAAGGTCCGTTTTTTGCTCTTTGAAACATTTTAAACCAATAATTATTGTGTTGAGATAAAGATGCCTTTTTGTGTTTCCGCAAAAGAGACGGATCAAAATTCCCTTAATAAATAAGCTAGGCTAGCATGAAATTCCTAACCAAAATGAATTTGGAGAGTTTGAACAATGTGTGAAAAAGATATTAGCACATTTATAGAGTCTTTAGTAGCGAGCTACTTAAAGAAATTCTTTCAGGAGTGAAAAACTTACGTAATTTTGTCGAAGATGTTCATGATTTTGTTCTTGGCCATGCTTTCCACCTATAGAAAGTTTTCGCTGTAATTAATGAATTAGTCATTTTAAGAGCTGAAATAATTGCACAGCATTTTCAATAGATGCTTTGAAAAGACCCACAACCGTTCAACAGTTTCCTGGAAGTGTGGATTTTGCAAGTTTTACAGCTGATTTGTATTATTCTTAATTGTCTGGTTGCTCAACCCTGCGAACAATTTATCTTTAAATTTGAAGACAGATTTCTTGAACTGTGAAAGGACAAATGATTCTCATCTCGTACCCTTTCAGTTTTGATCTGGAATTGTATTCCAGAGCAGAATTTTCGCTACCAATATGAGATTGCATCCTAGATTGTTTGGATGATCTCATTTTCAGACTCTCGAGTTAATTCAAAACTGTACATTTTCAAGTTGCTTTATGAGTAGTATAGGTACGCGGCTAGGGGAACATACAGGGGGGGGGGGGGGGGGCACCTGCAAAAGGATCTTTGCAAAGATCCTTTTGCAGGTGTCCCCCCTGTATGTTCCCCTAGCCGCGTACCTATACTACTTTTATGGACGTTTTGCAAACATGAAATTTGATTCAAAAAGGTGAGTGCAAACGGATTCCAAGTTTTTATCAATAATCGGAGAGTGGCTGTGAGCGCTCTCACTACCATGGGTCTAGGAATTGGACGCCCACGGAGAAAACCGCAACCTAATTCAGATAGGAAATAATTCACATTTAAAAATTGAATTTCGGTCGTGATATTTTGTTTGGCTGTGAGTTTCATATCAAGTCCCATGGGCAACTAAGGCAAGGCCATGGTCCGAGAAGCATGGCCTAACGAGGTAAGAGTGCAGCTCAAACAGTCAAGTGTCTGTGTGTTGGGGGTATTTCTGTGCGTGTTTTTCATGAGGAATTGTAAGTGATGTTTTTTTTCAAAACCGCACGGGATTTATAGTGGGTTTTTGGAACGCTTTCTTATTCGAAACAATTGGGAGCGCGCTGAATTAGTCAAATGAAACCGTATAAATTGAGGGGTAGTATAATTTTGGGTATAAATTTAGGTAGCATTGAGGGGTGCAACATTTTGTTTGCCTAGACCAAAAGGTGTTCAAAGTTGGCTAGCTGGGCTGAATCCCAGCAATTTTTTGTCAGTTTTATTGTTTTTTTTAATTGTTATTGAAAACTCTCTGGCTGAAAGATACCTTTTAGGACATATCCACATTGTCTGAACAAGGGGTACAGTTTTCGCCTCGTTTTTAATTATTCTTCCTTAAATTGACTCAACTGATTTTCAGCCATAATTGTTTCGATGATTCTAAATAGGCTGACATGATCGTTTGAAATGCGTGAAGAAAAATTTAAATCTGCCACCGTTTTCTGAAAAAATTTTACCACAAACAACAAATCACTTAACAATTTAAGTGACTCTCAAGCGAACCAGAATACGGGAAAGATAATAAAATTCATAACTTGGGTACAACAAACTTTTCAGTTATTTGTTTCAACGCAGGCTGTTGCTTTAAGATCCCGACACACCTTAGTTAAGGGTAGTTTTCTAGGCTTATTTAGAAAAAAGAACAAGTTTCGACTTAAATTTTTTGAAGATATTGTGAAGTTGGATATGAAGCGGTGTAAATGTGGGGAAACCCGGTGTAAAAACTTGTAATTAATTGCTCTTAAACGAAGGTTGTGGCAATCATTTTAGACCTGTCGGTCTTTTTTTAAGCGATTTTTCGCTTGACTGATTTTTCGTCTGACGCTTTTCGTCCTCAAAAACGGGATAAGCAGGTAGCGCCCAGCGAGCATTAAATGCTCTTAGAGCTCGTCAGCTGTGTTTCAGCTCAAACTGTTTAGGAGACTTAAACTTATGGTGTGAAGGGCGGTTCTTAGAGGTTGAAGACATCCCCTCTGTTGACCCCCCCCCCCCCCAAACTATTGCCCCCCTTTTTACAATTTTTTTGAAATTTAGTTTCCATTACGCCGGGGCCAGAAAACATCCTTAAGGGACCGGTAATAAGTTACTGAAAAGAATTTATTTGCCATGGAATAGCTTTCAATTTTTTATGACAAATTTTAGCAATTTTTTGGATAAAACTTGCATTTTTTCAAGATGTTTGAAAATTTTTGTCGATTTTTATGTTTCTTCAGCCTCAAGAGCCGAGGAACATCCTCTAGGGTTTGACAATAGGTTACTGTATAATTTCGAAACTTGATTTTCAGTTTTTTTGACATTGTCATTATTCAGGTTTTTCAGCCGAACAGAAAATCTCTGTTAGGATTTAATACTAACTTATTGGAGAATATTTTTTTAGCCATGGATTTGTTTTCAACTTTTATTATCACAATTTTTCATTATCACAATTTTCGTTATCGCAATTTTTAACAATTTTTATCACATTTGTTGTTATCACAATTTTTAGCCATTCATTTGTTTTCAACTTTTATTATCGCAATTTTAATGAAATTTTATCATTTTGATGTTTCTCCAGCCTCAAGAGCCACACAACCTCCTCTAGTGTGGAATGTTGGTGAATATAGGTTACGTCATAGCTTCTAGATGAAATGGAATGTTTTTCAAGATTTTGTTATCAGCAATTTTTAAAAAGATTTGCAATATTTTCAAGTTTTTTTTAATCTTTTTGGATTTTTTATGATTTTTTTCCGGTACCAGTGTCCTAGCGACCTCCTCCCAGTTTTGATAATGAACTGCTGCATAGTTTTTAGAGTTAATGAAACGGTTATCAATATTTTAATTACATCCGCTTTTGGAATTTTTCGATAGTTTAATCTTCAAATTTTCGGAAAATTATTATCATTTTTGCCAGTTTATGGGTCTTTGAGCCAGTAAAACGATTTAAAGCTTGAAATGGGGAAACTGGATAGTCTCTTGAGACAATGCAATGGATTTAAGGTTCAAATGCTTGAATTTTAGCAGGATTTTGTTAAATTTTGCAATTGTTTTCAAAACTTTTGATTATTTTTGTCCTTTTCTGAGTTTAACGATCATTACTGGCCAACGAAGCTTTTCAAGTCCTGGAGATGGGTTACTTGACATAACTCAAGATCAACGACGTTTGAAAAATTTAAACAAAAGCAAAAGTTACTAGGGAAATCGTATTGATGATCAGCTCCTATTTAAGGGAAAAGTGGCAAGCTGTTGAATTTTGCTGCACATTCTACGGCTTGAGAATAATATTCAGCCTAAATCAGTTGGTGACAAAATTTAATATTTTTGTCAAGCCGGCTGTTGTTTGGAATATTTGTTTTTAATCTACGAGATAAAACTGACGAGACCTATCAATCTGCGCAATGAAATAGTACTCAAAGTATCGCTTTTGGAGGCTTATATGGAATTCTAAGGAAGTCACAAACTGATTGCTCAATATGCAATTCCGCAACACTTTATGCCCATGAAGATTCAAAACTGTTTGTAAAAGTTTTACAAAAATAAAGTAGGTCAGCATCAGTTGTTAAAAAAATGACAAATTACCCCGGAAAAAAAATCAGAATAAACGTAATACTGAAAATTGCGATGAACTAACACAGGGGTTCTGTTGAGGAATATCAATGCCGGGCATTTAGTGAAAGAGAACGCTTAAGGGCATAGAAATTTTTTAGCGTTCACCAGCTTCGCTGTTGCTTTGAATTGTTAGGGGGCAATGCCCCTTCGTCAACGTCAATTTGTCTTTTTTTAAAGTAAAAGTTTTAGGCTCTTTAAAAAATGCACAATTTTGCAATGGGCGCTTGGAGACTGACCAGACAGGTCCAACAGTGATGTAATACCCTCGTTTTCTTTTCTGATGAATCGTACTGTGTTGTCTGAGCAGAAAGTTCAATTTTCGACTTAAAATTTTTCTTCACTAGTTTGTTGCAACTGGTTTTCAGCATTAGCTGGTACGCTTATTTTAAACAGGCTGATATGAACAATTGAATGCGTTAGAAGTTAAAGGGATGTTGCATATGCAACGGTGTACAAAACACAGGGAAGACTCGGTGTAAAAAGCTGCTTAATAATCAGAATTGATCTCAGAAAACGAAATATGAAGCAGTAATTTGCGAACTATATCTGCGTTTTTGGAATGTTTGTGGTCCAATCGTTTGCCGATTTCTTAAATTAGTAAAATTGTAAAATCACAGGTCAGTACGACAGAAAAAAAACCAAATCACTAAATGTCCATTTCGTAAAGACCATTGAAGAGGCATAATTTAATAGCGTAAATTGAAAACTGTTTCGCTTTGATCCGCAATAAATACATTATTTCTGGTCAAAAAACGTATGGTCAATAAACATAAACCAATCATCAATCTTGTCCTATACAGTAAAAGAAGAAATTTTAGATGTGCCTAGGAATTGTTTTTGTTAAACGGCTGAATTTCCCGGACAGCAAATGTTTAGAAAGAGTGAGGCTGTTGCAATTCACCTTGTCATTCATTCATTCCCTTGAGGATATCTATTAATCAAAACCAGTTGTTAGAAATTTTTACTATTCTTGTGAAGCCCTTTTTCAAACTCTGATTTTGGTTTATTGATCAAATAGAAGAAACGTCTAAAAACCGATTGACATTCTTATCAGAATGATCTAAAATTATTTTTTGAAGTATAAATTAGATTTTGTTGAAACGACAGGAATTGAAAGCTCGATATGCAATGCTGAGGAACTTCACGCTTTTAAAGTTTTTAAGCTTTTGTTTGAAATTTACGGAGAGAAAGTTTACGGAAAGCTGTTGCTTAGCATTAAGTTTTTTCTATCTATTTTTCTAGATTGCATATGTCAGCAACTATCAGTTTTCATTGAAAATACTCACCTTTTATCATGTGATACCAAGATTAACATTTTGTCTGAGAACAAGATTTTGTTCGAGTGTAACTTTTTTTGGCTATGAAAAAACTTTGTCAGGAATACAACTGGATTGATTTTTTCTTGGATTTCCCAAACAACTTTCTACCTGTTCAGAATTGAAGACTGCAGATTGACAATTATGCGTTTAAAATAATTGGCAACAAAGGATAATTTGAGAATTGTTTTTTTAGTGTTTGTTTTTATTTTTCCAAAGTTCAAAATTCAGCTGCAAAGTTCGTTTTCGGTTTATCAAAGTTTTCGTCTTCGAAGTCAGCTCTGAAAAAGTTACACTGGCTTCCCATTAAACAACGGATTACTTTCAAGTTATTATGCAGTATGTTCAAAGTTGACCGAGCCATCGCTCCTATTTACTTGCGGGAACTTTTCGAAAGAAATGTGAATTCGGCATGCCCTTCCAGACAGAGGCTTTTTATGCTACCAAATTGCACTTCAGAAGCTGCTCGCAGATGTTTCAGGTTCCAAGGAGCCAAGGAATGGAATGAGTTGCCTGCGTACATTCGAATGGCAGAAACTCTGGAAGAATTCAAAAAGTTGCTGAAGACTCACCTTTTCTGTCAAGCCTTCTGATGATAAACAACCACTCTTGGGTTTGGAAAGAGTGGATAAGCCCTCGCCATCATCATCATCATCATCAAAACAAGTCTGTACGATCATTCTGAAGTAGTAGACGTTCCAGACGTTATACAAATACTTATCGTGTAGCTGTTTTAGCAGGGACTTTATGTTCAAAGTTTTTGCAAAGCACAACATCAAAGGTCATTTTTAAATTTCCTATTTTACTAATTCCACTTTATCAAATGGATCGGCGCGAACGCACATCGATTCTTCTTGTCTAATTATAACTTTAAAAAACACTGCTTTCATTGGACTATTTTGTCTGGGACTGTTTTGTGCGGACACGAATAAGAACATAGCCCCGCATTCAACCATTAGGCCAGACTACCTTAAACCGTGTTATCTTCACACCACCTGCGAGTTATCGGAGCGATAACTTCACTGTTTGTTTTCATGATAATATAGTAAAGATTCACGGAAAGAACGTTCAATAGGTCAACCGATTGTCATAATGATGTCAATTGTTATTTTCAAATCGCATTAATTCAGCTCACCATTTTCCGTCTTACAAAGCCAAACAATCTGCCTTATTCAGGACGCATATTTCAAAGATCCATTCATTGTTCAATAATCTGAAGAAATAAAGGAAGATTTAACCTCAATCAATTTTTGAAGAGCCTTTGAACTCTTGCGCCACTATTTCTCAAATAAGTTAAAACCTCTTTTGATGCACGTGAACAAAACTCTTGACATCTCTTTATTCTATTGAAAGGGTTCTTTTGTTTTTATTTGGTACGTTTTTTGTTCCAAATTGAAACGATTTGCCACTAGCAAGCTCTGTTTATTCCATAACTGTTGATGAACTGGTCTGTAAAATCTTCCAAGTCTTTCCCAGTATGGCAACCCACAAAATTCCAGACCCTCCTATTATCCTATGTTTTCCATGTTTACCATGACTATGGGGTGTGTGTGTGTGGGGAGGGGGGGGGGGGGGGGGGGGGGTGGGAGGGTTGTTATCATGGGAAACACCCCTTCTTTGTATAATTTAAATCAATACAAATTTTAATTCATTTGTTTAGTCTTGTTCATCATTTAACAAGCATTGCTAAGATCTAAGACACCTTTTTGTCAATGAAAAGAAAAGGCTGTTTTGTTACACTTTACAATTGGTTTGAGAAACACGTTGAAAAGGTAATAAAATATATGGTGTTATGCCAAAACAAAAAAAGATCACGCTTTTTTTCAATTTCAGCACATTTATACCCATGGCAGACAATAATTATTGCGATCAGTTTTGTCAATTCTCCCCGTTTTTATGGAACCGTTTGCTTCATAATTTGATCACGCCTATCACCGGGAAGTTGCGGGAGAGGGGCGTTTTGAAATGTGGATTAATGATGTCTTTTTGTTTCATCTTCTTTGTGATGAATCTGCAACAGCTGAGGCTTGTGCGAAGTTGAATCTATCATCTGAAACACAAATTTTAATAAATATAGTTCAGGATAAGTGACTCTGAAGGAGTCATGGAGAAATTTGTCATTAATTGAGGACTGCGAAGCGGATCGAAACTCAAGCCAGAATTTCAAATTGAATTTAAGTCATGTAACCTTTGCTTAAAACGCGAACTTGAATGTTTGAGATCTTGCATTGTATATAGGAAAATCTATCACCGTTGAATCTGGTACTGCAGTGATATGGCATTTTATAAAGTTCACGTAGGTGTAAGAGTTTACGATTCAACATTATACAGTGTAACTAAAAAATCCCGGTGAAATGCAGTGAAAAATAATTTCACCGCATAAGTTACCAATCTCCCACGTGATGGAAAAAAATTTTTCCCAAATAAATGCGCTTTTTTGCACTAAACATAAATTGCGTAGCATGATAGGTGGTAGAATTGACCATTACAATTAATATGTACGATAACAAGGAGACTTAATAATGTGACTTTGCTCATAATGTTCTATATTCAAACCGTAAACTTGCGGTTCTCCATGCAAACGATTCCGCTAAAATGTACGTTTCTGGGTCCAATAATTTAATATATGTTAACACTACAAATCAGATTATATTTTAGTGAAGAGAAGAAAACTAGACACTTCAGCGAAATTTTGATGGCGAATTGTCATAGCAACTTTTCTCAGAACGTCTAAAAACATCTCTTTGTAGTTAAATTAAACTCCAATAAAAATAAACAAATATACTCCAACCAACCAGTGAAAAAATCCGCAGAAAACTGAATTCTGTACAGTTTTATCGGTGTTTTTTCATTGCATCATCCAAACACATTTAACATAGAAAATGTAACTGAATTGGACAATTAGCTCAAATACAGCAACTTCTTGGACTGCAAAAATTTCTGCTCTCTATCTGAATAAAACATTATATGCCGTAGACGGTTCACATCAACATTGTATAGGGTTGTTAACTTTCAACAGATTATTTCATAGAAAAAAAATGCAGGCCGAAATTCGACAACAAATGCATGTTTTCTAAAATTTGTAGCAGAATGGCTAAAGACTTTAACAATTTTCAGGCCCCGATAAACTAGCTAAACAGTGAAAACCCAATAAAACCTGCAAATCAATTTTTTCTATTTCTTATATTTTCTATAAGTTATTTCTTTGAAAAAAATGTTGAAAAAAACCTGAAAAAGTGGATAAGTTGGTGTCAAATACGATTTGTTAATTCAGAATGGTAGTTTATAAAACAATCTGAAATGGTCAATGCAAACGTTTTGGCGCAGTTTTATCATCGAAAAAAGTGTTAAATGCCAAAATTGAATCAACTTGGATATTATTCAGCAAGACTACGGAAAATGCATATTGTACGCAAAGTATAATGCCGTAAATTTTTGTGCAAATTTCTCTAAATTGAGTTATGATACTCAGCAAAACTATTGTGCAGGTTTCTGTTTTTGATTACACCGCATCCCGGGTCACCCATCATACAACTTTTGTTCATTTCGTACTAGGCAAGGCATGATTTCTTGGTAGTCATACAAGGATCACACAAAATTTAAGACCTACTCTGAAAAGGTTTCCCTTGTTATGCTCTGATACCGATACGGAAAAAACAATTAGATGCAAAATAAGTTGAAAAAAAAATTTGTAATCATATTAGGTCATTATTGATTTTTTTGATTTCTTATTATTCATACAGAAATCGTACAAAAAAATAACACAAGAGGAAAGAAGTCAATTAGTGAGTTTGAGGATTAACAAATATAGCCATAACTGGCACTTCTACTGGTTAAAAAAGCAATTTAAAAATTGAAATTTTGAAACCATACTGGTCATATATGATTTATATGATATCTTGGTAGTAATACAAGGATACTGAAGTTTTGAAAAAATTATAAATAGCCACTTTCGGCTGGTTCAAACTCTTGGTAACACAAGAAAAGATGAGCATTTACAGTTTTAGAAAATAAACATAATCAGTAAAAAATACCATTCTCATTTTTTGCTGATTGGAATGGTAATAGTTTTGTGGCTGGTCTTTAAATTTGAATTGATTTTTTGTGCTTCACTGAAAGATATGAAATGTTGATGTCACTAAAACAACCGATTGTGTTTAATCTTTGCTGTTTCACAAAGAATTAAAAATTTCACTTTCATTATTCTCAAGATGTCCGACGTTTTCTATTAAATTAAGGTTTATAGGTTAAATTAACTGTTGACATTCAGTCTTAAATTGGAATTTATTTTAAAAATTATATAGTTTCTGGACAAAAACAATAAAATTTCTTATTAGTTGCTTGATTTGAAAAACTAATTGTGGTTTGTTTTTTCGTTTATGCGCTAGCAGATGCCCCTTTGCTTTTACAGGACTTCTTGGATGTCATTCGGAAAGCTTTCGGCTTCAATTAGGTTTCCGATACGAGCCCTATATGATTTTTTTGATTTCATACTAGGATCATATATGATTTCTTTGATTTCAAACTAGGATAATATATGACTTCATTATTTTGGTACAAGGATCATGCACTTTTTCAGCATGAATTCTTATGTTTCATGCAGTGATCGTATATGAAAACTTGGATTTCGTTCAGGGATCATATATGACTTCTTTGGTTTCATAGAAGGATTGTATTACCCGGACTTGAGTCTCAGAGAACTTCAGCGCTGAACCAGCATATTTTAAGAGTAAAAATTCAATTCAGTTCTGAAATATTGCATCTCCAGATTATTTTAAGTTTCCTTATGTGCAGTTCTTCATTTTGGTTATATGGAGGTCATGGAGTCAGCCCAGACTAAACTTATTCTGTACAGTCTGAAAATTATTCATACCCCAAAATTAAGTCTGAGCGGAATAACGTCATACTTTTGTAGTTTATATCTCGTTATTACGATAGTAGTATACACACTATTTAGATATAAGCTAGTTTGTAGGCAATTACCACAAAGCCCACTTAGCGTAGTGGTTACGACTTGCTACTGAAATTAAATGTTACAAGTACGCACATGGAAGTACGAATCGCATTTAAATCAAAGCTGAGCATATTATTTTGCATGCAGTAAATTTTACTGAAAAATCAAGACTGGCCCGTGTAAATTGTGACATGAACAGAGTACTGGCCATCTTTAAAAAACAGGATGTCTCTATACTATTCAGCGCTGAATTACTCTGCCACCAACCTCCGGGTAAGAAATCGAGTATGAACAGTATGAATTCATATATGATTCCGTGTATGAAATCAAGGAAACTTCAACCTGGGATTTATTACATTTATTAAGTTTTCAACACCGTCGCCACCTCATTTCATTCTGAAAAAAATGTCAAATGAACTTCAGTCTGTTTTGAAGTCACTGTGCTTTGAATTACTGAATCGAATTTCTGTACGTGTGACTAAATTTGCGAATCATGTCTAGTTTGGCATTGATTTCCTAATGAGCGGGGGCATTTCTTCAAGTTAGAGCATGCTAACGATTACAGACCCGATTGTGTAGGTCGGGTGAAGATTGGCAGAACTTGAAATCACGTTGAGTGGGCTTGCTCGAAGATTTTCATTGAATGTTCCCGATATTCAATGAAATAGGCTGATATATAGAATGAATCTTGTCGGATGTTTTAATAAACTGATTCCAATTTGGTTTGTGGCTACATTTACAATTTTGTTAACGAAGCGTACATCAAATAATATCCACCGTGCCATGAAACAGACTATTAAGTCACAGTACTGTTCGCATGATTATGGGCATCTTAGCATTGCAAAAACTTCACAAGAAAAATTGTTTGACCTCTGGGAACCGGTTTTCGCCATCTTTCTTATCGAATTGTTTGAGCGGACGAAGAAACAAATACGCATCAAATTGAATAAAATAATTGCTTTGATTGTTTGTTTGTTTGTTTATTTGAATGTATTTGTGCGGGATGATGAGGCCGTCTGTGGGCTACCGACAAACAACTGCATGATACTGTTTTTATAATTCTAAGCTTAGCGGCACATTTTGAAAATGCAACGATTTAGAGAAAAAATAGAAGATTTTCTGCTACAAATAGCAACTGTAAGCGCTTCTTATGGTAAAATCAATATTATTGACCAGTTCATCACTTTCAGGTGCAATAATATTTGCTTGCAAATGAAGTATAATCAATGGAGGTGGTAAAAATAACATATCCTTAGCATATGGTCTCAATGGCTTTCTTTAGCCATTTAAAGAGAGAAGGTTCTGAAGGTTATGGGATCTATGCAACGTAAAAACATATTGGATGATTAAAGACAGACAAAAAATGAACATCAACCATTTGCAAAAGGCAAAACGAATCAATTCAAGTATGTGGGTATGAGCAAAGTCGACCCGTCGTCAGATAAAGAAAGTTTTAACCATCATAAAGTTTTGTTGCAATTATAAAAAAAAGTTACAACTCGCTTACAAGCCCGGACTGATCTGTAAGTTACAACAATCGAAGCTGCCTGCCTCAACTCTCAAGCAATACAGTTTTTCCGTTTTGATAGTTCCGCGAATCAACAAAACGTTAAAGTTCAAACAACAAGCGGTGGACGGGGTTGTGAAATGCACGTGCCTCAGTCGGGTTGGGGGGGGGAGTGGGGTGGGCTGGGGGTTAACTTCATAAGGAGAGCTTCAATTCATGTTCATAGGTCTTATCATAGTGCACAAAATGATTAAAATTGGGGGAAAATGGACTCCTTTGGGTTTCCTGCCGATTTTTAATTTTAGTACTGAACTGACACTAAAATTTAGATGGGCGAACAAATGATCCAAATTCTGGAAATCACTAACAAACACTTGCAAGCAGAACCCGGAAGAGAATAGCCAATTCAGATGGATACAAAAGAAAAGAAATAAATGAAACAAAGCAAAAAACCGAAGGCACGTTGCCTGATAGCGCAAGGTGGACAAAATTTACTTAATATGACCGATTAACGACAAAAAATTGCTCGCAAACGACAGACAATGACTTGATCTATTGGCCTTAACCAGAGAGAGTTTGATTGTAATCTTTTGAAGAGAAGGCGGATAACTTCTCTAGGGGCTTGAAAGGAACATGTTGTTATTAGAGCTTATCTAGGACCATAACAACGACTAAAATTGCAAAATAAAAGCAATTTTGGAAAAAATGGATCAAAACTTTTGGGCGGTTTCACGTTTCCCATTTGTAAACCCCGGAGCATAGTGGTGGTGGGCGCATGTTTTTTTTTCGCCCCCATGCGCACGTGCTATATCATTAAGTCAGATTCACTATGTAATGGCTCGAGTTAATTCTATATTTGGGGATAAATAAAGTACTAAAAAATAAAGTACTAAAGTAATTTTTATCTGACATTTAGTAGTAGCATGGATTAGGAAAAACATAAGAAATCAAGGACAAAAAAGACAATAGAAACATAACCGACTAACGTCGGACAAATGATGGGCGAGCAGTTCGCTTCGGTAGTAGCCAGCTGGGGCTCAAGGATGCTAGCAATAGGGGGGTGAGCGTAGTTGGGGCAAATGATTTGGGGGTACAACGATGGGGGTAAGGAGGGCTGGATGAAAGGGGGAGCCAAATCGAAAGGTGGCTGAGGGTGGAGGGGAAGAGGGGACTGTTAGAGGCGTGATTGGGGAGGGGGGAGACTGAAAGAAAAGGGGTTAGATGCGGAGGTCAAATTTTTAAGATTAAGAAACGCATTTCATACAATGAAATTATCTCCTCAAAACACTTTCGGTGAATTGCATACTTAGAGACTAATAAAGCGTCAGGCTCTAAGAGAGTTGCTTAGCCACTCAATGCCCTCCGGGACTTACCTGTTTATCCGGTATTTTTATGAAAGAGAAGTCAAAAAGGTCCGACCAAAAATTTTGCCAATCAAAAAAATTGATTTAAAAAAAGAACATAGGACTTATATAGCTGCAAAAAACTTCGTTTAAGGTCAATTAAAATTGAGAATGCTCAAGCAAAGAAAATGCATAGAAAAAAACAGACAGCTACAATGAGTACTTCATAAATTGTTCAAGAGTATATTCTGCAGAAAAGTCCGTTCCATAACAAATTATAAAGATTAATCAGTAAATCGATTTCTCCGTTTTATGTTTTGAATGGATGGAGGGACCCGGATCCTTTCTGTTAGCACCCTCCGCGCAGGTTTCATCCCTTATTTATATATTTCTAAACATATTGTTAAAGATAAATAAAAATTACTTTTAGATCTATGGGCAATACGCGTCCATAAAAATTTATCACAAAATTTAACACAACAAAGGTTTGAAATTACTATTTGTTTAGAATTAATGTATGGAAAATAATTAAGACACCAAAAGAGACATCAGAAAAGCATTTATGTTACACAATCTAGATCTATTGTGTTTCGTCCGCCTAGTTTTTTGAGCCCAGTTTACTGTTTATGTGTTGTTATACAGTACGTTACTATGTAAAAAACAGCAAATGCACCTGTGGGCGTGAACATTATATGCCCACTAAGCTAGGGGGGGGGGCAAGATAGAATAAATCCCACAATCAGTGGAGTCAACGGCTACATTTTCATGATTTTTGGGAAACATTTTAAGTTTGCTTTCAAACTGAATAACCAATTGTCTTGCTATAAAGTGGATATATCATTTCAATATTTCGCGGAATCTTAAATTTTGGGGTTGCAAATTTGGCTGCAACAGTTATATAGAGCTGAAGAAAGCGGCACTACCAGAAAAAGGCAGAGATCACACGTTCGTTAGAAAAATCTGTAAACAGAAAAATAACTACTCCATTATTCGAAGTTGAAATTTATTGTCAATTTTTCCACTGACGAAAGTCTTAAAATGAGTAATACATTCTGATTAAAAAGTGGATCGATTAAAGATTTTTCTTCCGAGATGATAATTATGAATGTTTTCAGAGCTTGTAGGGTTTTCCATAGTGAATGCTGATATTTTTATCCAGACATTTATTCTTTTGATCTTCGGATTTACTGTGTATTTTTCTAAGGCGAGATTCAGAAACCCTAGTTAACTTAGGGGGCATTTATTGCCGAATTACCAAAAGAACATTGATTTCATTGATATGGGAGATCTTTCATTATTCAGCATTCTTCTGAAATTCCGTTTCATTAATTGTATTTTTCAAAGTAGCATCTTGAGTACAAAAGGTCATCATTTAAGAGGCAATACTCATTTTTCCCTTTTGATCATTCTCACATGACAATTTGTTCATGCTGCTCAGTCACAGTCCATTAGAAAGCTATATGCACTTCTAGTCCCATGATATGCAAAATATAAATGAAATCTTGCCAGACCATAACCAATAAAGCACGAAGCCACGTTTCAAAAGGAACTTTATACTCTGGACCTGATAAATTTTTAAACCCTGTTCATTTCCATAGATCCTTCCATTTTTTGCTCCTCCTCCTCCTCCTCCTCCTCCTCCCTCTTACCCCCCCCCCCTCCCACACACACACACACACACACACACACACACACACACACACACACACACACACACACACACAGCCACTCTCTACCTGGCTGCCGAGCTGAAGTGTTCGTAAGAGTGAGAGCCCATTTACTTTGTTCTCCCCCAACAACCTCTAATAACTGAATTAATTATTAATGGGGTTGATATTATAGGGTAGCATGGAGCGAACGGGAATTTTATCACCCCCACAATTTTATAAAGAAATTGCACTATACTAGAACCCTACTGTAACTTTTTAGGGAACACGCCACAGTAAAAAAGCTATGACTTTTAAGGGAACTTTATGCAGAAGTTAAGAGTGCAGTTATTAATTTCAATCATTTGAGTCGAGTAGCATGTTAAATTAAAGACGCGGGTTGGGCTTTTGAGCCTTTTCCATTGTATAAATTTGGTATTGAGAATGGACTGATTTTTCAACCTTGAAATTTAGCGATAAGGGTGGAAAAGTGGATGCCACAAGAACTCCACTTTAGGATCACGGTTGTTCCACTTTTTTCTTTTGTTAAATTATTTCAGAAAAGAGAATTGAAATTGAGACACTAAAATTATTTCACGATGAGATACTTCTACAAGCAGGTGGTGGCATATAATTTTTTATTGAACCTTTTTTCTGGATGATATAGTGAAAACTAAGCTGATGAAATAATTACCAAATGAAAAATAATCTTGCGCCCAGTTTTGAATGTTTGATCTGACGTTTAAAAATTCTATTGTTTCACCCCCCCCCCCCCCCCCCCCGTGTTTTTTGCCCCCAATTAAAATTTATAAGTTGTTATATAGCACGTTACAATGAACAATATAGCATGCGCGCCTTTGGGGCGTAAAAGGTAAAAGTTATATATCCACTCAGTTGGGGGAGGGTTGGGGGGTTGTAAAGGGTAAAACAATGGATCAGAATTCTCGAATGAATGGGGTGAAACTTTTCGCAAGATGCATGCTCAGGATGAAATTCAAGGTCACTTTTGCTTGTGCTTTCTAGATAAATATTTCGAGACCAATTGGCTTTGAACTTCACATCAAATAACTATAGACAGCTGATATTGATTTGCTTCAAAAACTTTGTTCCTTTTTTGCTCCCAAAAAACAAAGGTTTGTGACAAGAAGCATGAAATTTTAAGTTTTCAGCGAAATTTAATCGTCTATGAAAGCAAACGCTACAAAAAAGGACCCACCTAATTTGGGTTCCCAGAGGTTTTCATCGATGGAACATTGTTAATTCATAATTTTTAATATCCCATCGATGACTCAAAGAAAATTCATTGAAATTAAAAACTAATCGATGGATCATAGAAATTTCATGACAAAATAGTTTAACTAAAAATTTGTCCCAAAATCTGGTTACGTGTCTCTAAAATAACAAGTTTCTGGTTACCTGCCTCAAAATAGCCCCGATAATGAATTCGTGGGGATGGATTTTGATCTGACGATTGTGGTTGGTCGACCATTTGTAGCACCTTTTGGTAACTCATTCAGTGAAATAACCCTTCTCTTTGAGGAATCCAAACTTAAGATCTTTTCTAGAGTACCCTCTTGACAAGCTCCTACGAACGTAATAATCTTTTTTTCTCCAAAAGCAGTGGTTAGCTGTTCAGAAATTGTGATGATCCAGACAAATTCATGGTAAGTACATAAAAAGTTTCTATGAATCAGAAGAACTCATGCTGAAATCATAATAGTTGCTATGATCCAATGAAACTCATAGTAAATTCATAACAATTTCTCTATAATCCAGAATAAATCAATAATTTTAAAAATTTCATGATGCAATGGGAAGTCATTGCAACTTCATAAAAGTCGCTATGCGATATTGTTTTTTGCGTTGTTTTATAGCAGTACAGTGCAGAGGTATACCCCAAAATTTCAGCCTTAGTAAAATTGGCTCGAAAATTAGTTACATAAAACGAAATTAGGTGACATCCTTTGTATCTTACTTTTCGCAAAAGGAGTTCCGCCAATTTTGCGAAATAAAAGAACATTCGGTGCGAAAAGTAGGTAACAAATCTTGTAGTACGTTTCCGCTCAATTTCTGAGAATATGATAAAAGTCATCAAAAGTTTTAGAAAAAATATAGCCAGTAGCTTTTCTTTCGAGACATAGTAAACAAAATCCAGCACATTCAGCGTAAAAATTACCAGAAATTTACACCTTGAATCAAGAGTTTTTGGACAAACCGATGCCAATAAAAAAACAGTTTTAAATTATAAAAAATCGCAAAAATTTCAAAACAACTGGCAAATATCTCTTCATTTTAAAAAAAATAAATTAAAAAACGATTTAAATGTTCGAAAAATTAAGCAAAAATACAAAATAACTGGTATTTTTCCAGAAATGATCCCCAAAAACTTTTTTTACTGCCAAAAAGTACCCCATACCCCCAACTTGAAGCCATAAGGACATTTTATTGGCCCATAATATTCAAGGAACGATAAAAAATTTCAAAATATAGCAGTGTCGCGTGATGTCTGTTGTGTTTAAGTGAAATTACTAAAACATATAACTGAAAAACATATTTGACAATAAAATCTTCATGATAAAAAGTTGTTTTTGACTGGGATCATATTCAATTGAACCCTTTTTAGCATTTAACAGAAAAATTCCAATTTATTGGATGGTAAACAACATAGCACAAAGACTCCGTAGCTGACTCGAAGTATAATTTAACTAAAGTCCTAGGCAGCAACTTCAAAAATTTATAAACTATTTATTTCATTATACAAATCAGCTCGATGCATCAAAGTTAGTAAACAAATTAGTAAGGAAAAGCAAAATCCGATGACATTTTCCTGAAAATGTTTCATGAGTTGCGTTTCTGACATAAATATATTTAAACACTTTTACAGGTGCTATTACATGTTAAACCGATATAATTTAAATTTTTCATGAGCACCAGTGAAAACAAAAGAACCATAAACCCATAATCAAGTTTAAAAACATTACTATTAAATCCGAATATTGACTTTGAGAGCTTTCTCTCCAAAACTAATACTTCCTATACATTTTCAACAGAATTCCTGAATTCTTGTTTTTGATTGACGACCACTCAACTTTAAGTCTTGTAGTTACGGAAAGCACGCAAAAAACTCAATTGCAATAAAGCGATTTTGGTGAGGTCCCACAGAGAACGTCCAAAAGTCCAAACTATCCTGAACCAAAGTTTGCTTTGTCCAGGCCAATTCAGACCAAAAACATTATCGCCAAACAAACACACAAAATTTTTCCGGAGTTCTGTACTCTGAACATTAGCGTTCCTGGCACATTTGTAATTGTAAATGCCCAGTTTTGATGCCGATACTTGCAGAATTTTATTTGATGCAAATCAATTCCCTGGACTTGAAAATCAGATCGGTCTCAGCAAAAACTTTGATTCTCTGAAAATTTTTACATTCAGCAATCAAATAAATAAGATTGTGCAGGTTTTTAAATGCGTAGCAATGGTAGTAGAAAACTAGACAGAAATCAATAACGAAACATTAAGAAGTCAAGTTTTTTTATTCGTTATATCGGCTGATGGTTCCCGGCCACAGCAATAAAAAACTGACGTTTAGTCACAGAAGCCTTACACAGATTATTGTTTTTCTGTGAACAACAAAAACAGAAAGGAAAAATAGCCGGAAGCTTGCCAAACAACAACCGCTGTTGATTCGACTGACTTACGTTGAGATTATAATGGTAAGAGAAAAATGAAGAGAAACAATGTTGACCATCCAATCTTTTCCGAATGTATTCCAAAAAATTTTTACCATGTCTACAATTTTGTTCAGATATCGACTCCAAATTGATGATCCTTTTAATATTATTAATAGCCTTTTTTCAGGCTGTAATAATTTATTGCACTGAGTCTTTTAACATTAAGTATTGGCACCTAGACTAGCTTTATTCGGTTTCCGTTAATTGTTTTTTGCTACCAAGAACGTACTGGCATAACAGGGCTGAAGGATGTCTAATTTTTTTTCAATTGAAGCAGTGAGCAATGTGTGTCAGAAGTCAAACGAGAAAGTCCTGACATAGCTAAGCCGAGAAAGTGACCAAAAGGTAACATAGTATCGAATATCCCAAAATTAACAAGACGTCGCAAATTGCAGTCCAAAGTATTGAAAGAGAAAAAACAAAATCCTTTATAAGAGATGAATATTGGTTTCAAACATTGAAATTATAAGATTGAATTGTATTTTTTGGTATCCTCTTGTGAAAAATCAAGGTTTGTAAATGAAAAAACTAAATTCTAAAGAAATTTTATATTGATATGCAAGAGACAAGCGCATGTAGTCAAAAACGCCAAAAAAAAATTCAAAAAAGATTAATTATCAGAAAAAATGAAATCCCAAAGATTAGGTGAAGTGCCTCGCTGCTCATATCTCAAGAAACAAAATTATAGTAGAATACATTACGCAAAAGCCCATATTCAAGCTAAAAGGAGCTTTATTATTAGATATGAATTGAAAAAAAGAAGAAATGACCGAAATCGTTAGAGAATTTGAAAAACAAACTTCATAACTATTTGCTAATTTGTCCAATCTCGCGAAACAAAAAAAACTTCAATTTCAACTCATTATCAGCAGAAGTCATACAAAATATAATTTATACTTTAAAAAGTGAATAGCAGCACAAATATTAGACAAGCAGATGCCAAGAACGGTTCAAATTAAAAGAAAATAGTGAAAATTTCAAAAGCCTTGATAAATTTCCTGGAGCAAATACTCTCAGAAGCAATTTTTCTACTGCCAAAAATACCCAATACCCAATATCAGGCCATAACAAGTTTTATTTGTCTTTAAAAGTTTTTTAATGGATGGATGTGGATCAACTATAATTGTAAACTTTTTTTAACAATTAGCGAAATTTGAAGAAAAAAACAGAAAGAGTTCATAAGATGGGGAAAACTTAAAAACTTATGAAGTTAAAATGGTGCTCAAATAAGGATTTTTAAAACCCACTGAGTTTTTCTGTTTATACATTTTTAATGAATCGATAAAATATGAGATCACACTTATATTCACTGAAATTATGAGATCACTGAAATCACTGGAACACAACTTAACTTACGTGCACCTAACTAAAATTTTCAAATCATTTGTTACATAACCTCAGTTTTCTCAAACAACAAGCGGGGAATCAAATTAGAAGAGAAAAGCAGACCTGATAATATTTTCCTAATTTTTTTCCTAAGGTGCAATTCTAAGCCAATTACAATACAAACTGTTCATTCCCTGATCACCTGGAAAAGAAAAAAAAAACAAAATATAAAAATTAAGTATAAAAAATCAACTATAACTCTGGCTCCTGAATATGAGTATGGTCTCTCAAATTTGATACGTCACAAAAATACTTGCTCGGAAATTTCATATCATATTTGTTTACTCACTGACATCTCAACTTACAGCAGACACAGGCAAAAGAAAAATTAAGGAAAATAAAAAAAACGTGAAAAGGTAGATTTTTTGTTTCATAAAGAACTGGTCTACATAACGATCAAATACCTCCACCTCTTACGCTCTACTACATGGAAAGATTCTATATAGATGATTGAACACATATAAAAGGAACCAATAATGCAAAAAAAAAACAAAAAGAAAATACAAAAAAACGTAGAAAATACACATAAAAAAGATAAAACATGCCAAAACTTCGATTTTTTCGGTCCGTTTTTGTTTACAAAAACACAAATATTTTATAAAAAAGATCACCAGAAAAAAGAATTGAAGAACTTAATTTAACGAAAATTCCACAATACCAAAAAACTTTGAAAGAAGATACAAAATTTACTAAGAAGCGAAAAAAAGCAAAATAATAAATTTGATCATATTTCATCTTATAATCTATTGTTTTTCTCAAATTGTGAATAATGTCCAAAAATATATAATTTTTGGGTGATGTGATTGACAAAATTCACTTTGGTTGAAATCGTTAGAGTTAAAACTTGAAAAAATCTCTGAAAAGCAGCTCGTGGTGTCGAAACAACTTGCTATCCTGAATGAGCAGAGATTGCCTGTTTTAATCAATTTGGCTTTGGCACTTAAGGTTAATCAGCTTTTGTGACAACCAAGAAATATAAAATTTAACCACTATCAAATGTTGATTTATGAACCTTAGTCTATTTCGCATTCAGAAGTAGCACTGCTTGTTTTTTGTTTTTCACATTTTTGTCCTAAATACACCTGTATTTCATGGCTTTTAGTTGCCCTTAAGGCTTTACTTTGTGGGTCTTAGTCGGAATTGGTGCGCACAGTCAGCTCGGTAATAGTTGTTTTTAGAGAGTAGGCGCCATTTTTGATTGGCTGGCTCAAGAAGTTGTGTTCAAAAAGAGTTTTCTGTCAATTTTAGACAAGTTCAATCAGGATTTTTCAGTCAATTCTTTTTTCAATAAAACTTCTTGTGAACTTTTTAGTCGTAAACTGACGGGTTGATTCATTTTAGCGGTCCTCGTTTGAAAGTGTGGGTATTTTTAAAGGTGTACTTAATCTGTATAGCTCGTGAAGTGACTGATTCTGTCGAAATGTTGTACAAGCTCCCTCTTTTTGAACTGATTTCAGCTTGTTTGGTTTTACATCATTTCGTCCTTCTTAAAACTTATTTTGCTTGTATTAAATGCAGGATAGAAATATCAAATAAGGAAGAGTTCCGGTGAAAATAAACTGAAAAGATATTGCTTTTAGTAAAGCAATGTTCTAAAACGATGTATTATATGAAAGTATTCTATTTGATTCAAGCTTTGGAATGCGGTCCTGTGTAACCGTTTCGTTGTTGAAACGTGAAGTTTTTAATCTCAGATGCCCAATTATGTAAATTAATAATATAAACAAAAGGTTTAATTGTCTTCAGAATAATCAGGAATATATCCATTGAAATAATCAAAAATATACATAAATCTTCTGGTTATTGATTATTGTTACGCATTAAGCTCTTAGTTCCTCTATATAAAAAAACCCCGAGTGATCCTTATTATCTGTCGATTGGTATATTTTCATGCTGACATTGCAAGAACCCTGTTAAAGTTCTTTTGAAAAGATTTTTCCCGGTTGCTCCTACAATGCAAGGTAAATTATTCCACTTTTGTATGTTCTTCAAAATCATTGATCTTTTACTCTGCTTTGCATACTTTTGCGTTCTTATTATCAATTGTTGTGTTATCAACAGACTAAACGTTGAAATAAATAAATCAGCTGGTAGGACATGTGATTTGGGAAGAAGATCTCAACCATGATCAAATGTTGTATCTTTATTGATATCTTACGTTGTTGGGGATATTGAGGATTAGTAGCTGCATGATAAGCTATGAAGCGTATGCGCTCAATTTTTGGGAGAAATGAATTCTCTTTTTCAGTTATCAAAATATATATTTTAGTTTAATTTTTTCATTTTTTGATGTACTTTTTTTATTTACCACAATTTTAGTTATAAATTATTAACAAATATTGTACTGTGAATGCGCTTTTCTTAAGTTGTCTTTACTTGCATTAGCGAAGCGTTGTTATGGAATCAGAATCATAAGGGAGTTTTTATGTTGGAAGCAAAAAATGTATCATAGCAGAACTCACTAATAACTAGAATTGGTTTTACTTTGGAATACCTTTACAGATATGTTTCGTGCCTTTTGATAATGATTAAATCAATGTGCGTGATGTTTACAGCTGTTATCTTCAAAAAAACTAATTTTAACTCTTTCTCTTAAATTAACCTAATGTTTATTTTGCCAACAATAACTTCCTCTTTATCATAAAATAGCATCAACGTCATTAAATAAATTTTATTGCTAAACAATTGGCCGAATCGAGCCAGAAATTTTATTTTGCTTTCAACTTGCCCGCGAGCGTAAACAAAAATCTTCTCACTTTGGGATAAAAAGTATTTAAAAAAATATTGAGCAAAAATATCTCCCCGCCCTTTTCGTTTGACATAACTTGGTCAAAATGCGTGATTTTGTATATATATATATATATATATATATATATATATATATATATATATATATATAATAAATATATATATATATATATGATATGATATATATATATATATATATATATATATATATAATATGTGTATATATATATATATATATATATATATATATATATATATACATATATATGTGTGTGTGTGTGTTTGTGTGTGTGTGCGTATGTGTGTATATATGTGTGTATGTGTGTGTATGTGGGTGTGTGTGTGTGTGTGTGTGTGTGTATGTGAGTAAAGTGTATATGGTGACCTCCGCAACATACAGCCGAACCATATACCCATATATATGAAAACTACTATATTTTCTTTATTTTTTAACTTTTTTTCCACTTTCTACTTAAATAAAAAAATATATCATTTTTTTGACTAAATTTACTATTTTTGCTAATACTTCATAAAAAATTATTTGTAAAACCTAAATTCACCATTACTATCTCTAATACCTTTATCATCAAATGGATCAATAGCTATTTTATTGTGTTCTTTAGTTTCTACATGATGTTTATTACTATCAATAGTATAATTAGTTACATATTTAGTTTTACCTTCATATATAGCATTAGTATAATCTTCAATTGTAATCTGTTTTTAACTAGTGGCTTGAGTTATACCTTTTAACTTTTTCTCTTCTTCTCTTTTAACAGTATTGTAACAATATGCTTTAGCTTTAAGGAAACATGCTTCTATAATAGTATCATTGGGTAATTCATCTTTCATCTTACTTAACTCACTATTATGTAAAATATCTTTTATCTTATCCATTTCCTTTTCTATAGTACTATCTAATGGAATATTTTTGTTTATAAATATACTATCTGTATCTGTGTAATGATAACTACAATCTAACTCTTTTTCAAAGTAATCATTAATGGCTTTATACATGAATTGTTTAGCTTTTTCTAATATAACAAATCCAATATAATTAAACTTAACTAATTTAACATTACCTCTCGTTTTATGTACGGCTACTAGATCATCATCAAACTCTACAGCATATTTAAAACTAATATTTTCTACTAATTTATTATATCTATCTACATCATTAACTAACTCTACATCTTGTCTATTATATACATTCTCTATTGTTTTTCCATAGAAGGCATTATTCATTAACTTAAAGAATACATCCCCAAATTTATCGTCTTTAGCTTTAGCCTCCTTTCTTTTCTTAATATTAAACTCAATATAAGGTTTCAACCACTCACTCTTACTATACTCTAACTTTTGCTTAATTGTAATATCTTCCAATTTCAAACCATGATCTAAATACCAATCTAACATCTCTCCATCAATTACATAATCTACCTTATCCGTTAACTTTAACATTAACTTCTCATTAGGTTTATATCCTTTCTTTTTGTTTACATTTTGATAATCTGTAAACTGTCCAATGTTTGCCCTAGTCTTTTCAGGAAAGAATGGATACTTGTTTGTTTTCTGTTTCAAGTCATCATTATACTTTATATCAATAGTGTAGATATAACCTTTAGTAGAGCTAGAGCTAGTATATATTATATCACATACTTTAATCTCACCAGTAGGTAAGGCTTGAACCATAGCAGAAGCATATAATGAATTGAAGTCTAAATGTTTTAGATAATTCTCTTTCCCAGTATACTCAGGATCTATACCTTTATTCATACATTTTACATGACAATCACCTAATACTGAAGCTAACCCACCTCTAATACATTGTTGTATTGTATCATAAATATTAACTGTATTTTCTTTATAATATTTAAGTCTAACATTAGTATTTTTCAACCCACACAATCAGGTTAACACAGGAGTAGAATATGTGTAACATGGATCTATTTCATAAAATTCTAAACACATAGCTCTAAATTTCTCAAATACATCAACTGATAACAATACATCTGTTTTAAGATATAACATCATATAATCCTTTATTGTCTCACATTTAGTATCTTTCCAACAATCAATTGCTTGCTTATATTCTTTATCTGTAATACCACTTTGTTTCAACTTAGAATAGAACGCTTCATTAGGTGGTAATGTTGTTTCATGTAGTTTATCTATACTATCAAACCATTCATATGGGAATATATCTTTACGTCTTTCTAAGCCATATTTATTTAATGTTATACATTCTTCATTACTCAATGTTTTACTTATAGCATCTAAGCTAAGTGGATGGAAGAACCTAAACATATCTAATGCTTTAGCATAACCCATATCAATACTAATATAATTCTCATCAGTTTTAGTTAATACTTTTTGTCTAACTTTCTTTGCTAGTTTAGTTATAAATAGATGATTATCATAATTAGAAGAATTAAATGCATACATTGGTACAAAATTATTCTTAGCTTGGAGTTTACATTTATTGTGAGCATATCCTCTAAATTTACCATATAGATGATCATGATCTCTAACGATGTCTTCAACTAAGTTCTCATTACAATAATAACATGAGGTAGTAGTAGTAAGTGAAGTAATAGTCTCTTCTTTCAATGGAATATTTATACTAAATATATCTTTATATAATTTAATATAAGAATCTACTCTTTCTACAAACCAATCAACTACTTTATCGCCACAGTTAAATTCATACTTATCTTCTAATATATCAGGATAGTCACTTTTTATATATAAACCACAAGCAATAGGAATCTGTTTACCATCTTTTATTATACATTCAAAATCATAATACATAGCAAATGGTACTCTTTTTTTTGTAATGGAACTTATCAAACTTTAGGTAATCATCTTTATGGAATGTTCTTCTTCCTACATGTTTCTGTGTATTACATAATTCTAAATGTTTATTTAATGCATCTTCTGTTCTATATGATACACAACATTTTAGACATGGATAACATATATGTTTAGAAGATTTTCTTAATAAGAATGATACATCTTAGATAAGAGGTAATGATTATCCCAGTATAATATACTACATTCTTTAGGATCATTATGATTAATTAATACAGGATTAATAGTTTTATTTTTATTTAGATTAAACACATTGAATAATTTTTTATCTTTATTTAGTTCTTGTATTTTCTTTAAGTGATAATAATCATATGGAGGTATAACCCCATTTGGTAATTTTATCTCATTAATATATTCTGGTTTATTATAATTACTAACTCTACTGGGATTATGTGGTGCAGGATGCAGATAGGCAATTAGACACCATAGTAAACATTTATTATCAGTATTATGTATATTAAGTATATATCTAGACGTGAATGGTAACTCAGTATCACATCCACCACTAGGATAAAACCTATGTATATACATTGTCCTTTTAACAAATCGTTGCATACTCCATCCAGATTGATTCATTTCCTGTTCCTGCATTCTTGTCTGTAGTTCCCCATTCAATAAATCCAAGTCATGTGCACCATTATATTGCCTAGTCTTTAACCTAAAGGTGAATTCGTTTTCTTCTATTTTATCATCCGTAAGTTTAGTATACTTAACAACATCAAAGGTGTTAAACTTAATATGGGGATGTTTGTTATGCAATGACTCCAGTATATTTAAGAATTTAGGATCTTCATAACTACTACTAGTTAATATTATTTGATTATGCTTCATGTTATGATCTAATCCTAACTCACTAACTTCATCTCTCCACTTCTTATCATCAAGTTTGTTCAGTTTAACATTTTCTTTATGTTCTTCTGATTCATTGTGTTCATTTTTATTGTTCTATCTAGTATTACATATATTGCAATATCCTTCAGTTATATCAGTGAAGCTGCTTGGTTGATCTTTAGATATATTATCTTTACTCTTATCTGTAACATTATCTAGATGCATCTTTGTTTTAAAATGTTGGTCAACACTATATTGACTCAGACTTGTCTTACATATCACACAATCAAACGTACTTCCATTCCTTACTAATTCCCCAGTAACCAATCTTACATTATTCCTATGTTTTAATGTTGTTACATGTTTATTATAAGCAGTATTATTATCAAGATACATATCACAACTATCACAACACTTTATTCCTTCTTCTATATTGGTGTAACCACTTTGTAAATACTGCTCATCCAATTTTTGTTCTATATCCTCATTAGTAACTTTTATTCCATCCTCATTAGCACTCTCAATAATTTTATTTCTATTATACATTCGCTCAATCTTTTTATGTTTAAGTGATTGAATGTGTCTGTTATAATTCTTTCGAGTCATCTCTTCATCACATTCTTCACATCTAATCCTATTTGTTTTAGGCTTTTGAACATAGACAAAATCATCAAATGAGTCTAAACCTGAGTCCTTATCTTTATCAGAATCTACATCTTTATCAGAATCTACATCTTTATCTTTATCCTTATCCTTATCATAACCACTTCGTGGATCTAAATCTAGATAATATTTTGCTTCTGCCTTTCGCAAGGACTCATGTATATCTTCTTCTCTTTGTTTTAATTTTGCCTTGTGTTTATCATATGTTTCTTTTATTTCTTTATTTATTTGATTAAACCTTCTGATTGATTCTAAAGATTTTTCTAATTCTATCCTTTGTCTTTCTTTATCAGTGAAACTGCTTCGCAGATCAGTGAAACTGCTTCGCAGATCTACTGGTTAATTTTTTTTTAATATTTGGACCGCCATACTAGAAGCACTAGATTGGACTTGTCCATGGGATTGAGCTTGTCCATGGGATTGGACTTGTCCATGAGATTGGACTTGTCCATGAGGTTGGACTTGTCCATGTGATTGGACTTGTCCATGAGATTGGACTTGTCCATGAGATTGGACTTATCCATGAGATTGGACTTGTCCATGAGATTGAGCTTGTTCACTCGTGGAATGAATGTACACGGTATGATCTTGTTGATTCATTTTTATATGCAAAATTTTGAAATAATTTTATATATAGCTTTTCAATACTATAAACATGATTGGTACCAAATGCGATAAATGTAAAAATAAAGCTTGGTGTTGGAGTTGTGATGAGTGTCAAAGTAAACCATTCCAATGTTTTGTATGTAATAAGTTTATAACATATAGAGACAGACATAATCATTTGCAAGAGCACTTTAATAATCCCAGTCAATATTTACTATGCAGAATGTGTAAAGTAAATAAACACATCTCTCAGTATAGATTTAAACACTTCTTTTGTAGGTTATGCATATATCTCCATAGATATAGGTTTCATAATACAAAAGAAAGATTCTTAGAACATGCAAAGAAATATAATATCAGCGAAGCTGGTTTCCAGATCCACAAAGTGGTTTCACCAATCAGCGAAGCTGGTTCCCAGATTGATGTAAAGCTATAACTAAATATAATAAATTTTTCGCCCACATAAAATGTGGCTGATGTTTCCGCTTTTTATTATGTTGATACTTATTATTATAATTGTTTATTGGAATTATGATAAATATTCTGATTTAAGGAAGAGATTCAAAGGATATAGGAATATTGTACCCGAATCATTTGAAACTAAAAAACATAACTTTATTATTTATGGTCCATCTAATTCTGGTAAAACAAATTTATAAAAATTTATTGTGGTTTGTATGACACTGTTAATGTATTCTGTATTGATGGTAGTGAGTGGAAAAGATATAATGTATATGGTGTTGATGATTTAAATTTATTAGATAATTCAGATAGTTTTGCTAATAGTCTTATTATATTTGATGATATGGGAGAAAACATTAGATTACCAGCTATACACTCATTGTATTCTAAAGGTAGACATCACAATATTAATATAATATGTGTAGGTCATACTGTAACAGATTTAAATACTAAAGCAAGAAATAACACCCCAGTTAAATATAATACTTTAAATAGTTCACAACAATTCTTTGAAAGAGTACAAGAGAAGTTTAAAATTGATTCTAATCTATATAGATTTAAACATTATAACTATGGTGTAATAAATTATAATAATATTAGTGACTATTATATTGTATTAGATAAAGATAAAAATGTTGTATATGATTCTAGGATAGGTGATCTTGATATTGAGAAGTATGTTGATTATACAGAGTTTAAGGAAAAGGAATATAATATACTAAGTAGTTATTTAACAGATAGAATGATAGAACCAACACATATTGAACCAAAAGAGTTAATGTTCTGTTTTGAAGAAAATTTAGAGTTTAAGGGAATACATAAATCAATTAATTTATATAAAATATATACAAATATAAAAAATGTACTTAGTGGGATACATAGTGGCTATTATGCTATAGCAGGCATAGTTATTATGGTAGGATTTGGTTATTCTTACTTTCAAAAACATGGTAATAATAATGATAATAATTTTAATAGTATAGATATAATGAATATAGATAAAGCAAAAATTAAATTAAAATATGGTAAGAATTTGACAATAGGTTATGGTTTGATTGATAAAAGCAATTATGTTCTCAATCATCCATTTAATAGAGTATGTATGTTAGCTAGTTGTCTTGTAAGTATTTATGCAACTCATAATCATATTAATTCTATATCTAAAAATGAGAGTAGTATGTAGAGAATGTAATAATGAAATTGATACTAGTAGTGGTTATCCAGAACACGAACTAATGGATCATAATAATATTTTTTCAAAAAAATTTAATGGTAAGATGCACGAGATGTATGCAAAGAATATATAGTGGTTATCATTTTAAGGATAGATGTATAGATAAACGTACAGGCCTTATATCATCAGTACATAGTTATATTGACTATATCGATATTTATGATAATGATAGTAATGATAACATTGATATCAATAAAGATGATAAAGATGATAAAAATTATGATTTAGATAATGTTTTAAATGAACTGAAAGATAATATTAAAGAAGATTTAAATTAATATATTAGGAATAATTTAAAACAAGAGATCATTAATGAATTAAAACTAGAGATTAAAAATGAAATAAAAAAGAAGTTAAAAATGAAATAGAGGGAGGTGCTATAAATAATTTAAAGACTGATGTGAATATTAAGAATCCATCTAAGCAAATTAAATCAACTAGGACTTGTTGTTTTTGCAAAAATGAAAAGAATAAAGATTGTTTTTATAAGACTGGAGGTTTATGTAAAGAGTGTTCCTCTGAAAAGTTTCAATGTCAATTGTGTAACATTTTTCTAAATAGGTCTTCTCTTAGAAAACATATGATGAAACCACACATAAATTAGAAAGATAGTTTTTAAAGAAAAATTAATTATAAGCCATATATTTATGAGATAATTCTCTCGAGTGCAGAATTAATAAGATTCTAATTTAATCCATAATTCTAGTTATCCTTGTTATTCTGTGTTATTCTGTGTAATTTTGTAATTAACAAACTAAAAGATATAATTGAGAGAATTATCTCATAAATATATGGCTTATAATTAATTTTTCATTAAAAATTATCTTTCTAATTTATATGTGGTTTCATCATATGTTTTCTAAGAGAAGACATATTTAGAAAAATATTACACAATTGACATTGAAACTTTTCAGAGGAAGACTCTTTACATAAACCTCCAGTCTTATATAAACAATCTTTATTCTTTTCAATTTTGCAAAAACAACAAGTCCTAGTTGATTTAATTTGCTTAGATGGATTCTTAATATTCACATCAGTCTTTAAATTATTTATAGCACCTCCCTCTATTTCTTTTTTAACTTCTTTTTTTATTTCATTTTTAATCTCTAGTTTTAATTCATTAATGATCTCTTGTTTTAAATTATTCCTAATATATTAATTTTGAATCTTCTTTAATATTATCTTTCAGTTCATTTAAAACATTATTTAAATCATAGTTTTTATCATCTTTATCATCTTTATTGATATCAATATTATCATTACTATCATTATCATAAATATCGATATAGTCAATATAACTATGTACTGATGATATAAGGCCTGTACGTTTATCTATACATCTATCCTTAAAATGATAACCACTATATATTCTTTGCATTCATTTCGTGCCTCTTACCATTAAATTTTTTTGAAAAATATTATAATGATCCATTGGTTCGTGTTCTGGATAACCACTACTAGTATCAATTTCATTATTACATTCTCTACATATTACTCTCATTTTTAGATATAGAATTAATATGATTATGTGTTGCATAAATACTTACAAGACAACTAGCTAACATACACACTATATTAAATGAATGATTGAGATCATAATTGCTTTTATCAATCAAACCATAACCTATTGTCATATTCTTACGATTTTTTAATTTAGTTTTCGCTTTATCTATATTCATTATATCTATACCATTAAAATTATTATCCTTTTTATTACCATGTTTTTGAAAGTAAGAATAACCAAATCCTACCATAGTAACTATGCCTGCTATAGCGTAATAGCCAATATGTATCTCACTAAGTACATTTTTTATATTTGTATATATTTTATATAAATTAATTGATTTATGTATTCCATTAAACTCTAAATATTCTTCAAAATAGAACATTAACTCTTTTGGTTTAATATGTGTTGGTTCTATCATTCTATCTGATAAATAACTACTTAGTATATTATATTCCTTTTCCTTAAACTCTGTATAATCAACATACTTCTCAATATCAAGATCACCTATCCTAGAATCATATACAACAATTTTATCTTTATCTAATACAATATAATAGTCAATAATAGTTTTATAATTTTTTACACCATAGTTATAATGTTTAAATCTATATAGAATAAAATCAATTTTAAACTTCTCTTTTACTCTTTCAAAGAATTGTTGTGAACTATTTAAAGTAATATATATAGCTGGGGTGTTATCTCTTGCTTTAGTATTTAAATCTGTTACAGTATGACCTACACATAATATATTAATATTGTGATGTCTACCTTTAGAATACAATGAGTCTACAGCTGGTAATCTAATGTTTTCTCCCATATCATCAAATATAATAAGACTATTAGCAAAACTATCTAAATTATCTAATAAATTTAAATCATCAACACCATATACATTATATCCTTTCCACTCACTACCATCAATACAGAATACATTAACAGTGTCATACAAACCACAATATTTTTTATAAAAGTTGTTTTACCAGAATTAGATGGACCATAAATAATAAAGTTATGTTTTTTAGTTTCAAATGGTTCGGGTACAATATTCCTATATCCTTTGAATCTCTTCCTTAAATCAGAATATTTATCATAATTCCAATAAACAATAATAATAATAAGTATCAACCTAATAAAAAGCGGAAACATCAGCAACATTTTATTTGGGCGAAAAATTTATTATATTTAGTTATAGCTTTACTTCAATCTGGGAACCAGCTTCGCTGATTGGTGAAACCACTTTGTGGATCTGGAAACCAGCTTCGCTGATATTATATTTCTTTGCATGTTCTAAGAATCTTTCTTTTGTATAATTAAACCTATATCTATGGAGATATATGCATAACCTACAATAGAAGTGTTTAAATCTATACTGAGAGATGTCTTTACTTACTTTACACATTCTGCATACTAAATATTGATTGGGATTATTAAAGTGCTCTTGCAAATGATTATGTCTGTCTCTATATGTTATAATCTTATTACATACAAAACATTGGAATGGTTTACTTTGACACTCATCACAACTCCAACACCAAGCTTTATTCTTACATTTATCGCATTTGGTACTAATCATTTTTATAGCATTGAAAAGCTATATATAATATTATTTCAAAATTTTGCATATAAAAACGAATCAACAAGATTATACCGGTTACATTCATTCCACGAGTGAACAAGCTCAATCTCATGGACAAGTCCAATCTGGAAGTGAGCGAGCTCAATTTGGAAGTGGACAAGTCCAATCTCATGGACAAGTCCAATCTCAGGGACAAGTCCAATCTCATGGACAAGTCCAAACCCATGGACAAGCTCAATCCCATGGACAAGTCCAACCTAGTGCTTCTAGTATGGTCCAAATGTTAAAAAAAAATAAACCAGTAGATCTGCGAAGCAGTTTCACTGATCTGCGAAGCAGTTTCACTGATAAGGAAAGACAAAAGGTAGAATTAGAAAAATCTTTAGAATCAATCACAAGGTTTAATCAAATAAATGAAGAAATAAAAGAAACATATGATAAACACAATGCAAAATTAAAACAAATAGAAGAAGATATACATGAGTCCTTGCGAAAGGCAGAAGCAAAATATTATCCAGATTTAGATCCACGAAGTGGTTATGATAAGGATAAGGATAAAGATAAAGATGTAGATTCTGATAAAGATGTAGATTCTGATGAAGATAAGGACTCAGATTTAGACTCATTTGATGATTTTGTTTATGTTCAAAAGCCTAATACAAATAGGGTTAGATGTGAAGATTGTGATGAAGAGATGACTCGGAAGAAATATAACAGACACATTCAATCATTTAAACATAAAAAGAATGAGCGAATTTATAATAGAATTAAAATTATTGAGAGTGCTAATGAGGATGGAAGAAAAGTTACTAATGAGGATATAGAACAAAAATTGGATGAGCAGTATACACAAAGTGGTTACACCAATATAGAAGAAGGAATAAAGTTTTGTGATAGTTGTGATATGTATCTTGATAATAATACTGCTTATAATAAACATGTAGCAACATTAAAACATTAGGAATAATGTAAGATTGGTTACTGGGGAAATAGTAAGGAATGGAAGTAAGTTTGATTGTGTGATATGTAAGACAAGTCTGAGTCAATATAGTGTTGACCAACATTTAAAAACAAAGATGCATCTGGATAATGTTACAGATAAGAGTAAAGATAATATATCTAAAGATCAACCAAGCAGCTTCACTGATATAACTGAAGGATATTGCAATATATGTAATACTAGATAGAACAATAAAAATGAACACAATGAATCAGAAGAACATAAAGAAAATGTTAAACTGAAAAAACTTGATGATAAGAAGTGGAGAGATGAAGTTAGTGAGTTAGGATTAGATCATAACATGAAGCATAATCAAATAATATTAACTAGTAGTAGTTATGAAGATCCTAAATTCTTAAATATACTGGAGTCATTGCATAACAAACATTCCCATATTAAGTTTAACACCTTTGATGTAGTTAAGTTTACTAAACCTACGGATGATAAACTAGAAGAAAACGAATTCACCTTTAGGTTAAAGACTAGGCAATATAATGGTGCACATGACTTGGATTTATTGAATTGGGAACTACAGACAAGAATGCAGGAACAGGAAATGAATCAATCTGGATGGAGTATGCAACGATTTGTTAAAAGGACAATGTATATACATAGGTTTTATCCTAGTGGTGGATGTGATACTGAGTTACCATTCACGTCTAGATATATACTTAATATACATAATACTGATAATAAATGTTTACTATGGTGTCTAATTGCCTATCTGCATCCTGCACCACATAATCCCAGTAGAGTTAGTAATTATAATAAACCAGAATATATTAATGAGATAAAATTACCAAATGGGGTTATACCTCCATATGATTATTATCACTTAAAGAAAATACAAGAACTAAATAAAGATAAAAAATTATTCAATGTGTTTAATCTAAATAAAAATAAAACTATTAATCCTGTATTAATTAATCATAATGATCCTAAAGGATGTAGTATATTATACTGGGATAATCATTACTTCCTATCTAAGATGTATCATTCTTATTAAGAAAATCATCTAAACATATATGTTATCCATGTCTAAAATGTTGTGTATCATATAGAACAGAAGATGCATTAAATAAACATTTAGAATTATGTAATACACAGAAACATGCTATGGTTCATGCCTTAGCTACTGGTGAGATTAAAGTATGTGATATAATATATACTAGCTCTAGCTCTACTAAGGGTTATATCTACACTATTGATATAAAGTATAATGATGACATGAAACAGAAAACAAACAAGTATCCATTCTTTCCTGAAAAGACTAGGGCAAACATTGGACAGTTTACAGATTATCAAAATGTAAATAAAAAGAAAGGATATAAACCTAATGAGAAGTTAATGTTAAAGTTAACGGATAAGGTAGATTATGTAATTGATGGAGAGATGTTAGATTGGTATTTAGATCATGGTTTGAAATTGGAAGATATTACAATTAAGCAAAAGTTAGAGTATAGTAAGAGTGAGTGGTTAAAGCCTTATATTGAGTTTAATATTAAGAAAAGAAAGGAGGCTAAAGCTAAGGGTGATAAATTTGGGGATATATTCTTTAAGTTAATGAATAATGCCTTCTATGGAAAAACAATAGAGAATGTATATAATAGACAAGATGTAGAGTTAGTTAATGATGTAGATAGATATATTAGATTAGTAGAAAATATTAGTTTTAAATATGCTGTAGAGTTTGATGATGATCTAGTAGCCGTACATAAAACGAGAGGTAATGTTAAATTAGATAAGTTTAATTATATTGGATTTGCTATATTAGAAAAAGCTAAACTATTCATGTATAAAGCTCTATATGATTACTTTGAAAAAGAGTTAGATTGTAGTTATCATTACACAGATACAGATAGTATATTTATAAACATAAATATTCCATTAGATAGTACTATAGAAAAGGAAATGGATAAGATAAAAGATAGTTTACATAATAATGAGTTAAGTAAGATGAAAGATGAATTACCCAATGATACTATTATAGAAGCATGTTTCCTTAAAGCTAAAGCATATTGTTACAATGCTGTTAAAAGAGAAGAAGAGAAAAAGTTAAAAGGTATAACTAAAGCCACTATTAAAAAACAGATTACAATTGAAGATTATACTAATGCTATATATGAAGGTAAAACTAAATATGTAACTAATTATACTATTGATAGTAATAAACATCATGTAGAAACTAAAGAACAATATAAAATAGCTATTGATCCATTTGATGATAAAGGTATTAGAGATAGTAATGGTGAATTTAGGTTTTACAATTAATTTTTTATGAAGTATTAGCAAAAATAGTAAATTTAGTAAAAAAAAAATGATATATTTTTTATTTAAGTAGAAAATGGAAAAATAGTTAAAAAAATAAAGAAAATATAGTAGTTTTCATATATATGGGTATATGGTTCGGCTCTATGTTGCGGAGGTTACCATATACACATTACTTATGTGTGTATATGTGTGTGAGTGTATGGGTGTGTGTTTACAGGGGAGTGTTGTGCAGTAGATTGGTTTTGAGGTGTAGTACTAATTGACACGGATGCTGCAGTAATGAAGTACATGATAGTTTGTAATTGGGAGCCATTACCCCCCTTTCCAATTTGGAACAGGAGAGTATTTGACAGAATCAATTCATCCAGCCTCCCCTCATCCTCAATTGGATTAGACCCACATTTAACTCAATAATTCCCTATGGGGCTATGATCACTACTGATTGGCATCACGCGAGAAGGTATCTCAGCATGTACAGCTATGCAGAACATATTAATTGTAACAAAAAATTGCGAACAATTTTGACTCAATTCTCGTTTTGGGTTTGACCTCTTAAAGCGCAACCAATCAAATTTCGTTAGCCGACTGGAATAAAATAGTATAATTCATCACTTTATGACCTTGCAAAGAATATGTTTGCAGCTGTTTGTGCTATGCAATGTCATTTTTGGCTTATGGTTTCCCATGTGATAAGAAGATTCAAATCTTGCAAGAAGCTTGCAAGATGATTCAAAACTTGCAAAATTCTTGCAAGAATCTTACAAGATATCAATCAAGGCAAAAAAACGGTGTACAAATGTTTTAGGAAACGTCTTTAAAGCAAATTATTGTTTATTAAACAAATTACAAAACCGAATTCAATGAAAAAATTATTAGCCCGGACTCGATAGTTTTTTAATTCTGGAAAATTTATTTGTGTATTTTCGGTAGCTAAAACTAACTGAAAACCAAATGAAATGATCTCGTTGAAAGGTCAAGCCGCGAAGGTTTTTAAATGTTTTAAAATCTTTTTTGAGGTGACACCGAGCTTGAATTTTTATTAGCTCGTATTTCAAGGGCCATGTTGGCCAATTAAAAGCCATGATGGGCCACTTTAATATTTGTGTACTCTCAAAAAGTGAAGATGGCCAGCTAACAGAACACTAAAAAAGAGAACTGACATGCAGTGAGTACTTCACGACTTCGCACGACAGCAATTGATAGATGACAGCAGTTGGCAGAAAAAAGTGGATTTCAAAAAACCTTTTACCTCTCAAAAATTATTTTAGCTGTAATGGAAAAATTGATAATAATAATAGGTATAATGAGCATCGCAAAAACATCTGAATGAACCGTTAACATTGCAAAAAAAAACAAAGCTTTCACGACTCCAGGGTATGGTTAAACGCGCCGAAGACTAATCTATCATAAGTGCTTGAATATTCCCCTTTTGAAACGCAAAGTTTCAGCAACTACCTTGTTTAAGAAACTACCTTGTTTAAGGTAGTTTCGCATATCTATTGCATTAAAAACACTGTTCGCAAATAGTGGCTATATCAGTTTTTAGTGCACTCGTTATCGCTAACCGCCAGTAGAGCTGAGATAATCGGTTTATAGAAATCGCGAGCCGATGAATAAAAAGGACTAAAAATTTTTCCATCACTTTTTTTCTGATGGAGAAATTTCTTGAGCGACAACCAAGAAAATTTTTTATAACATTGTGGTTTAGGGCGCTGTAGTATTGAAAGATGTGAACTGATAATTAATGCAGAAAATCTAATGTACAAATTAAGGTATTAATTAACTTTACTTTTAACACGCGGCAAACAAATTAACGCGCTACTAAACTAACATTAAAAAACATTTGAGAGTTTGCAAACTACAAGATGCCTATTCCCAAAGAAATCTGATGTCGAAGCAAATAGAAGGAAAGAATGTATTTGTATTCCTAAGATGTTTTTTGTACAAGAAGTCTCAATTTTTTCTTACTTTTGGGGACGAAAGATTAAATTCATAAAATAAAAATAAACACAGTTGTTAATTACAATAGAAGTGGAAATGAACTAAAACGTTGAATTAGTTATAAACCCCCACATCTAATTGATTGTGCTAAACATGAAAGGACGAGAAAAAAATGTTCTAAAATGCTTGTTGAACAAAATTTTTTGAAGAGATTTTAAAGAGATTAAAGATAATAAATTATGGTTGTTCGAAAAAAAATGTGGAAAAATTGCTCGCTTGGACATATCAGTATTACAAACCTGCAGAAGAGCCTCAAAAGTTACAAGAGAAAAAGATGGCCGTTGTCTGCAGCATTAATGTGTATCAAAAGAGAGTTTCATTCCCTTTCTTTCCTCAATTTTATCAGCAAAAATTTAGGCTGCAGGTGGCTAAAAATTGGGTTCACATTCAAAACACAAAAGTTTTCTAATTTTCCTATTCCCAAAATTCGAGAGAATCAAGTGTGTTTGTCTCAAAACAATCCAAATTCTTAAACCTAAAACAAACAATTAAAAAACGAAAGCCTGTGATCTTGATTCATCATCGGTCAGGCGCCTAATTTCCTACGCTTCTGGGACTAAAAAAAATTAGGTTTGAGATTTTTGTGCAATAAATTTGTACCTGCTTTGCTCAAAGTGGTTCACTGAAATGCAAATATCAATTTTAGTGCAGGGAAGTCGAGCAGACTGAGAGACGGGAGATTTAGTTTGTTTTCTATTATAGAAGTGGTCCTGGATAAACAAGGCTTGTAAATGAGCTCGTTTTTAAATTAGAAAACTAAACGCACAAATGATATTGAACTTCTTACTATAAACTATTGTTATTTTGTTCACCGCGTGCTAAAATTTTGTCAATTAACTCTTTAATATGTACGTTCGATATTCCGGATTTATTATCCGTTCACAGCTTTGATTATTACAGCACAGTCTTCGTGCCAGTTCTATAAAAATTGTCTACTTTCAAAGGAGCTTCTTGCTTTCATTGGATAATTACTTAATAAAGGAAAAAAATCAATTTTTGATTGAAAAATGTGCGTTAGTTGAATTTTCTGGCATTGCAATAATTCATGAGAACTACGGGCTATTCTTTTCTTTTTGTGCTAAGTTCTGTGTAAAGTTGTAGTGCTATCTAACATGCCATATATTCTTGAATTCTGCTTCTACGATTTTGCACACCAAATTAGGCCACGAAATTCTAGTGATGCATAATCTTTAACTAAAACTTAAATAACCTCTTTGATATAAAAAAATACAGTTCTTTTTCACAATACGCAACACCATCAGAAGCTCCGAGACTGCAGTGCAATTTCAGCAGTGTTAGAATTCTTTGATCTTTCATATGAAGTCTGAATAAAGATAGAATAAAGTTGACAATAAAAATGCTGTTTCATGGGCCGTAAAAGTCTGTGTTTTTGAATGCAGTTTCTAATTTCAGTGCTTTTGTCACAATCTTTGATGGACTATAAAAGTATGTTGTTTTCTATAACATCATACAAAAAAATTGTAACCAGATTTCATTCTGACTTTCGTTGAATTTTTTGCGGTCTGAAAAATGTCATTTTTGACCATATTTAAGTTTTTTTCTGGGATATACTCTAAGATGAACTCCATGATTTTTGTATGTTATGTATAAAAAGATTTTTGTGAGCATCCCGGGTCGTTATGTAAATATCATGAAAAATTGATCACATAAAAAGAAAACGAAAATAGAAAGCAGCAGTACTACCAAAATTAAGTGTTCAACCATTTATTCGAAGACAATTACGGAGCTGTCACCTAATGTCTCAAGTGTGTTAGGACTCTATGTCTTTTTATTTGCCGAAATTGTGCAAAGAACAACAATAGAATAGTAATTAATGTCTGAAAAATTGTCAACAAAACAGTCGTGCATAAAATTTTGCGCATATTTTTGGCAGCAGTTTTGCCGTTCTTCACTTCGATAAGCTGGAATTTTTCTTGATTAATGAGCTGTAAGATATTGTGATTCAAATTCAACGGAGGAGCGAATTCTTGTTTCATCTTATATAGCGGGTGCGAAAAAAATTATTGCGAAAATAAAATTTATAACTCGACGATTGACTTTTGCCTTCGAATATTTCGCTCTAATGGCTAAAAAATAATAATAATGGCTCAGTTGTAAAGATAAATGTCTGGACATATCCTAACTTTTATTACCATGAATTAGTGGTCATTGCTGAAAAAAAAAACATTCAACGGCTCAGTCACAGTTATTTAAGAACAAAAGTGAAAATAAACTAAATATGAATAGAACCGTGTTTATAATCTTTCCTGAAAACTGTAAAACGAGAATCAAACCCGCATTAAACCCCAACCCCTTCGAAGAACGCCCTAGTGACCGAAACCCTTATGACCAGAATCCTTCAAAGTATGGAATATATTCTGACCTCCCCTTCTTCCAGCTTAGGTGACTTAGTAATTTTTAATTTTACCCCCTCCCTCGCCCTCTCCGCAACCACAAAGACTACTGAATTATGTCAATGCATGTTCAAAAATTTGGACGGCATTTGTATGATGGTCTTACAACCGAGACAGTTAAGCTGCAACTTACAAATATTGGGATTTTAAAATAAGTTAATTCATATGTATTCGATTTTATTGAGTGAATATAAGTATTGTTATTAATAGACTAACATGGTGACTGTTGTTGTGATGGGTAGTGTACTACTGGCAACTCAGCCCATGACTCAATCTTCTTGTGTCCACTAGTACCACCATCCTCCCCTGCTGACGTCATTAGTGCCGCCTCTCTTAGTGAACCCTGAAATCCCCAAATCACCTTATCGTTCACATTTCACTTGTAGAGTTTTTTATCCGGGTCAATGTGTGGAATGAATTAAGCGGAAACAAGATTGGCTAAGTGTCTATAAAATTAGAACCGATGTTTAAGTGTCAGGATCATTGTTCAAGATTACTTAAGATCGTGATGCGACCATCCACATCGCACCCAGGCAGTTACAGATCAAAATTGAGGGCGCTTGGGCCTGAGGCTGAGCTAGAGCTGCTGAAGAGTTCCCAGAACTAATTATACATAATGCGACCTGTGGAATTGATATAAATCACGGGTCCTTAACCCCTAGTTGAGAAAGATTTGCTAATCCGAAAAGCAGTGGTTCGTCAAACAAGTTAGTTATAGTTGAGAGACGAAGTTGTCACGCGAGTTCAACTTTCTTAGGTAAAAAAGAGTGTTTAAAACAATTAATCGATCTTTCTGATTAGCTTTAATTACCCTGACTTAGTGGAATCGGGATTCTTCCAACTGTTGTAAGTTGTTTATGATTCTTAATTTTGAATAACAGGAGAAAATTTTATTGTGTTCATTAATTCTCTACTTCGTAATTACTTATTCTGGGGATAACCCTTAGCTTCAATTCATCGGTGCAAAGGACCGATATATACTTGGTTGTTTTAATAACTAAATTTCAGTGAATTATTATTTTCATTACTTAGAAAAGAAATTAATTATTGCGCGCATCAAATATCTTTTATATACAGCTTTGAGAGAGCAACATTTCTTGGGGACAACACAGTACACTCCCTACAACAAGAGGAACTACCAAATAAATCTTTCGGAATTTTGATAGGGTTTTGGGCGCTAGTCAGTCCCCAGCTAGAAGCCTTCTAACGACAAAAATACAAAATTCTACAGTGGCGCTCCTGGGTGGGCTCTCTTCTTAAAAAGGGAGTTATTCAGAAAATTTGAATACGAGTGTGAAGAGAGTTCTGAGAGACTTGCAACTAGTGCTCAAAGCTGGCTACTTTCAACGCAGAGCAAGTCGAGGAACACGTTGACGACAGTCAGAACAAGATTACAAGTTTTGTGGATCGAAAGATATCGAGAGAATTTGAGCAACAGAGACAGATATTACCCGGAGAGGGTTATTTTGGAACACAGTCAGTCATTTTTCTCGGGACGAGGATTCTAACTGAGCGTATAGCTGGAAGTACCCGAGCAGATATATTGAGGAGATTACTCAGACAGAGACGCGAAGAAGAACTAAGAAGACTTGCAGCAGAAATTGAAGCCACAGAGGAGCATTCAGAGAAGAGTGAAGCTTTTTGGAGAACAATGGCAGGATTCGGATTTATAAAACATTTACTTTCGCCTGGGTATGAAATTTGGGAGGAGTGGCGTGAGTATTATTTAGACGTTTGTGAAGTATTCATGTGGTCAGAAGAAGAAGTGAAGAGGTTTCTGCCAGACAAGTTGTGTGGTTGGGCTCTGGATGCTTTAAATTTTTTGCCGCGTGGATTTTGAAAATCCGATCAAAGGTATCGTGCTTGTACTCTTCAAGAAACTTTGTACTTCCTTGATCCGAGACTGTCCAACAACCCACAGTTTTATGAGGATGCGTTTGAGAGATACTTTATAGAGAAAGAGGAATACGAGAAAGAGTCTTTACAGTGTGAAATTGACAGACGAGTGTTTCAAAGTGACGTTGTTGACAGAGAGGAATTACCGCGTCAAGAGGGGATTCCCAAGTCAGTTAAAAGGAAAAACGTTCAAGTGACAGCCAATAGAGCCAAACCAGTTATGACGGGAGAATTGACAAAGGTTTCTTCGGCTAGACGCTGGTCTGCCATAAAAGCTGTTGGTTTTGGGGTAAAAGCAGTGCTCGAAGAGAAGTCTGACGTCAGAGACGGGAGACAAAGAAGCCTTTCCAAGTTAAATGACAGTCTGTCCGGTAAGGAGACTGTTGACGACATTGATGGCAGTCAAAGTTTTGATTGTGACGGAGAAATGGAAAAGCAGATTACGACAAAGCCCAAGTCCGAAAATGAACAGTTCAGGGAAATGATGGATCGATGCATTGCACGGTGGGACATTGGCAAGAACATAACAGTTGCCGAACTGGGAACCGAAACACTTGAGGCAACTGTTAACAGTAAGTTGGAGGGTGATGCAAATTTAAGTGATGACAATAGCTTCTTTGATAGCGACAATGAAAACAATTTTGAATGCATGGACGACGATGTGTTCCTTTAAAACATCTGTGATTGGCATATTAACTCTGAATCGTTTGAGTTGGCTACCAAAAACGGATTGGCAGTTGGAAAATAGTGCTCTAAAGAGTTGACTACCTCTGAATACATCATGTCCGGTCCTTGCATGCCGTACTTTGGGAAATGGATAGATGTCGGAGAAACAACTATGCTCCATTTTAATTTTTCTCAAAAAGTGTATCCGGCCATAGCAACAGAAAATATAATTTGTGGAAATTTGATTGACAAGAGTTCACGACAGGGTATAACTAGTATTGGGTCGCAGCACAATGAACAACTTAGTTTGACCCGAACTTCAACTGAAGATAACTGTGAGAAATTACAAGCAAAATTTGTAATCTCCCCAACAGACGATGCGTATTGTGAAGCGACTGAGAATTGTGAAAAAACGGTGGCAAAGGCAAACGCGGAGGGATTACCAGAATTGAGCAAAGAAGAAAAATTGACTGCACCAGCAAAATTTGGCGAAAATGTTTTCACCAGGATCTGGGAAGAATGCGCAATTGATGAAGCAGACAAAAAAGAAAACGAGGACTCAAACGTTGCCGCCACTGTTGGAGGAAGCGGTGATACTAAACAGGAAGGCGGAATTGTTTTTGGAACTTTGCGTCAGCAGCTAGTGGCTGCAACTGTCAAATTGGTGGAGAATCAGAGCTACGATGCAGAAACAGTGGTGCCTGATGAAACAGTTTTTGATAATGTTTTTGAACGTTCAACTGCTGAGGAATTAGTGATGTTCAACGCTTTCGTTGAGGGTCAAGATAGAAATGGTGTTCGTTTGCGTAATGTGGTCTGTAGCTTAGTTCAGATGAAGTTGGAAGGGCCAGGCAACTCAGAAGGGAAAATATTGCTAAAAGATGGAAACAAAATAACTGCAGGAAGAGTCCAAGAGTCACGCCTGGATAATGATGTCAAAGATTGGCCATTGGGATCAGGTCGCAAAAAAAAACAGTTCGTTAAATTGGGAGCCTCAATTACTCCACTCAGGCGAGAGAAATTGGGAACTGTACAAAGCGCGTTTGAGCAGTCACTGCTGTTGAGGCAAAGCAACGTTTCTACTGCAAAAGAAGTTTTTCCCCGAAAAAGTTCAACTACTGAATCGGATACTGAAGTGTTGCACGTACACATGTTAGAATTAGGTGACGATAAATCGTTGACACCTCCAAAGGCAAGTGATCTGGCGCTAAAAATACCGATTGATGGAGGAAACGCTTCTCCATTTGATATTGGAGAGAATGTAGTGGCAGTACACTGTACACTTCGAGAGTTCTTATTCAACGCAAGATAAAGAACGGGAGCAGTCCTCTGATTTTGAAGTCAAGAAAGCAATAGGTACTCATCGGAATCAGTTGAGTTGACGATGGGCGTATTTGGCCGAGAAGAGATAGAACAGTATAGGAGAGAGGTGTCATGTCGGTCTCCTCCAAACCTGTTGAAGGGGAGTGACGATCAGAGAAGACTGCAATTAGAGCACCCTGCGTTGTGCAAGCTGTTGTTTGGAATACGAAGTGTCATTCGGAAAGAGAAGTGGAACAAACTGGATTTGGAGTGTCAGTCACCCAGGATTGTGTGGCGCAAACGAAATAAAATGCCGAAGAAGGAGACTGGAGGCGGACATCGATTCAAGCATCGGAGGAAGAAAGAAGAGTTGAAAAAGTTGGTAAAGTTGAACTGTCTGATGTGAGAGCAGGTGAGTCTAATTTTACTAGGCTGCAGCCCTTGTGATTTTGAGTTATTATGTTATACATTCATATGGAAGCTCAAATTTGACTCATTAGTCCGCAGTTAATAATGAAGTCCATATGCTCTAAATGACAAAACCATTGAAAAAAAAGGTCAGTTTAATTGAAATGTGCGGAATTAAGATTAGGATTAAGAGTTAGGGTTTTTGGTATAGTATTGTTTTGATTGTGAGCTTCTTTTTGGCCAGAAACTTTTCTTTAAAAAGAATTGGTTGACGACTGCGTGACTCATATATATGATCATGCTTATATCTTCTAATTATTATTTAATCAGTAAACGTTGCTCTGGGCATTTCCTAATTTTCATTTACTTGGAGCTTTATTTAAATGGTTCACACTAACGGATGTTCTCTAAATGTCTATACAAAGAACGCTCCGACAAAGGAGAGGGTGTGTTACTACATTGGGACCAACGGATTTTTTATTATTCGGGAGAACAATAGTCTAGAAGGGAGGAGTGTGGAATTGATATAAATCACGGGTCCTTAACCCCTAGTTGAGAGAGATTTGCTAATCTGAAAAGCAGTGGTTCGTCAAACAAGTTAGTTATAGTTGAGAGACGAAGTTGACACGCGAGTTCAACTTTCTTAGGTAAAAAGGGTGTTTAAAACGATTAATCGATCTTTCTGATTAGCTCAAATTAGCCTGACTTAGTGGAATTGGGATTCTTCCAACTGTTGTAAGTTGTTTATGATTCCTAATTTTGAATAACAGGAGAAAATTTTATTGTGTTCATTAATTCTCTACTTCGTAATTACTTATTCTGGGGATAACCCTTAGCTTCAATTCATCGGTGCAAAGGACCGATATATACTTGGTTGTTTTAATAACTACATTTCAGTGAATTATTATTTTCGTTACTTGGAAAAGAAATTAATTATTGCCCGCATCAAATATCTTTTTTATACAGCTTTGAGAGAGCAACATTTTTGGGGACAACAAAGTACACTCCCTACACCAAGAGGAACTACCAAATAAATCTTTCGGAATTTTGATAGGGTTTTGGGCGTTAGTCAGTCCCCAGCTAGAAGCCTTCTAACGACAAAAATACAAAATTCTACACGACCAAAATTTTTGTACTGGTTCGGGAAGATGATTTTTTTGAGCTATTGGGTTTTATTTTGATTAAGTTTTATCGTGTAAGATCTTATAAGAGGAATTTTTATCGTGTAAGATCTTATAAGAAGAATTTTCATCGTGTAAGATCTTATAAGAGGAATTTTTATTGTGCAAGATCTTATAAGAGGAATTTTTATCGTATAAGATCTGATAAACGTCTTATCAGATCTGATAAGAAGATGCATCCCCTCACAGGCTATTAGCAAGATGGTTTGTCAGAAATTTGTCAGATCTTACACGATAAAAATTCCACAATCACTTGGGTTGAATCAAACGCGCCCTGTAATTGCTTAAGAAAAATCACTAAAAGGAGAGTTGTTGTTTACTGTTGTTTTTTTAGCATCAAAGCTGACGTATAAATCTTTGATATGCAAAGTTATTCCTGTTTTTTTTAATTGTTTGCGATGCACATATGAGTTGATAGTACTCGAATGATAAAAACTGGTGTTGACAAAGTAATTGAGATTATCCCCCAGCTCAGTTGCCTATCATTTGTTACGTTATCTTGTTATTTCTACAAACAACAACTGGAGCAGCAAAATCAAATGAAAATGTAGGAAGCAAACATTTTCTGGATTTTGGTTTGTCTGCCTTAAAGATAAAGCTCGCTATTATAGTTTTTGTGAACAAAACATACTTTGTTAAATTCCAAGGATAATTTCCATGCTATGATTTATAGCAATGTACTCTTTTTAAAAAACCGTTTTAAATAGCATACATCAGTTTGGTAATTTCTTGAATAATAGATTAATAATAAATCTTTCATACAATCGTTCTTCACAAAACGGTGACCAATAATCGATTCATGTAAAATTTGAATTTGAAACAGATATTTAAGGAGTTCTGCAAAATTGACAAAAGTAATGCAGTAATGAAGAAATTAGCTAAGTTAGTTTTAAATTCTGTCATGTGAAAAAATAGGCTACATTTTTTCAATTGTATCCATGATGTAGCTGCTATTACCCGCTTCAATTTCACAATTTATATTTTTGTAATCGGTGCTTGTTTTTTTCAAATTTCAAAATAATGGCTATAGATAGGGGAAACTTACACTGATTATCAAACAACTTTTCAGCTACTTAGGCTAATAAGAAGTAAAATTTCAATGTTCGACAAACAACATAACAATTTTTAGCTACACTCTGAAAAAAAATAATATTGTTTTGCTATCTTATGTCAGTGATTTTGACTAGGTGTCATTTCGAAATAAAACGCTTTTCTATTTTTTATCAGATATCGTGATGTCTATTAAATTGATTAAATTAAATTAAATTAAATTAATTTCTAAATTAAACTAATTTCTATGAAATCTTAACTCTAGAAAAAGTTAATTTTATTAGCATATTAGCAAGTATATCACGTTGCTGCTGTTTGTAATCTTAAAATGAACTTAACGATGTCAAATTTGAAAGGAAAAGGAAAATATATCAACCTTTTATAAAAATTTCTTACATTTATGAAGGTGATATGATTGATGTTCACTTCTTTAACATCAGGACATCTAGTAAATTGGGTTTGAGTTTTAGGTCAAAGTGGTGCGTAATCAATATCAGTGGAATATCCAATCATCGGCCGAAATGAGCTGTAACTTTTTTCTGAAGATTGAAATTTTAATTCGTAAAATTTTGGGTGCCTACTGAACTTCGATGCTAGAGTTACCCGAAGTGCCTCCATTGCTATGCCAGCTATCCTGGTATATCAATTAGTTACTTTGATTGGCTAGTTTGTAATATGCAAAATATTTTGCCCCTGAGTAGCAAAATTTCAATGATTTAATGTGTATTGTTTAAAACAACTACTGTTTAGTACTGTGCGGTTTATTGTGGGATCCAACAAACAATTGCTGCAAACTTTGACTTTTCTTGATGCGGCTTGATGATACTGAATCATGTATAAGTTCACTAGATATTTGCATGATGAAAATCAAATTTAACAGAATGTTCTTTTGAAACGTCTCTTTTAAAATTGAACCAATCACAATGTTTCGTTTGTAATTTTTGCTAAGCAAAAAGAATGATAAGAATTATTGGTGGGCATAAAGTTTATTTTTTGATTTGGATTTTAGTTTGACAATTATTACGTGACTTGGAAAATGAATGTTCGGAAGTAAATTCCTTATTAATGGAAATTTTGATAAATTTTTGTGTATGTTGATTTTATCTTCAACTTTTTTTTCAATCATTACAGGATTCCAGTTTCTTAAACATACGAGCTAATGAAATATTGTATTTTCTCGGTCACATAACACATTTTAATTGACAAAACTACAAATCATGTAATCATATGTTGTCGATATGTGGTGATGATCTTCACGTTTTGTTCCCTAACAAGGTCTTGACAAGCTATGTTCCTATTGTACGGCATCCTTGCCTTTATGGAACAACTATACTTTCAGTGATCTTATTTTTTGCAAAATCAGTTCCTCCTACAAAATAATATCAAATATTGCTCCTGGTTCTTGTAAGTAACGTAGTAGTACCAATTGTGCAAACAACCCCAAGTTTTACGGCAAAAAATATCTCGTATGCTCTTGCAAGTTCCCTTCTGACGTTGGTAAGATCTTACTTTTTTCCTGTTAGTTCTAGTGGTAGTCCCACAAAATGTCTTAAAATTTGTCACAAAATTGAAAAATTTGAATTGGAAGTTTTGTTTGAAAAGAAAAATTTGTGAGATATTTCAAGATATATGGTAAGGACGGTTATATAACTTATATAACCGGGTCAAGGATTTTCCCCTAAAACAAACATGGTGTAAAAAGGGGTTGTAGAATGTAGTAAAATGACATGGGAGAGGGAGAGTAAGTTAGATAATTTAGGTCAAGTTAATTAAGTTAAGTTAGGTATTTGAGTTTAGCTTTCTGTTATTGAGGGTTTTTGTTTCGAAGGTGCCAGGGAGGAGAGTTGAGTGATATATCTTAAACAAACATATTGATGAACAAAAGCATATTGAGCTGTCGATATATTTCGTTTACCCATCAAAGTTGTATTTGTGCATCAGGCCAAAGTCCAAATGAGTGATTTAAATTTAGAAAAATAACTAGAGAGCGATGATTTGAAGTGAACTAGATTCTTTGAACAGAATTGGAAATTCAATTTGAAGTAAATGAAAAGGCGATTTAGAATTTGCAAAATAATGGGCTTTCCCAAATTTGTTACCCACGACTTTTTAATATATATTTGTCATTGGAATCTGAAAATTAGTGGAGATGTTGCCCAAATGATTGTCTATATATAATAGGGATGCGCGGCCGGTTACACCCTTTTTGATCTGAGTTATTTCAGTAGAGTTCTGTTGATTTAGAGTAATAAAAGGGCAATTTATCAGTTTTACCAAATTTTAATGGCATGTACACCCAATGTCCTCTCAAGCTGGTATACCTTTTGGGTCAATCCGACCACCCAACTCCGTGTTATTAGCACCGGAAGTGGTGTGATTTGAAAGTTTTCGATATTTTGAGCGAAAAAATGACTGTTCGAGTATGATATACGGGTAACTAAGGGTGGCAATGGTACGATGTCCACAGTACTGTATGAGATGATCATGGAAAAGGAGTTGGGATCACTTTTTGGGTATTCTGCGGTAAATAGGCTGATTTTACCGGAAGACAGTTAGCACTTAAATTGAAATAGTAATTTCACTAAAAGTTGAAGACGGATTGACCTGAAATTTGGGGGATAGACTAATTGGGGTACGAGGAGTCGGATTTGACCCCACACCAAAATGCACGGAACTAGGGCACGCCCGTGATGCGGAACGTAAAATTTGAATTGCTCATGGTGGATTGGTAGTAGCCCTATGATTTTTGAAGTTTTAATGTAATTTCTCAAGGGCTTTCGACTGGTGATATTTTTAACCCCAGATTCCGACCGGAAGTCGGTGCTTCGGGACGACCCAAGTGCCGAAAACCGGAAGTTGGTTTTTTGGGCGACCGACTGACTTTGAAATGATTATAATATAATAACCGGAGACAGTTAGTGACAAAAAATACCCACCCAGTCAATTTTGACGAACTCGGATTTTTCGAATTTTGGCACCCACGAGACTCGTTAAAAATTTTCAAATTGCAAACGACTCGCAACGGCTGATTTGTTGGTCATGAAACTTGGCAGGCAAGTTGGTGGCACCCTATATTTACTAGAAACTTTTACCCGAAGGCGTTTTGACCACTGATTCCCGAGTGATTAGGTTGTAAAATTTGTGGTCATCCGGGAGGTCAATGAAAAGTGTGCGCATTCCTTGCTGGTGTTCTAGTGGGAGTTAGGCCATGAAATTTTGTGTCGGTGCAACTATGAGAGGATTTTCCGTGACAGTAATTAGTTTTATTATCTTGACCTCTCATTTTGGTCGGATGACCTCTGATTGTCTCCTAGATGTCAAATTTTGGGCTTTTAGGAATGCTAAACATTTCGGCGGTTTTTAACCGGTGAATTGCATGAAAAAATTTCAAAATTGGAAATTACAATTGGTCTTTGGTTTAGGGTTGAGTTTAGTTATTTATTCAACACGTGATTTTTGACAGGGATTGATTGCAGCTATTTAATTTTTTAGCGGAAAAAGAGGTTTAAGAACTTTTCAGAGCAACGTTCAATGTTTACTAAGCGAACACTGATTAACATGTCAAGTGCAAATATGAGATAAGGTGGAGTGGATTTGTTTACATAAGAGTCTAAAGGTCGTGTACTTAAGATGAGGAGAAAGTTGAACAATGTTTGGTAGCATTTGAATGACAGAGCATAAATTGATATTGGTTTGTTTGCATAGCAAACAAAGCCCTCCTACAGAATGTAACAGATTTAAAGTTAAAGTTGCAATGATTACTTAAAAGATAAAGGTTTGTTTGCTTAAGATAAGAGCGTATTGGTTGAGTATAAATTGAAGTGACACAAAAATTTTGAGAGAGAGAAAGATAGTCTTTGGAGATTTTGCGAGAACTTTAGAAGTTTGGATTCGCACAAGTGAGAAAAAGCAGTTGGTTTAGTGGGACTAAAATTTAAAAGATGGTGTGAATATCAAGGAAGAGATTGCGGTTGAGACTAAACTCTGAAAATTTGTAATCCAAGACCAGTTGGGATACTGTGAGCGTTTTTTTGATGTAGTTCATTTGGGAAGTGAACCACAGTTATTGGTATTATTTTTTTAATTACTATTATAAATTGTCTTGAATTTGTCTTTTCCATTGATGTGCATTTCTCTTACCTTTGTTATCAATATGAACAGAATTGATATTACGAGCCCTATTGTGAATTTACTTATTTCAAGGCAATCTAATTTGCAACAGCATACAAGAGTGGAAGAGGGGAAATTGCAGAGTATCAAAGTAACGCTTGCTTCACCAATTCAAAACCTTTGGTTTATTTTATTTGATCAATCTTCTGGGCGACAGAGTCCCCTCACTGTTGAGCCTAGCAGAAATTCAAAAGACGACATTGGCGCTCCTGTGTGGGCTTTGTTTCTTTGATACCTTTGCTGTGGGTTATTTTCTGATTATTTGAAGAGCGTGCGATTTTTTTCGTCGAAGAAACTGCTGATAGCACACCAAAATTTGGCTTAAATTTGCGGTTTGGGTTATCAATAGTTTGATTATGTTTGGTTATAAGTTGGTGAAGCGTTTTCTCTCACCAGGCTACGAAATTTGGGAAGATTGGCGTGAACATTATTTGAGCACTGGCATGAAGCTGGGATGGACAGAAGAAGAGATGATGAAATGGTTGCCTACAAAATTGTGTGAGTAGGCATTGAATGCAGTAAGTGATTTACCAATAGGTTATTGGCGGTCAACTCCAGGGAAGCAAGCATGGACACTGACAGAGACGCTGTATCAGTTTGACGTACGATTGTCTGACAATCCACTTTTTTATGAGCCAAGCTACAGTTTGTTTGTTAGAGGGAAAGCGGGAAGTGGGGCGGAATTCATTGAAACCAGTGATACTGTTGATCAGAGAAAGCGACGGCATTGGTCTCCTAGCACTATAGTTGATCAAGCACTATAGCCTTACAAAATTTTTTTTTCCTCGAAAAATAAGATGATATAGGGAAATGTGTAGTTCTTGTAGATCTATTTTTAGATTTGTTTTTACTTTAGTGATATTGGGGATCCCGGGGAGGAGGTATGTCAAAGGCAATAGAGTTTGATCAAAAATCAAAGTTGATGAATTAGGTAGAATATATTAAATTGTGAAAATGCGAAATGTGTTTTCAAATCTGATCAACCGCTAATGAAAATTTTTTGCAGTTAGTTTATATAAAACCGGAGCTAAAGCTAAGTGGTTCACTTCACTAGGTTGACTATTGTTAATCTACGCAGGAGTAGGTCAATCGTGTCACAAAATAACGGCTTGCAATTATTCGGGAGAATAATAATCCAGGAGGGAGGAGTGTAGAATGTAGTAAAATGACATGGGAGAGGGAGAGCAAGTTAGATAATTTAGGTCAAGTTAAGTTTGGTATTTGAGTTTAGCTTTCTGTTATTGAGGGTTTTTGTTTCGAAGGTGCCAGGGAGGAGAGTTGAGTGATATATCTTAAACAAACATATTGATGAACAAAAGCATATTGAGCTGTCGATATATTTCGTTTACCCAGCAAAGTTGTAATTGTGCATCAGGCCAAAGTCCAAATGAGTGATTTAAATTTAGAAAAATAACTAGAGAGCGATGATTTGAAGTGAACTAGATTCTTTGAACAGAATTGGAAATTCAATTTGAAGTAAATGAAAAGGCGATTTAGAATTTGCAAAACAATGGGTTTTCCCAAACTTGTTACCCACGACTTTTTAATATATATTTGTCATTGGAATCTGAAAATTAGTGGAGATGTTGCCCAAATGATTGTCTATATATAATAGGGATGCGCGGCCGGTTACACCCTTTTTGATCTGAGTTATTTCAGTAGAGTTCTGTTGATTTAGAGTAATAAAAGGGCAATTTATCAGTTTTTCGAAATACCACCAAGCAGATCTTGGCCGCCCTCCCCCATGGAGGTCATATTAAGCGGACGTTTACCAAATTTTAATGGCATGTACAATGGTCCTCTCAAGCTGGTGTACGTTTTGGGTCAATCCGACCACCCAACTCCGAGTTATTAGCTCCGCAAGTGGTGTGATTTGAAAGTTTTCAATATTTTGAGCGAAAAAATGACTGTTCGAGTATGACATAGGGGTAACTAAGGGTTGCATTGGATATAAAGTCCAGAGTACTGTATGAGATAATCATCGAAAAGGAGTTAGGATCACTTTTTGGGTATCCTGCGGTAAATAAGCTTTTTTTACCGGAAGACAGTTAGCACTTAAATTGAAATAGTAATTTCACTAAAAGTTGAAGTCGGATTGACCTGAAAATTGGGGGATAGACTAACTTGGGTACGAGGAGTCGGATTTGACACCTCACAAAAATGCACGGAACTAGGGCACGCCCGTGCTGCGGAACGTAAAATTTGAATTGCTCATGGTGGAATGGTAGTAGCCCTATGTTTTCTGGAGGGTTAATGTAACTTTTCAAGTGCTTTCGATTGGTGAGTTTTTCAACCCCAGATTCCGACCGGAAGTCGGTGCTTCGGGATCGACCCGAGTGCCGAAAACCGGAAGTTGGTTTTTTTGAGCGACCGACTGACTTTGAAACGGTAATAATATAATAACCGGAGACAGTTAGTGACAAAAAATACCTACCCCAGTCAATTTTCACGAACTCAGATTTTTCGAATTCGGCACCCACGACTCGTTCAAAATTTTCAAATTGCAAACGACTCGCAACGGCTGATCCGTTGGTCATGAAACTTGGCAGGCAAATTGGTGGCACCCTATATTTACTAGGAATTTTTACCCGAAGACGTTTTGACCAATACTTCCCGAGTTATTAAGTTGTGAAATTTGGGGTCATCCGGGAGGTCAACGAAAAGTGTGCGCAATCATTGCTCGTGTTCTAGTGGGAGTTAGGCCATGAAATTTTGTGTCAGTGCAACTATTAGAGGATTTTCCGTGACAGTAATTAGTTTTATTATCTTGACCCCTCATTTTGGTCGGATGACCTCTGATTGACTCCTTGAGGTCAAAATTTGGGCTTTTGGGAATATTAGACTTTTCAGCGGTTTTTAACTTCAACGTTCAATGTTTACTAGGCAAACACTGATTAACATGTCAAGTGCAAATATGAGATAAAGTGGAGTGGATTTGTTTACATAAGAGGACAAAGGCCGTGTACTTAAGATAAGGAGAAATTTGAATAATGTTTGGTAGTATTTGAATGACAGAGCATAATTTGATATTGGTTTGTTTGCAGAGCCAACAAAGCCATCCTACAGAATGTAACAGATTTAAAGTTAAAGTTGCAATGATTACTTAAAAGATTAAGGTTTGTTTGCTTAAGATAAGAGCGTATTGTTTGAGTATAAATTGAAGTGACACAGAATTTTTGAGAGAGAGAGAAAGAGAGACTTTGGAGATTTTGGGAGAACTTCAGAAGTTTGGATTCGCACAGGTGAGAAAAAGCAGTTGGTTTATTGGGACTAAACTTTAAAAGATGGTGTGAAAATCAAGGAAGAGATTGAGATTGAGACTGAACTCTAGAAATTTGTAATCGCAAGACCAGTTGGGATACTGTGAGCGTTTTTTGATGTTGTTCATTTGGGAAGTGAACCACAGTTATTGGTATTATTTTTTTAATTACTATTATAAATTGTCTTGAATTTGTCTTTTCCATTGATGTGCATTTCTCTTACCTTTTTTATCAATATAAATAGAATTGCTATTACGAGCCCTAATGTGAATTTACTTTTTTCAAGGCAATCTAATTTGCAACAGCATACAAGAGTGGAAGAGGGGAAATTGCATAGTAACAAAGTAACGCTTGCTTCACCAATTCAAATCCTTTGGTTTATTTTATTTGATCGATCTTCTGGGCGACAGAGTCCCCTCACTGTTGAGCCTAGCAGAAATTCAGAAGACGACAGGGGTGTGCTTTTATATAGACCTACTCCAATTTGCACTCTCGACAAAGAGTGTACGAAGAATGTAGATAAGAGTTTAATTACAGTGTATTTTTGATCAAAAAACTCTTCTACTCTCTTACGCATTTTATAAGAAATGAACGGGCATTACATCCTCATAGCTGCTAATTAGAGGCGCATAAAGGATAAAATCTTGGCCCGAGTAATGACTTAACACTTAATAGTATGAATCAGACAGGTTAACTATTCTACATGACTGCAGATTAAGTGGACAATATAAAATGTTAACACTCAGGTCGAGGTTTTGTCGTATAAATAATTTACAAAATGCGGTGAATAGCCGTGAAAAAAATTATGTTGCGGTGAATTTTTGTAAGATGTCCGATTTTTAGCGATGAAACTTTTTACGGTTAGCAGTTTTTGCTGCGAATTTTCTTCTCACCGCTCTCAACGCTTCATTGCTACCCGAGTTTCAGTTTTTAGCGTTGAATTCTTTTTTTTCACTGTTGTCAACGCATTCACCGCTATTCTTACACCTTTTTTGTATTATTTTCTGCGATGATGATGTTTGGTAAATTTAGCGGTGAATTTTTGTAAGATTTGCGATTCTTAGCGATGAATTATATACATTTTAACCGCATTCATCGCAATTACATTTATTTGTGGTTTTTAGCGTTTTGACGTTGAGACCTCGACCTGGGCAGCTAAAATTCAACACTGAACACCGTTAGCTTAGTTGACAAAAATAAAGATTCCATTTAAGAACTTCATATTTGTTTTTAAAAATGAATTTGTTGCTTCGCAATTACACTTTGTATACGTTTTGAATCAAATAAAGATAGTTAGTATAAAACTAACCGGAGGCTGGAGTCGTTTGTATGCCATTGCCTTCCAGAATGCATCAGTTGTAGGAAATAGTACACAACAACACACAAACAACAACACACCCACTCGCAGCATCTTCGATAGCTGGATCACTGCAAACACAATAACGTGTTATGTTTGACAAACAAGCGAATTAATACTAGGATATTAATCCACTGTTACCATGAAAATAATTACTAGGAATTAATCCGACAACGTACATAATATACACTACTAAATGATCAAATTACGGCTCTTTCCTTTATTTTGAACAAGTACATTAGAATACTTCAATTTTGTACAAAATTTTAAACCGAAACAAAATTAGCTGTTCCGTGTTCTGTTAAATATATGCTCCGCGTTCTGCTATCACAGCTTTTTAAAGAGAGAATGTTTCGGGGTGCGAGCAGGCTGGTCATACAGTATCCCACGGGGGGGGGGGGGGGGGGCTTACAGAAAACAGTCCCAATTATGTCTTCCCTATTCTAGACCTGGAATTTATGAAAAGACCTAATAATTCAAAATGGAGTGGGGCGGGGGGGATGGGTTAAATACTGAATTAAATTACAAGAAGGTCGAGTACCTTAGTTAAAGTCGAGGCTAATTCTTTTCATAAGTCCAGCCAAATTCTTTTTATGGGTCGAGTAAAAGTCTTTTAATAGATATTTTGGGTCAAGTAGTGCCTTTTCATAGTTATCTTGGATCGAACACTGTGTCTTCATGGGTCGAGCAAAAGTTCTTTTATTAGTATATTTTATAAAGCAAATTCGAGTATTTTGAAATTCTTTTCTGCTTCTGTACATATGCAGCACCGTTACAAGACTAAACGGCATTGCATGAGAGCAGTCCATTTTAAAAAAACAGTTGGCATTCTGCCAAAGAATTACGAATTTTGATTGAATAAAACGAGGTAGTTTAATTGTAGTGGTCGCTTTCCCATTAAACAAGATGAAAATGTGGCATTATTCAATTTTTCCCTATCAAATTTATAAAACATAACGGACTAACTTTGAGTGAATTACTCTCAAACGACCAGCGAGTGGTTGGCTTAGGTAGTACCCAGCTGGGGCTACGAGATGCTAAATTATTTATCTGGCAAATACATTCGCTAAACGCTAACAAAAATGACACCAACCTATATGTCTTATGTCATACAAAGTAATTTCCAAATTTCGAAACCACAGAACCACGATTTATTTTCAGAGTTAGCCATGATCCAACCATCATACCCTAATTCGATTTTGAATTTAATTTTTATATCTTACGTAATTATTAGATCTTTAGTGGAACCAAGCAAACGAAAATGTGGGTGTTGGCAGGACTGAAGAGACTAGAAATTGTTATTGGTCAGACGGAAGGCGTGACCGAAATTTTTTGCCGACCATTGAGTTGGTTCACACCGGACCTCATCTTGGGAAGCCTAAAATTTTGCAACAAATTTTCATTACTTACCGGATAAATCTGGATTCAGTGCTCCAATGTAGATTATCCGTTTGAGAAATCGTTAGGAGTAACAATTTTTGGGCTACTGTTTTGTAGATTTCTTGGGTTAAAAAACAAGTTTTTCAACTTTTTCACGTTCAGTTTTGAAATTTGTGGGCTTGACGGGCATTATCTCGTTAACAAACAACAGAAATGTCCAATTTCTTAAAACTATCTTAATGTAAAACTAATGATGATTGATTTGGATTTGGAATTTAACACAAAACGTCAGATGGACAAGATTAATCATCAAAGAATGATCATCAATCAAGAACACCTGTTCCGCTTTTAATTATGCAGAACGTTTTGAAACAAACCATTTTCTATACTCTTCTGACTTTAGGATGAAACTTAATGCAAGGTTTATGTTAAATTTTAATCAGCTAAGTATAATCATATCTCGGGTCTTTCTCATTATACCCCCCCCCCCCCCCCCCCCCACTTAGTCAGATAACCTATAGCCCCCATCATGGTAATTATACCATAATGGAGGACTGTAATTTTTTTTTTGGGGGGGGGGGGTGGCTATAATGGGAAAGACCCAATTTTTCTATGTATGCTACAAAAGCGACATCAAAAGTGAAACCTCGATTCATGATATCCGGATTTTTTCTTACTTAAAAGTTGATGGAAATAAATTTTTCCTCATATTCTATAGAGACAATATTTCGCAAACATTATCCGTAAATTCAATTTTTACGTCATCAGAGTGACGACCTGGCTTAAGAATATACCGGTCAAAGAAATTCAAATGCCATAAATGACCTTTTAGACGGCTTCTTCAATAATATGACCATTTTGAGCTTTTTGGAATATTTTTGATTGTAAATCAACCGTTTTCGAGTGGCTGTTTTTTCAGATGAACATTTTTGTTTAAAATTTAAGGAGATTACTGTTTTTCAACGTTTGCCTTAGTTTCAAAAACGCTGAAATTAATTACAAGTTGAATTTACGAATGTTTTGTATTGTGCAGAATCATGTTTCATGCATGGTTTCTCTGTTGTTCACTAGGAAAGTTTTTTCACTGTTGTTATTTTTTATGGATCGTTTAGCGGTATTCAGAAACTATATAATGTCACCTGACTAAAGCCTGTGCTGCTCAAATTGAATCGCTTACTTTTTTGACCTTGTAACCCTCAACGCGTGAAACGATCAAGAGTAAGTATCAAAAAATCACCTGTGCTCGAAAAATTGTCTTCACAAAAAATGAACCTGAACATCTGAAACGTTATAACAATAGATCTATACATTATTATAAATCAGTCGTTAATAGTAAATTTATTAAAAATGAAAGGTATCAATATCTCAGTTGGGGTAATTTATTGCCTTACTTGTGTCATAATTTTTCCATTTCAAACAATGCCGCTCTCAAAGCGTACGTCATAAAAATTTAATGGCACATTAAATTGTTGTAGATGAAGACAGTTGTTTTCGTTCCTATCATAAGTGCTATTAATTTTGATTGTCTCCATTGGATCTTTTCTATTATAGATCCCAACCCCCTCCCGCTGGCTTTCCAGTTTTTCAAGGAGTTCATCTGTTATAATAAAGTAACTGTTGAACAGATCGGCAAAAAAATTAGGCTGATGTAAAATTTTTAACACCCCGAAAAATTCGAGCACAATAACGTTTTATGTATGATTTGTTTATGCAAGTAAATTTGGCTATTAATTTATGCAAAAGATACCCACAATAGGACAACCCTCTAAATTTTTCTCGTGTTAATCACACAAACAATTTTATACTTTTACCTGATAACTCATGTAAAAACAGACACACGATAATATGCTCACTTACAAAGTAAGTTCTGTAAATTTACACGATTTTTTTGGTCTTAACCATAGCAATTTTTGTAAGAAACACACAAAAAAGGGAAAATAAAAAATTTCAGAAAACAATGCTTGGTTCTAAACAACTGTGACATTCTTGATAAAAATTAAGAAAGTATAGCTTGATGAAAACACTATAAGAGCAAATTGTGTAGCGGTGAGCACACTAAGTTTGTATACAAAAATATTCTAGTTCAAAGTAAGTGTGGCTCAATTCCATACTAAGGATTGTATCCACACTAAATTTTGGATAGGAAAATTTTATTGGTAATTTTGCCTACTTTTTGGTTTTTTCGCAAGAAAAACCGTTTCAGAATTAATGAAAAGAGTAAGTTTTGCATGGAGTCAAATGATTTGCACCCATCACACAAAAAAATATGTACCCTGTGCATCACACGCAAAAAATTCGTGTGATTTTACATGAATTTTTTAAAGTAAAAATTTTCAAGAGCATCGCGGTTTCTTTGCATTAAACTTAATATGAATTTTATATAATTAGAAAGTAATTGAACTGAGTAAATCTTCCTGGCTTTGTTTATAATATAAGATCTCTTACAAGTCTACTTGCCGTTTTTGTTTCTGGATTATTTTGATGATTATTTTGATTAAACAAAGTTCTATGTTTGGATAGAAAAAGGTTCAAAGAAGTTAATATAAAAAATAAAAATAAGAAATTACCTTTAATAAAATTGATTAAAGCATAAAACTAAAACAAAAATTATTAAAAATGTGTTCACATTAAGACAAGCCAGCTCCCCTGCTGTCTAAAGTGGACGATTTGGTCCGTTTTATATCTTTTTATCCGCAAATAATATATCTTAATACTTTAAAATGGACTTACAGTGAAGAATGTGGCGACAAAAGGTCGATAATACTAACTGCTGTAAACTATCAAGAAATAGATTTCTGTAAATTATACTCTATAAAAAAGTTAAAAAGTATTTTACTTCACCGTGCTTTTGTTTCAAAGTTCCACAAATAAGTGAAATAGCAATTAAGTATTGGCAGTGACGCTGGCTTGTATTGATTTGCTTTTACGAAAACCATCTCAATTACCTCATTGCCGGAATTTTTACAGGTTTCAAAAACAAACAT